>NC_143250.1:29246250-30465625 GCF_984573655.1 Nuphar pumila | reverse complement strand
ACATCATGGAAAGTTGTGGAACAAATTGAGCAACAATAGTATCTGCTATATATCTCGTGAAACTTTTTTTTTTTTTCAAGCATTCAAAGAGGCTGGGATTTAACTTTCGCACCGGGTCATGGCTTAAGTAGGGTGGTCAATGTGTCGGGTATCTTGTTGAAAAGGCTCTATACATATGTTGTTTCTCAATGCATTTTTCCAGACAAATTTCGTTTTTTCTGTGGATGGTAAATATTTATTAGAACATGAAGTATGAATTATACTCATGTTTGAATTGAAATTGAAATGCTTATGCAAGTTCTTCCTTTCTGAATCAGATATTAAAAATGGTTGACAATAAGTTGAAAGAGGCTGAGATTTGTATACTATGGACACTGTCTTAGGTCCATGTTCAATCTGCAGTGGTGGTTTCGGCATGCTAAATAAAGTTTTTAAAAAAGTATCAAAATAACCTTTTTTATTGTCTTATAGATTAAGACACCCAGGTTACCATTTATAAGACTTACAATAAAATTGATGTTAGGTTTAATACAAAATAATTACCTGCCAACAACCTAAAGTTTTATCACTAAACATTTTAATGCCAAGGATATAAAATGATTTTTTTGTCATATCCTTTCACTACAAGAAAAATGCGACGTAGCGACGGTTTTTTTCCGTCGCAACTTGGAGTCGGATTAGCGAGGGAATCTAGTCCGTCGCTAAGATTTGTAATATGGACAGATGTAGCGATGAAAGGTTTTCGTCCCTCAATCCGTCGCTAGGTAGCGACAATACATTTTTGTCACAAGAAACACGATGATTGGCGACAGAAGATTTCTGTCGCAACCTAGCGACGACGTCAGTGACGGAAATATTTCGTCGCTAACGGCTGCTGCAAATTTACGACGGCTTGGCAACAAAATTATTTCGTCGCCAAAGCCATCGCGAATTTTCGCGTAAATCCCTAACTAAAGCCCTTTTCCCTCTTTTCATGTTTCCTCTCTCCCGCCCTCCCGACGCCGCCCTCTGCCGCTTGATTCCTTCCTCCGCCACTCGACCCGTCGCCCCGCCGCTCGGCTCGTCATCCTGCCGCCCGACGCCTTCCTCCGTCGGCCGGCGCATTCCCCAGCTCGTCGCCCTGTCGCCCCTCGTTCCGCCCGACCCGACGCCTTCCTTCACCGCCCCTTCTCACTCTCGACCCGTCACCCCTCATTTCGCCCGGCCTGTCGCCCCGCCGACTGACGCAGGTAATTTTTTTTTCCAGCAGGGGGTCGCCCCCCGCGTGCCCCTTCTATTTTGTTTCTGGCAGGGGGGTCGCCCATCGCACCCCGCCCGCCGTAGGTAAAATCTTTTTTTTCCCCAGCAGGGGGGTCGCCTGTCGCACCCCACTTGCCCCTTCTATTTTTTTTTCCAACAGGGGGGTCGCCCCCTGCCGCGTTCTATTTTTTTCGGCAGGGGGTCGCCCCCTGCCGCATTTTGTTTTTTTTGGCAGGGGGTCGACCCTCCTGCCTCGTTTGTTTTTTTTCGGCAGGGGGCGACCCCTTCCGCGTTTTGTTTTTCCCGGCAGGGGGTGTGGACCCCCTGCCTCGTTTTATTCGAGCAGGGGTCGACCCCCCTGCCTCGTTTTATGCGAGCAGAGGGTCGCCCTTTGCTTTTCCGGCAGAGGGTCGCCCTCCTGCCACTTTTTTTTCTCGGCAGGGGGGCGGCCCCTTGCCTCATTTTTTTATTCAGGCAGAGGGTCGCCCCCGTGCCTCATCTTTTTTTTCGGCAGGGGGGTCGCCCTCCTTGCCTCGTTTTTTTATTCGAGCAGAGGGTCGCCCCTGTGCCTGTTTTTTTTTTTTTTGTCTGGGGGGTGACCGCTGCCTCATTTATTTTTTTCGGTATGGGTCGCTCTCATGGCTCATTTTTTTATTCGGTAGGGGGACGCCCTCCTACCGTTTTTTTTTATTCGGGCAGGGGGTTTCCCCCCAACCCCCTGTTTTTCCAGCAGAAGGGTGACCTTGCCTCAGGTTTTTTTTTTCGGCAGGTAGTGACTTCATTTTAACACAGTGTTTCTTGCAGATTTCTCAACGAAACCTGCTTGTGCCCCGCCACCCGTGGTAAGTAAGTGACAAAACAATGCAAATCGGGTAAATACCCATGGTGAGTAAGTGATGCAAGTGCATCACATGTTATTTAATTTATTGGATGTAACACTTTACTGTTCATACACTCACTTAGTTGTTGATATCTAGGACTGCTTTGTTGGCGTTTGGAGATCATGCTGAGCATGATTTTAATGTATGAAAATAGAAGTGTTCTTATTTTTGGAGTACGGATTCCATGCTAGGCATGGTAGTAGTTAGCGGGATATTGAAGTGTGTTTGCTGCAGGTACATGTGTGAGATTTGTTTAATATGAATGATTTTAATGTATTGCAATGTTTGATGTGATTGTATCCATGCTTGCATGTAGTTACTTTCAATTTGATTATGACTTCCATGTTAAATTGTATAATGAAAGCATGCTTCAAATGAATGTATCGTGTCATGAATAATTTGCACATGAAAATATTAAGTTATCAATGCATGCATCATAATTCTTGTGATTGTATGACATCATATATTGCATGACAAATTTGATATTTTCTTCATCATAGCATTCTGATGATTCTCTTTTAACTGGTTAGGATACTATTCGTAACATCATACGACAAAATGACTGCAAACCGTGAATGAATGTACCGTAGGATAGTTGACAATGAGTTATCACATGAATATATAGATGATGTTGAAAGTTTTATTGAATTTGCAACAACAAGTGTCAGTACAGTGGATACTACAGGTCAGATTAGGTGTCCCTGCAAGATTTGTAAGAATAATCGATTTATAGAACCTTGTGACATTAGACATCACCTATACAGGAAGGGTTTTGTGAGTGATTATCAGAATTGGACATTTCATAGAGAAGAATTTAGAAACAATTTTGATGCATGGGTGAATATGGTGCACGATAATCCATATATGGATTTGATATTTGATGCCGCAGGAACAAAACCGGGTTCTGCTATGAGTCCTAGTGATGTAAGAATTGCAGTAGATGAAGAATCACCAAACGATACAGCTAGTAGATTTTATGATTTACTTAGAAATGCTGATGAGCCATTTTGGAATGGTTGTGAGAGTCACACTATCTTGTCTGCAGTTCTTCAACTAATGAATTTGAAGTCTGAGTATAATTTGAGTCATTCATGTTTTGACCGTTTGTGCATGATTGTGAAGAGTATGTCGCCCAAAGATGAGAAATTGCCACAAAATTTCTATCGTGCGAAAGTTATGGTCAACGCTCTAGGTATGAGGTATAAAAAGATTGATGCTTGTCCAAATCACTGCATGTTGTATTTCAAGGATAAGAAAAACAACATATCATGCCCATTATGTAGGCATCCTCGGTTCAAGCCAAAGACAAGAGGCAATGGTAGCACGAGATCAAATGAAGTTTCATACAAGTCGCTCCGCTACTTTCCTATCACTCCTAGATTGCAGCGATTGTATATGTCTTCAAGGACAGCTAAACACATGAGATGGCATGCAAATAAAGTTCGACACGATGAAAACAAGATCACGCATCCTGTTGACGCTGAAGCTTGGAAGCACTTTGATCGTACTCATTAGAACTTCGCAATGGAAGTAAGAAATGTTAGGCTCGGTCTATGTACAGATGAATTTAATCCATTTGGGGGTAGATCAACTCCATACTCATGCTGGCCAGTATTTGTAACTCCATACAACCTTCCACCAAGCTTGTGTATGAAGCGTCCAAATCTTTTCTTGTCTTTGTTGATCCCTGGTCCGACCTCACCTGGCCAAAATCTTGTTGTATATTTAAGGCTATTGATTGATGAACTAAAAGTATTGTGGGATGGCGGTGTTACCACGTATGATGCCCACAAAAAACAAAATTTCAATATGAAGGCCGTTGTTCTATGGACAATCAGTGACTTCCCTACATATGGTATGTTATCTGGTTGGAACACAGATGGGAGGTTGGCATGTCCGTACTACATGGAGGATACCAAAGCTTTTAGATTGACGCATGGAAGGAAGCCTTGCTGGTTTGAGTGCCACCGTCGATTTCTACCCAACGACCATCCGTTCTGACGACAAAGGAATACATTTAGAGCAGGCACAACTGAAATAGAAGGTCCATCCACAAGATTGTCTGGCATAGAGATTTTAAGAAGATTGCGATACTTTTTAGGTGTATTAACAGATGCCCGCAGTCCGACACCCTTCCTTGGATTTGGCAAGGATCACAATTGGACAAAGAAATCTATTTTTTGAGAACTACCATATTGGTCGACCCTATTGATACAACATAATTTGGATGTGATGCATGTGGAGAAAAATGTGTTTGATAATGTGTTCAATACAATAATAAATGTTAAAGGGAAAACAAAGGATAATCCGAAGGCCCGTATGGATTTAAAAGTAATATGTAAAAGACCAGAATTGGAACTCAAAGAGTATAATGTTAAAGTACTGAAACCAAAGACAAAGTACGTGCTTGGACCTAATCAAATAAAGCATGTATGTCAATGGTTGAGACAATTGAGATTTCTAGATGGATATATCTCTAACATTGCTCGGGCTGTGAAGATTGACGATGAACAATTATATGGGTTGAAGAGCCATGATTGTCATATCTTTATGCAACGATTGATACCCCTAGCATTCCATGATATGTTAGACAAACCTATATGGGGTGTATTGTCTGAGTTGAGTGGATTTTTTAGAACATTGTGCGCATCAAAAGTCATAGTATATGATGTAAAGAATCTCGAGGACTCTGTCATCACCACTGTTTGTCTGCTAGAAAAGATTTTTCTGCCAGCATTTTTCGATGTTATGGAGCATTTGATCATACATTTGCCATATGAACTAAGGGTTGGTAACCCTATGCAATATCGATGGATGTACCCATTTGAAAGGTATATGTTTTCTTATGTTTGTCTCTTCAATGACAGATATTACAATTTTGAAATATATATTTTTGACAGATGCATGTTTGACCTCAAAAAAAAAGTTTCGTAATAAAGCAAGAGTAGAAGACTCTATTTGTGTGGCGTACACTTTAGAAGAGATTTCAAATTTCTCATTTATGTACTTTGAACCTCACATTCCAACACGTTACACATGCCCGCCTCGTAACGATGATGGACAACAAGTAACTGTAGCTGACAAGCTGTCGATATTTCAACCACTTGGGCTTGGGCATGCATTTGATAGTTGCCGATCAAGACTCTTGACAGATTAAGAGCAAGACGGAGTACATATCTATATTCTTTTTAATTGCTCAGCGATCGACCCATACATCGAGTAAGTATATGTAGATGCAACACAATTATAAATCCTTTTATGTTCTATACGTGCATACATGGTTTGGTAATATAAGTATTTGTGGTTTACAGACGATTTGATCTGGGGTTGCGAAGAGAAGTTTCACATCTCACTGATGCAGAAGTACAAAAAGAACGTGAAACTAAGTTTGTGGAGTGGTTGAAACAGTTGGTAAGGACACTAACATAAATTGTGTACTTGTAAACAACACTAAGTTGCTTAATTAGTCGTGGTCACAATCATTGTTTATGTTTGTATATAGGTCTGCCATGGTGATGTTAAAGATCAAGGAATATGTGATTTAGAAAATAGTCCGACCAAAGTTGTGCAATGTTACAACGGGTACATTGTAAATGGTTATCGATTTCATACAAAAGATTACAGTATAAACAAATCAACGATGAATAGTGGCGTGTGTGTCAAGGGTAGCAGCTACGGTGAAAATGAACATGATTACTACAGTGTTATAGATGAAATAATGGAGTTGACTTACTTAGGTATAAATAATAGGGTAACTTTATTCAAGTGTCATTGATTTGATCCAACTGCAACAAGACTCGACAAAGTCTCGGGCATTATGGAGGTGAATCATAAATCAAGGTTTGGAACATATGAACCATTCATATTAGCCTCGCAAGCTCAACAAGTTTATTATACTTCATATCCGAGTACAAAAAAGTCAGATAGAAATGAATGGTGGGCAGTTTGCAAGGTGAAGTCCAAACTATGCTCTGAGTATGATCAGTTACAAGAAGACAAGTTAGCTGAAGACAGTGATTACTATCAATCAGATGATATCTATGACTTCTCTTATGGTCACGATGTTGTGCATGATATGCATGTCATATCTCCATTGGTCGATGAAACATTCATAGAAGAATGTGATCCAAATGATATACCAAGTGGATGGGCAAACAATGAAGAAGAAGAAGAAGAAGAAGAAGAAGAAGAAGAAGAAGAAGAAGAAGAAGAAGAAGAATATGAAAGTCAAACAAGTGATGAGGAAGAATTCTCAAGCTAGTGAACAAAATCTTGTAATACAAACCTCTATTTGAATGTATTGCAATACTCAATATGAATGATTTGAATTATTTAAATATATTGTAATACTTGATGCGAAAGAATGAGTTGTATTGCCAAACTTGATGTTCTTATATTTGAATTATTTGAATGTATTGTAATACTTGATGCAAATGAATGAATTGTATTTCAATACTTGATGTTCTTATATTTGAATTATTTGAATATATTGTAATACTTGATGCAAATGATTTGAATGTATTGCAATACTTGATGTGAATGATTTGAATGTATTGCAATGATGTGAATGATTTGCAAGTATTCCAATGATTTGAATTATTTAAATGTATTGTAATACTTGATGCGAATTATTTAAATATATTGCATGACATTTTTTATTTGTTAGAATATGGTTCGTGGAGGTTATAGTAGTCGTTCATTCAGTGGTAGCCAGGCTCAACCTTCATCTTCACGGGCTCCTTTGATAGATATATCATTTAACTAATTGGATGCTTGATTAGTTGAAATGCGCATTCTGAGAATTTCTAACGTATTTTTTTACAGATGATGTTTCGCCTATACATGACCCACCTACACCAGTTGATCATACAAGTCAGGAGCCAACACAGGATGCAGAGTCTTCTCAGTCTGGCACAAGAAGACTCATTCGAATAGTGTATATCGATAATCGACCGTAAGTATTTCATTTTCACTTATTGCATTTCTTATAAATATTTTATATTGCTATTTACTGTATACCAATTCATGTGCAACACGAGGTTTGAGCCACAAGAAGTAGTACACGAGATTATGAATTCACTTCTTCAACACCTACCAGGACCGATCACTCAATGGAAAGAGTATCCAAAAGGAGTGATAGACAGATTGTGGTCCTCATTCACGGTATACAGTTGTTTGTTATAGTTAATGTGTTTCATATTTAATTTTTTTTTATAGTCATGTCTACTAACTTTCTGAAAATATATATAGGCTTCAAATCGCTTCGCAACTACGGTGGAGGAACAAGATGCAAGGAAGGTGTGGCAGAGGGTGGCTGCCAATTGATTTGTAGACATGCTGCACAATATGAAGACTGCAACAAAAAAAAGCATCTGGCGGAATAGATGATCCACTACAGTGAAAAGGCCATGGCCCTATTACTATCAGGAGAGATTATTGGGAGGGAATGTGCGACAAGTGGGCGGGGGATGCATTTCGAAATCGCTCTGCGAAGGCAGCACAAAATCGAGCGAAAATGCCTGAAGCCCATCTACACACAGGTGGATCAAAGACTTTTGGGAGCCACATGAAGAAAATGATAACTCATCAATATATATTATCAATTTTATAAGTATTGTTGCAAACCTGTTAACTAAATCTTTTATCATTTAACTTCGCAGGAAGCAGAAAAAAGAGACATTGTACCATATAAGGATGTGCTTGTTGAAACACATAAACGAAAGACTACGGGAGACTTCGTATCAGAGAAGGCAAGAACGACAACAATATGTATTTATTCTATTAATAATAATTGTAATATACAAGTTATCATAAACATTGTAATTCTTAATTATTAATGCATACTGTAAACATTATTTTGTAGGAGGCATATGAGCAACATATGATAGAGCGATATGGTGATGACTCTACTTACCATTCATCATTTGATCCTGCAGCATGGGTGACTGCAGCAGGTGAACCCAAAAAGGGTCGTGTGTTCGAGTTTGGGAGTAATATGAACACCTCACATGTCGTTGCTTCCTTCAGTCACAGCTCACAGACTTCTTCCATCGATATAAGCTCCAAGCATCCTATTTTTTCCACTGATGATGTACACCAGATCGTTAAGGACACAATGAGTGACTACTTCCATGAAACCATCTCCGACGTTCTCTGAGCTGAGTTCAACAGTTTTTTGCTGAACAAAAGAACTTCGATTGCAGGTGCCTCTCAGGTATGAAAGTTTCATGTAATATATTGCATGTCATTAGATTTCATATAATTTTGATTGCCTTAACTTAGGTGCATTGAATATAATTTATTTCAGTATAATATGTTTATTGCCTTTGAACACATATACAACACGAGCATGCTATAATCACATATTCAGTTTTTTGACTGCCTTAGAACACATATGAGCATGATAGAATCACATATACAGCTTTTTGCCTACCTTAGAGCACATATGAGCATAGTAGAATCACATATAGAGTTTTTTTTACTGCTTTAGAACACATATGAGCATGATATAATCACATATACAGTTCTTTTACTGCCTTAGAACACATATGAGCATGATATAATCACATATAAATCTTTTTTGCCTGCCTTAGAGCACATATGAGCATGATAAAATCACATATAAAGTTTTTTTGACTGCCTTAGAACACATATGAGCATGCTATAATCACATATTCAGTTTTTTGACTTCCTTAGAACACATATGAGCATGATAGAATCACATATACAACTTTTTGCCTGCCTTAGAGCACATATAGAGTTTTTTTTACTGCTTTAGAACACATATGAGCATGATATAATCACATATACAGTTTTTTTACTGCCTTAGAACACATATGAGCATGATAAAATCACATATAAAGTTTTTTGCCTGCCTTAGAGCACATATGAGCATGATAGAATCACATATAAAGTTTTTTTGACTGCCTTAGAACACATATGAGCATGCTATAATCACATATTCAGTTTTTTGACTGCCTTAGAACACATATGAGCATGATAGAATCACACATACAACTTTTTGCCTGCCTTAGAGCACATATGAGCATGGTAGAATCACATATAAAGTTTTTTTAACTACTTTAGAACATATATGAGCATGATATAATCACATATACAGTTTTTTTTACTACCTTATTACACATATGAGCATGATAGAATCACATATAAAGTTTTTTGCTTGTCTTAGAGCATATATGAGCATGATAGAATCACATATAAAGTTTTTTTGACTGCCTTAGAACACATATGAGCATGCTATAATCACATATTCAGTTTTTTGACTACCTTAGAACACATATGAGCATGATAGAATCACATATACAACTTTTTGCCTGCCTTAGAGCACATATGAGCATGGTAGAATCACATATAGAGTTTTTTTGACTGCTTTAGAACACATATGAGCATGATAGAATCACATATAAAGTTTTTTGCCTGCCTTAGAACACATATGAGCATGATAGAATCACATATAAAGTTTTTTTTACTGCCTTAGAACACATATGGGCATGCTATAATCACATATTCAGTTTTTTGACTGCCTTAGAACACATATGAGCATGATAGAATCACATATACAACTTTTTGCCTGCCATAGAGCACATATGAGCATGGTAGAATCACATATAGAGTTTTTTCTGACTGCCTTAGAACACATATGAGCATGATATAATCACATATAGAGTTTTTTTACTGCCTTAGAATCACATATAAAGTTTTTTGCTTGCCTTAGAGCACATATGAGCATGATAGAATCACATATAAAGTTTTTTTGACTGCCTTAGAACACATATGAGCATGATATAATCACATGTAGAGTTTTTTTACTGCCTTAGAACACATATCATTCATGATAGAATCACATATAGTGTAAAATTTATTTCAATATATTTTGTTTATCAATACTGACCTTTCTTTTCTTGTGTAGGTTGCTGGCGATAATCAGCCTAGTGGAGCTGAAGAGACAGATCAAGGCAATGAACAAGAAGACGCACAAAATCTTGGCGATGATTAGATTAATGTGTTGAATTTGTTCTACTTTCTTTTTGTTTCAAAAATGTAAATGTTGAATTGTAAATAATTAAAACTTGCAAATTTTAAAGTGGAACGATTAATTATTTTAGTTTCCTTTTATATGTATTTTTATGTGTACTTTGTTTTTTATTCACAAGAAATATAAATTGTACAGGAAATATAAATTGTAGCACGAGAAATTTTTTCTCGATATTTAATTTTCAAATAATTTTTTTTAATTTTTTCCTTGTTTGCGACAGATTAGTGACGGATATATCCGTCGCTATTTATTATTACCATTGACGGTAGCAATGGATTAGCGACGACTATAAATCCGTCGCCAAACCGAAGTCGTCGTTTAGTAACGACGACCTTGCGACGGAAGTTGTCATTCGTTATTCTGTTGTAACTTAGCGACGAAACTTGCGACATATAGAGTATGTCGCTACTTAGCGACGGAACGGGCGACAGATATATGTCGTCGCTTATTAGCGTCGAAAAAATTGCGATGAAAGATATCCATCGCTACTCCGACGCTAATCCGTCGCTAATGTGGTTAGCGATGAATTAGCGACAGATTTAGGTCGTCGTTAATCCACTAGTTTGTTGTAGTGTTTTTCTTAGAAGACCAGAGGGTTGAAGGGAAGAAAGAAGAGGAAGAAGGAAAAAAGGAGGAAAGAGGGGCTCTGGCCGGACGTCCGGCCAATGGATGGGTTTCCCATCGGCCAGATCTTGCCGACGGTAAATCATGATCGGTTGATGCCGCTCCTCGAGTTGAATACCTAGTGAATTTCCATATCTAATAGAATTGTCCTTCGAATAAAGTGAGACGATGATCCCTCACTCTAATACCAGCTGATGCAAATTGGTTGCCCGATTTGCAAGAAAACCTATGATCTACTATCTACTCCTATACTAAGCAAACAAGATTTCTAATAAAAAATAAGCAAAAATTAGAAAAAATACTCAAACTCATTCATTCATCTCTCTAGAAATAAAAGCTTTTACAATTAATATTTATAGAAAAAAACCCTAATATTTAGTTATAGATCCAAATCCTAACTAAAATCCAAAAACTAAGAAAAAAATTCAAAAACAAAAAACAAATTCATAAATGGATCTTGAGCCCAAGTTCATCTTGCTTCAACATTGTGTCATATTAGCAGCCCCAACATCGCATTTCAACACCAGTCACAAGAAGATATGACAACTCTAAGCTCAACACTACATTTTGGCAAAATCATATTTTGGAAATACATGTAAATGGCGTTTCCATCTCAATGTAATGCTCCCAAACATATATAGTTGTAAAGTCTACCCCACGATCACTTTTAGTAACGTGATGTGGTCATAGGGAATCGGACGTTCACAGGTTGCAATTTTGAAAGATTTTAACCCCACATCAATTACAACTAAGACAATGTATGAGCACAATAGCATATATCAACTGACGACATGGGAAATGATGTTATGAACTTGGCTAATGGCTACTAACTACCATTATTACATTTATACATACAAATATGCATGTTGGTACATATGCGTGTATGTGCACATGTATGCGGGTGCATGTTTGTGCTCTTGATAAGTTAAGAAATCTCAGGTTACTGCTTTGCATTAATTATCACTGAAGTATTTAATCAATTTTACCAAGAGTGCTTCTATGGTGGTACACACTTGATTTACACAAATTTAAGTCCAAATACAAAATTCAACCTTTGGATCATGTTTAACATGTTCTATTTACTATTTTCATGTACTAAAAATTCACTAAAATATGAAGTTTTATACCATTTTCAGACCACTCTTATTTTCATGAATTATAAGCCGTTGATTTTCACTGTCTAAAAAATAGCATGGTTTGATGTACTAGACATGATAAAACCTTCTAACATAGTAAATAAACCATTCAAAATACATCTATCTACCATTTGGTGGTTAGATCCATACAAACAAGAGTACCACCCTAAGGTATCAGGGTAGTGAACCACCTTATATTTTTCCTTTAATAAAAAAGCATATGCCTTTTATTTGAAAAATAATTTATATTTTTAATGTAGAAGTTTGGCTTGATTCCTTTTTAAGCTATACAAACCATAGATTAAAAATTATTAGGGGTATATAATGATAATATTTGGTCAAGGCGCCATGATCATCCAACCTAGCTGAAAATCATAGGTGCAAGTTGTATGGACTCAATCGTTAATTATGTTTTTGTTTTACAGGATCATATCTTGAATCATATTTTCTGGCATTAAAATTACCGAAAAGATTCACAACATATTTGTGTGAACTTTCTATGTTCGCACAAATATGATATGAACCTCTAAATATGGTTAAAATCAAATGAAGGAGATTCACATGATATGCAAGTCTGCAACCTTTGTACAAATATCTTGCAAACTTACGAAAGATTATAATCAATCAAAATGGTTTCACAAGATATTTACGTGGACCTGCTCATATTTGCACAAATATCTTGTCTTCTAAAAACTTAAAATCAAGCTAAAGATATTCACATGAACTTTTCGACATTCGTATAGAATATCTCGACATCTTATAGGCGCATGATTTCATATTCATATAAATACTTGTGTTATTTTTTTGAAACTGTGTTGTGAATCTTCTTGGTGATTTTAACCATATTTTGAGGTTCACAACATATTTGTGCGAATGTGACGAGGTCTACGCAAATATATTGTAAATCTCCTTAGTGTTTTTAACCATATTTGAAGGTTCACAACATATTTTTGTGAATGTGAAGAGGTTCAGACAATATGTTGTAATCTCCTCAATAATTTTAACCATAGTCAGAGGTTCACAATATATTTGTGCGAACGTGAGGAGGTCAGAGCTAATATATTGTGAATCTCCTTGGCGATTTTAATCATATTCGGAGGTCAACATATTTGTGTGCAGGTCAGGAGGTCCGCGCAAATATGTTGTGAAGGATAAAATGATCTTGAAAAGTCAGGAATCAACGATTTTGGACATGCAAAGAATTTTGGCATATATGTTAGTTTTTGAGAGAATGTATCATTTTTATAAAAAAAGTCATTTTTCATTTTTTAGCTATGAATTTTTTGAATATTGTATGCCATTGATTTGTTTAAGCCATCGAAAAACATACTTAAGCCTCGTTTGTTCCATGCAACTTACATGGGAAAGCAATCCATTCTCGAATGAAACAAACATCAAATCATCATGGTGAAAAAGTGTGGCATAAGTGATATTTAGTTTTTTCTCAATACCTACCACTTTTTAGATGTAAATTCATTTGTACTTCTGCATTATGAAAACTTTCACATGGGCTAAGCTTGAAGAATTTTTTTAGAAATATGTGTTCATTCTCATGTAAAGTCTTTCCTTTTACATGAGAACGAAACAAATGAGGCCTTAAACATTAGAATTTCCCCGATTAAACACTCATTTCTTATTGTACATCACATTTGTAAGGTATAATTTTTTATTTTTTTTAATCAAACCTTACAAATATAATCTACATACTTTTCTGATTCGAAAACACGCTTTGGATCTCGTGATTGTGATGTACATGGAGTTTTTTTAAGATCTTCAAAAATCAATGGCCCAAAACATAGCACAAATATACAACTTGAAAAATCATAAGTTTACGTCCAAAAAGCATGATCCAAAGTGATTCATGCAGCTGTCAAGAGATTCTGTGATCGGATGCTATTAGACAAAATTTCTCACTATGAAAAAGCCATTCGTAGTATATATCCCAAATTACTACAGTCCCTTTTGACAAAAGATTGGTTAAATCACGAAGGAAATATGAAACCAGATGCTTCTTTAAAAGAAAGTGTCTTGCATTATCGAGATGCAAGGAATAATTGATTGACCTTTCTCACTCTGGTTCTTGTACTATAATTGCCTTCTCATTTTTGTTCTTTGTACAAATTACCTTTCACATTCAAGTTCTTGTACTAATGATTTTCAAGTTTCTGTATGTTTTTTAGAGAGTAGTCCTATAGTATCCTTATTGTACCAATTCAAGAAGCTCTTTTTTCAACGAAATTGGATTGCAGATTATAGCCAAATACATGATTTTTATAATCCTACAAACTCTTTTAAGATTGCCACCATGCTTCTAACTCCCCAACTGATTTTCATTTGGCCCGGTCCTTGATCTGAAAAAACTTTCTTTGCATGTGTGCAATATTTAATGTGTTAATGTGAAAAACCCTTCATAAATGATAGATCATTGAACTTTATTTTCCCATCCGAGTCTATGAACGATGGTTTATTATAAGTGGATCAAGAAAAGGGGTACACGAGTTAATGGAAATCCAATCTTTGTTGTAGTTGATGACAACAATGAGGGTGTCTTTGTCTATAGTTCCGTCCAGGTTTTGTTCAGATAGAAATAAAAGTTACTTAGGTAACAGAGGCTCTGTCTAGAGTTCTGTCTGCTATAGCAATCCACCGAGATGATGTTGCCTATGTAGAAATAAAAAAGAACTTGTACTTACAACTTTTAAAGGCTTTTGTTTAGACATGAAAGCCATTCCTTAGACAACGCTATCTAGCTAGGAGGAAAGTCAGGAAAACAATATGGAAGTTTCAAGAATATGATGACTTAGAGACCAAAGCTTATATGGATGATGGTAGAGAGAAGGGGAAATAATTTTGAGATGCTCTCTAGCTAGGAGGAGAGTCGGGAAAACAATATGAAAGTTTAAAAAATATGATGGGTTAGAGATCAAAGCCTTTACAGTGGACTATTTCCAAGAGTGGTTTGGTAAGGATAGTCATGGGTCAAGGGTTTGTTAAGATTAATGTATCCTTTTTGTATATATATATATATATATAATTTATTATAGTATATATAATTGAAACTAAGTCAAACAAGTTAGCTTAGTCTCATCAGTTAGAATTTTAGCCGTTGGGAGGTCGCTCCTCTTCTCTCTTCCTCTATTCTTTCTCTTTCTTCTCTATAAATAGGGGTGGTTGTATACTTTGTAATTTGTGAGAGTGATGGATGGTTTTAAGATTTATGTGTGTATTTTAGTGTATTGTAGTGAGGATTAAATGCAATTTTATTTTGTATTTTTAATGTTCTTTATTAATGAAGTTATTTAATCACATTCAAAATGTGTTTGATTTTAGTTCTGTTTTTGTCCAAATGTATTATATTCTTGAATCCATGCCATTTCGTGATAGGGTTGCTTCACCAATTTTCAATAGGATATATATATATATATATATATATATATATATATATATATATATATATATGATAATGTTTTAGCAATGGTGCCATTACGTACAAACACCTCTAAATCTCCCATGCAAGTTGTTTTGATCCAATTCGACTTCGTGGATGGATTCATCATGTTAAAAATAATTTGTATCATGTTTTTTTAATGAGACAATTTTATGAGCCGGGAAAGTACCAAACATTGTAGACCGTCGATATTTGAAGCCTTATAAGATCCTACCTACACATCCTAATCAGATATTTCAAGAGTTGATTCCCACTAAGTGAAACATGTAAATGAGTTGATTCCCACTAAGTGAAACATGTAAATAATATACTTAAGGTTAGTTTCATGAAAAACAACCAAAAATATGAAAAAAAGATGTGCTTGTATGTAATGGCAGCAATAGCATCTAAAGGCCCGCATTTGGATCACTAGATTTCAACATGCGCGCATTTTTTTTTCAGCAATAAAAAGTCGATGGCAGTACTTGCACCAAAAATTTATTATTTAAATAAACATATTTTTGTCTGCTAAAAATGATCTAAGGGCCCAATCCTAGTAAGTTTACCATGCTAAGCACATGTTGTCCACTCCAAACAATTTGCACCTATGAGTTTCTAGAAGAGTTGTCAGTCAGAAAAAACGAGAGCGAAAAGCAATTCGGAAAGCAGAAGCAAAAAATGAGGCACTTTCAAAATTTTAGAAAATGAAAAGTGCAGGACGATTTAGAAGTGAACCAGGAATCATCTCGAAAGTGACCTAGGAAGTGAGAGAGAAGCAAGGAAAAAGCAAAAAAAGAGAAAAAAGAAAGAAAAAATAAAAATAAAAACACAAAAAAAAAATGAAAAAAGAAAAGAAAGTGAGGGGGGAGCGAGCTTCCCCTAAATGGGAAGTGTGCTTCCCCTAAATTAGGAAGCACATTTCTCCTAAATAAGAAGCGCACTTCTCAAATTCTTTTGGTGCTTCCCGATATGTTTTGGAAGTGTCATGTTTCACGCTTCCCCGTGCCCTATAGCACTTCAGGTAACCCTGGTTTCAAGGTTGATTCTACCTACAAACTCAAATACATGAGTGAGAGACCCTCTGTTAATCACTTTTCTTGCTTTAAATTTATTAATTTGATGAAAGAAAACATAAATGACAAGCATGTGATATGCCATTACACATACTACACTAGCAGTTGCTTATTCAAATCAACATCACGACTCCATGATTCAAATGGTGAACCTGTTATCGGTATCTGCTATTGCAACCGGTGTCAGTATAGGAGCGTAACTACTTTATGGTGAAACATGTGATCACATTCTCACAAGTTTGACCTTACTTTCTCAATTAGTTGTCTTCTAAGGATCTTTCCAGAAGCTGACTTTGGCACAGCATTAATAAATGAAACTCTCCGCAATCTTTTGAAAGGTGCAACCTGTGTCAAATATCACAATCTTAACAGCGATAACAAGTTTTAAATTTAACTGTTGTGCACAACAAGGAAAAGATGCATGCAAAACTAACTCATGTAATTAGCATTTCACAGGCTTGCATTGGTTGCACATGCGTGTGTGGATAAGCATGTGCTGGTGCAAATTCATGGCCCTCACTTGGGTTCACAAGCTAGCACCACTAATCACATAAACTTCTAGGTCATCATCTTATTACCTGTTTTGCGACAAATTCTTGGACGTCTACTTCAGTTAAAGAGCTCTTAGGAGAGCGCACCACATAAGCAATTGGAACTTCACCAGCTTCTGCATCAGGAAAGCTACATAAAAGTGAAAGAAAAGGTTAAGTCCTTGAAAATCTTATAAACCTAACAATTTATACAAATTCAGTAAAATGACATGCTCGGTAACTTTGGCATCAAATCTGAAGAACTGTACTTACGGAATGACAACAGCATCTAATATTTCAGTATGTGAAAGAAGTATGCCCTCAAGCTCAGCAGGCGCAACCTAAAAGCAAAATGGAGTTAACAAGACCTGATTTTATGCAAGTAGCTTGAAGCACTTTTAACTACAAAAGTGCAGAATTTCCTTCATCAGTTGCTTACATAAATATCAAAGGGAGGCTGTAAGAGAAGAGCTACATGTTTTTATCAAGGATGGCATTGCTAGTATGTTAGTAAACCTCCTTTTGGATTGTTAACTAGCAAATGGCCTAGGGTTGCTGGATTGGTAATTAATGTTAGCAAAACACAGTAATGTGGGTACAGGATAATATACATGCAGTATTTTTTCGGAAAATATTCTGACGATGCCTTTCTATGTAATCAAGTAAATAATATCTCCCTCACATGTCAATATCTGTTTAAATAATTTTCTAATATAAGATTATGTAAAAATAACTGATTACATGCAATGAATGTTATGGACATCTGCACTTGTATTCACTTTTCTATTGATGTTAAGGGACTTAAAAGCATGTCCATGAAAATGATCCTCAATGATAGTGGGAATCATTTGTCCTCTGCCAACCTATTTCTGCAGATTGGCTAGTTATGTTTTTAGCACGATTTAAGTTCACTATCTTTTGTAGCCCTAACAATAAGTAAAAAAAAAATCAAAATCATCAAGACTGACCAGTCATCACAATAAAATTTGTTTGCAGATATGTTCATAAAATTATATCCATGTAAGACTGATGATTTAGACAAACTCACAGTAAAGAATAATAGGGTGTGGGTGGCTTGAGAACAATACACTGATTTGTAATGAAAAGAGGCGGAAGCTCCAATGGAGTAAAAAGCACTCTTTAAGAGTGACCTTAAGAGCCAAGAACACAAACACTATAAGTGCACACATAAAACTCTCAAAAGTAGAAAATGACTTAAAGTCATAAGTTGGATTTATAGAAGAAAGGAAGAGAAGGGTGAAAACCCAATGCTTACAAGAGGAGAATACCTCCTCTATTTATAGAGGAGGGAGGCTCAAAGAAGGGATAACAAGGGGGCTCCCTTGTCGTTGGGAGCCCCAACGGTCAGAAATCTGACCGTTGGGGCCCCAACGACTACAAGTGTGGGGCCCTTGTGGTCTTACAAAAAGGGGAAAAATAAAAAAGAAAAAAGTAAAAAAGAAAAAGAAAAAAAGGAAAAAAGGAAAAAATACATTGTAGTTTTACAAGAATACCCTTATCGGGTATTTCACTAAAAAGGAAACTGTATATATATACATATATGTATATATATACTTATATATATACGAATGTATATATATATATATAAGTATATGTATATATATATATATAGATATACATATTTTAACACGTCCCCTCAAACTTTACGGGGAGAAGACCGAAAGTTTGCTAAGAAGAAACATAAATCGTGGAGTTGGGAGCGCCTTGGTGAAGAAGTCAGCTAGTTGATACTCTGAAGTAACATATGGTAATGAGATAGTCCCTCTGAGATATTCGTCTCGAACATAATGACAATCCATTTCGATATGCTTGGTCCGCTCATGAAGGTGTGATTGCTGGCAATGTATGTCGCACTTTTGTTATCACAACAGAGCTTGGTGGGAGTGGAAATGGGGACGCCCATGTCACCAAGGAGACTCCTGAGCCATACGATTTCCATAGTTGTCATTACCATGGCCTGATATTCAGCTTCAGTGGATGACAGTGAAACCTTCTGCTGCTTCTTGCATCTCCACGAAATGAGGGATTCACCTAAAAAAATACAAAGACCTGTTATTGAGATACGATCATTAGGATTTCCTCCCTAGTCAGCATCAGTAAAAGCAGTTAAGTCAAGAGATGAGAAAGAGGATAAGAGTCCCTTGCTATGTCACAGGGATTCGGCTAGCAGGGTGCCGCACCCGTGTCGACGCGACTCGACGCGGGTGCGGGTGCGGCACCGGGTGCGGTCAACCCGATCCTGGGTGCGTTGACCGCACTTAGGATCATTTATGTCCTTTTTTTTTGGATTTTTTTTTTAAAAATTGCCCTATGAAATGGGCTGCGAATTTTTTTTTAAAAAAAAATCTGCTGACAGCAGTTGTCAGCTGCTGTCAGCTCCTGACTTTTCAATGATGGTGGTAGCCTTGCTTGTGCTATCGTGCAGCTGTATATAAAAAAAAAATCTGCTGCTGACAGCTGCTGTCAGCTCCTAACTTTTCAATGATGGTGGTAGCCTTGCTTGTGCTATCGTGCAGCTGTATATAAAAAAAAAATCTGCTGACAGCTTGTGCTATCGTGCAGCTGTATATAAAAAAAAATCTGCTGTCAGCTGCTGACAGTTGCTGTCAGCTCCTGACAGCTGCTGTCAGCTCCTGACAGCTGCTGACAGCTGCTGTCAGCTGCTGACAGCTGCTGTCAGCTCCTGACTTTTCAATGATGGTGGTAGCCTTGCTTGTGCTATCGTGTAAAATTTGAAAAAACCCGCCCCCCGACATATATATATATATATATATATATATATATATATATATATATATATATATATATATATATATATATATATTTACATTTTTGCCCCTGCCGCACCTGAGTTTTTTGGAAGTGCCGAATCCCCGCACCTGCACCCGCACCCATGTGACATAGGTCCCTTGGATATAATATTTTTGATATATCGCACAATTCTCATTACGGCTGCCATATGAACCGAAGTAGGTGCATGCTCAAACTGGCTTCCTGCATGAACCGCATGAGCTATATCTGGACGTGTGATGGATAGATAGGTGAGAGATCCGATTAATTGATGGTAGGGGGTTGGATCCTCAAGAAAAACACCATCTCCAAGTCTCAGTTTTGCATTAATAACTTAAGGAGTCTCAACTTTCTTTTCATCAGATATTCCTGATTTGGTACAAATTTCTGCAGCTAATTTCATTTAAGATAGGATGTATCATCGCGGGGAATAAGTCACTTCAATCCCTAAAAAATATCTCAAATATCCAAGGTCAGACATATCAAAAGTTTCTTTTAACATAGACTTTACATCATTTACTCCCTTTTTGTCATTCTCAGTGATGATCATATCATCAACATACAGTAAAAGCATAATAATGGAGTCACCTGTCCTTTTAACAAAAAGAGCAGTGTCAGTATAGCAAGAAGAAAATCCTAAATTGATTAATACATTACTAAACCTATCATACCAAGCTTTAGGAGCTTGCTTAAGTCCATATAAAGCCTTTTTTAATTTCAAAATTTTTCCATTTAAATTCATACCTGGAGGCGGTTCCATATAAACTTCTTCATTTAAATTACCATTCAAAAAGGCATTTTTGACATCAAGTTGAAAGATTGACCATTTTTTAACAGAGGCTATAGCAATAAGAGCTCGAACACTAGTCATTCGAGCAACTGGGGCAAAAGTTTCATCATAATCTACCCCATACTCTTGGGCATATCTCTTGGCTACCAACCTAGCCTTATATCTTTCCAATGAACCATTACTCTTAGTTTTTACTTTAAAAACCCATCTACATCTAATGAGTTTCTTGCCATTGGGAGGATCAATGATTTCCCAAGTTTGCACCCTTTTAAGAGCATTAAGTTCTAGTTCCATAGCTTCATTCCAATGAGCATATTGTTTAGCATCATTGTAATGAGATGGTTCATGAAAAGAGTGAAGAGCAAGTAGGCATGCTCGAAAGTTAGGAGAAAAAGAATCATAAGAAACAAATCTATTGGGTATTTTGGAAATCCGATTTGATTTTCTTTGAGAGGTCGCTTCGATTGACTCACTTTGGGAAAATTTTTCTAGGGCACAAGGAGAATTTCTTTCATTCCTTCTAGAATAGACTTGTATTTGTCTTGAAACATTTTCTTCTAAGTTTTGATCATCATTTGGATGTTCAAAATGATTTTCACCAAAGGGTTCACTAGGATCAATAGGATCATCTATGATGTTTTCTTGAGGCAATAAGTCAAATAAAAAAGAATAATCAATATTTTCATTTGGTTGGTGCGAAAAACCATTTTCTTCTTCTAGGAATGTGACATCTTTTGAGATATAAAGTTTGTTTTTGAATATGTCAAAACATCTATAACCTTTTTGTTTTTCGCCATATCCCAAGAAAATACATTCAATAGCCCTAGGAGAAAGTTTATCATTTTTGTGAGTTAGAACAAAGCATTTACATCAAAAAATCCTTAGTCTTTTATAATCGGGAGACATATTGTAAAGTTTTTCAAATGGAGAAAGATTTTTCAAAGAGGATGAAGGGGTCCTATTGATAAGATATGTTGAGGTTAGAACCGCTTCGGCCCAAAAAGATTTTGGGATATTTTTTGAAATTAATAACGTTCTTGTAGTTTCTATTATGTGTCTATGTTTTCTTTCCGCAAGACCATTTTGTTGCGGAGTGTTGGAACAAGAACGTTGATGACAAATTCCATTTTCTTTTAAATAGCTTTGAAAATCATTGGACATATATTCGCCTCCCGAATCGGACGTAAGAATAGATAGATTTCCCAAAAATTGATTTTTAACCATTGCATGGAATTCTTTAAAGAAGGAGAAAACTTCGGATTTGCGACTTAGGAAGTAAATCCATGTGAATCGAGTGAAGTCATCAATAAAGACCACATAATACGAAAATCCTCCTTTAGACAAGATAGGGGAAGGTCCCCACACATCGGAATGAACAAGTTCAAATGGCCGAGTGATAAAGTAACTTCTTCGAGGAAATGGAGTAGATTTAAATTTCCCAAAAATGCAATCTTTACAAGTCATGTGATTGTCTTTACAAGTATTGTTCAAAAACGGAAAAGAGACATTTTTACAAAATTTGGATGACCAAGTCTCTCATGCCAAATTCCAATACTTTTGTCTTTTACAAGATTGCAAGAAGATTTATATGAAAGAGACAAAAAGTCCATAAAATAGAGATCACCCCTTCTATGGCCTTGCCCAATCAGCTTCCCTGACTGGAGATCCTGCACGGTGCAATCTTTAGGTGAGAAAGAGACTTGATATCCATGATCGGTGATTTGAGAAACGGAAAAAAGATTTAAATTAATTTTTGGAACGATTCTTACTTTAGGAACGAAATTTTTTTGAGAATTTTTAAAATCAAGTGTTCCAATACTTTTAATTTTCAATGATGTTCCATCGGCCGTTGAAACATAAGAGGATATGTGTTCGGAAAAAACATTTGAAAGAGAGTTTTTATGAGATGTCATATGAAAAGAAGCACCGGAGTCTAGTATCCACATACCTAGAGGTGATGAAGAATAGGCGATGGCGGATCCGGATGTTGAGAAAGAAGTCTTGAGAAGATGTTGGTGAACTTCGGAGATGTGATTAAGAGTCTCTTTGATATCTCCCTCTTTGGCATTTTCTTCTTCTTTCTTTGGAGAATTTTCTTCAACCGCGGCTACTTTTCCTTTAAGTTTGGGACAAACCGGTCTAATGTGTCCCGGTTCATTACAATAATGGCATATTATTCTCTTTCTAGGCCCATTACTATTTTTGTTGAAGTGAGGAGGTCTATAGACTTTAACATTTGATCCGGGCCTAGTAACAGCCAAAACTTCATCATTCTTAATGCTTAAGCCAAGTCGAGTTTCCTCTTGGCATATTTCGGCGAGGGCATCTTCAATAGGTAAGGCTTTGCTTCTATGGAGAAGAGATGCCTTAACTTGTTCAAATTCCGGGCGAAGACCATGAAGAAATTAAAAGAAGTGCTCTTTTTCAATTTGTTCCCTTCTTAATTCAATATCTTCCGGAGCCACCCATTTAGGCTCAAGAAGAGCAAGTACATCCCAAAGAGGGGTTAGAGAGCTAAAATAATCCCGAACACTCATATCCATTTGTTTGGTGAAACGGATTTTTTCTTGACAAAAAAATTGTCGAGCAAGATCCTTTTGGGTATACATACCCTTAAGGAAAAACCATGCCTCATTGGCTCTTCTAAATTTGGCAATATTAGCACAATTTTTAAGGTCAACATTGTTCATAAACCATGCCAAAATTTTGGCATGGTTACTTTCCCAATCCTCAACTTTGGATTGATGGTCATTGATAGCTTTAATGCGCTCATCGCCATCCAAAGCTTTTTCAATCTCATTTTCGATTTTAGTGAGAACAAGAGAGGGTTCGGGAGTAGTTCCCATAACAAAACCCCAAAGTTTCTTACCTCTTAGATGATTTTCCATTGCGGAGGCCCACATGAGATAGTTGGACCCAATTAGCTTAAAAGAAAGCTCCACTTTAGAATCACGTTCCATCGGCACCAAATCCTTCCTTTCTTCTTAAAATTTGAGAAGCACACGTTCCAAGATAATAAAGAGAAGCCCAATCACCAACCGAGCTCTGATACCATGTAATGAAAAGAGGCGGAACTCCAATGGAGTAAAAAGCACTCTTTAAGAGTGACCTTAAGAGCCAAGAACACAAACACTATAAGTGCACACACAAAACTCTCAAAAGTAGAAAATGACTTAAAGTCATAAGTTGGATTTATAGAAGAAAGGAAGAGAAGGGTGAAAACCCAATGCTTACAAGAGGAGAATACCTCCTCTATTTATAGAGGAGGGAGGCTCAAAGAAGGGACCACAAGGGGGCTCCCTTAGTCGTTGGGAGCCCCAACGGTCAGAAATCTGACCGTTGGGGCCCCAACGACTACAAGTGTGGGG
Organism: Nuphar pumila; assembly: GCF_984573655.1. NCBI lineage: Eukaryota > Viridiplantae > Streptophyta > Magnoliopsida > Nymphaeales > Nymphaeaceae > Nuphar > Nuphar pumila. The sequence goes on along the minus strand of NC_143250.1, from coordinate 30,441,690 downwards.
CCCTTGTGGTCTTACAAAAAGGGGAAAAATAAAAAAGAAAAAAGTAAAAAGAAAAAGAAAAAAAGGAAAAAAGAAAAAAAGGAAAAAATACATTGTGGTTTTACAAGAATACCCCTATCGGGTATTTCACTAAAAAGGAAACTGTATATATATACATATATGTATATATATATACTTATATATATACGAATGTATATATATATAAGTATATGTATATATATATATATATACATATTTTAACATGACTGTCCATTAACAGGCCATGAGAGATGACCCTGTATTATTGTTGCCTACACAACTTTAAACAGAGTAACACATGGTGATCTGACTAGGCTATGCTATACAAGATCTGTTTAAAGTTTTTTATGGGTTAGTAGTTAATGCTCAAGTATAGTATTCAGTTGATGAATCTAAACCTGTGTTAACTGCAACGCCCCAAAATCCTGAACTTGTAATCTTTTACGAGAAATTTAAATGCTTTGCAATCAATCATTTTCAGAATTTAAAATGACAGTTCAGCGAAAAAATAGTGTTTGAAATAACAAGTCAACGAACCTTGAGCGCATTACAGGTGAACTTTCCTTTACACAATAGATTTATATCTCCATATAAGCATTGAAACCACATAGATTCAAAACAAGGTTTTTGATAATTAAAGTTTATATAAAAGAGAAATTTCAAAAGAAACCCTTATGCAAAATTTCAAAACGTGCGCAGAAGCGAAACATCAGAGAAAGAGTGAGATCTTGATATCATCACATCATTATGGTATCGCCTGTCATACCGACCTAATCATCACCTGTACCCTATAAAACGAGTCAGACTTATAAAAATCTGGTAGGTGAATAGATATCAAAATTTAGAACAAGACTAACATATGCGTTATTCCTTTCATGATGTGCAGTTTAAAATAAATAAAATGAGTATGATGATCTTGTTTCGATAATTACCTGTCCTGAGGGTATGCACAGGAAAACATAGAAATAACTAAGACTATATGGGGGTTTGTTATTGTATGTATTTTGATACCTCAGACAACTAGCTGAGTCCGCTCTTAAGGGGACGACAAATGACTGAGAGAAAAATCTCCAGAGACAACTTGTTCAAGGAGATGCATCCGAACTTCTGCAGAAGTCATTGAGATCTACCACATAAGATAATTTTTGGTAGCCCAATCACCTAACTCCGATGACCGAGGACAATGAGTCATTGCTATTCAAGGAGCATAGTTGTTAACAATTTGTTCATCAGAGTTTTTGTACCATCTCATCCTCTCTTTTGACAGAACCAGAAAGATGAATGGATATGTCAGGTTCTATTTTAATTAATGACTCATTCTTCATGCTCTGGTCTTTTAAACCAAATCGAGCATCTTGCTTGTGAAGGCGATCATCACCATTTATGCGATTTTCTTTTAATCATCGTGCATTTTCATGCAACGAGGTTAACATAAACCTCCTGCCCAATCATCGTAGTACTAACATGTTGTGCATGTCTGATAGTACCATAACAATGAGAGGGATATCGGTTTCTCGAAAAGAAACCCAAACATTTATTTAGAAATTTCAATGTTTCATGCTTTAGACCGAAGAATATCAGAGTCATTTCGGATACCAAAGAAAAGGACCAGATGTACGTACCACCTAGGGTTACATAGTCGATGCCTTTTTGTTACGCAAGTTTAAGGAAAAAACTCGATTGCGAATATGCAAACGCCAAATACTTGTTTTATTTTTTCGAGACAACGAATAATACGAGCTTGAAATCTCGCATGTGAAAACCTTTTAAAAATAGAAAATTGGCGAGGATACACAAATCTGCGGCTTTAAATGCACGCGTAATCTTAAGTAGGCAGAAGTACGTGAAACTGTATACCTTATAAAGTTATATATATATATATGTATATAGAATACATATATAATAAAGCATAAGTTTGTGCACATTGCAGTGTGACAACAAAGTAAATGACATAAAGCAAGGCTTGATGTGCGAAACCATATATCGATCTAAACAAATTGCGTAAGCGATGCACAATGTACGAAACCGTACATCGGCTAAATAAATTACGTAAGTGATGCACAATGTACGAAATCGTACATTGGCTAAATAAACTGCATAAGCGATGTGTGATGTACGAAACCGCACATCAGTTAAATAAATTGCATAAGCAATGCACGATGTACGAAACCGTACATCGGCTAAACAAATTGCGTAAGCGATGCACAATATACGAAACCGTACATCGGCTAAATAAATTGCGTAAGTGATGTGCGATGTACGAAACTGCACATCGGCTAAATAAATTGTGTAAGCGATGCACAATGTATGAAGCCATACATAAGCTAAATAAATTACGTAAGGAGTAGCCTGTGCACATTATAGCATGGCGGCAAAGTAAATAACATAATTTAAATATACAAAAATACACAAAACTGCGTCCTTGGGTTAAAAGCATATATATATATATATAATGTTAGAAGTATTCCATCATTTGTTCTCGTAATGCAACTTTCTCCTAACTCAGAGACGGTCTGACTCGCCAACGATTCCGAGCGTAGGTTCTTAAGGGCTTGTGTCTTGGTAAGCATGTCTTGTCTGTTGCACTTATGTGGTGCGCTAAAAGATATTTTATCGTGTTGCGAAAAGAACGACGCAACAAACTTAATTTAACAAAATAAGCGACGTTTGTGTCGTAAGGGTCAAACTCAACTGATCAGACCGAACTGACCTCGGTTCATGTGCAAAGGAGGAAGGAGGGCAGGCTTGGTAATAGGAAAAAGAGAGCAACGATTTGTCATACTTCCACTACCAACAACGAGAAAAATGCACGATTGAGCCGGGCTCAGTTTTTACCAACAGAGCCGACCTGGTTTGAAATTATGGACCAAGCTGAGCACGGTTTGGCAGGCTGTGCAAACCGAGGGAGGGGGTGGGTTTGGTGGTCAGGCCGAGCCCGACCTGGTCCCATTTCGCGACAAGACCGAGTCTTGCTCGATCCACCTAGGGGGAGGCGAGAGGTCCGACAGCCCGGTGCAGACGGTAGGAGCAAAGGCAGGGGTAGAAGGTGGGTGGCAGCTTCAGCCGCCCACCTGGTCGGTATCCCAAGGCCACAACAGCAACCAGCGGTTGCTGCTGTCCTCTGAGAAAACAGGGGAAGGAGAAGAGAAGAGGGTGCTCGGCACCCTCTCTCCTAGTGAGCCAGAGCCACCATCGCAGGTGGCTTTGGTCTGCCAGTAGAATCAGGGAAGAGGAAACAAAGAGGGAGGTGGAGTCGGTTGCCTCAAGCGGTAGGGGAGAGGCGACACCAGGGTGGTGTCGTTGCTCAGGGAGTCGTCGGGTAGTCCTGGCGACAGAAGTGGTGGCCCATGGCTAGAGAACCGAAGTGAGGGTGTTCGTCAACACTCTCATAGCAAATGATGAGAGATGGTGAGCAACAAGAGGGAGAGAGACTTACAGGGAGAGATGGGTCTCCGGCGAGGTGTAGAGACAGGGTGTCGGGGTTATGTGCACCGACATGAGAAAGAGGGAGACGAGGCAGGAGGGGTGGAGGAGGTTTCAGCAGGGAGAGAGAGATGAGGTAGGAGATGGTTGCACCATCGAGAAGAGAGAGATTCGGGAAATTACAGTGAGAGAGAGGTGGCGGGAGGTGATTTCGGCGAGGGTCCGGTGAAGGTCCAGTGAGGGTTCGGCGAGGGTCAAGCGAAGATGGGGCGTTGGGGTGAGCAGGGGTTGGGCTTCGGCTGTTTTAAAAAAAGACCCCCCCCCCCTGTGGGGGGTTTAAATAGCACACACGGGGGTGTGTCGACCCGGATACGGTCGGATCCAACCTGGATCCAAAACACCTTTTTTTTTGTAAAAACCACGAGTCTTACGTTAACAAGCAAGTGCTTTGCTTTGTTTAGAGTAACCACTTTCAGTGCTGGATAAAAAATATTTCTATTCTTTTATTTAAGAAAGACTGGAACAAGGACATGTAACCCATTTCATGTTAACCAAGGCAATGTGGTTTCGTTGGTCATAGTTTATTGAAGAGATTTAAAGTGATTCTCAAAGTAGTACAGATTTTATGATAATTTCAAAGAGTTCTGAAGAATTACAAAATAACCCATTGGGTCTTTCAGGTCCATTTGGAACTTAGGTTTCTAAAACAAATTGCTCATACCTTTTACATAAGATTACAACATCGAATTTCAGATATGTTTTACTTTATTTTCTAAAATTGCTTGACCTCACATCCATCTGTTGATGTTTGATTCATACTAGATGTTTGGATATATTTATTATTTGGTAAACATATAGGCTAAATAAGATCCATACCAATCAAATTTTGGTCTTAGTTCAGTACTTGAACTTAAAATTGTATGCATAATTGTTTGAATTTATCCTAGCTAATGTTAGGCCCTATGTCACACGGACTCGGCTCCAAGGTCGCCGCACCCGCGTCGACACGCACCGACACGGGTGCGGACACGGGTGCGGCTCGGACTCGGTCAACCCGACCCTGGGTGTGGTCAACGCACCCAGGGTCATTTTGGTCCATTTTTTGGAAAAAAAAATTTTTTTGAAATTTTTTTTTTGAAATTTTCTGGGCTACAGCTGTAAGGAAAAAAACCCATCACAACTAAAAAACCTGTACACTTTCAAGTTTTAAGTACAGAATGGGCACAACTCAAGTTTTTGTGGTTTTTTCCTGTACGAAGAAAGTGAATTATTACAGTGTATGAAGAAAGTGCCCAAAATTGAATTATTCTTGTATGAAAAAAGTGTACAGAATGCCTTCACAACTCATCACCTGTCCCCTAATGGGCACAACTTTGACCGAGTCTTATATATATATATATATATATATATATATATATATATATATATTTTTTTTTTAATATATATATATATATAGCCGAGTCCCCGTGTCCAAAATTTTTGAAATTGCGCCGCACCCGTGTCGCACCCGCACCCGCACCTGCACCCGCACCCGCACCCATGTGACATAGGTTAGGCCAGACTTGGCTATGTTAGATAGGTCAAGTTTAGTGAGCACAGGCTTAATTATACACTGGAAAATCGGATGATAACTACATTGGTTTTAGAGGAGGCAACTGCAGTTACTTGATCCAAATTATCTATCTATAGAAAAGGGATAAGGACCTCGCATAGTATGAACTTCTAACACACTCCTAATCCAGAAATAACATAAACACATCATAAATAGAACTTAGGGTTTTCTATTAAGCATCATACTTTTATATATCCTCTATCGCACAAATCCAGTTTATGCAGCCATACTTTATTTATTTTCATTCTCATTGTTTTAAGTTTCAGAAAATGAAAAGAGTTTCAAATCTGAATATCTAACAGATTGAGTAATCGTCATACACTTTATTTGATTTTAAATCCACGTTCTTAGCCACCAGCTTCATGTCTTAATGTAGACTCAAGACTTCATGGCTAAAACTGACTGATTGACCCAACAGATGTATATTTCATGATTATATGGATTATTACTAGATTTGTAGTGCCTGAGGCCCTGAATACATAAACACACAAAGCTCTAGAAGTGAGTCAATGTTTTCAGCTATAGGACATAGATTCAATGACAATACTGCATGTATTGATTCAATGACTATAGTGCATGTATAAAGTTTTCTCTGGAAGATATCTGATAATATTATATTTTATGTCCAACTCACATGCAAAGTTCTTCAAAAATTAAAAGATGCACAATGAAGTAACAATTGGAAAATATTAGGCTCTGTTTGGGAGCCCGTATTGGGAGGGAGATGGGAAAAGCAATGAGAAGGATGATGAGGGGGACAATGGGAGCAGATTTCAAAACAACATCCTTGCAAGGATGTAGTTGAATTTGAAGATGGAAGGGATTTGGCAAGCCAAAACCCCTCCCAATCCAAATATGAGACACCATATGCTAGAGACCAGTAGGGATTGCGGAAATCCTTGACTCCCCTCCCAACAAAGTCTCCTAGACAGAGCCTTTGCAATGTAAAAATACTATCTTCCAAGATGTGAAAATCATAATCTTCACTACATAACAATGTAACCACTTCCAACAAACAAATCAATAGGCCAAGCAGATGAAGAATCAAATAACGCACCAAACCAACTCAAGCAAAAATAAACTGAAGCAGCATTGAAAGAATGATGTTGGATCAAAGGACTCTGACCATCCACATCTAAAAATTGCAATTACTTTGATAGTTATTCTGCATTGTCAGAAATTGTGACGATTTTCAATCTCTTGTTGGCTAGAAGCGGGATAAAAAAACATGATGAAAACAAGGAATAAAACTATATTGATTCATGACAGCTTGTTTATACAATTGGAAAAAAGTAATTCAAAAAAAGGAACCACAATCATCGATTACGAAAAAGAGGTCACAATTCCATTGATAAGGCACCCATCTACATAGGTGGTGCATGCCAAATACCACATGCAAGTCCTTCTGCTATTTTTCAAATAGCTACATGCTCAAACCTACACACACATACATGAGACATACACACATGCCCTCACGCACACACCCACATGGATACTCATTTTTACTCCCATATTGATCCGTTATATACTAGTCACGCAGGAAACCTCATGAACACACATGGATACTCATTTTTACTCCCGTACACAGTTGATGGCATCATACCTATAAGATATGAAGCTATCCAAATAAATTCAGCACAAAATTTCTTTGAAATGAAACTTCAAGAAAGATCTAGTAGTTATTAAATCAATTTGCTTAGGGTCTATGAACAATATTGTTGATATTCATTACCTTTGGAACAAGGAAATTTTAAAATGTGTTGCTATTTCTCCTCAATACTCTGAACATATAGTTTAACAGCCTAGAAAATTGTGTGTAGACATAAGGTGTGAAATAGAAAAAATATCAAGCAGTCAAAATGATTTATTATAAAATGTTCAAAGAATATCTTGTATTATCATAAAAAAAGATTGATCAAAGTGTGGAATTACTAGGTTGCACATAATTTTCAGGATTATTTAATAAAAAAGTAAAGCATATTCACTTAGCTTTAGTGCCGGTTGTCTTTGTTTTTTTTTTCCAGTGTCACCAAAGTATATATCCTAGTGAACACTACTGTTGCAAACCTGAATCTTTAGAAGTAGCCAATGCATGATAAACAATAGAGTTAGGAGCCCGTTTGTGTGAAATACTAGAGTTGCATATCCCCATCCAAATAATGAATGCCTTCATAATATTAGTGCACAACTATGGAAGTATCTACCTTAAAAATGTTAATGAAAATAGACAACTTTTGCTACAAACAACCAATTATATGTTCAAATTTATACCTGAAAGCCTTTGTATTTGATAAGTTCTTTTATCCTATCAACAACAAACAATCTTCCTTCATCATCAACATACCCCAAGTCTCCTGTGTGCACCCAGCCTTGCTTATCTATAGTCGATTCAGTGGCTTTTGGGTTGTTCAAGTATCCTGAGCATTTAAATTGCAAGAAGCAAAGGAGCAACATTAGATTATCTGAAGACAGAAAAAATAGATTATGCTGAATGCAAAACAGGTAAAAAAAAATACAAGAGTTTAAGAATTTGTTTAGGAACCAAGCTATATAGTAGAAAATATTCAAGACAAAATTTTGGTTGTCTTCAAAGCAAGCAGAGCTTCCTGCCCGCAAAGGCCAAGGCAAAACAACTTTTATAGTGCAAAAATCCATCTGCAACTAATCACCTGATGATAGAAATTGAGTATGAGAGCTCTTCAACTGCTTGGATGTAATGCAGCCCGAACCCCAAAACAGTCTAAGCTAGTTCAATCATCACTATAAAGAGCTATGATCCAGTATGAGAGGCAAGAGCAGACCCCAGTTCATTCAGAGACATGATATATAATAAAGATAGCAATATGTTATTCCCAAACGAGGGATTACAGCAACTCCATTAGCTAAGGGTTTTAGGTTTAATTTGAACAAACAACCCAAAGTCATAATTATAATGGAGTTTACTTTCATCCAAATTAGCTGCATTTGGTGTATGGCACTTTTCCAAGGGTTAACTGTAATATTGTAATTTATTTATGCAAATGATATCAAATGTTATGTGGAGTGATATGGTTCAATAAGAATGTAATAAATGATTTTACTAAAACAAGCAATAAATAAATGCAAATAAGAGATTACAATTGTTACCATCTTTTTCTCTTGAGGACTTGACAATGAATAAAACAGAAGAATCATTCTCCTCCCTCTCCTCCTTTGGGATGTTCTATCAAGTTTCATATTAAGAATGCCCAAGTTGTGAGTGTTAAATATTGTATTTTTCATATATATATATAATAGTAATCATATAATATGTATATATGTATATACGTATATTTATGGTAGATTGTACTTTAGGACTGCTTACATGCATCAGCATGGGTATTTTCACCAAGACCTTAAGCCAGGTGAATTTTCCTTTTGCATTTGTTCATTTTTAAAGAAATGGATGACTTGTTGGTTATTGAATGTCTGATTCTGCAGTGATTCCTCACGAAGGTTTGCACTCCCCATCATTTAAGATCACCGTATTGTAGGAGTCTGCTAATAAGTATATCTGGGATTGAGAGTGATCAATTAAAGCTCATTGAATGAGTGATACCTGAAGCAAGATTATTATTTTGTCTTCACAAAACATTTTTCCTGGTGGTTAGGAATTACTGAAATACATAAAAAATATAGTATATATATATATTTGTATATTGGAGCTTTCAGAAAATGATTGTATGTGTGTTGGTGTCACCAAGAGTCAGACATGGACATGGGTTGCTAGTAAAAGTGTCCAAGTAACACAAGTTTTATCCTCTATGTATGAAACTGCTGCATTGATTTGATCCACCATATTCATGCAAAGTTTTGCTGCTACAGGGCCTTATTTTTGTCAGGATTTCCTTTGAATCTAAAATATCTCAACCATACTTATCTAATCAATAAGCAGCTCCTCAAAATGCAAGTTCCTTTATTTTGAGAATTTTGACTTCAACTTTATATTGAAGTTCCTTTTCCGTATGTCATAGTGGTAAAACACAAAGATGCCACCTTTTCTTGAGGATCTACAGGATATTCTGAATTTGAAGCCTTATTTGTTGGATATTGATTAGTGCAAACTTGTATTTGGTTTGTTGACCTTGTTGCAGCAGAGTGCATTTATCATCTCTAGGAATTTTGAGCTCCTGTGGGACCACTGAGTTATTCAGCCTATGAGTGTGTACACTCATCTAATTGTATTGCATGTCCTTACAGATCTTGATGCAAATTCCTCTGCTTTTAGTCTGCTCTAGCTGCCTCTGTTTTGTGAATCCTTTTTGCAAAATAAATGCTGAAGGTTGTTAGTGTTCTAGAGTTTGAAACAAAAAATCCAATGATTATTCACCTACCAACTAATCAATAATTGAAAAAAGAATGGAGCTTAAGAAGTAAATCTGTGCTTTCTGGAAGATCAGTATACCATACTCGTTTTACACTATAATTTTACATTTGGATACACATTAATATTAAAATATTTGCAATATTGGTCAATATTACATTATTATCTCATTTACCAAATTTTAGCATGCTTGAATACCAAAACTGTTGCAGGATAACAGTAGGGACAGCTCACTGTAGTGAAATGATATCCAAGAGGGAAGGTCTCAAATGCCACTTATGGGCAAGAACACAAGTGCAACAGAGCACTCACAATGAGCACACAAGAGAGAATCACTCACAATATTAAAAATAATAATTTTATTAATATGAAAAAGCATCAAGAATAATGCCTTAAAGAGAGAGAGATATCCCATTATATATATAAAGGAGAGAAAAGGCTAGCCATTAGACTAGTCTAATGGCTAGCTATTCCTAGCTATTTTTTGAAATATAACAAATAATAAAAAAACAAATAAAATGAAAAACAACAAAAAAGAAAAATACATTCAGGAAATAATTATCTATGTATTTATTATGTATACATAAATTTATGTATGTATATATATATATATATATATATATATATATATATACAACAACAACAACAACAACAACTACGCCTTCATCCCAAAACAATTGGGGTCAGCGATATGAACCAAAAAAGAAATTCATTTTGGGTCTTCCACATGAATCCTTTTCCTCCAATCATTTCTATCCAACGCCATGTCCTCGGTGAGGTTCAAAGCATTCATATCCTTTCCTATCATCTCCATCCAAGTCTTCCTAGGCCTACCCCGACCTCTTTTAACTAATATATTTTCCCATTTCTCCAACCTTCTAACTGGAGCATCATTAGGCCTTCGCCGAATATGTCCAAACCACCGTAAACGATTCTCTCGCATCTTATTTTCAATGGGTGCAACACCTACCTTCTTACGTATCTCTTCGTTCCGAATCTTATCTTTTATTGTATTTCCACACATCCATCTAAGCATCCGCATCTCAGCTACACTCATTTTTTGAATATGATGTCTCTTGGCAGCCCAACATTCCGTACCATATAGTAAAGCGGGTCTAATAGTCGTCCTATAAAACTTTCCCTTCAACCGCAATGGCATTCTACGATCGCACAGCACTCCAGTAGCACTTTTCCATATCATCCACCCAACCTTTATCCTATGATTTACATCTCCATCAATTTCTCCATACTTTTGAATGATGGATCCCAAATATTTGAAATAATCATTCACCGGTATATCTTGCTCACCAAGCTTCACTACACTCCCATCCCTACTTCGTTGCTTACTAAACCGACATTCCATATATATATATATATATATATATATATATATGTGTGTGTGTGTGTGTGTGTGTGTGTGTGTGTGTGTATGTGTGCCTGCCTATGCCAGCTTAAACTAGTCTTAGAACCTGCAGCTGGATGTAGATGTAGTTTGGGCTCCAGTATTGGACCACTTATCTATACTGCTGTAGCTTGTTTAATGATGCAGCTGCACAATAATCTTGAAGAAGGTACATCCTCGAACTTCCAAGGATTAACCTTTTAAGTCTCTTCCCAGCTTTATTGCCTCAACTGTTTCATCCTATGTACATTGATATAGCCCTTAGTTTGGAGTCGTCAAAGCCTAAAAAATTAGATATGAATATGGACCATATTAATTTTCAATGTTTTATCACATGTTTGTAAACCAAGCCCCACAAACATGATCTCCATAGTTTAGTTAGTAGAAAAAGAAACGAGTTGAAGTAACTAAATATTAACATCCCATATTGTACCAATACTTTATAATGAAGATAACTAAGTATCTTCATCAAAATAATTCAACATAAAGCAGGTTTTCTAGCAGAGAAGAAATGGTAAACATATCTATAGGCTCAAATTAAGCAAAAAACATCTATGACTTTTTTAAATAATCCATACATACATATACGTACATACATTCATGCATATATATAGGGTTAATATTTGCTACTCTCGTGGGTAAAGAACTCCCTAGTAAAACACTGTAATATTTTAATTTTTTAAATGTTTTTTATACATCTGACCGTCCAGATGTGATCTACATGTTTGGGTTAGTAGAAATCAGTGATTGAATCATGTTATTCCAATGTGTATGTAAGATTTCATAGGGATTGAAAAATCAATGGCCTGCAATGTATCAAATTTTCAACCCTCATAAAATCATGTTTCTACATCAAAAAACTACAATCCAAGAGTCGATTCCTATTATTTTGACCATGACACATTCGTGGGGTCAGATTTGGTTAAAAAAACCTCCCTCTATGAGTTCCAACTAGGGGGTTCCTTACCCACGAGAGTAGCAAGTGCTATATATATATATATTATTGAGGAATGTAGTATATTGTATCATTTCTATGTTGCCTCCTTGTATATTTCATTGTTTATAGGGGTATTCTTGTATTTTTAATCTTTTTGTTGCAAGAGTCAAGCTAGAAGTCTATTTGTGTCATTTTTCTAATAGTTTGTTAGTGAAGGGGGATCAACCCCTTATATTGTTGTATCTTTTTCTTTTGCCAACTAATGAAGTTTATCTTCTCATCTTCTTCTTTGCTCTCTTTTGGTTGGAACTAACGACGAATTTTCCAAATTGCCACTTCTTGATGGCGTTTTGATCATTCAATCAGTTGAAACATTGTGGATATTCATATAAAGGCTTTAAAGTTAGATGAACCAATATATGTGTAGGTGTACATACATATATGTACATAGTGTGTGTATGAGAATATTATATCATGTCATTAGCACCTTACTGTCCAGTGGACCCAACCGACTTTTAACAAATTTTTTAATGCCATATAGATCAAGCCTAAAGATATGATCTATACAGTTTGTTTAGAAAGAAACATGTTTTGGATTCTACAGTTGCAAAGTGTAAAAAGTTTTTAAAGAGCTTCGAAAATCAATGGCACACAATGCACTGAAATTTCATAATTAAAATTTTTTGGATTCTACATTGTAACGACTTGATCCAGAGTGCATTTACAACAAACGAACCATGCAGAACACACACACATGTAGGAATGCCATTGACAAGTTGGTTGTATTGTGATTTGTGAAGGGTTAGCATGAAATTCTACCTTGCATCATGTTTGGACCCCGAATCCATATTTCACCCAATTGATTAGGAGGCAGAGGCTTCGACCTTTCCACATCAACAATCTTACATTCAACTCCTGAAGCAAGACCTCCAACAGAACCATAATGGCGAACTCCTTGCCCTGGAGTTTCTAGTGCAGCAATGCCGCAGGACTCTGTCAAACCATATCCCTGAAAGAACAAAAACATAAATGCATCAGGGAAGCAGTGAAATATGCTATGAAACATTTGAGATTCATATAGAGCTACAAAAGCTGGCTCTACATACGTGTCAGTTACTGTGAATAACACTTTAACTTTGGGATAAGCTTGGATCCAGTAAAAATCAGTGGGGCGATAAATAACCCATTTTAATTATGATGGAGCTTTATCTAATTAGTCCAAAGGCATTTGGGATAGAATAACAGAGTATGACACTCAGAAGAAGGGCTGGCTGATTGAAAAGAAATAAATAATTTTTGTTAGCTAGATATGAGACCAAAGAGATCCTAAATGAGTCTTAATGAAAACACATATAATTGTATATACATTGCGAACAGCATAATGATGTCTGTACATCCTGTAGCATTGCCATAATTTGTATCACCTGGAGAAACCCATCAGTATTAGTAATAATATGTAGTATTAGTATAATTGCAATATCTCATAATTTTTAAGCTCAAAAATATAGTTTTTGATTAAATATTTATATTTAATATGACAAAATTGTGAAAAATATTTAAATATGGTTGATGTCAATAGGGGTCTGAACCTGATCCAGGGCCCATTGACAAGATCCATATATGATAAGAAAAATCTGCAAATTTATTTGTTATTAACCTTTAAATTTGAGCGAAATTCGGGTTAAAATCAGGTTAAATTCAAGCAAAATGGATCTAAGACAATAGTTAGATCCGTTTCGAACTGTAGATCTCGTAGGAGATCTGATTTGTTGAAATCAGATATCAGTTGGTTCAGAAAATGTAACTTTTTAAATTGACCGGCTCTATTTTTGGGTCTTTTTCAGTTTGGATCGGAGTCGGCCCGCTCTGTTTACATGTGGATTGATGTCCATATGGATCTTGACTAGTCCCGGATCCATATTGACTAAGTGCCTTGTATGGGCCAAGATCTAATTGAAAATGGATATGGATTTGGATCATGGGTCCAACCCGGACCCATAACCCATCCATACCTTTAAAAAAATGAATTTAAAACTTTAAAGAACATGAAAGTTAAATATGTAATTAAAGAGGAAGTGAAAAGGTAGAACTCTACCCTATTAGAAGTTATCTAGAAAAAATGGTGGGGGGGGGGGGGGGGGGGTGGGGGTCACCTACTAGAGAGCCCCACTCTCTATAAAAAGGAGAAAAACAAGCTCTCTCTCAAAATATGTGCTGAAAAAAAATAGAGAGAGAGAGAGAGGAATAGAAAAAAAAGAGAGAAGAAGAAGAGGCCCTTCAACGTCTCCTCCTCTTTCCTCTAAGCTTTTCATAAATCAAAAATCAAGGTACGGGTATCTCTCCTTATTCAATAGGTAAAGAAGCTAGTTAGATTGAATCAACATGAGGTTAAGAACAAGAGAAAATCTGTGAATCTGAGTATAGATCTGCAGATTTCCGTTCCTTTTCACCATGGCTGTTCTTGCTGATTTGGTTAACCATGTTCCAATTTGGTCATATGATAACCAAAACGTAACCTCTGAAAAAAATCTGGTTTCCTTACATATACATGTTTTTTGTTTTAGTTCCATCAATTGGTGGTTGAACGTGTACCTAAGTCAGACTAGTATTACATTGTCCAAATCGTTATTCACGATCAGGTTTTCTGTTTAGAATTTAAACTCGGTATACCTGTTCATATTGGCCTGCGTGTTTCCTTGGGCTGATTTCAGGTTGGATTGATAGACTATAATCTGTGTTTTTTTTCTGAATCTAGTTTCACACTAAGTGAAGCTCGATTCTGTTGGATCGGTATTTATGATCATAAACAAATATGTTTTGTTATTTTTCTTTTCTGCTGAACATGTGAATAAATAAATATGTTTTTGATGTTTTCTTATCTGCCGATCATGTGCATGAGTTCTGATCATAAACATATATGTTTTGCTGTTTTATTATCTACTGATCATGTGCATGTGCCAATATGTTTTGTTGTTTTTACCGGGCACGTGAATGAATCTGTATGTTGTTGATACTGTCATGCCGCTGCAGCTATATATATATATATATATATATATATATATATAGCTATCACTGTGTTGTTCTTACTTGAGCAGTGACAGTGAGCATGCTGTCAGCATGTCACTGCTCATATATGTGGAGGGACAGCGGACATACTGTCAACATGTCGTGAGCATTCTGCCAGCTTAGTGCTGCTCATATATACGCAGTGACAACATATATTTGACAGTAATTCGCTGCTCATATATGTGCAGCGATAGCGGGTATTATTACTGCATATGTATGTAGCGATGGCAAGTCTGGTACTATTGCTGCATATATGTATGCAGTGACAACAAGTTTATGACATGCATAATGCTGCTCACCTATGTGCTGCAGCTTCAAGCACATTATAGCATGAATAACGCTGTCACAAGTATATATATATATATATATATATATATATATATATATATATATATATATATATATATATATATATATATATATATATATATATATATATATTTGCATTGGTGCTGCAGTCAATGCATTTAAAAATATGATTTTTGTTGCAATTGGAAAATTTGATTGGTTCTAAATATTCATTTAAATCTAAGATGAATAGATGCTGAAACTGGTCGATTATAAAGGCTTGGGTTTTGGCTAATGTGATGAATTTGGAAATATTGCATTCATTTGTTTGCCAAAAACATGCATTGATGATTGTGCGTTGTTAACATAAGTTAGTATATATGCATGATTTATATTCACTGAAATTTTGCAATGACATGAATTATTTATGAGATTAATTAGTAGTTGTGTGTGAACCACTGATGTGTATTGAAACACTAGTGCAAAGAACAATGTGACTACAATAGATGCACAAGCATACAAACAAGAAGCCACTAATGGGCAAAATACAGTAGGCCACAAAGTGGCAAGTGACAATCTAACGGCATGACAGATTTCAACTCAAAAATACCAGATTTTTTTTTAATTAACATCTTAATGATTTTCTTTTTCTTTTCCAAAATGTAATAATGCAACGGTCTCACCAAGAGATACGTCCCAGTCGTATCAAGTACTAGACGACCTGCATAAGTGCAAGCACAAGCGTGTCTTAGACTCCTAGTACCAGAACTAATATGAAATCACCGTCAACAAATCTGATTAAATCATTACATAAAAGAAATTATTAATCTAAGTTTTTTATCATTGGCATTGCCTTAACCGAAATAAGCTCTAAGAAGTTAGCATGAGCATGCACCAGCGTTTAATAGCTCCATAAAATAAAGTTTTAACATAAAGCGTCCACATGACAAAATCCTTAAGTTATTACTTATACGAGCAAACATAGTGAAAAATATTGATTTTTGGAAATCAATTTAATAAATTGGATTTTTGGCTAAATCTCTCGAACATATTACATTTTAAAACATTACTAGTTCATACCAATAAAAGAAATCAACTGAACATGAAATAGTGTCATTTAAGTATCGAACCATTAAGGCAATTGTTCAAATAAATAATCAATTAAATAATCAATAATTGTTGAAATTGAAACGACACAAGTAGCCTTTAGGATCATCGAAATCATCAATCTTCATAGCCCCCTCCAGCATCCTGCACTCGCTCCACAGATCACATATTTGAAAATATTTTATTTTGAAAGCATGAGAATTTGAAGTCTCAGTAAAATTTCCACAGTTAATGCAAGATACGATACATAAAGCTTGCATAATATGCATCAATAGCTAAAGAACTGCATTAACTATCAAAAAAACTGATACACGATTTCACAAAATATTTATGCATTTATAAATCAAGAAAGAAAAACATACACAAATATGATATAACAATTTCAAACATCTATAACATTATTCCAAATAAAATTGAGACATCTATTGATATGTATGAATTCCCATAATCACATAAACATAAATAAAAGTAAAAGAAAGTAAAGTGAAGTGAGCAAGTATTTTATGTTTTAGTTGATTATCAAATGCCTATCGAGTATTCGTAGGACTAACATGAAACAATGTAGACTGCTCGAGTGTTTATTATGCTATGTATTTTAGTTTTCCTGAATAACTGCTGAGTCGTATCACTCAAGAGTGGAGTCAGACCGTAAGAGGTATTGGCGTGCTCCAAGAGAAATCTACCTAAAGGGGGTGGCTTCGTGCCACAATAATGATCATGAGAAGACACGCCCGCTTAGGATATAAGAAGCACTCCTAGTCTTCCTAAATTCTATGGGCTGG
Source organism: Nuphar pumila (assembly GCF_984573655.1). Lineage (NCBI taxonomy): Eukaryota > Viridiplantae > Streptophyta > Magnoliopsida > Nymphaeales > Nymphaeaceae > Nuphar > Nuphar pumila. Next base: position 30,424,713 of record NC_143250.1, on the reverse strand, counting down.
AGGACCGTCGAGGCATTGCCCCTCGTTGTATAATAAAAAAGAAATGGATTCTTCGTGGGAAGTGTATGGATCCCAATAAAGGATTTGTCAATATCACTTCCTATCTACCAAGGAGAGGGAGGTTCAGGAAAGAAACTTGAGGGGGTACATGCATTTAAAAAAAGGTAATAGAATCGAATTAAATCCCATTGAAAACTAGTAGATTAAACAATGAACAAGCAATTAGTCACTGCAAAGAATATGTAACAGTAAAAAAAACTTGATAGGCATGCAAGTAAAAACAAGTGTAAAGTGGAAGGAACTCTACCTGACCAATCTCAACCCATGACAAGTTCTTCGAGCACTCCTCCATTACATCCTTCCCCAGAGGCGCAGCGCCACTGACAAGCCTCCTCACCGACGACAGATCGTACTTGCGAACAATCCCCTGTTTCGCGAAGAGGATCACGATCGGCGGCACGAAATACAGGTGCGTGATCCTGTGCTTCTCGATCGACATCAGCACACTCTCCAATTCGAACTTGACCATGCTGACAATGGCGTTCCCCATCTGCAGCTGCGCAAAACAAATGACCGAAAGGCCATAGACATGAAACATGGGCAGAACGCAGAGTATAACGTAATCTCTCTCCCCCTTCTCTCGCTGCTCGGACGTAGCCATCAAGGCGACGGAGATGAAGTTCCTGTGCGTCAAGATCACGCCTTTGCTGGTTCCGGTGGTACCGGAGGAATACAGAAGCGCGGCGGTGTCGGTCTGCCTCACGACGACTTCCGGCGGGTCTCGCCCGGATCCCATCTTCACCAAATCGTCAAAACTCGTGATACCCACATCGGAAACCCCAATTTTCGAGCTCCCCAACATCACGGCAGGAAGGCGCAAGTCCTTAACTTTCTCCCAGAGCGCACGAACGGTGACCACAAGCTTAGAGGACGAATCCTTGGCCTGTTTGGCGATCTCTACGGAAGTGTAGAGCGGATTCACGGTGGTTGCGATGGCACCAAGCGAGAGAGTCCCGAAGAAACAGAGGAGGAACTGAATGGAATTGGGCGAGACGATGAGAACGACGTCGCCTTTCTTGATACCCAACTGGGAGAGGCCGCTGCTGATTCTGGAGACCATGGTCCTGAACTCCTCGAACGACAGGGATTCGCCCGTGTCTGCATCGGCCAACGCGAGCTTGTCGAGGAAGGAGGAGGCGTTCCTGAACATAAAGGAGATCATGTTGGTGTTGGGGTCGGCGGGAAGGACCAGCGGTGCCCTCAGCGACCTGTAGATGCCATCCTCTCCGTATCCGGACGTCTCCATTCTGCAGATGCTGCTGAGAGAGAGAGAGAGAGAGAGAGAGAGAGAGAGAGAGACTACGAGACCAAAATGGGAGGAGGAAGATGAAGAGAGTTTACAGAGTTTGCTCCCGAGTTACCTTCAGCAATCGAACTCCACACATTCCGGGCATTATGGCGATAATTCAAAAATGTGGGGACATGCGATAAGTTGAAAAAAGTTAACGTGTTGGAGGTGCTTGCGATTTGCATATTCACGACGTAACCTGTCGACCAAATGCAGTTTTTGTTTTTTTTGTTAACAAGGATCAGGTCAGGTCAGTGTGAGCTGCTCCTTTGGATGCCTTTGATCTCAAGATGAACGGCATCCAAATCCGTACGGATGAGACGCCCTGTTACTCAGATGGACTCCACGTTTTTTTTTCTTACCGATGTCTGTCTATCGTGTTCTGGATGAACGGCGTCTGAATGGTTTTAAATGAACAGCTCACAATGAGCCTTTTTCACTGTTTGAGGGTTGGCTTTCATTTACAAGAGGGGCCTCTGACGGTGTTACTGTCACAAGTGCCTCTCTCTTTGTTGTTTTGTTTCTGAATAGCAACAAACCTAAAAGTCCGACCATCTCCTTTTTTATATTTGTACAAAATCCTAGATTTGGTATACAGTGATAGTAGCTGGGTCAACTTTTGCAAATCAAAGACTCTCTCTAACTGCCAGCATCCAAACAAAGGTTTAATTTATTTTAAATATGAGGGCATGTTATGTTCGTACATGAGAAAGCCATTCTAAAAGCCCTGAAATCTCACCGGGTGTCTCATTTAGGCCTGCTCTGTCCGGCGATGGGGCACTGCCGGTGTCTGGCACTCTGCCTGCCTGATTTAGAGGCAAAGAAGAGGAGAGACCGGCGGCTTATTTCAACCCACTGCCCGCTCGTGTTGGCTCCCACGAGTGTTCCTAACAATATAAAATAAAACTTATGTTTTTTGTTATCACAAAAACTTTAGGTGTATTTTTTAAAATTTCTCATTTTAGTTTCAATAACTTGATTTAAGTTTGCACACCTCAATATTTGGTACTACTCAGTCTCAGCAAAATCTCAACCAATTCAAGCTAATCTCATAACGGCACAAGGGAATCAAAATTTTTTCCACCTGTTCACACGTGCTGCCTTTCCATGTTCACGTCGTTTAAAGGCATGTTTTACCTTATCCTTCCATACTAGATACACCTTCATCCTTTCTTGCTTTTTTTTTTTTCTTTTTTTTAATGATTACGTGGTCCTTAGTAAGTTGAAGAACGTTGCATTCTGCTCTGCTTAAACTTGGTGCTTTTTATCACAATGCAAGCATTAAAAGGGGCTTTTGTTTCAAAGCGGCAAGAGGGAAGGAGGTTCATTTTCATATGAAATGGGCCTTTATCTCACGAGAGGGTTGCAATGAACACCCCCATTGTCATTCAAAGAGTAACTTAAACATGAAATTTACTTAGTAGAGAATCATCTATCATGGTTTGAATTTTCAAATTGAACTAGATCAATGGTCCTTGGACAATAAAGAAGACGGTGATGGAAGGGATCCAAAATTAATTTTAATACATATAAATTTTGTTTTATGGCAAGGGTCTCATTTTACTTAATGGGCCCACCCCCTCCGTGGTAAACCCCAAGTGGAGTCAATGAAACTCGAGCTCTTAAGGAGCCCACCAGTTAAAGGCACCCACACACCGTGTGAGAGTCAAACCAGAGACGAAGGGGGCAGCACCTTCTGGTTAAGCCTGGTGCCACTTGGACGTCCTGGGTCAGAGATGAAGGGGTCAGCACCTTCTCCCTTGGCCTGCTGCCACTTGGACGTCCTGGGTAAGAAGAAAATATACATATTTGCTTCCTTACTCCAAAAACAAGGATTCTCTATTCAATCATCACAACCAATATCTTCACTTCTGACAGAGAGGGTGTTGTGTGTTCTCCTCGAAATACAAATTTGCGTGTTCCGGTATGTACGGAGGAATATCTTGAGACACGCGATAATTCATATGCCAATATTGCCCACGATGACTTTATAATAAAATAACATATAAAAAAGATAGATATGCTTTTGACGAAAATGTCTTCCTGTAAGATAGATATGTGTTGGACAAAAATATCCTCCTGCTCCCCGTATATAGATTTGCACGTTCTGCCTTTATTTTTAGCTTGTGTTACAACACATGGCCGCCTTCTCATTCTTGCCTTGTGTTAGATAGAAAACTTTTTTGGGTTCGTTCCTACCTCATGGAGATAACTATAAATCGAACAACTGGTTCGATCATTAGTGGGCACCATAGAGGGATTTTTCGACCATTGCTTTTTGCAGTCTTCTCTTTTTCTTCGTTTTCGTTAGGCAGTATAGAAAAAAGCAATAATGCACAAACATTCCAACAAGTGTCATTAAAGTGTGGTGAGTACCTTTCCATGTCATCATGCTATTGTTGAAGAATGTATATCGTCGTGAGTGTCATTATGGCATTGTTTTGTTATTGCAGGTAGATTTTATCATTTTGACGGTTGGAAACTTGAAGATATTTATAAGGCGATGGGATCTGTTAATAAGAATGCTTGGTTACAAATGCGAGCAAGAGTCTCTACCTCATCTGGTATCGTTCATTCACTCAGTATATGCAATGTAACGCAAATCGCGGTTGTAGTAACATGTATATCGATTTGTGAGATATTATTTTGTTTGTTAATATCGATTTATAATATATTGTGTTGAATTGTTGTATATTGATTTGTAAGATATTATGTGTTTTCTAGTGTCAATTTGTGAGATATTGTTTTGTTTGTTAATATCGATTTGTAATATATTATGCTGAATTGTCGTATATCGATTTGTAAGATATTATGTGTTTTCTAGTGTCGATTTGTGAGATATTATTTTGTTTGTTAATATCGATTTGTAATATATTATGTTGAATTGTCGTATATCGATTTATAAGATATTATGTATTTTCTAGTGTCGATTTGTGAGATATTGTTTTGTTTGTTAATATCAATTTGTAATATATTATGCTGAATTGTCGTATATCGATTTGTAAGATATTATGTGTTTTCTAGTGTCGATTTGTGAGATATTATTTTGTTTGTTAATATCGATTTGTAATATATTATGTTGAATTATTGTATATCGATTTGTAAGATATTATGTGTTTTCTAGTGTCGATTTGTGAGCTATTCTTTTGTTTGTTAATATCGATTTATAATATATTATGCTAAATTATTATATATCAATTTGTAAGATATTATGCTGAATTGTCATATACCGATTTGTAATATATTATGTTGAATTATCGTATATCGATTTGTAAGATATTATGTGTTTTCTAGTGTCGATTTGTGAGATATGATTTTGTTTGTTATTATTGATTTGTAAGCTATTATGTTGTTGTTTTGATACTGTGATTCATTCAATCGTTTCTTTGACTTGCTTAACTAATCGATAATCGTTGTTATATGCATCCTGAATAAATCATAGTAAATGTATGTGTTGGCTAACGCAAATTGATATTGTGCTCATGATAGTGTTGAGCATATCAACTAGTTGCAGTGAAGATGATGTATTTCAATCATTGGAAAGTCATGGAGCAACGAACATCCATACTATCAACACACTTGAAGAAGTGAATATGTGCACTAATGATGCACATGATAAGAAGGGTGCATGCATTGGATTCACTCTTGACTTTAATATCCCAGCAGACAAAATACAATTTAATAATGAGATAGACGATCATGATAGTGCACTTGACAAAGGTGCATGCACCTCAAGTTTACATGATAGTACACTTGACTCTATTCCCGTAGAGAGAATGCAGTTTAATAATGAGGAAGTTGCATACAAATTTTACAATGATTATGCCTTAAAACTTGACTTCAGTGTTAGAAGGTATTCTTGGGCAAAAAATGCACAGGGTGTCGTGGTGAGAAAGGCATATGTTTGTTCTAAGTAAGGTTGGAAGAAGTCAAGTGAAAATCCAACAAGGAGCAAGCCAGATTTAAGATATGGCTGTCCAGCGAGAATGGTGTTAAGAATACTTCCGAATGAGAAATATGTAGTTCATACTTTAATCAATGATCATAACCATGAACTAACTGTTTCATTTATGACTCCTATGTTAAGGTCACATCGTAAAGTAACTGAAGTGTATGCTGCAATTGCTGAAATAGCTGATAGCGCCAGCATTGCACCAAGAAAGACACAATTTGTGCATGCACATAGATGGTGGTCGCTAGAATATACCATTCACACCTATGGATCGAAGAAACCACTTGAGAAGGAAGAGGTCAGACAACATGAAGAATGAAGGAATATGTTCTTTGGTTGATTACCTACAGAAGAATTCAAGCAATGACCCTAGTTTCTTTAGTACAATGCAACTGGATGAAGATGGGTATGTTGTGAATATGTTTTGGGCATATTCAAAGTCACGAGTAGATTATGAATGCTTCAATGATGTGCTTGTTTTTTATAGTATAGTGAAGATTAACACGAAATAGTGGTCATTTACACAGTTTGTCGGAGTGAACCATCACTCACGGAGTTGCATATTAGGCGATGCTTTTTTGTATGACCAGACCAAGGAAACCTTTGAGTGGTTGTTCAGAGTATTTACACAGGCAATGAATGTAAAGCACCCTAGAGTTGTACTTACAGATGATGAGCATGCAATTGTGGCTGTAGTGTCTCATGTATGACCATATGCATATCATCGCCTATGTTTGTGTCATATCTTTCAAAATGCAGTAAAGAACATATGACACATTTTTAATCAGAAGACAGGGTTTGATAAAAAGTTTAAAAAGTGTGTACTTGAGAGCATAGATGAAGTCACCTTTATGTCTAATTAAGAGCAAATGATTTAGATGTACGACCTTGAAGATTGTGTATAGTTACAACATTTATATGCAAACAAAGAGAAGTGAGCATTGGCATATGGAAGACAATACTTTCGTGCATGTATGATAAACACACAAAGAGTTGAATCTATGCATGCCACACTAAAAAAACCTTGTATTCATGTTTAACAATGTTTCACTTCATGGAACAATATAAATTATTTGTAGACGGTCTTAGACAGGATGAGCTTGAATAAGATGTGAAATGCTTCAACACCCGCCCTTTAAATTTGGGCATAAAAATATTGACGCGACCTGCAGATCTGTATACACTAACTGTATTTGAATAGACTAAGAAGGAGGTTATACAAGTCATGAATTGCAACATAGAAGAACGTATGCAATATAGGAATATACACAAATACCATATTGTACAGAAGAGCGAAGAACATCCAAAAAGAAAAGAAGCACATGTTACGTACAATGTTGACAACGAAACAGTTAAATGTACGTGTAAAATTTTTGAATTCAAAGGTATTTTATGTTGTCATGCATTAACGGCATTTAATCAAGAGAATACACAAGAAATACCTGAGTCATATATAATGCAAAGATGGACGTGACAAGCAAAGATTAAACTGCTGGATACAAATAATGTCAGTCTATCTGATGTTGATGAGAAGTGCCACATAGCCTTCCGTTGCCAACAACTATGTAGGTCACTTATGCATGTTGCAGATTTAACATCGAAAAACGAAGAAGCCTATGTATGTATGAGAAAAGCGTCAAGAGAATTACTTGAAAAAGTGCAGTTAATTCACCATGAGTCTATTGCAGCTCATGAAGATCAATCTAAGAAAACAGAATCGAATAGTGTAGGTGAAAATCACACTTTCTCTGATCCTTATGAGAAATTGCACCGAAGCGTAAACATCATGTTCGACAAGTCAGGAGTAAACATTATAGATTATGATGAAATTATTTACCTAGCGAAGGATATCAAAAGGAAACCTACCTCTGATCGCAGTCGTCAGAGGACAAAGGGTGCACTAGAATTGGTTGGCAAGAAAATGTCTAAGAAACAACCAACCCCTAAGCAACCAAGCCCTTCACATGAACATGTATGCAATACAGTATATTGCTTCCCATGTAAATTATATTATGTGCAACTTATCAATATCTAACTTGTGATTTCCAACATACAGCAAGACCCTACAAACGTGCACTATAACGTTGGAACCTGCAATCCTCCCAACTTTTTTAAGTGGAATGATGACATGAGTTTGACAAGTCTTTTGGTATGTAACAATTTTGGGAGGATATTTGCATTTCTTGTTGAACATAATATAGTGCCTAACTTGTTTGAGTAGAATGATGGCATGAGTTTGACAAGTCTTTTGGTATGTAACAAGTTTAGGAGGATGTTTGCATTTCTTGTTGAACTTAATGTAGTGTCTGATATTGTTCTGTTTCATGACAGGCTCAGTTCAATTCAAATGTGAGCAACACAACACAGGAATCACATGTGGATTCTTCAACTACAAAATAGTTGTAGCATTTAACTTTCATTAGTGTAAATCGTTATAATGTTTAATATTCTATAATTCTTTGTTGTAAATCGATAATTCTTTGTTGTAATTCAAAAATAGAAATCATACTACAAATATCATAAAAATCGACACTAGAAAATACATAATATCTTACAAATCAATATACATCAATTGAGCATAATATATTACAAATCGATAAGACAATTCAACATAATAACTTACAAATCAATATTAACAAACAAAATAATATTTCACAAAAATCGGTAGAAACGATTTATCCTACCGCGATTTATACAATGACTGATAAAAGGTGAAAAAGAGAAAGAAACAATAAATTGATACGATGTTTATTGATAGCAATATCTTAAATCAATTTGTAAGCTAATATGCTGAATTTTTATATCGATTTATAATATATTATGTAATATGTATATCAATTTGTAACATATTATATGTTTGCTAGTGTCGATTTGTAAGATATTTGTATTATGATATTGAAACGTGTGCGTGCGACATTTACATTGTTGCACAATTGTGATGGTGATTTGCGTATTCAAATCATTATTCATTAAATCGTTGTCATGTGAATCGCTATCGTCAACACACATATATAATAAGTCATTTCTTTTATTGGCATGGTAACTAACAACTCGATACATAGTATAGTGTGATACAACTGACGATCATGACAGATAACATGAAGAATGATGTTCATGTAGATTTAATTTTGCATGGTCGGCAGGAAGAAATCCTTTTTCCTTATAAGTGCGTGTAGTTTTCATTCTCCGCCTAATTCTTCCTTTTCTTTTTTTCCCTGCCAGTTCAAAATTTTAAATCGATGTCTTGTTCTCAACGGGCAACTGAAAAATGATGCCATCCATCGTCTCAATCGATATAATATCCTATAAATTTATAGTAGACATCGTGTTAGGAAGCAATATCTGCAAATCAATGATAAAATATCATAAAAATTGAGAGAAAAATTCTTATTAATAGCTTAGAAATCGATATTAAGAATAAGCATACAAATTGATATTAAGAATCGATTTGTAATATATTATGCAATATTATATCGATTTGTAAGATATTATGTGTTTACTAGTGTCAATTTGCAAGATATTTGTATTATTATTTTGAAACGTGTGCCTGTGGAATTTAGATTATTACGATTTGCACGCTTGAGGTGGCGATTTGCATATTCAACACACGTGTGCCAGGTGCGTAATTTTGGTTTTTGGATCAATGTGAATTTTGTATATAGTCTTACAAAATTTGTATTCACAGTCTATAAAATCTGTTATAAATGTCTATACACAAAAAATGTGTCATGTTCGGCAAATTGAATGTTGAACCAAAAATTGCTCTCTCTCTCTCTCTCAGCAGTAGAACATAACCCTCTTCACGTTATCCTTGAGAATAGGTAGACGTTTAAAACAACTTCCTTTTACTCCTAGGGCCCTCTCGTCCTTCATTGCTTTCTAGGTAATCTTGCAGTCTAGGTTTTTGTATCTTTCGTAATTAGAAAATCCAGCAATTTTTTGCATAGTTTTGTGCGGAATCCAGGTATATGATCTTGCAAAAAACAAACAAACCGAAAGTTAGACCAATATAGAAATGTAGTCACCAATAATATAGGATAAGAAAACATGTTTAAGTGTACAACATACAACAGCGAATTCTGGTTCTCGTCCATAGTATATTGCTTCAATATACTTCATTACAAAGATGCCACAATTGATGCCATTATTTTGTAAAGAAGCATCCTCTGTGACGTGAAGCCTCCACGGGCCAATGTCGACACCCAACATGTCTCTAAAAAACCCAACCTGTGGTTTATGCAAAAACAAGTAAATTACGAGCTACGATACAAGATACGATAATCTTATATATAGAAACTTACTAAATGCACAATGTCATGGTCTACACCAATGTTATAGTCCAAGGAGTTGTATAAAAAATATTTTTTGTTTTAGTATATCCAACACGTATAAGACCCAATGCTTTTCTAATTGACACAATATAGGAATCAATATCTGCAAATTGATTATAAAATATCTTACAAAATTGATATAGAAATGCATATTGATAACATAAAAATTGATGTTAAGAATCAACATATAAATCAATATTATGAATCAAAACAATATCTTAAATCGATATTAGGAATCAACATACAAATCAATATTAAGAATAAGAACAATATCTTAAATCGATATGGAAATTCCTATTGATAGCTTAAAATAGATATTAAGAATCAACATAGAAATCAATATTAAGATTCAGAATAATATCTTAAATCGATTTGAAAATTCGTATTGGTATATTAAAAATCGATATTTAGAATCAAAACAATATCTTAAATCAATATGAAAATTCCTATTGATATATTAAAAATCAATATTTAGAATCAAAACAATATCTTAAGTCGACATTAAAAATCAAAACAATATCTTAAATCGATATTAAGAATCAGCATAGAAATCGATATTAAGAATTAAAACAATATCCTAAATCGATATTAAGAATCAGCATAGAAATCGATATTAAGAATCAAAATAATATCTTAAATGATATTAAGAATCAACATAAAAATCGATATTAAGAATCAAAACAATATCTTAAATCGATATGAAAATTCCTATTGATAGATTAAAAATAGATATTAAGAATCAGCATAAAATTCAATATTAGGAATCAAAACAATATCTTAAATTGATTTGGAAATTCCTATTGATATCTTAAAAATCGATATTTATAATGAGCATAGAAATCGATATTAAGAATCAAAACAATATTTTAAATCGATATGCAAATTCTTACTGATAGCTTAAAAATCAATATTAAGAATCAAAACAAGATCTTATATAGATTTAACATCTTACAAATCAATATGGTCACAAACTTTTCCACTTGACCAAAAGTCTGTCATTTGGTCATCATTCCTCTAGTATTATAGTCTGTCTAGAAATCCAGCCGTGTATGGCATTCAGCGGATGATGATGCATGAAATGGACATCATTTTTATTTAATATTCATGCATTTTCACATGTTTTTAATGGTTTAGAACCCATGAATTGATGTATTTAGATATAAAAAGGTCTCAGTTCAAATTTCAATCAAATCAGAGTTAAATTAAGGAAAATATCACATTTTCAGGGTTTTGGATTAGTTTCGATGCAGAGCGGATCCATATCCAATCCAGGAGCTCAATTTTGAATCTTGGACTGGATTTAAACCTTATTTTTACCCAAACCCACGTGATCCAAATAGTTTTCATAAATATTTTCCAAAAACCACCTCTTTCTAACTTGTTTTGGTAGTTAGGTGTAATTAACATATATTTTAGCATTTAATAAAGTAACTTTATTTTTAGGTGGCTTTTAGAATTAGGTTAAACTAGTAATATAAATAGTATCATTTTTTTAGGTTGGACATTTTTTGGACTTGGAAAATCGCCCTCCCCTCTCTCTTCTCTTCCCTCTCTACTTCACACGCCAATGGCGTGTTTCTTCCCTTGTCCCTTACTTTTTGTTTTGTGAATTCCGGAAAGTGGCTGATGTATTTCTCTTGTAGGTGCTGCAGATCAATGGTGGATCTTAGCCTCGATGGTGTGCCGTTTACACCACCGGTGGCTGGTCGTCTCTTCCCCCGTACGGTCTTCTCCCTCTCTTCTTCGAATCTTCTTCAATTCGGTTCTCCAATGGGTGCAACAGCGAAAGGAGACATACCAGACCATCAAGAAATATGTGGGTGTATTCTTCAACTCCAACTGACCGCTCTATCTCACCCCCTCCTTCATCAGATCTTCCTTGAGGTAGGTCTTTTTTCACCTCTTTCTTTTAGTTAACACCGAGTCCACCTTGAGTCCTTTCTTCTCATCCCTAAGCCATTTCTTATTTTATGATTTTTGACAGCAAAACCATTGTCTGTATTTTTGTATTTTCTGCAGTTTGAAGGTTGAAAGTGCAGTAGGATCGAGGCAACGAGCACTAGAGGGGGGTGAATAGTGCTTTTAAAAATTGTCTGCGGAATATTAACAGATTTTGCAATTTGGAAAGCAAACACACAAAGGAACACAAGAATTTATCCTGGTTCGGTCTTTCCCGACCTACATCCAGTCCCCAAGCAAAAACCGCTTGAGATTTCCACTATCAACCTTGTGTAACTACAAGATCATACACAGACCAAATCCGGTCCCACTTCCAGTAACACACCTACTGAAAGCAAACAACTCATTTAAACCAAGGAGTCCTTCCTTTTACAGAAAATTGAAATAAGTAACAACTTACAATACAACCTATGAGCCCTTCTTTTGAATGCAAATGGCATGCAATTGGCTTTTGAGGTTGTTGAAATACTCTACTCACGAATTCACTATCTCTCAAAAGAATTTGAGTGAAAAACTGAAGTGAAAAATATCACGTGAGTGAGAAAATGAATATGAGTGAAAAGCAAAGAGTAAATGATTCAAATTGATTGAATTGAAGTTATTTTGAGTATAAAATGCACTCATATTTACAGTTGAAAGTTTCCATACATTGAGGGTATGAAAGGGTGTCAAAACAGTCCATTTTAAATGATCAAAATGCTTGAAAAATGAAAAGACACGCCTTTTTGAAGTTTAAGAAAAAAACGACAAAATTAGTCGACTGAAACAGTAGTTAGTCGACTAATAATTAGTTATTAGTAGACTGACAGTTATCGTCGGTTGACTGATCTGTTTATTGAGCCATTTGAAAATCTGAACTTTTGAAACTTAGTCGACTAGAGAAAAGTTAGTCGGCTGATAATATCATCAGTAGACTGAAAAACCTTTCAGTCGACTGCTGCTAAAATATAAAAAAAAAACATACATTTTGTCCGGTCGACTGATAAAAGCATTAGTCGACTGCTGCTAAATTTTCAGAAAACACATGTTTTGTTCAGTCGACTGATAAAGTCATTAGTCGATTGCTGCTAAATTTTCAGAAAACACACATTCTGTCTAGTCGACTAATAAAACCTTCGGTCGACTAATTTGATAAAAATGATTTTTTAGAAAATATGGCCCGAAAGGATTAGTCGACTGATGAGTCTATTGGTCGACTAATAAACACGAAAATTTAAGAAAAGAGTTTTCTAAAAAGATTTTCATGAGGGGTTCTTTTAGAAAAGACATTTAAAAACTTTTCAGGTGAAATGCAATCGAAATATGCACTCTAAGTAAGGCTCTTACAAGAATCTAAGACTTTTAATGAAAATAACATTTGCACACTAGTCTTCAAAGATTCTTTATCGATTTTTTCAATGTCTTCATTGCCTTAGCTGAAATGCAGTTGATTTACTTGTTCATCATCAAAACCTTGTACTTGAAGTATCATGTACGGCTTCAGTGTCGTAACAAAGGTCGAGTTTGGTCTTAGATTAGGCATCAATCCATTCCATGATTTCGTTTTAGCCAAATATCCAAATCGGCTAGATCTAATCTAGCCGGTTTTGATGTTTGCACATTTTCTTGTTCTGATTTTTTTTTGTAGAAAGAGTAGTTAGAAAGAGTTGTTTCATGTAATTTTGGATTGAGTCTAGTTTGGTTTTAGGTTCGATTTAGGTCTGAGTCATTAGTTGTGTCCATTTGCACAAATCGGTTAGATGTGTGTCTTGCCGATTCCTACCGATTTTAATTTTTAAGTCTAAGTTTTGTAATAGGTTACAGTAGTTTAGTTCAATGTCTAACACATATTAGAGTCATAGTCTAGTCGTGGGATTAGCTTAGTTTTAATTAGATTTTTATTTGTTTTATTGTGTTAGTACAAAAATTAAATCCTTTGGTGTTTTTGGTAAAAGCGAGTTAGTGTGTCTTGGGCTGTCATCTCTTACCTAAGGTCTGGCAGCCATTCCTATCATTCAGAGCTTAGGTTAGTGTTAGGAAATTTGTTTAGAATTGTCTAGGTGCATTGTACTTAGGAGAGTCAATAACTAGCTAAATTAGGTTTTATTTTTTCTAATTTTGATCCACTAACGATTTCTTCTTTTCTTCTGATTTTGTCCATGCTTTTATGTTAGATATTAGCTATGTTGGATGTTATATAGAGTAGGATGATAGAGCAGGGTGATTCATTTAATTCTTAGAATTCAAAATTCAAGTAAGAAGGGCATTGTTGGAATTTTCTGTGTTAAACAAGTTTGGCAATTGAGTGAGATTTACTCTTTTCCAAAAGCATTTTAGAAAGTCTGGATGTCCTCTTCATTGGCCGAGCTTGAATCTCCCTTCCTTAGGAAATTAAGGAAGGAGATTCAAGAGAAATCAAATTGCTCTCCAAATTAGGCAATGAGATTCCATTTTCAAAGACTTGCTTAAAACCTTCTTAAACAAATTGAGAAAGATCAATTTCTTTTTTAGCAAGTCAATAAAACTGTGTGGACCTCCCTCTAGGCTGGCTATTTTGACATTGAATGAGAAGAATTTTACTTAAGGCAAGAGTTGAATGGAGCTCACTCATTAGATTCCAAATTCGTCAATTTGTATCTTTGCCTTCTTTTATGTAATTGCATAGCTTAGCATAATGTTTTCATTTTTTTCATTAACTATTTTAGGAATAGTTTGACCTTTGTATTAAATTCTCAAAAATTGTGTAGAGAGTCAATTTAGTAAGTTAGTTACTTCCTTAAGTTTCAGTTGCTTCTTAATTGTTAGTTTGAATTAAGATTTATTTTTGTAAAGTGCAATCAGTCAAAGTAAGGGTCCATCTAGGAGGGGCGTGAGCCTATGAGTCAAAGTCAAACCTAAACCATCCTCTTGACTAACCTTAGTTAGGTAACTAACCCTAACTAAGTTGACTAACCCTAGTTAGGTTTAAGTTCATATTTAACTTTAATTTAAAGTTAGCTTTAGATTTAATTTTCATGTTTTTAGTTAATTAATTAGTTAGTTTACATTAATTCAGTTATATTAGGTTAGTTGATTTCAGTAGTTAAATGTTTCAACTCTTAGTTGTATGTTAGTTTAATTTAGTTTAACATTTTCCTGTATTTTAGAATTTTATTCTAGCATTAATTAGTATTTCTTGCAAGTAACATAGGTAGTCATTTTAGACTTCATTTCCTTAGTTTAATTACTTTTATGTACTAATATTTAGTTAGTCTTAGGTCTTCTAATGACTGTTTTGCAAATGTTTCAAGCTAATAGTGCATAAATTGGATGCTTTGATATGAATAGTGCATTGAATTTAAAACCAAATTTTTGCACTAACTTGCACTCATCATTTTATGTGCATTTTTTTTAAGTTTTTCTGGAATTTTTGTTTTATTCTATTCATTTGGGTGTTAACCGACTACAAACAAAAAATCAGCTCATTTTGAGTTGATTTGGTTTGATTTTTAAGCATTTTACAAAATCAAATTTTTTGCGTTTTTAAATTTCGAGACAAACGATTTTCAGAATTTTTATAAACTTGAAATGCTTATATCCTGAGCTTTCGGATGGGTTTTTCAAATCTGTATAGTCTGACAGATTCTTGAATCTGTCAAAAAGAGAACAAAAGAAAAATCTGTGAATTCGGACTTCGTTTGCTCCTTCAAACTCACTATTTTTGAAAACCTGTCAGAAACCCATTTTGCACTACATTGAGGGCAAAACAGTTATTTTGTTAAATAGTTGATTTTTGGTAGATTTTCTTGGTTTTCTGCATAATGTTAGTGTATTAATAATAGTTAGCTTAGTTAGGATTAATATCATTATCTAGTTTAATTTGATTTTGCATTTGATTTTATTTTATTTTAAGCTTAATTGTACTTTAGATTAAGTAATTAATTTCAAAATTAGTTTTAGTTGTAAGTTAGGATTAATTATTGAATTGTTTACTGACTTTTCTTTTCTGTTGTTTTAGGTTGATAAGTTTAATATAGGTCAACAGGTGTAATCAGAATGAGAGTATGAATACACATATGGTGAAAAGACAAAAATACCCATGGCGATTCGTAGAAGACTTAGCACCTGTTTTTAGTTGATCTTTATTTTTAGTTTATAACTTAATTAGATTTGTAATATTTGACTTAGTTGTAAACACTTCTGTTATTAATAAATTACAATTTTTAGAGATAATTGTGAATATTTCTCGTTCCCTGAGGATTCGACCCGTACTCGCCACGAAAGTGGAAAGTCAGTTTTTATTATTTTTGGTTGACGATTTTCCAAAGATTTTATTAAAAATAATGTTTTAAAAATACCATTGCAAAAGTTCAACCAAATTTTGGCACCGTTGCCGGGGAACAACGATTATATTCTATTATTTCTGAGATTTCAGTTTATTAATATGTGTGTAGTTAGTTGCTTTTATTTGTTCTAGTTAGTAGGATTAGTCAGTAAATATAGGTGTTAACATAGTTAGCAAATATATGATTCACATATTGTTTTTCCTAGAATTCACTTAATTTCATGATTCAAGGAGTGATTAGACAGGTGAGTCTTAGAGAACATAGTGGTGATTTCCTGTATTTATTGATTTTGTGATTTAGATTAGATTTTGTTCTTTTATTTCATAGATTAGTTAGATTGTCCTGACATTGCTTAGAATAGATTATTTGCTAAATTTGTTGATTTAGATTTAGATTTGTTTTTATAGAGGAAGTCTGACATAGTTTAGTTACTTTGTGTTTCAGTGCTTTTATTTTGTAATTGTTATTCACTGTGTATCATATGTATATATTAGAAATAAAATTTTGTTTTATTTGTTTTGATTTGATTTTTACTTGAATTTTATTGTTGTCATGCATGAGTATTGTATCATCTGATGCTTCAATGTATGAGTGTAACGACCCCAACTTAGGCTCCTTGAAAATGTGGATTTTTTTTCCAAGATGTGAAAATATTCCCAAAGATCTGGGGCCTTTACAGTTCCACTCACTGCTGGATAACCACACACCACAATAGAGCTTACATTTATCTTCCATACCAAAATCAAACCATTATTCATTTATTGAAAAATTGATAAACATGTCTAGAGACACTTGCATAATGAATTATTTAGAGTGCAATAACAATTAAATGAACCAAAAAGGAAACAAAAGTAGAGCCATGATGTCCATCTGTGATCTATCCAACAAGTGCGTGATACCCGTGACTTTCCCAGACACTAGTTTCTTCACTGATTTTCTGCTCCTGTAAAAAACCATAAAAGAAGAGGGTCAGAAATCCGAAGAATTCTGCGTACAAATCCCTCTAATGAAAATAAGATAGCATAAAGAACACAAGTACAATTTTATGCAATTTTCCTTGAGAAAATCAATTATGACATTTACTCAATCCAACTTAAGTATTCATGCAACATCTATTAAGTATGCAAAAACTTTAATCAATAACAGATATTCACTTTGAGTAAGCAAGGTATTCCACATACATTAAAGAGTAACCATCACCCATCTAACAACATATATCATTTAAGAGAAGTAAATTATGCATGTTCTAATGCATAGCAAGGTTATGCATGATATATGTGTAATGTATGAACACCTTATTGTCTTTCATTTAAGTTCCCTTTTTGATATGTATGCCCTATTAAATGCATATAATTTAATTTCCTCTTTTTAATTTTCATCGCCCGCGGATACACCAAACGGGTAAAATCCCCGAGGTCAAGTTAGGTTCCCAGGGTAGCTCAACACACAATTTGTATTTTATTACTGGGTTCCAACTTAGTCCTCGACCGAATCACCTTCAGAACATTAGACCTCCACATCTAATGTCTAGGACACAAGGGACACCCCACGCCTACAAGTGTCACTTCCTTGGTACCATAAACAATCTCACAGTTGTGACCAACACACCACTCCCGGGTAAAGTGACAAACTCTCCCTAAAACTGTGGGCAGGAGAAAGAACCTCAATATCGGGTTCAGGAGGCCAAATTTAAGCACACAGAGTTTTTGTATCCTCATAGTCTCCCCAAGACCGGATTTCTAAGATCTCCATTCTTCAGATGGAAGATCCCAGAATATAAGTTACACTGTTCTTATTTCTTATATTTTTATTAAAGTCAATTCTTTAAGTTTGCAACACCATATGCAAAAGTAAAGTGAAAACCCTCATCCTCCCTTGCGGGAACCCTTATGAGACTCCAGCCCGTGAGGACAACGGGAACAGTGTAGTAGTGTGCCTTACCAACTTGTGTGGTTTAAGTGATGCAATTAAACATATAAGAAAAACAACCAAGTCCACGGCTCTCCAAGCCGGTGATGATCCATTAGGCCATCGATGCATCACACAACAAAACCAAAGTGATGTGTTATATAACATCAACTATTGTGCCAAATGCACGTGTACCCATACAAAACAAGGTCAATCATAAGCATGTAATTTTCCACCTCCCATGCATTTTTGGTCATGTGCATTTCCTACATCCATACACACGTATCCATGTCAAAACATACTCACATGCATTAATGTTGGCAGTTAGATTTACATCATCCCATAATCTTTGAATAAGTTTTTTTTTTTCATACAACTCAGCCCATTATACTTATGTTGTCCACTACAGTTGAATATGGAATCATACAAACTTATTTAGTCATAGGCATGTGGAGTTTCGTTCCAGCAGGTACATAGCTGAAAAACTCTACCATTCGTCTAAGTTTTAAAGTATACAGATACGACCCCTACTACCAAACATATTTATTCATTTATTTATAGTTTTAGTTTGTCATATTTCTTTTCTTTATTTTGGCCACGTGGATAGTATTATTCAGATTTTTTCATGCAAGAGGTTCATTTCCAAAACCTCACATATACGATATAGCAACGAACATGATTCTGGAAGGATCAAAAACCGCAAATCTAAATTAGGAATTTACTGGGGTAGGCAGCCAAAAACCTCTAGTTTCCATGACACACACACACACCCCCTTAAAATGCAAGTTGGTTCATATACTATGCTAAAGAACTATATAACAAATGCATTATTGCCATTGAAAATAATGTGAGACATAAAACCACCTGTCTAATTGAAAATAGTGTGGCTTTAACGTGAATCCATACATTGGCATATCATATTTGAGGATGAATGGATTTTTTTGTGAATGTGAAGACTAAATTAAATTATTAAGCATGCACAGATGCTACAGATGTAATTTGTCATAGAAAGTATAGACAAGTTCAAGCAGAAAGGGGCCGAAGACAACTCCATGCATGCTGGAAAATGAGTAAACATGTACAGTCATTTTTACAGAACGGATATCCAAGGTTTATGAAAAATGATGATTACATCACAATGGTTGTCAGCAACTCATTCCAACAATATGCAAAACAATATCATGTGTGTCCATCAATACCCAAAGGGACTTTTTAACATGAATGCTAATTTAGGTTTTTATTAGAGACTATCAGAAGGTTTGTTGTTTTGCATTTTTCAAGTAAATTTTGATTATTTTACTCATGGAGATGAAAAAAGAAGAAGAAAGAAACTGTGTGTGTTCCAGTGAAGGTGTCGAGGAATTGGAGAATAAAAATGGTCCATGTAACAATGACAAAGAAAAAATGGTACATAACATGACTCATGAGTATCAACAGTAAAATATATTTTTGTGCTGCAGTAGGAATGCAAATGAAACTCATATATGCAGAAACCATTAAAAGAGAAAGTAACATTATAATCACGGAAATTAACATGAGAAAGTGACAACAGATTAAAGGTGGCTTGGAAACAAACTTAAGAAATAGACAATTGCTAGTCTCAATCATGCGGACCTCACTAATTGAGTCATGATCCCATCAGTCAATGTATGACATGGAAAGAAAAAAGACAGATTTTAGGATTGCCAAATTTTTCATTGGAAATAACTTGCCTCCTCTTATTTTTTTTGTTTCTCCATGACATGAATTTACTGGGGTAGGCAGAAATCAGGAACTCCATCTGGTTCCCAAGGATTTCATCCAAAGAAAAATAACATAAAATCGAACCACTCGAAAAAGCCAAAAGCGCCAACACATCTATGAAAGATAGAATAATCCATGCATACACATGCACTTAAAGGGACCCGTCTTCTTAGGCAAAGTGCCCATACAAACAAAGGGATCCACCTTCACAAGCAATGTGCTCCTTAGTGCCAAAGAGGCCAGAGAAATACTAAATAGGAGATAATATATAACTATGTCATAAAATATTGGCTACCTAGATGGGGTGTGCGGACCATCAATACCCTGAAATGTTTATAAGAGGCTGATACAGTAATAAAACACTTGTTAAGAAAGAAAACTCAATATTTTTTATTCAAGTTTAGCCCCACCTTGAAAAGGGTAGGTAGTACAAACTCTAATGGATATTGTTGTTAATAAGCCTTTTGAGTAGCATAACTCGATGTCCCTAGACATCGAAGATACGAGACATGATCTATCACATATTTATATCTTAGGTGAGTAGTTTTCATACTTCTGCAAAAAGTTAGGATGCATCCTTGTTTGTAGCCCAGGGTGAACTTCTTTTCCAGTCATTAAACTGCCCCGTGCGAAGTTATAAAGTTAGTTAGTCGTGTGGGATATTAAAACACATAGCATAATAAACCTCGTACGGTCTCAGTTATGACTCGAAGCTACCCCAGTGAGTACCCACAATGAGGGGTTAAATATCAAAACATAAGTTCATCATATCCACACTACTGCACACCTGTTATGATACAAACTAGACTTTTTAGATTCATGAATATTATACTATGAATATTAAATATTACACTTTTTACCTGAAATTGATAAGATGTCTACTAGGTTGTCACAAGTCTGACCTTATTATAAAAATTTTAGGTGAGCAATGAACAGGAGATGACGCGAGGCAAGGGCAACATTCAAAGCCAAGACTTTTGGATCTTAGGGTCTGTTTAGGATACTTTTATTTTATTTTGAATCCTAAACATTCTAGAAGTTGTAAATATTTTTTGAACTCTGATATGTAAATAAGCAATTTTTGTTAAGGATGTTTTTTGTGATCTAATCTCTAAAAAGTGTTTTTGATTAACTATGACCCACCAGAGTCGTCTGACCCGAGCATCAAGTTAAAAAACTCTGTTTTTCATTGATTGAAAGTTAAAAACAAAATTTTTACATAAAAATCTTGGGTCGGGGATTTCAAGGCATGATAGTTGTAACCCACTAAAAATATGATCATTGCGCTCAAAACAAATGAGCTTCCACACCGACAACCACCAAATCTGCCATACAAACCTCTACCCCTTTCGACGATGATGGAGGTGATCTGCAATCAACACTTGCCTAGGAAAAATAAGTTCCTCCCATGTGATGCGTAGATCATCCCATGCATAATGCCTCACTATTTTTATGAAGGAGCAAGCCCAAAATAAATGTTGTATGATTAACCATCCCATCAAAGAGGCACTTGAGGCAGCCCTCTCCCACATAATGCGCCTTTTGGCATCCAAACGATCGATGGACTGGACATAGCCATGTATAACGAAGCTGTAGAGTACAAACCATCGTTGGTGAGCCCCGTGCCATGTTATCTAGCTGCTATGACAAAGTGACCGAAGTGAGGTTTGACATGAGGGTAGTTCATTGTCTAAAAGCAACCTTGGATGGTTCTCTTCTTAAAATAATAGACCACTCATGCAAATTGCTCATGCATGTGCATTGGAATTGTGGGTATTTACTGTTCTGCATTAGTTCATGCATTTTTATTTGTTTTGTTTCAAGTGGAATATTGTTATTGCATGATAATTGCTTTTAAAATGCTTGAATGATAATTGATTTATGAGATTGTTATATCTTCTCTAAATACTTGCATGAATTTGATTTATACTTTTTCTTGCCTATTTGGATTTTTAAAAGAATTCGTACAAAGAATCTTTGATTCTTACCTAGTACTTCCTATGTTTTTCATAGGACCTGAAGCTCAGTGATGAGGACGACTGCCACAGGGAGCCTACGAGACTGCGTGACTTACCTTTTGTTATTTTTAAAAAATATGGATCTATGATTTTAAATTTTAATTTAATTATGTTCTCAGACTTTGATTTTTTATTAATAAAGTTAGTTATCTTGATTGGATGGTTCAGTGTAGAGATCCCTTGTGGTTTGGAAGTGGTTAAGTCTGTGAGGCACCAGATCCTTGAGTTTTGGTTTTCGCAATTGTTTTAAAAATATATATTTTCACTTTTCAATGGGGATGAGTTGGGGTCATTACATATTGAGTTAGGGTTCGTAAAACCCTACGAGTCATATATAAAGGCCATTATTAATGAGCATACATACAACTCCAAAAATAGAGCCAAGGTTCAAAGAACCTTTGTAAATATGATCTAAACTCTTGTAGTATGTGATATTTTGATAAATATGAAACTCGGGATCCGCCTACACAAGCGAAGTGCACGGAAAAGCCAAAAGCGCCAGAGCATCTCTAAAAGATAGAATAATCCATGCATATGCATGCACTTAAAGGGACCCGTCTTCTTAGGCGAAGTGCCCATACAAGCAAAGGGATCTGCCTTCACAAGCAATGTACTCCTTAGTGCCAAAGAGGCCCGAGAAATACTAAATAGGAAAGAATATATAACTATGTCATAAAATATTGGCTACCTAGATGGGGTGTCCAAACCATCAATACCCTGAAATGTTTCATTCAAGTTTAGCCCTACCTTGGAAAGGGTAGGTAGTACAAACTCCGATGAATATTGTTGTTAATAAGCCCCTTAAGTGGCATAACTCGATGTCCTTAGACATCGAAGATACGTGACAAGATCTATCAAATATTTATATCTTAGGTGGGTAGTGTTCATACTTCTGCAGAAAGTTAAGATGCATCCTTATTTGTAGCCCAGGGTGGACTTCTTTTTCAGTCATTGAACTCCACCCCTGCAAAGTTATAAAGTTAGTTAGTCGTGCGGGATATTAAAACATATAGCATAATAAACCCCATATGGTCTTAGTTGTGACTCAAAGCTACCCTAGTGAGTACCCACAGTGAGGGGTTAAATATCAAAACATAAGTTCATCAGATCCATATTGATACAAACTAGACTTTCTAGATTCATGAATATTATATTGTGAATATTAAATATTATGCTTTTTACCTGAAATTGATAAGATGTCTACTAGGTTATCATAAGTCTAACCTTATTATTAAAAAAATTTTAGATGAGCAATGAACAAGAGATGGCGCGAGGCAAGGGCAGCATTCAGAGCCAAAACTTTTAGATCCGAGGGCCCGTTTAGGATACTTTTGTTTTATTTTGAATCCTAAACATTCTAGAAGTTGTAAATATTTTTTGAACTCTGATATGTAAATAAACAATTTTTGTTATGGATGTTTTTTGTGATCTGATCTCTAAAAAGTGTTTTCGATTAACTATGACCCGCCAGAGTCATCTGACCCTAGCATCAAGTTGAAAAACTTTGTTTTTTGTTGATTGAAAGTTGAAAACAAAATTTTTACATAAAAATCTTGGGTCGGGGATTTCAGGGCATGACAGTTGTAACCCACTAAAAATATGATCATTGCGCTCAAACCAAATGAGCTTCCATGCCGAGAACCACCAAATCTGCCATACAAACCTCCACCCCTTTCGAAGATGACTAAGGTGATCCACAATCAACACTTGCCTAGGAAAAATAAGTTCCTCCCATGCGATGCGTAGATCATCCCATGCATAATGCCTCAATATTTTTACGAAAGAGCAACCCAAAATAAATGTTGTATGATTAACCATCCCATCAAAGAGGCACTCGAGGCAGCCCTCTTCCTCATAATGCACCTTTTGGCATCCAAACCACCGATGGACTAGACATAGCCATGTATAACGAAGCTGTACAGTACCAACCATCGTTGGTGAGCGTCCATACCATGTTATCTGGCTGTGACCGTAGTGAGGTCTGACATGAGGGTACTTCATTGTCCAAAAGCAACCTCGGATGGATCTCTTTTTAAAACAATAGACCACTCATGCAAATGAGGTACATGTACATTCTTCACCTTCCAATATTTCCATCAGGCAATATGGTACAACTTGGGAAATTCATCCTAAAGCGAGTTAACATCTCTCCACACATCTTGTATATATGCTCACCATCACCCACCCCAACATTTTGAAATTGGCAAAAATATCAACCACCACCGCCTACTCCTTCCAAATACCCGAACCTCCATACCATCTATGCATGGTTTTCCACTCAATTCCATGGTCATTCGAAAAGACCATATTTTTCTTTGAAAACAATAAAAATTTTACCTTCTTTCTTGCAAATCACCCCCATAGTCATTTAGCTAAAAGTACCAAGTTAAATTTGTAGATATCATGAATACCCAAACCTCCAAAAACCAAAGGCTTTGAATATCATTCCAACACACCAAAGCCCATGTGAGTTACCTTCTAATTTTTCATTCCAAATATTTTTTTTTGAAATTCTTGATCAACCTCTTCTCCACTTTCCTAAGCCTCTTAAAAGTTTGGATGAAGTGTAAAATCATAGTTGAGATATTGAATTTCACCAAGTTGATGTGACCCGCTGTAGATAATGGGTTCTCACCCTTACCCGATCCTCCACCCACTCGGACCTAAATGCCAACACCTCAAAGTTAGACCATATACGGTCTTGACCTAACTGAGTTCCTTGCAGGCCTTCCTTATTGACTGACTGCCCGGTTAGTCACTCCAAGCCAACCTTGGAAGGCTCATGCCAAGTGTATAATTGGTTTTTTATATCCCTTGCTGTAAGGTCGAAGCTGGGTGTAGCCCTAAGGGGGTTGGCCTAGTGGGGTGGTGGGGGTGTCACCCCTCTAAGCAAGTCAATGCCCAAAGACAGGGGTCCTGGCCTCAGAATTTTATGTCACCGGCATGATGACGGTAGGTATGGCAGGGTGAGTCACTGTGTTCAGGTCGTCGTGCTGATGCGGTTTCTTGGGGTTATAAATCCAAAAAAGGTCAAAGCTGGGTGTACAATACATGCAAACAATATTCACAATATTTCAGTAAACAATACATTCTATATATTAAAAGAACAAAAAAATAATTTTTATATATTAAACAATAAATTTTTATTCACAAAAATATGTCATTGTATCTTATTTTTGAAAAAAAAAATAAAGAATCAATAACAATGTGGTAAGAAATTAAACTTTGAAATCACAAAGATACGTGTACGAGCCGATAGATGACTCCAGTTCGACACACATGTTTATATAAAAGTTTTTTCAAAACTGCACGTGGCGACATGGATTTTTTAATATATTGATCAGTAAAAAAACTGTTTTGCTGATGTTTCAATATATAAAATTGTATTTTTTATTAAAATAATATTAAAAGGTAATAATAATATTTTAAAATATTAAATCAATGCCCTGTACTGTCATGGTCCATTGGCGTGTCATAATGTATCAGACTCGTGTCATCAATGGCACGCCTCCAAAATAGCATGTCATTGTGACTTTTAGTATATATGGGTGGAATTAAATTCGGATCTGGAACCAAAACACTTGCTCCCATTAGGAATTTATTCCCGAAGGATCTTACTATAAATCCAAATCTTTATTCACAAGAACACGGAACAGGCAAGAACAGTCCAAATCTTTTGAAAGCTCAAAAGTAGGGGTAAGGAAAAAAAAAGAATCTGTTAAGTTTTCTCTCTTACTACAAGAAAAATGCATATTAGCAACGGACGCTATCCGTCACTAATGTCTTTAGCGACGGATAGAGTCCATCGCATAATCCTAGTAACTAAATTGCGACAGAATTTATCTGTCGTGACTCCGTCGCTAATTAGCGACGACTTAGTGATAGCTTATATCCATCGCTAATTAGCGACGGATTATATCCGGATATAAACCGTTGCTAGATTCTGATCGGCAAGTTAAAGACGGATTAAAGTCTGTCGCAACCCATCAACTGAGTTTAATTGATGACGGATTAGCGACGAAAATATCCATCGCTAATCCGTTGCTAATTTTAAATTTTTTTTTTTTTTTTTGAAATATGAAACTCAAGAAAAATTTCTCGTTATACAATTCATATAACCTGCTTATAAAAAACAAAGTACACACAAAAAATACATATGCAGGTAAAACAAAATTAACACAAGTTCTTAGTTAAACAACCAAATGCAGTCTTTGCCAATTTATAATTAGTTACAAGTATGTCAAACAAATTAAATACATGAATCTAATCGTTGTCAAGATTCGGGGCATCATCCTCTTCATTTTCTCGATCTACCCCTCCCTCCATACCTCCACCAGCTCCTCTACGTTGATCATCTCCAGCATCCTGCAAGAAAAACAAAATGTTAGTAATTATAAACAAAATATAAACAAAATGCTCATATGTAATGACCCCAACTCATACCCCTTGAAAATGCAATTTTTTTTTTTACAGAGCAAATTTTTTTTCAGAAACCCAGGGTCCTCACAGTTCCAATTTCAATTGGATAGCCAACACCATAAAAGAACTTACAATCATCATCAATAATAACCAAAGCAAAGCTCTTTATTTAGAAATCAAGAATGAATTTTAAGGACAATATTTATTCAATAGGAAGTAACAAAAGAACTGACTACAACAAAATAACTGAAAGGAAAAATAGAACTAAAAGACAAACGAAAAGAGCCACGTTGTCCACTAGTGAAACTGTCAAGGGCCAAGTGTGATTCTCGTGCCTCCCAGTAGCTGTCGACTTCACTGATCACCCATTTCTTTAAAAAACCAATAAAGTAGGGTGTCAGAACCGAAATTCTGAGCACAGTTACTTCTAGTGAAACCAGGTGAGAGAAGGAATATAGATAAGATTTCATGTAATAGTTTGAGTGAGTGCAGATATAACATTTAAAAAAAAATTCATGCAACAGTTATAAGTGCTAGCATGCAGGAACATTAAAGTCGTAGCAAATAACAGAACTTCAACAAGCAATAAGAAGTAACCATTATACACTCACCATCACGTAAGGATTGAGGGAACAATTAAAATATGCAGGATCTAATGTATAACAGGAAAATGCATGATTTATGTGTAATGCATGAATCTCTTTTATTATCTTTCATTTAAGTTTTTCTTTTTCTATATGCATGCCCTATTAAATGCATACAACTTTAAGTTTCCTCTTTTTATTTATCGTTGCCTGCGGATACACCAAACGAGTATAATCCTCGAGGTCAAGTTAGGTTCTCAGGGTAGCTTAACACATAATTTGTAATTTATTACTATATTCCAAACTTAGCCCTCGACTGAATTATGTTTGGAATATTAGACCTCCACATCTAATGTCAGGGACACAAGGGACACCCCACGCCCACAAGTGTTACTTTCTTGGTACCAAAAACAACAATTGTGTCATATACATCACCCAAAGGTAAAGTGGCAAACTCTCCCTAAAACCATGGTAGGAACCTCAATATCGGATTCAGGGGATAAAATTTCAGCACACAGAGTTTTTGTATACTCACAGTCTCCCCAAGACCGGATCTCTAAGATCTTCATTCTTCAGATGGAAGATCTCAGAACATATATTACACTGTTCTTATTTCTTATATTTTTATTAAAGTCAATTCTTTAAGTTTGCAACACTATATGCAAAAGTAAAGTGAATACCCGCATCCTCCCTTGCGGGGACCCTTACGGGACTCCAGCCCGTGAGGACAACTAGAACAGTGTAGTAGTATGTCATACCAACTTGTATGGTTTAAGTAATGCAATCAAAACATATATGAAAAGGAATCAACCCACGACTTTTCAGGCCGATAATGGTCCATTTAGGCCATCAATGCATCACATGCCAAACCAAAGTAGTGTTTCATTCATAATACTAGGCCACAGTGCCAAATGCATGTGCACTCATGCAAAATAAACCCAATCATAAGCATGTCATTTCTCAATCATATGCATCCTTATTATGTCTGTTACCTACATCACATACGTGTATTCACCAATGCATATCTCCTTTGAGTGTGTGAGTGTGCACATAAATTACATATACTCATCAAGCATACATGCTCACAAAAATATCAACAACCAACACATGATCGCATTAATGATTGCATAATCAGAATGATGCAATACCAAGATAATCCTTTTGCATCTCCACCTGCCAAAAAGTGTAAGTTTCTACATTTCCTAGAGAAGTTGGTCGGGCTTACTAATCCCGGACCCGCTATCCTCCTAGCTAAATAGTCAATTCAGTCCAGCTGACTGATCTTGTCAACCAATCCCAGCTGACTATGCATAAGCTTTCATAAACATTTTTGGTTCGCATAATGCTATGAACCCATACCAAAAAGGAAAGCATTCTAAACGTAAATAGCATGGGTCATATCCAACATAACCAAGCAGACAAACACCATGACTGGTAGTCGTGGTCGAAACAATTAGCATAAATTAAGCATTTTGTTTTGCAACCTGAAAGCACCATAATAGGACAAGATTCATTGGCCTAACCCCAGACAGATAAGGTGTATGAAATGAAAACAACAACAACGTGGAATTGACAAGAGAGAATCACAACAACATGATATTGTTTAAAGATTTATCAGAAAATGAAACAAGGATACACATTTCCCGCATCGTAAGGGTTTATACTAAACACAAGCCCGGGAAATAAACTATAAAAGTAGTACAGGAGTTCCACAAACAGGAACTCACACTACTTGGACACCCTTAGCAGTCTGAACTAATGGAACATCTTTTATACTAGACATCCTGAACCAATCGCCTTTTGAGCAAGAAATCAAAATTGAGCACCCCCCCCCCCCCCCTCCACGATGGGAATCAAAAGCCCCCAAATCAAGGATTTGGGGTTTTTGGATTGGGGTTGACAGAAAACCCCCTAGGTAACTGAAATTCTAGTTCACAAGGGAAATCTGAAACCCCCAAATCATGGATTTGGGGTTTACGGTAACTCTGCAATAGAAAATTTGACACCCACATTCAAAATCAACCCACGAGCAACCCAAAAGAAAATCAATCGAGAACCCTACACAACATGCTCAACACACAATACACCGGAGGAAGAAGACTGTAAACCTACACATCCGAAATCCCCAAATCGTGGATTTGGGGTTTTCGTTTAGGGTTAACAGAAACCCTAAATCGTGGATTTATTTTGGTTTCTCACACGCACACACACCCGACACACTCGATATCAAAAATCTTACAGAATCCTTCCAGTTATACAACCATTCTATTGAGTTTCGAACTTGCAATGACCCAATAGAAAGTGCCCTGCACCAACTGCTCTACCTAGTGGAGCGGAGACCCCATTGGTTCTTGAAAGCAAAGAAAACATACATCTAAAGGGTTTCCATGGATTCTCATCTCGAACCAATACACGGATCGAACCCATATTCGATTCCTCACCCAGATTCAAAGAAGGACCGTACATTTTTTTTGTTGGTTTTCAGACGATCGAAGGCTACAGTCGCAAGGGCAGGGTCGGCTGGGGTCAATCTCTTCATTGTTGAGCTTGAGTCGATGGGGAAACAACAAGGAGGTGAAAAAAGGGGGCTTCACTCATCGAGAGTGGAGCAAATGCTCAGATGGGAGGTCGTCGGCGACGATGGCTATGGATCGACCGAAGTGGTTGGCTGTTGCAAAGCAGGGAACACACAAGAGAGGGAGAAAAAGAGGGTCGAGTGAAGAGGGTGAGACCCTCTCCACTCCCCCTTTATCGCACCGAACCCCCTTTCCTCTTTATGAGAAACACGGGGTCGATTACGCCTTCTGTAACCCCCCCCCCCCTCCTCCCTTTCGCTAATTGCAAGAATCGTGCCCTAGGCACAATTCTTGTTTTCTTTGCTTTATAAGGCACAGTCCGGGTGCAGGTTCGAACCCCGCAACTCGGGATCCGAATCAAAATTTGGATCCGGGCTAAAATAGGGATGTGGATCCAGTCACGCAAATAATGGTGGATCCACAAGTTGGATCCAATTGGGTCCAACTGTGGATTAGACCCAAAAAATATAATGATTTTTCTTTATTTCTGACTTTATTTTATTATGATCTTATATATATTACAATATATGTATATGGATATATGGATCCATAAGGTGGATCCTAGACCCATATATGCCCTATCTTAAATAGTTATCATTGAATAATTGAATTAATTAAAATTATTGCACTTATATATACATATAAGTTTATATGAGATAAATATATATAAAGATTCCTTTATGGGTCCTGGATCTGAAACTTGGATCCCAGGCCCAAATCACAATACTATAAAATTTGTATTATAATATATCTCAATAAATGCCTAAAATTTTGCGGTTATTACATCATATGTGTTATAAAGCAGTCAAAAAACTTTATATGTGATTCAATCATGCTCATATGTGTTCTAAGACAGTTAAAAAACATGCATATTGATTCAATCATGCGCATATGTGTTCTAAGGCAGTTACAAAACTTGCATATTGATTCAATCATGCTCATATGTGTTCTAAAGCAGTAAAAAAACTTGCATATTGATTCAATCATGCTCATATGTGTTCTAAGGTCATATGTGTTCTAAGGCAGTAAAAAAAATTGCATATTGATTCAATCATGTTCATATGTGTTCTAAGGCAGTTAGAAAACTTGCATATTGATTCAATCATGCTCATATGTGTTCTAAGGCAGTTAAAAAACTTTATATGTGATTCAATTGTGCTTATATGTGTTCTAAGGCAATAAAAAAACTTGCATATTGGTTCAATCATGCTTATATGTGTTATAAAGCAGTCAAAAAACTTTATATGTGATTCAATCATGCTCATATGTGTTTTAAGACAGTTAAAAAACTTGCATATTGATTCAATCATGCTCATATGTGTTCTAAGGCAGTTGCAAAACTTGAATATTGATTCAATCATGCTCATATGTGTTCTAAGGCAGTTAAAAAACTTTATATGTGATTCAATCATGCTTATATGTGTTCTAAGGTAGTAAAAAAACTTGCATATTGATTCAATCATGCTCATATGTGTTCTAAGGGAGTTAAAAAACCTGCATATTGATTCAATCATGCTCATAGTGAACGTTAAAAAATAAAAAAATCATAGCAACAAATAATAAAGAGAAATATAATGCACGTGAAAAATAAAATTAGGAAACATTTAGAGGTATAATATTAATTGGACATAACATACTTATGTGCTTTGGCCACAATAAGATGTATCATGAGGAGGCCTAGAATTTTCTTTTTACTTTCTGCATATAGAGCATGTCATCCTGGTTAAAGACCTAATGAAAAATGAAGAATTTATGAATTTTTACTGTTTACAAGAATAACATAAGAATGGACCACGGTAAGGCTATACCATTAATTATCTAGTGTTTGTTTCAGTTTTAAATGGTACAGGTAGATCTACCAACACATACCCATATGAAGGCCATTAAAACAAAAACAAAAATCAAGTGTACCTAGAAAGAATGGCTAAACAGGATATTAAAGTAGTTTACATGTACAAGTCATCTACCAAACTCTGCATGGTTTTACAATAAGCAGGTGACGATGAAACCGAAAAGGTAGCACTGAAACAGATCATTGACATTAAAACAATTTTCATGAAGAGAATGAAATGATTTAAAAAATGATGGCATCAGGGACCTCAAAGATATTTGGAAGCACATAGTGGATCTCATGTAACTGGTGGATCCATGTAACTCTATTACCTCATGGCTATTAATACATTGATGGGCAGAAAAAATAGTCACCCTCAGACACAAAATTGGCAAATAAAAGACCGACTTGCTTTATAGATAACTGCATTGCAAACTTTAAAAGACAACAAGACACCCCTCATTTTAAAATATTCATTGAAGAACACTCCTTCCACAGTCATGTTATAGACAATTGTTAAAAAATCACACTCAGACACAGGTTACTGCAACTTCAAATGAAAATAAGAAACTATGCACACGTTCAAACAGAAGAGGGTGTGATGCCACTTCTTCGTAGCCATGATTCTGTTTCAAAGTTCACACCAACTTGTAGTAAATTTTCAAAACATCAATTCAGATGCATTCTTTTACATTACGCCTCAAAATTTTCAACTAGTATGGGATAACAAGTAAACCATAAAACCAAATTCATATAAAGCAAAACTCACTCAAATACAAGAGGTTAATCACATTGTTGAATCAATGCATCATCTTTTCTTCACCAGACTGTGCATTAACTCTTTCCAGACTCCCAGAAATCTAAAATCACTATAAAAAATAATAATAACCAAGACCATAGTAGAAAAACTGCATCTTACACTCGGCAAAAAACCGATTTCACCAAAATCACAATTTCAGCACATCCTTTTCTAAGCTAGTAAAAAACAAGCCTCGGCTAGTAAAAAAAATCAGAAATTATGAAACAAGAACACAAACTATATTTTCTTCTCTAATCAAATTGCAAACGAAAAAAAAACAATTGTAGCATCAATAAATAAGGCAATAAACAAGAGATGATACTATTTCATTTTTTTGTTCCTTCTCGAGAATTTGAAGTGAAACTAGAACATCTTAAAGTTTGGTGCTCCAGTGTGTGTGTGTGTGTGTGTGTGTGTGTGTGTGTGTGTGTGTGTGTGTGTGTGTGTGTGTGTGTTTGGGGGTGTGGTGGATAAAAATTAAACAGGATAATGTACAGAAGCATAGGATGCTCCAAACAAGTATATTAGAAACCCAAAACTAACATCATTAGTTCAACACCAACTAGCAGGAAATTGCTCAGAAACAAGAACGATGATGAAGATGAACAAGAAACCCTAATTCTCCACATTTGAATGCACTAACCTCTAAAAGAACGATGAAAGGGAATGAAACAAACGAACGTAAAGGAAAAAGGAATCAGAGAAAACTCACATTGTGGGAAGCATAAACCAGACCAGCTCCCCACCGTGTAGAGCGCCGATTGCGACGACCCCACCTTCTCCAAACCCCCCAAAAACCAATCAACGACAAAATTTCGTAAACGCAGGAACCCAAATCACGGTTTCCCAAAAACAAAGGTACCAATCGAGTTTTACCTTATGTGCGACATCCTTCTCGTTGTCCTCCAGTGTCGAGCGAGGCACACGCTGGGTCAGCCCCGCCATGTAGTCCTCCTCGTCGCTCTTCGAGCTCACCACCAACTTGAGGATGCTGTCGAGGAGCAGCTTGGCGAGGACGCCCCCCGACTTGGTGCCACAGCCGGCGGAGGGGTCATCGCCGTCGTCGGAGATGACATGGACGACGACGGAGTCGACCTGGGGGATGAGGGAGGCGAAGTGCCCTAAGTCACTCTGTAACGAGAGAGAGAGAGAGAGAGAGAGAGAGAATTTAGCACCCTAATTTGATAGTTTTAATCGAAAATTAGCGACGAAATTAGCAAGGGAAACTTTCTGTAGCTAATTAGCGATGCATTCGAGATGAAATATTTCTGCCGCTTATTCATCGCTAAGTTGCGACGGATTTTACGACAAAAATTATTTTGTTACCAATCCATCGCTAATTAGCGACGAATTGGTGACAAAACTTTTTTCGTCGCTAATTTCGCAAATATTTTGAAGGTTAGTGGCAGATAGTTTTCTCTCGCTAATCCAACGCAAATTTGCGATGGACAAAATCTGTCACAAATTTCCGTCGCTAATCAGGATTTTTCTTGTAGTGTCTTGGTTTTGACGCAGTTGGAGCCAAATTTTTTATATTCTTCTTTGGAAGATGTAGTTTTTTCACAACAATATTTCTCATGATCATAAACCGGAATTTAAAAAGCAAAACCACATACTGATAGCCACCATGGACGAAAGTGAGTGAAGATAGCGTTGGCGCAGGCGCTCGATGTTCTCATCAACTTATCGATGCCCTTGATGAGCCCGGGCCTTAAGTCGAGAGGAGAGCAGGACCTTTGAACCCCAGAGAGTGAAAAACAATATCACATATAGTATTGTTGTTGTATAGCACTCATTACACTACCATGGGTCTTTATAGACTTCTGAGACCTCTAATGAGAGGTTACCATAATCATTGGTTACCCTGCATGGATATGATTCATATTCCAACATTCTCCTACTTGATCCATTGACATGGAAAAACACTTTATCAAGGTTTTACTATTATCTCGATTTAATTCTCATATGAATTCATATACTACCATGTATCACAAGAATGAATCATATGAGTCTTGAAGATGAACATCTCTATATGAGATATCATATATTCATGCACTATAATATAATTCATTTTCAGTGCTTTTGCATGTTAAGATTGCCTTTATAAATAGATTGGTCTCTAACCCATTTTATTGGTTCTTTAATATTATTATTTTGCTATTTTCTCTATCCAAATGAGAGATTCTTTATGCAGAATCAACAATACACAAAGTCATATAAAATCAATTTAGCTTCACAAATGTGATCACATTTAACCATAATGTATTGTCATATATCAGAAGCAATCAAACAAACTCATCTCCTTTACATGTTGGGGATATAATCTCAATGCTAGCCCTTTAGTAAGGGGATTCACATTTATTTTTATCGTATTGATTGTATCAATACACACTATATGATTCTCAGTCATTTCTTTAACAACAAAGTACTTTAACTCCATGTGTGGACATGAGGTTGAGCTCTTGTTGTTATTCGAGAAGGATACAACAACTTTATTATCACAAAAGATCTTTAGTGGTCTCTCAATAGAATCCACAATCTCAAGACCCATAATTAAGTTTCTTATCCAAATGGCCTTAGATGAAGTCTTGTATAAATCAATAATTTATACCCCAATGGCTTTCATAAATTCTTTTACTGTCCTGTAGTGAGATATGATACCTCAAATATTTTTAGCCACTCGTGATTGCAAAAGAAATAGACTAAGATTATTTGAGCACTCTCACTTCTCATAAACAACATTTTTAAGCGCTCACACTTCTCATAGATAACCTTTAGAGTGATTGTCCTATTCTCCGTATGAGTGGGAGATTAATCACTCTATATGAGATTTATATTGAAAAAGTAAATCTGAGACCTTTTATTATTTATCTTTTCTAAGACAAGTATAATTGGGTAATTATTGTTTCACTTTTGGTGAAAACAATAATACTCATAGTTTCTTCATCCCTTTAATTTACAAAGAATTGACTTCAATTGGTGAAAATAGTAAATCCTGTAACTAGAGGCAATTCAACATTGTACATTTAGGTACGAACATATTTCATGGGTTGATATATTCACCTACTATTACACCCTATATAAATTTGGAACACAATGACTTACCTTTAGGTAAAATCATTGTTTCATAAAGTCACACACAATCATAATACTGTATTTTACCATGGTCCAAAGAATCTTTAATCAACACAACTCATATCGCTTTGGTGATAGCATGTGTTAGTTAATCGAGATCTTTTACCACAAACATATTCGTATTATGGAGCATGCCTATGCACATATAGTAATGCATGTATATTCAAGATAAAATATATATTATATCATCAAAAATATAAATTCATGCTTCAACTTATATACATGAATAAATTTTAATGAAAATACATTACATATGTTATGAATTTAGTCATAACTCATGCTTAAATATCATGCATAACTTAAATAATATAAAATGCACGTATAAGATATGCAAAAGACATGCTTCCATGATAATACACTTATAAAGCATAAAAAATAGCAAAAACATTCTCTTATGAGTAAAACCTGGGGTCCTCAAGCTGAACCAGTTTAAAAATACTCTAAACTGGTCTTAAACGACTCTGAACCGGTCTTAAACGACTCTGAACCGGTTAACCAAGGGCCTGAACCAGTCCTAAAATAATCGAACTGGTCTGAAACATATACAAAAGCCCATAAACCCATAAAACTGAATGAGAAAAAACTTTGTTCCTTCACTAATTCATGAAAATAAGCTTTCTACATTCAGGAACTAGTGAAAAACTAATAGAAACCGATCAAAAATAGCTTTGAACCGGTCCAAGAATGCCTCATATTGATCATAGAACTGATTCAGTCTTTAAAGGTTTAAATAGTACATGGCTACCCGTCGGGTCGGGTTCCACTGTAGACGACGGTGTTCAGTTTTAAATTGAACACCTTCAGTTTTAATAAAAAAACTGAAGACCCTTCACCGATGCCAGTTTGTTGTCGTGGGGTGGCCTTCGCCAGCAGAACCACCGGTGTCGATGACTAACTGAAGAGGGAGGTGATGTGGGGCTTTCGGTTTCTAATTAAAACCAAAGGTGTTCAGTTTAAAACTGAACGTCGTTGGGTTCCACAGCAGCACCCAACCCAATGGGTGGCCTGATCTGTGTAGATCAAGTATTGGATCTGAGTTTGGGGGACCCGATCCGGATCCAGATTCTCTATTTCGGGTTTCCGCCCATTTAGGGGCAGGCCCAATCCCTGGGATCAGACCCAAATCCATTTGGGGTTCTGGGTCTGGGTCTAACCCGATCAAGACTGGACCGGAGATGGGTGTCGTTGCCGGTGGAGCTATCGGTGCCACTGGCCGTAAGCTGAAATGGGGAGGAGGCAGAGTTTTATGGTGGTCACTGGCTATGGCGTTCGGTTTCTAAGAAACCGAAGGCCATCAGGCCTTATCAGGTGCCCTAATCTGGTCAGATTGGGTATCTCGACCCGATTGCAAGGCCTGATCCAAACCCGTTTTGAGTGGATCAGGTCTCCGTCACATCTCACGGCAGGCCTGATCCACGAATCGAATCCATTATGGATCGGGTCAAGAATCGATTCAAGGGACGGGACCAAACCTAGAACCATTTAGTGTTCCAAGTCTAGGTTTAACCTGATCCAGACTGGACCTAGGATCCAAATTGAAGCCAAAACCATAATACAGCGGGTCCAGGTCTGCACTAGGTCAGGTTCTTGGATTTGACTCATATCCTATTTAGACAAAGTCTAGATATGGATTGAGTTATGGATCCAGATCTGAACCAGATCCTATTTGGACCAAATATGGATCTAGATCAGATCTGGATCATGAGATCCAATTCAAGACCCGGTAATAATTGGGTTCGGATCCAGACTGGATTCGGACTTGGGAGAATCTGACCCGGGATCCAGCTGAATCGGTGGCCCAACGATTGAGTGCCGATATCAATACTGACGACATTGGTTCTGCCATTGAAAAGGATCATTTTGCAAAATATGAATGAGGTAGGGACTAAAATTTAAAGAAAATGATGCTTCTACCCTTATCCAAGGATCATTTTGCAAAAAAACAAATAAGATTGGGATTTATTTGCAAAAAAAAAAGACTAAAATAACCACTTTACCCTTATTCAAGCTAAAAATCCCCAAGGGCATTACTTTGTTTTCTGTAGGTAAAAGTTCCCAAAATTTTCCAGTTTTAAACCTTGTTTTAAAAGAAAGACCATCTTTTATATAACTAAACTCCCGTTCGGTTTCTATCTTTTAAACCTTGCAAACCTTCTCTCTGTGTGTGTGTGTGTGTGTGGACGTTTCTAACACATCAAAGTTTCTCATTGAGTTTGGAATGGGTTGCATGAGAACGTTTCATTAGATTGTAAGAACTGAGCTTCTTTTATATGCAAATCAGAGTGGGAGAGCCAAATCTTGCTTGGATCAACTGATACACTCAGTAAAATTATTAAATCTGAACGGGAAAGGAAGCCTAAAACAAGCAAAATAGTTAGTCCTAAAAAAAATGTGCAGCCAATAAGTGAAAGAAAAGAGGAAAAAGAAAGAAATTTTGTCTTTTCAGTTATTCTCAAATAATTCAACAAAAAAAAGAGCAATCTGATTGCAAACTTCAACAAAGGTAAGGAAAGGAATGAAAGCATTAGCCGAATCGAATATGTGTCATTGACAGTGGTCAGAATTTCACCATGGTTAGTTTGACAGCGTTTCAACGGGAGCACCATTTTTCACTAACGTTGAAAAAGGTGGGGACCGATTTGCAAATTGTCCAAAAGATAGGCACTAATTTGAAAAAAAAACCCAAAAAAAATGTTTAACAGCGCTGTTATATGCCACCGGCCCATTGTGATAAACAAAAGGAATTCAAAGCACCTTGGATGAACTACTATTCAAGGCGGGTTGGACCTCATCTTTCTACCCCTGAAGCCTGAGGATGTCATAGGAGAGGGCTCCCTCTTAACTAGAAAGGAGCCAAAAATGAAGTCTGGATCAAGATGGATAGCAGTCTACATGGATATGATAAATGGATCTGGATCTAGATAAACTTAATATTGCAAAATGAAAGATTAAAAGAAAGAATTTGAAAGAGAAAGCAAAAACAGAAAAAAGGATGGCAAGAAATGTAGAAACAACTATTCTTTCACAAACTGGTAGAAAGAGTAGGCCAAATAGGAGTGAATCAGGTCAAAGTGCGTCACCATCCAAGGTGCATTGGATGCCATTTATCTTGACCAGTTGAAGGGGGGCACCATAGGTATATATAATGGATGAACGGCTACAACAGATGGGCATCTTTTCTAAAGGCCTCAAATGCAGTACCTCTTAAAAATGAATAGCATTCAAGGTTGGTGTGTTCGGTATGCTTCTGACGTTCTCTTTCAGAAAAAAAAATTAAAAAGGAGAGAAAATTTGGTTGGTGGCTTAAAAGGATCAGAATTTTGGTTGGTACAGCGGCCTACGTTTGGTTTTGAAGGTAGGTAGGTGATAGCCTTCAAAGCCAAAGGCAGTATCCTATGCACGTTCTGTGGTTTACATAATTACTGCATTTAAGTATTACCAACGTTCTAAAACGGCTTAAGGACTCTCTCTCTCTCTCTTGGGGTGCACCGCCGGTTCAAACACGTTCGAGTTCTGTTATTCGGGACTTCTTGTTTGGTCCTATGAGTTTACGAAACAAAAAAAAAGGGAGATTATTGTGGCGGGTATAATTATTTTTAGCATGGTGGGTGATATGGACTGAAAGAAACAATATCTTTTTCAGAGGCATCAAATTCAATTTTGGAAGGCTAGTGTATCTGACTCTTAAATTAGATCTACTTGTACTCTGAACTGTGCAGAGTCACCATCTAGATGGTGGCTGTCTTACTCTTATGTTCCTCTCTCATCCAATATTCGGTTGGATGTATTTTGGTAATGTTGAATGATAAATGTTCTCTCTCTCTCTTTATCAATATATAGTAAATGCTGCACTAAAGCAATCCCAACATTATAAGTTATGACACGGGTTAAGGACTTATTCTCTCTGTCTCTCTCTCGGCAACAATAAATACAAGAAGGATTACAGCACGTTACAAACCGGGAAAAAGATGATCCTTGCTCTACACGAGATCTCGCTACCATTATGGATGTTTCATTCATTTATTGTCAAAAAGCTTCTCTTAGAAACTTCATTTCTTGTCAAATGAAACCAATATACTTTCTTGGATGTTCTGTTCTTCTTCACGCTTGGAAAACCTTGATACTGAGTTGTAGATGTTAATTATTTCTTGCATTTACTTGGGCGAGCAAGTCTATCTTGCATTAATTAAATGTAACCTGTGTTGGCTTGATTTGCTCGGCATGCATGACTCACACGTGAAGCTAATAATTGATCTCTTATAAGCTAACTTTACTTTTGAATGGCTTTCTTCTTTCCACAATGACCTCTTATAAATTGGGAGTCTATATGGATTGGGTTTGTTCATTAATACACAACTCGATTGGCAGCCATATGCATTGGCATGAACACCATATATAATGCACGATAAAAACCCACAAAGAACTCAGAAATCAAGCCCTTCATATGTTATTGACACTTGCAATTATAAATTAATGCAAGATGGAGATTAGAATATTGGAGAGGGGTGGAGTTTTCACATGCATCCAAGTGGTAGGATGCCGCTCCTTTGGTAGGGGGAGAGTTGTGAATGTCACCAAGTTCACGGAACGTCACAAGTTCGAAATCTACGTACGGGCGGTATTCCTTCCTG
This sequence comes from Nuphar pumila, assembly GCF_984573655.1. NCBI lineage: Eukaryota > Viridiplantae > Streptophyta > Magnoliopsida > Nymphaeales > Nymphaeaceae > Nuphar > Nuphar pumila. The sequence continues at coordinate 30,385,175 of NC_143250.1, read as the reverse complement.
CAAGGTCGAAGCTGGGTGTACTTGGTGAACATGGGACAAACTGGAGACTAGTGAATATGCGGTCGAGGTTTCTTTTTTTCTTGAATTATCGAGGAAGGAAAAAGAAAAAAAAAATGATGAGACTCATGTTTCAAAGCCAACAGTTGGTCAGGCACTCATTTTTCCTTTGGCTGACGCTCAACAGACTCATGTTTCAAACCCTATCTTTTGTAACATGTATATGACGGGACGTTAGGGCAGGTTTGGACACGTGGGTGTTTGGTGACTCGTGGTGATATGACCATCCAATCTCAGTATGCCCTTCTATTGATGTGACATCATTTAAATCTACCAAATCCTTAGGCAGGTAATGGAGTATCGATGTCTCTACCTGTGAGGTGGAGCAATTTTCTCTCTCTAGCCACTTGGTATCTTTTGACCCAATGATCCTCTAATTAAGATGCCCAGCCTATGTCACGTTGCCACTTAATAGTTGCTGTCACGGGCTTAGCAGGTCCCCTCAATGTATAGCTTTAAGTATTTGATGCATTCTCAGGCATACCAGTATTAGATACCCGTGTCAAACTTGTTTCCAAAACTATAAACTGAAGTATCAAACGTTTAAGAAACTGGTCTCAATGAAATATTGTGTCCCATCTTACATAGCAACACATTTTTATTACATTATAAATGAGTATCAAATTCATTTCTATTATTATTTTTTATATTATAAAAATAATTTTATTTTATAAAGGCACTATTTTTATTGAGAATAATAAATATTATAATGTGTAAACAATTATTGTATAGTAATGATTGATTTACATATGTTTAAGCATTTTAATTTATAAGTACTTTTATAAAAAATATTTACTTTGTATCAACTTTTGAAAAACTTGTACAATTCTTTTAGAGACTCGTATTGATCCGTTTTAATACCAAATTCAAACAAAAAACATAACTAAAACTTTTTATGCCCTCACATACCTTACAAGTATAACATATGAGCTGGACAAAATTTTCATTGATCATGATTTTCAAAGAGATTTGTTGAATTTGCGAGTGAGAGTGGTGTGGTGAGTGAGCGTCTGTTTGGCACTCCAGCATTTTTCACAAGTGATGTTTGGAGTTCATGATATGGTCACCTAATGTCAAAGAATATATACCCCAAGAAACCAAGTTACTTATCTTAATTCTTAGGTTATATATGAAGATGGTGTAGCATTCAACTGCTTATAGGATGTGGGCAAGAATAAAAGACCGGGGGAATGCCACTTACTAGGAGCAGACATTGTTGATCTGAACAATGCTTCGTTGGAGGTGAGTTGTCAGTGTTCTCCTCAGCCAATTGACATCTTCGATGAGCCCAGGCTATCAAGTTGAGAGGTGAGCAAGACCCTTCAGCCCCAAAAATTGAGGAAAACCAAAATCACGTAGTCTTCATCACACTACCGTGGTGATTTATTTAGTGAGAGGATTTAGTAGTGGGAGGAGATTCCATGCATGGATAATTATGAAATCTCTTCACATTCTCATAATTGTCATGTAACCAAAACCTCCAAAATAGAAAACCTTTGATGCCCCTGTGTCAATATGGGTCACATCAGGTTGGCACTACAAGAAAAATGCTAATTAGCGACGGATAGTAGCGACGAAATTTTTCCGTCGCCAATTAGTGACGGCTTAGCGACCGTCACTAATCCGTCGCTACGTTTCGTGATATTCACAGATGTAGCGATGGAAAATGGTCCGTCGCTAAGCCGTCGCTACGTAGCGACGGACCAGTTTTGTCGCAACAACACGCTGCGGTTAGCGACGGATTGGGCGACGACATTTTTCCGTCGCTACTTAGCGATGCCGTGAGCGACAGACATATTCTGTCGCTAAGGAGTTGTATATATTTATGTCGGCTTAGCGACAGAATTATTCCGTCGCCAATCCGTCGCTAATTTTCGCGTAAATCTGATCAGAACCCTTTTCCCTCTTTTTCTGTTTACTCTCTCCCGCCCTCCCTACGCAGCCCGACGCCTTCCTCCGCCGCCCGTCGCCTGCCGCCCCGCGTTCCGCCCGAGCCGTCGCCCCGCCGACCGACCGTCGCGTCGCCGGAGACAGGTTCGCCCGCCCTACGCGTTTCAAGAAGGGGATAAACCCCCTGCCTTTCCGGCATGGGGGGTCGACCCCCTGCCGTGCCGTAAAGGGATGACGGCACCGCAGGGGGTTTAAACCCCCCTGCCTTTCCGGCAGGGGGTTAACCCCCCTGCCTTTCCCGCAGGGGGTCGACCCCCCATGCCTTTACGGCAGGGGGGGTCGACCCCCTGCGTTTCCGGCAGGGGGGGTCGACCCCCCTGCCGGAAACGCAGGTGTGTTAACCCCTGCGTTTCTAGCAGGTCAACCCCGACAGGGGGGGTTGACCCCCTGCCGGAAAGGCAGGGGGTTTAACCCCCTGCGTTTCCGGTAGGGGGGGTCGACCCCCTGCCGGAAACGCAGGTGGTTTAACCCCTGCGTTTCCAGCAGGGGTTAAACCCCCTGTCGTAAAGGCAGGGGGTTTAACCCTCTGCCGTGCCGGAAACGCAGGGGTTTAACCCTTGCGTTTCCGTCATGGGGGGTCGACCCCCTGCCTTTTCGACATGGGGTTAACCCCATGCCGGAACAGGCAGGGGGTTAAACCCTTGCATTTCCGGCAGGGGGTCGACCCCCTGCCTTTCCGGCAGGGGGTTGACCCCCTGCCTTTCCGGCAGGTCGACCCCGGTAAGGGGTCGACTCATTGGCGGAAAGGCTGGGGGTCAGTTAACCCCCTATGTTCCGTAAGGGGGTCGACTCTCTACCGGAACAACAGGGGAGTCGACCCCTTGCCGGAAAGCTAATTATTTTTTGTGGCGACTTTTTTTAAAATTGCATTTTTTTGTGCAGATTTTTCAACGGAACCAACTTGTGCTCAGCCACCTGTGGTAAGTAAATGACAAAAACAATGCAAATCGGGTAAATACCCGTGGTGAGTAAGTGATGCAAGCGTATCACATGTTATTTAATTTATTAGATGTAACACTTTATTGTTCGCACACTCACTTAGTTGTTGATATTTAGGGTTGCTTTGTTGGAATTCGGAGATCATGCTGAGCATGATTTTAATGTATGAATATGGAAGTGTTCTTATTTTTAGAGTACGGAGTCCATGCTAAGCATGGTAGTAGTTAGTGAGATATTGAAGTGTGTTTGCTGCAGGTACATGTTTGCCATTTGTTTGATATGAATGATTACGATGTATTGCAATGTTTGATGTAATTGTATCCATGCTTGCATGTGGTTACTTTCAATTTGATTTTGACTTCCATGTGAAATTTTATAATAAAAGCATGCTTCAAATGATTGTATCGTGTCATTAATAGTTTGCACATGAAAATATTAAGTTATCAATGCATGCATCAAAATTCTTGTTATTGTTTGACATAGTATATTGCATGATAAATTTGATATTTTCTTCATCGTAGCATTCTGTTTGTTTTTTTTTTAATTCGTTAGGATACTATTCGTAACATCATACGATAGAATGACTGCAAACCGTGAATGGATGTACCGTATGATAGTGGACAATGAGTTATCGCATGAATATATGGATGGTGTTGACAGTTTTATTGAATTTGCAACGGCAAGTGTCAGTACAGTGGATCCTACAGGTCAGATTAGGTGTCCCTGCAAGATTTGTAAGAATAATTGATTTGTAGAACCTCATAGCGTTAGACATCACCTATACAGGAAGGGTTTTGTGAGTGATTATCAGAACTGAATGTTTCATGGAGAAGAATTTAGAAACGATTTTGATGCACGGGTGAATGTGGTGCACGATAATCCATGTACGGATTTGATATTTGATGCCGCAGGAACAGAACTGGGTTCTGCTATGAGTTCTAGTGATGTAAGAACTGCCGTAGATGAAGAATCACCAAACGATGCAGCTAGTAGATTTTATGATTTACTTAGAGATGCTGATGAACCACTTTGGAATGGTTGTGAGAGTCACACTATCTTGTCTGCAGTTCTTCAACTAATGAATTTGAAGTCCGAGTATAATTTGAGTCAATCATGTTTTGACCGTTTGTGCATGATTGTAAAGAGTATGTTGCCCAAAGATGAGAAATTGCCACAAAATTTCTATCGTGCGAAAGTTATGGTCAACGCTCTAGGTATGGGTTACAAAAAGATTGATGCTTGTCCAAATCACTGCATGTTGTATTTCAAGGATCAGGAAAACGACATATCATGCCTGTCATGTGGGCATCCTCGGTTCAAGCCAAAGACAAGAGGCAATGGTAGCACGAGATCAAAAGAAGTTTCATACAAGTCGCTCCGCTACTTTCCTATCACTCATAGATTGCAGCGATTGTATATGTCTTCAAGGACAACTAAATACATGAGATGGCATGCAAATAAAGTTCGACACGATGAAAACAAGATCACGCATCCTGTTGACGCTGAAGCTTGGAAGCACTTTGATCGTACTCATCAGAACTTCGTAATGGAAGTGCGAAATGTTAGACTCGGTCTATGTACAGATGGATTTAATCCATTTGGGGGTAGATCAACTCCATACTCATGCTGGCCAGTATTTGTAACTCCATACAACCTTCCACCAAGCTTGTGTATGAAACGTCCAAATCTTTTCTTGTCTCTGTTGATCCCTGGTCCGACCTCACCTGGCCAAAATCTTGATGTATATCTAAGGCCATTGATTGATGAACTAAAAGTACTGTGGGATGACGGTGTTACCACGTATGATGCCCATAAAAAACAAAATTTCAACATGAAGGCCGCTGTTCTATGGACAATCAGTGACTTCTCTGCATATGGTATGTTATCTGGTTGGAGCACACATGGGAGGTTGGCTTGTCCGTACTGCATGGAGGATTCCAAAGATTTTAGATTGAGGCACGGAAGGAAGCCTTGCTGGTTTGAGTGCCATCATCGATTTCTACCCAGCGATCATCCGTTCCGACGTCAAAAGAATGCATTTAAAGGAGGCACAACTGAAACGGAAGGTCCATCCTCAAGATTGTCCGCCATAGAGATTCTAAGAAAATTGTGATACTTTCCAGATGTATTAACAGATGCCCGCAGTCCTACACCCTTCTGTGGATTTGGGAAGGATCACAATTGGACGAAAAAATCTATTTTTTGGGAACTACCGTATTGGCCGTCCCTATTGATACGACATAATTTGGATGTGATGCATGTAGAGAAAAATGTGTTTGATAATGTGTTCAATACAATAATGAATATTAAAGGAAAAATGAAGGATAATCCGAAGGCCCGTATGGATTTAAAATTAATATGTAAAAGACCAGAATTGGAACTCAAAGAGTATAATGGCAAAGTACTGAAACCAAAGGCGAAGTACGTACTCGGACCTGATCAAATAAAACATGTATGTCAATGGTTGAGACAACTGAGATTTCCAGATGGATATGTCTCTAACATTGCTCGGGCTGTGAAGATTGACGATGAACAGTTATATGGGTTGAAGAGTCATGATTGTCATATCTTTATGCAACGATTGATACCCCTAGCATTCCATGATATGTTAGACAAACCTATATGGGAGGTATTGTCTGAGTTGAGCGGATTTTTCAGAACATTGTGCGCATCGGAGGTCGTTGTATCAGATGTAAAGAATCTCGAGGACTCTGTCATCACCACTGTTTGTCTACTATAAAAGATATTTCCGCCAGCATTTTTCGATGTTATGGAACATTTGATCATACATCTGCCATATGAACTAAGGGTTGGTGGCCCTGTGCAATATCGATGGATGTACCCATTTGAAAGGTATATGTTTTTTTATATTTGTCTCTTTAATGACAGATATTTAAAATTTGAAATATATATTATTGTCAGATGCATGTTCGACCTAAAAAAAAAGGTTCGTAATAAAGCCAGAGTAGAAGGCTCTATTTGTGAGGCGTACACTTTAGAAGAGATTTCAAATTTCTCATCTATGTACTTCGAACCTCATATTCCAATACGTTACGCATGCTCGTCCCATAACGATGATGGAGAACAAGTAACTGTAGCTGACAAGCTGTCGATATTTCAACCACTTGGGCATGCATTTGGTAGTTGCCGATCAAGGCTATTGACAGATCAAGAGCAAGATGCAACACACATCTATATTCTTTTTAATTGCTCAGTGATCGACCCATACATCGAGTAAGTATATGTATATGCAACTCAATTATAAATCCTTTTATGTTCTATATGTGGATACATGGCTCGGTAATATAAGTATTTGTGGTTTGCAGACGATTTGATCTGGAGTTGCAAAGCGAAGTTTCACATCTCACTAATGCAGAAGTACAAAAAGAACGTGAAACTAAGTTTGTGGAGTGGTTGAAACAGTTGGTAAAGAAGCTAACATAAATTTTGTACTTATAAACAACACTAAGTTACTTAATTGATCATGATCACAATCATTGTTTATGTCTGTGCGTAGGTTCGCCATGGTGATGTTAAAGATCAAGGAATATGTGATTTAGAAAATGGTCCGACCAAAGTTGTGCAATGCTACAACAGGTATATCGTAAATGGTTATCGATTCCATACAAAAGACTACGGTATAAACAAATCAACGATAAATAGTGGCGTGTGTGTCAAGGGTAGCAGCTACGGTGAAAATGAACATGATTACTACGGTGTTATAGAGGAAATAATGGAGTTAACTTACTTAGGCATGAATAACAGGGTTACGATATTCAAGTGTCATTGGTTTGATCCAACTGCAACAAGACTCGACAAAGCTTCAAGCATTGTGGAGGTGAATCATAAATCCAGGTTTGGAACATATGAACCATTCATATTAGCCTCGCAAGCTCAATAAGTTTTTTATACTTCATATCTGAGTATAAAAAAGTCAGATAGAAATGAATGGTGGGCAGTTTGCAAGGTGAAATCAAAACTATACCCCGAGTATGATCAGTTACAGGAAGATGAGTTAGTTGAAGACAGTGATTACTATCAATCAGATGATGTCTATGACTTCGCTTATGGTCACGATGTTGCGCATGGTATGCATGTCATATCTCCATTGGCAGATGAAACATTCATAGAGGAATGTGATCCAAATGATGTACCAAGTGGATGGGCAAATAATGAAGAAGAAGAAGAAGAAGAAGAAGAAGAAGAAGAAGAAGAAGAAGAAGAAGAAGAAGAAAGTCAAACTAGTGACGAGGAAGAATTCTCAAGCTAGTGAGCAAAATCTTATACTACAAACCTCTATTTAAATGCATTGTAATACTTGATGTGAGTTGTATTGCAATACTTGGTGTGAATGATTAAAAATTTTATTTGAATGTATTGTAATACTTGATACGAATGATTCAAATGCATTGTAATACTTGATGTGAATGATTTCAATTATCTGAATGTATTATAATTTATGCAACGAATGATTTGAATTGGTGCAATACTTGATGTGAATGATTTGAATGATTTGAATGCATTGCAATGCTTGATGTGAATGACTTGAATGCTACTTGGTGTGAATGATTAAAAATTTTATTTGAATGTATTATAATACTTGATACGAATGATTCGAATGCATTGTAATACTTGATGTGAATGATTTCAATTATTTGAATGTATTATAATTTATGCAACGAATGATTTGAATTAGTGCAATACTTGATGTGAATGATTTGAATTATTTGAATGAATTGCAATGCTTGATGTGAATGACTTGAATGCATTGTAATACTTGATGTGAATTATTTGAATGTATTGTATGACATATGTTATTTGTTAGAATATGGTTCGTGGAGGTTATAGTGGTCGCTCATCCAGTAGTAGCCAGGCTCAACCTTCATCTTCACGGGCTCCTGTGATAGGTATACCATATAACTAATTGGATGCTTGATTAGTTCAAATGCGCATTCTGAGAATTTCTAATGTATTTTTTTACAGATGATGTTGCGCCTGTACACGACCCACCTACACCAGTTGATCACACAAGTCAACAGCCAACACAGGAAACAGGGTCTTCTCAGGCTGGCACAAGAAGACTCATTCGAATAGTGTATATCGATAATCGACCGTAAGTATTTTGTTTTCAATTATTGCATATCTTTTAAATATTTTATATTGATATTTATTGTGTAACAATTCATGTGCAACACGAGGTTTGAGCCACAAGAAGTAGTACGGGAGATTAGGAATTCACTTCTTCAACATCTACCAGGACCAGTTGCTCAATGGAAAGAGTACCCAAAGGAGGTGTTAGACAGATTGTGGTCCTCATTCATGGTATACAGTTGTTCATCATAGTTAATGTGTTTCATATTTAATTTATTTAAGCAATGTCTACTAACTTTCTGAAAATATTTCTAGGCTTCGAATCGCTTCGCAACTACAGTGGAAGAAAATGATGCAAGGAAGGTGTGGCAGAAGGTGGCTGCCAATCGATTTGCAGACATGCTGCACACTATGATGACTGCAGCAAAAAAAGCATCTGGCGTAGTGTAGTAGATGATCCATTACTGTGGAAGGGCCATGGTCCTATTACTATCAGGAGAGATTACTGGGATGAAATGTGCGATAAGTGGGCGGGAGATGCATTTAGAAATCGCTCTGCGAAGGCTGCACAAAATCGATCGAAGATGCCCGAAGCCCATCTACACACAGGTGGATCTAAGACATTTGGGAGCCACCTAAAGAAAATGGTAACTCATCAATATATAATATTAATTTTATAAGTATTATTGCAAACTTGTGTACTAAATCTTTTGTCATTTAACTTCGCAGGAAGCAGAAAAAGGAGGCAGTGTACCATATAAGGATGTGTTTGTAGAAACACATAAACGGAAGACCACGGGAGTCTTCGTATCAGAGAAGGCGAGAACGACAACGGTATGTATTAATTCTATTAATAATCATTGCAATATATATGCAAGTTATCATAATGTTATCATTAATTATTAATAAATACTTTAAACATTATTTTGTAGGAGGCATATGAGCAACAGATGGTAGAGCGATATGACGATGACGCTACTCAGCATCCATCATTTGATCCTACAGCATGGGTGACTGCAGCAGGTGAACCCAAAAAAGGTCGCGTGTTCGGGTTTGGGAGTAATATGAACACTTCACCAGTTATTGGTTCTTCCAGTTACGGCTCACCGACTTCTTGCGCCGACATAAGCTCCAAGCAGCCGACTATTCTTTCCGGTGATGATGTACGCCAGATCGTTAATGAATCACTGAATAACTACTTCCAATACACCGTCGCCCCCTTTCTCCGAAATAAGATCAAGGCTGCTGTTCAGGATAGGGGATCTTCGATTCCAGGTCCCTCTTAGGTATAATCACATATTCAGTTTTTTGTCTGCCTTAGAACACATATGAGCATAATCGAATCACATATATAACTTTTTGCCTACCTAAGAACACATATGAGCATGTTATAATCACATATTCAGTTTTTTGACTGCCTTAGAGCACATATGAGCATGCTATAATAACATATAGAGTTTTTTTATTGCATTAGAGCACATATGAGCATGCTATAATCACATATAAAGTTTTTTTGCCTGCCTAAGAACAAATATGAGCATGATAGAATCACATATAAAGTTTTTTTGACTGCATTAGAACACATATGAGCATGCTATAATCACATATTCAGTTTTTTGACTGCCTAAGAACACATATGAGCATATTATAATCACATATTCAGTTTTTTGACTGCCTTAGCACACATATGAGCATGCTATAATAACATATAGAGTTTTTTTACTGCCTTAGAACACATATGAACATGCTATATATCATTTATGATAGAATCACATATAATTTTTTTTGCTTTGCTTGCCTTAGAGCACATATGAGCATGCTATAATCACATATTCAATTTTTTGACTGCCTTAGCACACATACGAGCATGATCGAATCACATATATAGTTTTTTGCCTGCCTTAAAGCACATCTGAGCATGGTAGAATCACATATAGAGTTTTTCTAGATGCCTTAGAACACATATGAACATGCTATAATCACATATTCAATTTTTTGACTGCCTTAGCACACATATGAGCATGATAGAATCATATATATATATATATATATATATATATATATATATATATATATATATATATATATATATATATATATAAACTTTTTGTTTGCCTTAGAGCACATATGAGCATGATAGAATCACATATAGAGTTTTTTTATTGTCTTAGATCACACATGAGCACATGATAGAATCACATATAGTGTGTAATTTATTTCATTATATTTTGTTTATCAATACTGACAGTTCTTTTCTTGTGTAGGCTGCTAGCGATAATCAGCGTAGTGGAGCTGAAAGGACAGATAAAGACAATGAACAAGAAGACACACAAAATCTTGGCGATGATTAGAGGACTGTGTTGAAGAAGTTCTATTTTTTTTTATGTTTCCTAATTGTAATTATTGAATTGTAAATAGTTAAACTTCTTAATTTTAAGGTGGAACGATTAATTGTTGTAGATTCTTGTTATATGAAATTTTTTGTGTGGTTTGTTTTTTATTTACAGGAAATATAAATTGTACAGGAAATAGAAATTGTACAGTTCTCGGTATTTAATTTTCAAATAAATTTTTTTAAATTTTTTTTTTGTGTTTGCGACGGATTTGCGATGGAACCATCCGTCGCTATTCATATTAATCTAGCGACGGCATAGCGACGGAAGTAAATCCGTCGCCAAGCTGTGGTCGCCGTTTAGTACCAGCGGATTGGCGACGGAATATAGCGCTCGTTATTCCGTCGCAATTAGCGACGGACCTGGCGACAGAATAATTCCATCGCCAGTTAGCGTCAAAATATTCGCGACGTAAACATACTGTCGCCTCGTTGTCGCTAATCCGTCGCTAACCATGTTAGCGACGAAATGTGGTCGTCGCTAATCTATTGCTTTGTTGTAGTGTGGATTCGATCCAAGGTTTAACATTCTCCCACTTAACCCATGACACGGAAAAACTCATTATCGAGGTTCTTTATTGTTATTTTGATTTAAGTTTCATGTGGGTTTACATGTTGTATTGAATCATACGAATAAATCATACGAGTCGTGGAGATGAATATCTCTATATGCGATGTCATATTTCTATGTACTACAATATCATTTATTTTAAGTGTTTAGCATGTTAAGAGTACATTTATGAATAGGTTAGGCTCTGACCCATTCTTTTTTGTCTTTTTAATATTGTTATACAATTATTCTCTCTTAAAAAAATAAGAGGTACTTTACACTGAATTCAATAATGCACAAAACATAGAGAATTAATTTAATTTTAAAAATGTGATCACATAAAACTATAATGTATTTGTCATATATAAAAAAAAATCAAATAAACACATCCTCATTACATGTTGGAAATACAATCCCGGTGCTAGGCCTTTAGTAAGAGAATCCACAATCATTTTCTTTATACCAATTGTATCAATACACACTAAATGATTCTTTGTTCTTTATTTAATAACAAAGTACTTTAACTTCATGTGTCTACATGAAGTAGAGCTCTTGTTGTTATTAGAGAAAGGCACAATAACTTCATTATCATAAAAGATCTTCATGGGCCTTTTAATAGAGTCTACAATACCAAGATTCGAAATAAAAATTTTAATCCATATGGCCTGAAACAAAGTCTCATATAGAGTAATAAATTCTGCCTTCATGGTGTAAGTTGTAGTTGCAAACTGCTTTCTCCTTTTTTATGATACGACACCACCTGCTAACAGGAAAATGTATCCTATAGTAGACTTCACACTATGGAGACATCTTTCAAAATCTGCATCTGAGTATCCAATGATCTCTAGGTGGTCTACCTTTCTTTAGGTCAACTTATAGTCTTTTGTTCTTTGCAAATAACGCATGACCTTCTTTGTTGCATTTCGATGTGCAATGTCTGGATTAGACTGATATCTACCAAGCATCCCAACAACAAATGTGATGTCAGGTCACATGCAAGTATGCATATATTGCAAACTCTCAACCGCCAAAGCATATGAAATGCTTGTCATCTGAATCTTTTCATTATCATCTTAAGAACAATCCTTTAAACTCATTTTATCCCCTTTTATTGTGGGTGTTAAACCTCGAGAGCAATTCTCCTTTTCATATCTTTTAAGAATTTTAAGGATATAAGATTTTTAAGAGGGGTCGAGTATACTTTTAGTTCTATCATGATGGATCTCAATTTTAAGGATATAAGCGACCTTACTCATGTCCTTCATATCAAAATAAGAGAAAATAAATTCTTTTGTCTCATATAGTAAACTCAACTCATTAGTTATAAGAAGAATATCAATATATAAAATAAAAAATATGAACTTACTCTCACTAGCCTTAAGGTATATGTACTGGTCAACGATGTTTTCATTGAATCTAAAAATCAAAATCACCTGATTAAACTTTTTATACTACTCATAGGAGGCTTGTTTAAGTTCACAAATTTATTTCTTTAATTTGCAAACTAAAATATTTGAGTCATCTACACTGAAACCGGGAGGTTGTTATATATATAATTCCTCTTCCAAATCCCAATTTAAGAAGGTTATTTTCACATTCATTTGAATTAGCTCTAAATCAAAATGAGCTACGAGAGCCATGATTATTCTCAATGATTGAATCTCTTTGTAATGATTCTAGCCTTGTACCTCTCTACTTGCTATTTAGAGCCTGTTTTGGTCTTAAAGACCCACTTACAACCAACATGTCTGATTCCATCAAGTTGAGCTACATAATTCTATACTAGGTTCTTTGCCATAAAGTCAAGTTCTTCTTTTATGACATTGATTCAATGTATCAATTTATCACTTTCAATGAATTATGCAAAAGTTAAGGGATCATCATTAATATCTATGCAATCATTGAGCTCTTGCAAATACACCACATAATCAGGGTGGATAACAGATTTCTTGGTCTTCGTGGACCTCCTTAAAAGTACTACTGGTGGTTCAATTTGAACCTCTACATTATGTTGTTATATACTCTCATTAACAACTTGTTCTACTTGGAATTGATTTTCATTAACTGAATTTTCTCTAGCATCAACCAAATGAACAATGATCAGGAAAACTGAGCATTTTTTCTTTGCAGATAAAGAGAAAGAATATTGTAATTCCTTAAATATAAGACTTTGAGATACAATTATCCCAATAGAACTATATTCAAAAAATCTCATTTTATCTGTTTTCACTATTTATGTTGTATGAGATAAACAATAAAACTTAAAACCCTTTGATCTTTCTGGCTAACCAATAAAAAATTCACTCGTCGTCCTAGGATCAAAGACTTTTATATGTGAGTTATACAATTTAGCTTCAGTCGGACATCCCCATATGTGTATATATGACAAAAAAGTTTCCTACCTATCCATAACTCATAAGGAGTCATTTGGACAACCTTTATAGAAACATTATTCGATATATGCACTGTTGTCCTAAGAGCTTCACCCCATAAGGTCAAGAAAATGGTTGAGTGATTTAACATCGCTTAAACGATCTCTTTATGTAACAACTGTGTTTTTTTAAAATTATTAAATAATAAAAATATAGATTTTTAATATTTAATATCACACGAAATTTAAAATACATGTTAAATTATCATTTGAGTAAAGTTTAAAAAATTGCTAGATACAAAATTAAAATAGATTTAAATTTCATGAAGCCAAAAGTGCTGCTTACCTTCTCATTATAAGCCCAATAGAATTAATGTTCACATGATTATTTTCTTAATTCGTTAATATTAAAATTTAATTCAGTTTCAATAATTTAAATTTTATATCAGAGTATTTTTAATACAAAATAACAATAAATATTTTTTCAAAACTATCCTAAGAAAGAAAAAGCCTGGCTCTCGATGTCGCCTAAGCATCCCGCATATGCTCTACAACTATATATCATGTTTTACCTGAAAACCTATAAAATGGGTCAGACTCGTGAAAGCCTAGTAGGAAATACCAATACAGATAAACTAAAACCAATATATATATAAGACATACTACAATGTATTCAATCATCAAAACAGATAAACATACAATTCATGTATAATTGTTATAACAATTGCATAACAAGATTATATTTCAGAAGCCAATAAATATTTTATGCATGAACAATATGCACTTACCATTGCAGAACATGAGAACTTTCATGCATGAATGACTTTAATTGTCTTAGATTTTCTTTTTACATGATGAATGTCATGCTTATCTAAATACACAAATAATTAAGGTTCTCATTTTTTGGGGTACTACACATACACTACTTGGATCAGGACCACGACTCAAAATGTGTATTCATACAATTTGTAGCTTTACCTTGGTCAGGCACCTTTCACCAAGCGGGATGCTCGGGCAACGTCGAGAGCCAGTCTTTTTCTTTCTCGGTGATAGTTTTAGAAAAATATTCATTGTTATTTTGGATTAAAAATACTCTAATATAGACTTTAAATTATTAGAATTGAATTAAATTTTAATAGTGAATGATATTTGTATTTTAATTCAGTTATAATGATTGATTGTATTGTAACCCGCTCAAAATGTTTAATGCAAAGTGAAAGGTTGCTTCTGCTAATTTTAAAAGAAAAAAAAAGTAAAAAAAATTTAGGTTGAAATTTTGGGGCATTAGACTTTAAGCATACAATTTCTCCTTCTAGCTACACCATTATGGTAGCTACTACCAGACATGACGTATTGAAGCACAATGTCTTCTTTTTTAAAATCACGCTAATGACCATTTCTTTTGCCTCATCTCAATTAAACGATCATAGTATTCTCCACCTCTATCAGATCTGACAACTTTAAAAGTGCATCGATATGTTTCTCTACTTCTCTCTTGAAGTCCTTAAAAATTTTAAAGACTTCAGATTTCTCAAATAGCAAGTAGAGATATATATACCAAGAGTAGTCAAATATAAAGGTGACAAAATATTTTTCACCCCTGCAAACATCCGTATGCATAATCTCTAATTTATCATTGTTGTGTTTGACATCTTTTTTATATGTGGTCTACTTAGCCTTTATGCAGTGAACATATGGTTCTATATTTATGAAGTCAAGGGATCCCAAAATTCCTTCTTTTACAAGTCTTTTGACTCTCTCTTTTGAGATATGTCCTAATTTTTTATGTCAAAGCAAATAGAATTAATCATTACTTAAACCACGTTTATTGCCAATCAACGCATTCTCAATGGAGTAAGATTCTTGGATGTGGAGTTTGGTTCTCAAACGATACAAACCATCACACATATGTCTAGAACCAATATGAATTAAATTTTTAATAATAATAAGTTTGGAGTTTTTAAAGCTGAAAGTAAAACTAAACTTATCAAGTCTTGAAAGTGAAATAAGGTTCTGACTGAAATATATCGACCAAATCTAAAATGAATCCAGACTCTAAAACAACTTTGCAAGTCCCAACATTCTTCACATGCAAACACATCTCATTTTCTGAGAAGATATTTCTTTTATACTTTGTTGGTTTCCTTTTGTTTAGAAATGCTTACAAAGAGTTGGCAATGTGTACAGTGACCTTAGAATCACTCTACCAGTTATTCAATGAAACATGGATTAAATTGCATAAATGATAAATGAATGACTTGTTACCTTTCTTCTTGAGCCATTTCTTATGTTTCACACCATTCACCTTCTTATGTTCCTTCTTCTTACAGAAAAAGCACTTTATAGATGAATCGTCAGTCTGAAATTTAACATTCGCTTGAGAATTAGAACTCTTCCCAAAATTTGTATTCTTGAAGAAACGTTTTTTTGCCCCAGGCCTAGATTTTGCATGATGAGAAGCCATATGTGTATTTTACACCTTCTCACCCTTCAATCTTTTCTCCTTTTCAACACACTTAGTTAAATGGTCATTAAAGGACCACTGATCATTGTATGTGTAAGAGATTTTGAAGGTTTCATATTCTATAGGCAATGAGGTCATGATTTGAGCCTCAATGACTTTTAGAAATTCCTTTACTATCTTGCAGTGAAGGATAACACCTCGAATATTCTTAGCGACTCGTGATTACAAAAGCAACAGGCTAAGCCTATTTGAGCGCTCACATTTCTCATAGTTAGCCTTCTGATCGACCGTGCTATCCTTTGTAGGAATGAGAGCTTCAATAGTTTTTAAAGCTAAATCTAGGTTCATGTATACCAAAGTAAACAATACAAATTTTTTCAATCTAAAAATTTTGATCCGTCAAAAATAAAGAGATAGCTAGAATCATCAATAATTAAAGAACTTGATATTACAAGAATAAAAGGATAAGTCAAATAAATGCTCATACAAGATTCATATTGAAAAAGTAAATATGAGACCTTTTATTATTCACCTTTTCTAAGGCAATCATAATATGGTCATTATGGTTTCACTTTGGTGAAAACAATGATACTTAGAGATGCTTCGCTTGTCAATTCTTAAGAAATTGTTACTCAATTGATGAAACTAATAGATCATGTAATCAGAGACAATTTAGCAATGTATATTTGAGTACGAACATGCTTTATGGACTGATGATGTACATACCTACTATTACTCCCTGTATGAATTTAAAATGCAATGATCTGTCTTTAGGTAGAATCATTGCTTCATAAAGTCACACAATTGCAATACCAAATTTCAATTTCAACATGGTCCAAAGAACCTTTATTCAACACAACTCAAATCACTTTGATGATTATAAGAGTGAGTTGATTGAGATCTTTTATCGTAAGTGTATTAATATTGTAAAGCATGCCACAACACATATATTATGAATTCAATCATAATCAAAGGCAATTTGGCAATGTACATTTGAGTACAAACATGTTTTATGGACTGATGATGTACATACCTACTATTACACCCTGTATGAATGTAGAACACAATGATTTGTCTTTAGGTAGAATCACTGTTTTATAAAGTCACACAGTCACAATACCAAATTTCAATCTCAACATGGTTGAGAACCTTCAATCAACACAACTCAGATCTCTTTGGTGTTTATAAGAGTGAGTTCATTGGGATATTTTACTGTAAGTGTATTCATATTGCAAAGCATGCCACAACACATATTATGAATTCAATCATAATCTCATGTTTAAATATTATGGACAACTCAAAAAAAACATAAAATGCACATAATATCATGCTAAAGTTCTGTATCCATAATAAAAAATACCATATAAAAGTATGAGAGAAATGATAAAATCATGCTATTAAAGACAATAACCGGAATTGGTATGAAAATGACTTCGAATGGATCCTGGAAGACCCTAAACCAGTTCTGGAAAACCTTAAACTGGTCTTGGAAGACCCCAATCTGGTTCTGCAGTTTTAAAGGATTAACAGGGTTCAGTTATGGACCTGATTTGACCCTCCCATGGATCCATACCCAATCTGCCAAAATAGACCTCCGACTCAGGCCGAATCCAAGGAACCAGTCTCGATTTGCCAACCCGGACCCCAAACTCAGGTCAGATCGAAAGATCTAGACCTGATCTAATAGGAATATGGGTTCTGAGTCCGAGTCCTGGATAGGGCCCGGACATTTCAGGCTTAGAATTGGTCCACCATGAACTCCGGTACTGGGTCGGGACCGGCTTACACCTGGTCAGGCTCAGACTCAGTCCACTCAGAACCCCTATACAGGGTTCGAGTCCTGGACTAGGTCCATTGGGTCATCCTCAGACTCGGTCCACCTAGAACCCCTATATTAGGTTCGGGTTCTGGACCGGGTCGGGTTGATGATTCATTGTAGCTACAGTGCTACAGTGAATCCTGACCCCCACTGAGGATTAGTGTTTTTTTTAGGATTACGCCCCCTCCCACTTCCCTTTACCGCCTCCACCGCCAACAGCCGCTGTCAGTCTCAATCGTTCATCGATGGCCAGTCACTGTCGGTCTCAGCCGTCTGCTAGTGACTGTAGCGGCAGAAACAAAAAAACTGAAAAAATGGATAAAATGTGGAGGGTAGGGCTGACTCTGACTTTATCTTTGCTCTCGGTGACTCCTAACCGGCAGCGACCAACCCCCCTCCTTGTTGGGTCGTCAGTCGACACCTCTCATCTTGTTGCCAACTTTCAAATTCGTACGAGAGTTCAACAAGGGAGAAGAATCTGCCGATGATTCTTCACCCCCCTCTCTCTCTCTTATACGTTGGTGGTCTGCATTGGTTACTGACGTTGATGTCCAGACCCAACTGGTCATCGATGGTTAATGCTGGCTCAAACTCGAGCAGCATGGACTCAATAGGAAATGAGAGAAACGAGAGAGATATTATGGCACGCACGACATGGACGTCGACACACCCGCAACCATTACACGCGCAACGAAAGCAATGTGGAGTGGGCCCATAACCCATTGTTAGAATAAACAACCAAGGAAACACCACTTATCGAAAGCGACCATTGTCGATCGAACAATGTTTCAATGGAGGTGGGTTGTCGACGTTCTTCTCAGCCGATTGATGCCTTCAATGAGCCCAGACCGTCAAGTCGAGAGGTGAGCAGGACCCTTGAACCCCAGAGATTGAGAGAAACCAAAATCACGTAGTCCTCATCACACTGTCATGGTGATTTATATAGTGAGAGGATTTGGGAGGTTTCCATGCATGGACAGTTGCGAGGTCTCTTCACATTCTCATAATTATCTTGTAACCAAAACCTCCAAAATTGAAAATCTTTGATGTCCCCGTGTCAACAGGGGTCACATCAGGTTGGATCGGATCCAAAGTCCAATACTTTCATCTCAATGAAGGAATAAGATTGATGTCATAACGATGTTCTATGCCCACAAATCTCGTTGGGAAAATCTTTCATTATCTTCAAAAATTTGGCTTTTCTTGGAAAAGCATTGGATATAAAATTATAAATATGTAAAACTATCATAAACGATAATATGAAAAGTTAAAAAGATCAATTATAATATGTCAATCTTGCGTTAAAATTACCGTTTTTTAACAGCAGAGTAATGGCCATTGAAAATATCATGTTAACATTGCTATATTTTCAAAATATCAACAATATTTGTGACCATGAATTCTAATAACCACCATTAGTAACCAATTTTGCTGTAGTGTAATCCATGTCAGTTGTACAAATCCTTTTGCCTCTAATCATGATTAATATGAGCCTCACGTTCATCATCGCTTTAAAGGTGACTTATTAGTGTCGAAGTATTAAGATAAGCAAAAAAAAAGAGTTCCAAAGGCAATTTTTCTTGATCTAATTAAACTAGCTAATTACCGTTCCTACTTCTTTGAAAATATCTGCGTATATTAAAGGTGAAAGTGAAATTTACGCATGCACCAAAATGGAAGGCATCTTACTATTTGTTCTTCTCATCTGTTTAGCCCCCCTTGAGAAAGCGACGTGCCACTTGCCTACGCATAGTTTAATGTTAACTACATAAACCAAATTGTGCCAAACACTGCTAATTTCCAGTTGTCAAGATACTATACCTCTCCTACTACGTTTACTTGTATTCCATGCCCTTAATATCTCTCACTTGATTTACCATATCCTTTCACCTTCTTCAACTTCTTGGTGGCAGGAGAGGAAGAAGCTATATATTGCATCTACACCACGTTTGGATCTAGGGCACCATAGAAAATGGTCATGGGTAGTGATGATCAAGAATGCTATGACTCGGATGAGTGTCAGACTCCTTTGCGCAAGCATAATCGCGAGTGCCCGCCGGCACCTCGAAAACCGAGGCCTGCACCTCTGCGGAAGATAAAGGACATGTCAAAGCTTCGATTGATTGATGTCAGTTTCGACGAGCTTCGGAGTTTGTTCCGGCCGCTGCACCTTGATCATCAGCCGGGCGCTTGCCAGAAGCAGAAAATAATGAGATGTGCCGCAGAATAAGCGATTGGTGTATCTCTAACATGTGATGTAAGGGAGTTGCATTGTTAATAAATCTGTCACTAGATATTTACTGCAATTTCCTTGTCCATTAATTTGCTGGTGTTGTTTGAAGGGATTGAAACTGAGCTCTATTTTTTGACGTGCCAAAGAAGTGATGATGATCTTGATATATCATACCCAGCTAGGTTTTGACCCTGTGTATTGATCTCCACAGGTGGCATATATGGTGTTCTTAAAAGGGAGTGGTATGGTTTCAGAGCTTATAATTAGATAGCTGTTGTAGGCTAGCCACTTTTATGGGGTACAACATAGTATTGTTGAGCATGATTGTGGAAGCACTGCAACCATAGTCACAAAATATGACCTTTTCAAGGATTGGTATCATACTAAAAAAAATACAAGAAAAATCATAATATTTGCTTATTTTGAAAATATCATGTTTTTAAACTGATATTAATATTGTAAAATCATTTTTGCCTAGTCTTTCTTGTTAATTATATTTTCATTTTTACTGTTATTTTATACGTATTAAATATTAAAAATCTCATTTTCTTTCAAAATATTGCAAGCGCTTCCCTAGTTTTTGATGGGTTTCGATTAATGGTCTTAATTAGGGTTTTTTAATTTGGGGGCTCTAAAGCTAATATGAAAGGTTCTGGTCCAAAAATGGTCAAGTTAGGTTAGATGGGTCATGTAAATCGGGAAGGAGAAAAGGGAGGCTCAAGGCTGGTTTGTAGAACAGGTTTTTGTTGCTGTGGTAACAGTAACAGAAATTGCAGCAAGAACGAATGAAGGTAGGTGATAGGGTTAAGTCAAAGGCCATGGATGTTAGGATGATAGGACCGAGTTAAAGCAGCCATTGGATATTATGATGCTAAGATGTTAGAAAGATACAGCGGGAAATCTCTCATTTTAAATGAGTTTTTCAAATAAGTCCTTATATCATGTATCTTTTTTCCAAATCATCTCACTTTCATGGGCAAAAGTATCATTTCACTAAGCATAAACGGTTTGCGTCACCTACTTTGACGAGAGTTCACCTCAATGAAGAATTTGACAGGGATATGCAAACGGCAAGGGTTGTTTTGAGATTAGGGATAAAAATAGAGACTAATATGGGATTAGCCCATAAGGCAGGGATGGATTTGAATTTTTTTTTTTAAAAACCGGGCTAGGAGTGTATTTTGAAAAACCTGGTGGGGCAGTTATTTCAACCATAAACCTGGTTTATTGGGGGCTATCCCCACCCATTGCCGTAAACCCTCTCTTCCACCCTCTTTCCCATACTATCTCCTATCTCACCAGCATCGCAATATTCCACTGTCATAGGGACATGCCATGTTGGGTGTGTGTCCCTAGTGACATGAACAGACATGCCTGGACACACCAACGCAGACACCTACGCGTATGGCCACTAGTTTAATATTTTTAACAATATTTTAATACTTTTTTTTATATTTTCAATAAATTTGTGTTTTGTTGTGGGCAATTTAAAAAACACACCTTAAGTTTGGGTATTAACCTAAAATGTACCTAAGTTTTAGAAATTTTAAAAAAGAGACCTAAATTTTTGCATCGTTAATAGAAAAACCAATTTCTATCCATCTAACCTAGGTTATCACTAACCCAAAATGAGCTAGTTAACCCTTCAAAGACCTCTCTTTTCTAGGTGCATTTATGAAAAGATGCATATTGTGGGTAAAATAGCAATTCTACATCACATTTTAACAACAAACTTGATGATAGTACCACCGTGGGGATTGTCCGCATGGCCAACATGTAGTTACAAGGGTGCTGAGATGAAGACACCAGATCAAACCCTTCTGGGGCACGGGTGTGTCCATAGCTTTTAGAGGTGGGCCACATAAGACAGGGTCGTCGTGGGGCCCCACTCGGGATTTTCCTTGCTTCAGTGAGGGTTCCTCATCATAAAAAAAAATAAACTCGACGATAGTAAACTCCTAGGCCTTTTTAATTAACCATGATATTTTTTTATTAATGCCCAAGCTTTTTAAAGACGTGAGGTGAGGCGTAAAGAGGCTTTTTTCAAATATATTAGCAAGGCATAGCGAGGCAAGTCTCAATATTTTTCAAAATTAAAGTTTAAAAAAAATTAATAAACACACAACTACTGAAATAACCAGAAAAAATTAAACAAAGAAAATATTGTATCAAATTAAAAAAAAACTTAAAACATAAACTAATTTTTGGTGTCCCTTTTGTTCTTTTTAAGAATTTTTTTTTGAAAAATGACCATATTGTACGACAACTATGACACATTTTTTCTAATGCCTTAAAATTTCTGAAATTCGGCATTGTCCAAAACCACAAATAAAAAACTTTTTAGGACCTTTTTACCCTTTGCACAAGTGAACCTCACAAAGTTTGCACGATATATATTTTTGCCTTTTGGCTAAGGCAAAACCTCATATTGCACATATTTTTTGTGGTCCTCAAGAAGCAAAAAATTATATTATTTATGTGGTCTTTTCTATTAGTCATAAAATCACAAATATCTTAGCAAAATCACATATTTTATACCAAAGTCGTGAGAAACTGTGTGAACCTACTTTCTCATTTCTTTAAACATCACTTAAATGTATGTTTATACCTATTTTTTATGGTATTCACAAAGCGTGCAAAAATAAGTTCCGTAAACTTCTTTATGATTGTAACTTTGTAAATAATGAAGTAAAATCATATATTTTATACTAAATTCATTGGATATTGTGTGAACCTCATTTCTCTTTTCTGTAACCGTCACTTAAATATAAAATTACACCTATTTCTTTGTAGTCTTGATGAAGTGCACAGATATAACTTATAAAAACTTATTTTAATCGTAACTTCAACATAATAAAGTAAAATTGCATATTTTATAAGATCACATATCTAATTGTGCAAAGAGGTGCAAATATGTTACTAACTATACAAATACCATAATAAGACCTTATATCTAAATGTGTGATATTCTTTCATGTTTGCAGTTTTTCTACAAGAATAAATGCGACTCTTCGAAGTATAAAAAGCAATTTTCCGCTCTCCAGAGCTATTTTTCATATTCAAGGGCTTCTCTGTGTTCTCCAACTTTCTTGATATTCTGCAAAAAAAAATGGTGACTTTTTCAGCAACTATTTTCGGCCACTTTTTTGGTGATTCATTGATTGCACTTTATCGTTGAGTTTTTCAGATTCATCAACAACGCGTTTTCTGATAAGCACATTCTTAACGATGAGTTTTTTCAGTAAGCACAATATTTCTGACAAGTTCTTTCGATAAACACATTCTTAATACGATGGGTTTTTCGGTAAACACAATATTTTTGATGAGTTTTTTTATAACCCTTTTTCTCAATGTTTATAAAATACTGATAACACTAAGCCTGCATATTTCAACATTTTTTTATATTATTGCATCTCCTCTCTTGTACCTCTCTTTATCCTCCATAAAAAAATATCCCTATATTCGATGCATTGAAAAATGTAAGAAACTATAGCAATATTAGTTTACCCTTATAAATGTTGGGTTTTATTGACACAATTGAATAGTGGTTCAACTGCTTGGTTTAATGGCTTCAGGATCTCGCTTCTACCGTGAGACGACTTAACCACACCTTGGTGATGGCTATGAACTCTTTCATCTTCTAATGACTAGAGGCATCCCCAATTTCCTTTTTCTTATTTGATACAATTAAACATTGTTTGATGATTTTTAAGCATATTTTTTAATTAGCTTTTCTGGAATGCTTGATTTTCTCTAAATTGCTTTATTGACAGTGGTGGTGTTGCTAATTAATGAATAAATTTTGTACTTTTTAGTGTTTTGTATATTTTAATGTCAAAGGTAATAATTTTATATCTATTGCAAGATATCTTTTTAAAACTTCTTAAAGGTCAATCTATTACGAGAAAGGTTTTATGAGTTAGCTTCTATTACAAGTAGAGTTTGCAAAATTTGACACAATATGGTGACTGAGATGTTAGTATCTGAGGGGCCAACACCCACATCATCTGCTAGTGTTGGAGTATAACATGAACAACCAAAGAAGAAAAACTATATACTAGGTCATTCTATGTACTATAATATATGTAAGAAGCTTGACGTATGGGTAGAGAGGAAGCATGCACTATGACCAAAATACTAATTGTCCGACATTTACCAAAAAAAAATGCAAGTTCAATTATCAGTCACCCATAAAAGACCAACATAAAACACTTGAAATATTGGCCAAATTGAAATTAAAAACTCTCGCCTGGCTTAAAATTGATGTAGAATGTGCAAAAAATGCTGAAAAGTTTGTTGCCACAATCATGTCTCTCATCCCGAAAGTATATAAGGATGGAGAATTGAGGGGGGGACTCAATAAATAATAAGTTTGACCCATGTGCTCACTCTAAGATTATTGTTAACTTCAATGACTTGATAGATGAAGCTGGAGATGCGACCACGAAGAATGTGCATGATAAAGGGGCAAAAGAGGCACTTCAGCAAGAGGAGGAGGCACTTCAACAAGGAGAGGATGTGAAGAAGAAAGTGCAAGCTCTTAGAAAGAGATTTGAGTGGGAAAGAAGGTATGGTGCTCCTAGACATGTACTTTGGTCAATTATTATTTTGTGTATACATGTTTCTAAGATATTTGCAATCATTTTCTATTTTATATTCAATCATTCATTAAATTATCATATATATTGTATAAGCTACAAGGCAAGGAGAGTGATCTAACATGCCACACCAGTGGTTCATATCTCAATTAGAGAATGCAAAGGATGGGATTAATCATATGCATTTTCAAAAATTTTTGTAGATCACACTATGGAACTTCAATCACCCCCTCTTAGAGGTCGTTGTGCAGTTCTGAAATGTTGCAACCAACACATTCCAGTTCGAAGATATTAAGATGAGGATTGCGTTGGAGTACATGACACAAATCATTGAATTTAAATGTCATGAGAAACTAGTAAGTGGACATCGGTGAAGAGATTTCAAGTACATGTGTGATATTTATTTGAGAGTGAAGGGTAATGCATTCTTAGGAGAAGGACTGAAGTTATCATGGTTGAGAAATCACTTTGACCCCAGCATCACGAGGAGAAACTATCGTGTGTTGGATAGAAGGCCTATATCGGTAATATCTAAGATAAGGATCTAAGAGCATTCCTACTCTACTTCTTAGGCACATGTGTATTCATTGACAGTGGTGGAAAGTTGATTCATAGTTTGTATATTTAACTGGTGAGAGACTTGAATTGTGTCAACCAATACATATGGGGAGGAGCTGCAATTGCATACCTCTATGCAGGTCTAGGTAACATGAGGACTGAAAGAATAAAATCACTGACATGTTGTTTGAGGTAGTTATTCCTTCATTTGTATATAAACTATTGATTTAAACTAAAATATTATTTAACATAGATGATGTAATATACTATGTATTAATATATGTTAATCCTTGTATGAATCCCTGCATGTTTAGATATGGGAGCACATATCTATTAGAAGGCCCCTAAGAGGTCACACTCCTAAATTTTCATGTATTGTAATGTAAAGTCAGTTAAGCAACAAAGAGGGGACTGACGTCTAGTAATCACATTATCAATAGTGCCCATTACTTGAATTGAGAAGGCTGGCTAGGAAAATATAAGTGTTTTTTATAATATTTCATACTTGTTTATAAGGAATGCATTATAGGACTAACCATGAATGAAAATTTTTTATGCAGGTAAAGTGGTGGCCCAATGAAAATACAGAGGAAAAGGAGAATCAGAATGTGGTTGTGCAATCAAAGGTCATCGCGAGGATGAACATTTGGTTGCACAACATGAATGAAGTTGAGCGCAAAATGGCCAACTAAGTGGTTCGATAATTTGGCTTTGTTCAGCAACCAACTGATCGCCCTAGCACAGTTAGCAAAATCGTTCTGTTGACAATAAGGGATAGGACAAAGGATTACCCCATCTTATTCTTCTTCGAACTTGAAGACTAGAGTGATGATAATGAAGACATCAACTTTTTCTCCATGGTACTTGTCAATGATAACAAGGGTGTAGCTGCTTAATCCCATTATTTTATAGGCAGACCCTCTAGAAAGAGGGTCATTGAGGAGGAGGAGGAACATAAGTTGATGAGTCAAAAGCACAAAATGACTACAAGTAGAGCAAATGCAGTATTGGCTCTTGCACATAATGAAATTCGCATGGTGAAGGATATGCTTGCTATAAAGGAATCCATTATACATAATCAAGTTAAGTTTATCGACAACTATGCTAGGGTCAACGATAAGCTACGAGCATGCCTGAGGCATGTACAAAAGTGAATAATGTTTTGTAATTATAAATCATTGTAATTAAGTAAACAATGTTTTATAAATGTTTGTAATATAATTGTAATTGAATTTTGATTTCACAGTTTAACTTTGAATAACTATAATTGTTTAAATGTATGTTGAGAATGAATGTATGTAGTTTTGAATATTACATGTGAATTATATATAGTTTTAAAACATTTTATAAATGTATGTTGAATTATAACAAAAATGTATGTTGAATCATAACAGGTGAATTGTAACGGAAAATGATAGAATTGCGATTTTAGAGAACTCCACAAATAATTGTTGTGAACAATAACCAAGAGTTGCGATTTTTTGAAATTCTATGATAAATAGTAAGAAAATATGCACTCTTCCTATAAAATATGTAATTTTACTATATTATTTGCGAAGTTATGATTAAAAGAGGTTCACATAAGTTATATTTATGCGCTTCATGAGGACCATAAAAAATAAGGTGTGAATATACATTTAAGTGAGGATAACAGAAAGGAGGTTCGCAAAATTTATTTGTGTGCACTTCATGAAGACTACAAAAAAATAGGTGTGAACATATAGAAAAGAGGTTCACACAACATCCAACAACTTTGGTATAAAATATGTTATTTTACTTAGTTATTGGCGAAGTTAATATCATAAGGAGGTTCACAAAACTTGTTCAGAAAATAACCGTACCGTATGACAAAAATGATGCGTTTCTAGAAATGCCCAACAATTTTCACTGTTATCCCCATGTCCAAAATTGTAAATATTGAGTTTTCAAAAGTTTTTTTTACACTTTGCACATGCGAACTTTCTAAATATATGTGAATTTCCTCTCAAATATGTAATTGTTTTTTTTATAGAATAGTCTATGTTCTTAGATCTTTATCCCTTTGACCCAACATCGAATACTTGTATTTTTATAGTCATTGGAAAGCTGAAAACATGGGCCTATAACATTTTGTTTTGAATCAGAACTGAAACTTTCTAGGTTTCCCATTTATGAGTTCTAATACCGGAAAATAAGCTTGGTCTGCAAACTGGACCACCCAAATATTCTATCTTTCAGTGGACGTTTTTGACCCAAAAAAATAAAGGATTTTATAAACACAGAAAATAACAAAGAAACTAGACAAAAATACTTTTCCAACAATATCTAAATTGCTAGAAAATGATGAACAAGTGCTGAGATACATCCCTGATAATGTTCCAAAAAAAGAAGATAAACGGGCATAGTTGTGCCAAACTCAGTTATTGTATATTATTTTCGGCCACCTACATCAAAAATCCAGAAAAACAATAAAAAGAGCAAACAGATCAACACATTAGCTTTCCAACGTGACCAATATCGTCTTGTTCTAATAGCGGTTTGAGAGAAGCGTCCTCTAGAAGATAGATTTTTTGACTGTATCACACCCACTCACTAAAAGGTAGATTTTCATGATTTTTTTGTGAACCTCATGAAGTCTGCATAAAATATAAAAAAAACAATATTTAACAGAATAAGGAAGTTCACATATATTTTATGCGAGGGTGAGAAAGTTCACATATATTTTATACAAATATGAGGAAGACTGCATATATTTTATGTATACTTCATGTAGTCTTCTTCATAAAATATATGCAAACTTTCTCAAACATGGATAAAATATATGCTAACTTTCTCATCCTCACATAAAGTATATGTAAACTTCCTCATCCATGCATAAAATATATGCAAACCTACTCATCATGCATTAAATATATGTGGATCTCCTTATTTACGTATAAAATATATGTGGATCTCCTTATCCACGCATAAAATATATGTGAACCTCCTCATCCACATATAAAATATATGTGGACCTCCTCATCCACGCATAAAATATATGTGAATCTCCTCATCTACGCATAAAATATATACGAGCCTCCTCATCTATGCATAAAATATATGCGAACCTCCTTATCCACACAAATATTGATTATTTTTTGCTTATATTTTATGTGAACTTTGTGAGGTTCGCAAAAAAAATCATGTGCATCTACTTTTTAGTTAGAGGGTGCAATACAATTGAAAAGTCTTTCAGAGGACATTTCTCCCAAACCGTTCATCAGATCAAAGCAATCTCGGTGGCATTGGAAAGCTAAAGTGTCAATATATTAGCTCTTTTTATTGTTTTTTGGATCTTTGATGCAGGTGGCCAAAAAATAACAGAATAACTGAGTTTGACACAACCATGCCTATTCATCTTATTTTTTTGGAACATTCTCGAGGATGTATCTTAGCACTCGTTCATCATTTTTCATCGATTCAAATGTCATTGGAAAGATATTTTTGTTTACTTTCTTTGTTTTTTTCATGTTTCTCCAGAATTCTTTAATTTTTGGGTCAAAAAACAATAGTAAAGTCTATCATAGAGAAAATTTGCATATTCTTAGGAGGTTCAAACTTGCGAAAGTTAAAATAGTTATTTTGTTACCTAACATTTGCGATTTTGGTCATTGGGCAACTTTTGGCAAATATTTAGTTTTTTTGAAAAACATGTTATTTTTTGACATATAGTACAATTATTTTTTGAAACTTGTTTTTTGTGCACTTTGTGAAGACTACAAAAAATAGGTGTGAACATACATTTAAGTGACAGTTAAAGAAAGGAAAAATAAGGTTTGTGCGGTTTACCATGACTTTTGTATAAAATATGTGATTTTATGATTAACAGAGAAGACTGCATAAATAACATAATTTTTTGAATCCTCCTCTTCTCGTCCCTTCCTCTTTCCCCCCTTCCCCTTTGCATTCTTCTTCTCCACCACCACCTTCTCCTTATCCACCATCGTTGTCATCCCCTTTTTTTTTTCTCCATCCCTAACCACCCCATTCGCCAGACAATCGTCGCCGGCCACCTTGGCTGCTGGCTGGCAGCCCTTCCTCCGCCCCCCAGCCCATCTGCATCTCACTTGCCCCTCTCAACCGGTCAACCACGACAAGGCACTGGCCGACAGGATCCAAGCTGTAGTGGTGAGTTTGTGGATGAGGGCACAATGTAGGGAAAAGGTAAAGGAAAAAAAAAGAGGTCCACCCTCTGTCTCTTTCATCTTTGAACATTTTTTTCACTTTATTTTTCTCTTGCTACACAAATAAGAGGACTTTTTATTTAGAAAAGTTATCATATCAATTTTTTTTTCCTATGAGAGTTTCTCACTTCCAATCATGCTGTAAGCAAGAATTGTCCATCCTTTTGCAATCATTCGCTTCGATGAAATTCTTTCATGGATGGGAGAAAAGTTAATGAATGAATTTGGTACTATCATACCAGACATCTGTTAGGTTTCCCTCCTTATGGGACCCATCTATCTTGGAAATGGATCGTCTGATAACTGATCATTTATGGTATGATCATTAGATCGATGCACATTCATTATCGCGGCAGAATTCCCAAGCAGGATGCTTGATCTTCTCAAGGATGATTTTTTATATTCGCTAGATAGCGATTTATAGAAGTCCTCTCAGCTGAATGAAAATTCAGTTGTTCAGAGTTTTGAGGATCAACGATTTGTTGATGGCAATTTTTGGTTAGTGTTTCGCTGGATAGCTATTTGTGGCTTCGCTAGATAGCGATTTGTGATAAGGTGTTTAGACGCACTGTAGCTTATGGATGACGTTTAGTCTTCCGCATTAAATGCGGGTCTCGTTCTCTATTTATAGGGGATATAAGAGAGAGAGAAGAGGTGAGCGGGAATATAGCAGGAGAGAGTGTGAGATACAATTTTAGGGCACCAAAAGGGTGTGTTGTGAATAAAGGCAAGAAGTGCTATTACACTTCTTTCAGGACAACTTCGTGAGGCTGGTTCTTCAGCACATTTGTTCTTTGTTCTTTGTTCTTCCGTGAGGTATATCCTCTTTGTTTATTTTGTTACATCTTCGTGTGTTTGTAAGGACTTATGTTCTTTGGCCACTTTGTAAACTCCATTTGAAAATAGTGGAAGGTGTTGACCTATTTGTCGTCGTGGACATACCTCAGTTTGATAGGAAACCACATAAATCTTTGTTTGCTTCTTTTGTTTCCGTTGTTGATATATTTTCTTCCATTGTCATCAATATATTGTTTTCATCAGTTCACACCTGTGGTAAAGCCAAAGGTTTTTTTTCTTTTCCCAACATCTGGTATCAAAGCTTTGGTTCATTTAGTTTTATTTCGTTATATTTGTGTGTGAGCCATGGAAAGCAACGTCAGGCGTATGATTAGTTTGAATGGCACAAACTGGATGACCTGGAAAACAAAAATGGAAGACCTCTTAGTTTGTAAAGATTTGGATGGACCTATAGAGAGTGATAGCGGCAAACCAGAAGAGATGAAAGATGATGAGTGGAAAAAGCTAGACAGGAAAGCTGTCGGTTTCATTCGGCAATGGATTGATGATAGTATTTTTCATCATATATCCACAGAAATTTCTGTGCATGGTCTTTGGACCAAACTTGAGAGTTTTTATGATAGAAAGACGATAGTGAATAAGGCCTTTCTATTTCAAAAGCTTGTGAACCTCAAATATAAAGAGGGCAACTCTATTGCAGAGCATCTAAATGAGATAAAAAGCATTATAAATCAGTTGGCTACAATGAAAAACACTTTTGATGATGAGTTGCAAGTCTTGTTGCTCCTTAGTTCCCTTCCTAAGAGTTGGTAAACCTTGGTGGTCATAGTTAGTAACTTTGCACCTGATGGAACGGTAACGATGAGCCAAATTACTAGCAGTCTGATGAATGAAGAAACAACGAGAAAATCATTAGGCCTTTCTCTCTCCGAGGCACTTGTGATTGAAAATCGAGGGAGAAGGAGTAAGAGAAAAACTTCGTACTATCGTGACAAATCCAGAGGTCACTCACACTCGAGTTTAAAGAAAGACATCGAGTGTTATTATTGCCACAAGAAAGGGCACATGAAGTGGGAGTGTAGGAAGCTCAAGTTCAAGGAGCAGAACAAAGAGAAAAGCTCAGAAGAAAAGCAAAGTGCTACAACCGCAGTCACAGATGGAGAGCTCATGGTTATCTGTGATGGTACTAGCAGCAATTTGATCAATCAAGATACTGATTGAGTAATTGATTCTAGAGCTTCATTTCATGTTACCTTGCGGGTTGATTTCTTCACTTCCTATTTGCAAGGTAATTTCGAGAATGTTCGAATGAGAAATGAAGATGTGTCAAAGATTATTGGCATATGTGACATTTGCTTGGAAACAAACGTTGGTTGCAAATTGTTGCTCAAAGATGTTAGGCATGTACCAGACATCCAACTAAATCTGATCTCTGCCAGAAAGTTGGATGATGAAGGTTACAACAACACCTTCAGTGATAGAAGGTGGAAGCTAACCAAAGGTTCCATGGTGGTAGCAAAAGGAATGGAGACCTGATCTCTCTACACTTTGCAAGCAAAGATTTGCAAGAGTGTTGTGAATGATGTGGAGAATGGCTCGTCCACAGAGTTATGGCATAGAAGGCTCGGGCATATGAGTGAGAAAGGACTGCAAGTCTTGGTCAAGAAAGAGCTCCTAGAGGGGGATGAAGGTACATCCTTGAAACCATGTGTTCATTGCTTTCATGAAAAACAAAATAGAGTATCATTTCATAGAAGCATTACATCTAGAAAATCTCATGTTCTAGATCTGGTACATTCTGATGTGTATGGACCTTTAAAGGTTAAGATACTTGGTGGTGTATTATATTTTGTGACTTTCATTGATGATCACTCTAGAAAAGTATGGGCTTATACACTGAAAACTAGAGACCAAGTTCTAGATGTATTAAAGCATTTTCAAGCTATGGCTGAAAGAGAAACTGGTAGACAGTTGAAATGTGTTTGCTCGGATAATGATGGCGAATATATTGGGCCATTTGATCAGTATTGCATCAATCATGGCATCAAGCATGAAAGGACAGTAAGGATGACACCTCAACAAAATATGTTTGCTGAGAAAATGAATCACACCATTCTTGAGAGAGTTAGATGTTTGTTGTCACACTCAAAGTTGCCAAGATCCTTTTGGGGTGAGGCAATGAGGACAACAGTTGATCTTATCAACTTGTCTCCTTCTTTTCCACTGAATGGAGATGTTCCAGAGAAAGTTTGGACAGGGAAAGAAGTTTCCTATGATCACTTATGAGTGCTCGGTTGCAGAGCATTTGTTCACATTCCAAAGGAAGAGAGGTCTAATCTTGATCCAAAAGCCAAGTAGTGCATATTTCTTGGTTATGGCCATGAAGAATTTGGTTACATATTGTATGACCCTATTGATAAAAAGGTTGTCGAAAGTTGAGATATTGTCTTCTTGAAAGATTAGACCATTGAAGACATTGGTAAGTTTGAGCCATCAGAGTCCAGTACAGAAGATCTTGTTGATTTAGATCCCCTTGATGCATCAGCTATTCATAATTTTGTGGAGGAGATGCCATCATCTCATAATGATGCAGAGGAAGGAAATGTTGAGTCAGAGATTGAGGGGGAGCAGACACCCCAAGAGCCACTTCCTCAGACTCTGATAAAAAAGTCTACTAGAGAGAAACAGTCATCTAGGAAATACTCATCAAATGAGTATGTGTTGATTACAGATCAAGGTGAGCCAGAAACTTTTCAAGAAGTTTTGGAGAATGAAAATAAATCTCAGTGGTTTAAAGCAATGAAAGAGGAAATGAATTCATTGCATGAGAATTACACCTTTGATCTGGTAAAGCCACCTAAAGGGAAGAAGGTGTTGAAGAACAAATGAGTCTTCAAGCAGAAGATTGATGGGAATAACTCTCAACCTAGATTCAAGGCACGACTTGTTGTGAAAGGTTTTGCTCAGAAGAAGGGAGTTGATTTTGATGAGATCTTTTCACTAATTGTGAAGATGTCCTCCATCCGAACTGTGCTCGGTATAGCAGCAAATATGAACTTAGAAGTTGAGCAGCTTGATGTAAAGACTGCATTTCTGCATGGTGACTTGAAACAAGAAATTTATATGAAGCAACCTAAGGGCTTTATTGACAAGGATGAAGAGCACCTTGTCTGCAAGCTGAAGAAGAGCTTGTATGGATTGAAGCAAGCACCAAGGCAGTGGTATAAGAAATTTGATTCTTTCATGAATGAGCATGGATATTCAAGAACCTCCACAGACCATTGCATGTTTGTGAAAAAATTTTCAGATGGTAACTTTACCATCCTCTTGCTTTATGTTGATAATATGCTCATTGTGAGCCAAGACATCAATAGGATTAACAAGCTGAAGTTAGAGCTGAGCGAGACCTTTGTCATTAAGGATTTAGGTCCAGCAAAGTAGATTCTTGGAATGAGAATCGTTCGTAATAAATCACATGGGTTGATCTGGTTATCTTAAGAGAATTATATCAAAAAGGTTCTTGAGAGGTTCAATATGGATAAAGCAAAGCATGTTAATTGTCCTCTTGCAGGACATTTCAAACTTAGCTCAAGTCAATGTCCTGCAAATAATGAAGAAGAAATCGAGATGCAAAAAATTCTCTATGCTTCGGCAATAGGTTCTTTAATGTATGATATGGTCTGTACTTGATCAGATATTGCTCATGTTGTTAGAGTTGTTAGTCAATTTCTGTCAAATCCAGGGAAAGAACACTGGGCAACAATGAAATGGATTCTAAGGTATCTTCAGAGCACTTCGAAGATGAGTCTGTGTTTTGGAAATGGTGAACTTATTCTTGATGGGTTCACAGATTCTGATATGGTTGGTGATGTTGATAGTAGAAA
This sequence comes from Nuphar pumila, assembly GCF_984573655.1. Classification (NCBI taxonomy): domain Eukaryota; kingdom Viridiplantae; phylum Streptophyta; class Magnoliopsida; order Nymphaeales; family Nymphaeaceae; genus Nuphar; species Nuphar pumila. The sequence goes on along the minus strand of NC_143250.1, from coordinate 30,351,269 downwards.
ACCTACTTCTAGGTATTTGATTACTTTTATAGGGGGAGCAGTTGCATAGCAGTCAAAATTACAGAAATGTGTAGCTCTCTCCACCACAGAAGTTGAGTTCATCGCCATTACAGAAGCAAATAAGGAATTATTGTGGTTGAAGAAATTCTTGCAAAAGTTGAGCTTAAAGCAAGAAAGGTATGTTCTTCATTGTGATAGCCAGAGTGCAATTCACTTGAGCAAGAATTTCACATTTCATTTAAGATCAAAACATATTGATGTTCGATACCATTGGATTCGAGATGTCTTGAATGACAAATTATTGCAACTTGAGAAAGTTCACACTGATGATAATACATCAGATATGTTGACTAAGGCATTGCCCAAGAACAAGTATGAGAAGTGTCGGTCTCTTGCAGAGATGGTTGAAGCCTCCACATAAGTCGGGAAGGGGGAGAATTATTGGGTTTCCCTCCTTATGGGACCCATCTATCTTGGAAATGGATCGTTTGATAACTAATCATTTATGGTATGATCATTAGATCGATGCACATTCATTATCGTGGAAGAATTCCCAAGCAGGATGCTTGATCTTCTCAAGGACGATTTTTTATATTCGCTGGATAGCGATTTGTAGAAGTCCTCTCAGCTGAATGACAATTCAGCTGTTCAGAGTTTTGAGGATCAACGATTTGTTGATGACAATTTGTGGTTAGTGTTTCGCTGGATAGCTATTTGTAGCTTCGCTGGATAGCGATTTGTGGCTTCGCGATTTGTGATAAGGTGTTTAGGCGCACCATAACTTATGGATGATGTTTAGTCTTCCACATTAAATGTGGGTCTCGTTCTCTATTTATAGGGGATATAAGAGAAAGAGAAGAGATGAGCGGGAATATAGTAGGAGACAGTGTGAGATACAATTTTAGGGCACCGAAAGGGTGTGTTATGAACAAAGGCAAGAAGTGCTATTACACTTCTTTCAGGACAACTTCGTGAGGCTGGTTCTTCAGAGCATTTGTTCTTTGTTCTTCAGTGAGGTATATCCTCTTTGTTTATTTTGTTACACCTTTGTGTGTTTGTAAAGGCTTATGTTCTTTGGCCACTTTGTAAACTCTGTTTGAAAATAGTGGAAGGTGCTGACCTATTGGTCGCTGTGGACGTACCTCAGTTTGAGAGGAAACCACGTAAATCTTTGTGTGCTTCTTTTGTTTCCGCTGTTGATATATTTTCTCTCATTGTCATCGATATATTGTTTTCATCAGTTAACACTTGTGGGAAAGCCAAAGGTTTTTTTCTTTTCCCAACAACATCTTCGTAAATGACAATGTGTAGTCCAGAACTAGTTGATTCAGAGACACCTGCTAACTGTTTGACGGAATACCTCAACGGAATTATTCTGCTAGATGACGAAAACCGATGCTCAGCCTGATAGTTGCTTCTTCTCTGACATGATTATTTCTTGTTTTCTTCCATTTCTTGATTGTGGCAAACAAAAATCATGCTAACGTCACAAGGAATCAAAGTGCTTTAGATGCTTTGGTAAATAATTTGATTGTTGATATGTATTCAGTGTTTGGAAAATTGAGTATTGTAGGTGAATTATTCAGTCACATTGTTAGGAAAATTGTCTCATGGACTTCAATGATCGTTGGTTGCACGCGGAGTTTGTTTTAGGTCAGAAAAACATAAAAATCATAAAAATCATAAAATCAAGTTAGTTGTCACTCAAACAGTGATTTAATTAGGTTCTCCACTTCACCCAAACAACAAAACCGAGCCTTCAAGGTTTACAAAAACCAGGTTAAAAAACAAGTAAAAAAAGGTTTTCAGAAAACTATGTCTTTCATGATGTCATCCAAACTGGGCCTAAAGAAACTACTCTGGTGTATTGCAAACATTTAGATGTTCACTATTGTTCCTTTCCTTCTCCCAAGTAATTTAAGTTTAGATTAGGGATGCAAATGGGTTGGACTCGGGTCAGATCTTGGTAATACCGAATCTGACCTAATCGGATTTGGATTCAAGATTCAAAGTCAGATGATCAGCTAAAGCCTAATCTGGATCTCACCAGCTTAAAATCTAACATTTACATGTATTTGGATTTGGTACTTAATTGGACTCGAACTCGGATTCAGATAAAAAAACCAATACGAGTCTAGATCCGATTATTAATCAGATCCTATTTTGGCTACCAGATCCAACTAATTGGATTCATATTTGGGTGGAATGTTGGATATTATCCGACCCGTTGACATCCTTAGTTTCCATGATAATTCCACCTATTCTTGGACAAGGTGTGATTATATGTAATCACTATGTTTTAGCAAGAAGCATTAAAACACTTATATAAACACCAAAAGTACCTTCTTAGTGTTAGACAGTAAAAAGCAAATTGTATACCTTGGTTTTCTTCCGATAGTGCATCCTATTTGGCACGTGGAATCCTTTAGATCAATCCAAATTTTTTGATGTGAGAGTATTTTCTGAAAATGATGGTACTGTATGAAAAATATGATTTGTTTAAAAAAATGCCCTGCAATTTTTACTATTCCTCCGATGTTTAAAATCGCAAATACCCAAATTCACTATGACCTTTCTAACACTCATGTGTGAAACGGGAAAACTTCTCACGATATATCGCTCCACTCCTCGGGTAATGCAAACAACCACTTAAAAAGAGTTGCACACTTTTTTTTGTGGACATCACAAAGATAGCATAAAATTTATATGTGAACTTTCTATTAATCTCGAACTTTGGAACATCACATATATGTCACGAAGTTCACAAATACTTTTATATGAACCTCATTTTACTCTCAATCTTTGGAACATTGCAAAAAACTCACAAAGTTCGCACATATTTTATGCAATTTGCAAATAATTTATGTGTGAACTTTGAAACATCGCACATATTTCACAAAGTTTGCAGATAATTTATGTGTGAACGTCATGAGTATAAAAACTGAAACACCGCAACCAAAATATTTTCGCAGAATTTGTTAGGGTTATCTGTGGTCCCCAACCCGTGGTCTCCAACCTGCTTGTCGACGGTGACTTTTCTGGCAGAACTTTATTCTCAAGTATTCTGGAATTTTCGACAGAGTTTTTTTTGGTAAGCACATATTTAACTACTGAAACAGTTAAATTTTTTTTAACACAAATTTTTGTCATTTGTTTCAACGATTCGTATGCTTTTATTCCATCATCTAATTTTGTTGTTTATATTTTGAGGAACTTGTACAATAAACATGGTATATTGGCACAATGGGTTGTTTTTTTTTATTTCATCCTCTACTAATTAATTGTTCAGTTGCACAAACTAAGTCAAGATTCATTATATTTATCGCTTTCAACCCATCCATGCATTCAACATTCTTGCATTTTCAACATTCAAGATTATACATATATGCAAAAATATAATAATTACACCTATATCTCAATCATAAATTAAAACTTGTACCTAGCTTTATCATTGACTTGCCGACATGATTCTCCATCTTTTGTAATGATTTTTTGATCATGCACAATATCAATTATTTGTTCTTCATTGCTTGTATGTTAAAGATCCATGTTTTTTAAAAAATTGAGCTTGATCGATGGTGCTTGAGATAGATGTATGTTCTCTAAAAGATCATTATTTTATTCATTAACTGCTTCTTGATAAATAACCTTTCTTCAATTTTGCAAACAACTACGTAAACATTACCACTAAATAATATGGATTCTACATCATCATCATCATCCAAGACATCTATCCATAAATGTTGGCTATCTAATTTGGCATCTTTGCTAAACCGAAGGCTAATTGACTCTTTCACATATCTAATTTTAAGAGACATCAAAGTTACAAATATCTTATAACTATTATTTTTTGAGACCAATATAGATCCCAAAGCAGAGTGATCATTGCTACAATAGTATATTGTAATCCTTTCGGAGGCCATCGTTACGTGCCTATAATAACTACACATATATCATTTATCTTCAGAAACTAACATATGAGAAAAGGACATCCATATATATATAAATCATAAACATAGTAAACCCTAAATGCTAAACACACATGAAAATACAAAAAAAAAATGAACAACAATAACCAAACACAAATAAATATATACATATAAACATTCACACATGTTATTGTTAAATCGTGTTTCAAAAAAATTGTGCTTAAAAACATTAATTGGTTCAACAGTTAAATATGTGATTACTGAAAAAAAATGTTGTCAAAGATTAATACTTGATGATGAAGTCCCGCCGAAATAGTTGCCGAAAAAGTCACCGCAGGAAAGCAAGATGGGGACCACTGGTTAGAAATCACAAATAAACCTAAAAATTCTGGGTTGCAGTGTTTTGGTTTTTATACTCACGATGCACATAAATTATCTGTGAACTTTCTGAAATATGTGCAATGTTCTGTAGTTTGAACAAAGTTCGCACATAAAATTATTTGCCAACTTCATGATATATGTACGAACTTCGTGACATATATGCAATGTTCCAAAGTTCGAGATTATCAAGAAGTTCACACATAAATTTTATGGAACCTTTGTGATGTCTGCAAGAAAAAAGCATGCAAAACTCATTTTAAGTGCTTGTTTGTGTTACCCAAGGAGCAGAGCGATATACCGCAAAGTTTTTTAGTTCTACACATGAGATGATTAAAAAGGTCATAGTGAAGTTGGGTATTTGTGATTTTGAACATCAGAAAAATGGTAGAAATTGCAGGGCATTTTTAGGAACAGGTCATATATTTTGTATAGGTCATTTTCACAATTATTTTCATGTTCCAATTTGTTACAACAAAGGTTGCATAATTTGACGATCATAAGCAAGCATCTTAGAGATGCAAAAAATAGTCACTTCCTTGATTATTCTTACTATTCTTATTGTACCCAATTATCTTTTAGGCATCATTCTTTAGGGTAGATTAGAAATACTTGATCGTTAAGTTATTGTTAGGATGTTCTCTTATGAGTGGAGTTTGCATCTATTATGAGATTAATAACACTTCTATAATAGCAACCATAGAGAAAAGCAAATAAAACTTCTACTATTTGCCTTGCACTTGAGGCTTTTTGAAGTTGGTCATAAATGTTGTTTCGGATTCATAAAATTTAAGCACTTAAGAAAATCTGGACGCACAAATTGCATAAATCCAAAACGACAATTATGACCAACTTCCCAACTAGTAGTTCATGTAAATTGCGAAAAGCAACCAAGCCTACTAGATCATAGATGCAAGAGAATAGCTAAGAAAGAGGAATTCATCATCTGTATTGAATAGAAGCGACCCTTTCTTGGCACAATTTAGTGCATTATGATTGGAGGTCATAAAGCAATTAGTTGCTTGGATCTATCAAGTATTGTGTTTAAGACATTTTTTCTCTCTAGGTCTTCAAGGTCCATATGATGGGTCTAAGCAGTTTGGGTAAATTTTGGATTTAGGGATGTCAACAAATAGGATGCTATCTGATATCAGAACTGAATCCGATTTCAATAAGTCAGATACTGTAAAGCAAATGGAACATGATTAATAATTAAACACGGCTGACGATTTTCAGTCCGAGTCTGATGGATATCTGAACCCGATTACATAAAAAGTAGGATTCAAAACTGTCCTTGCCCATCTGAATCCGAATAGCCAATGTCTTTCGGTAAATGGTACATCCAAACCGAATCCGAACTGCTTTAAATGCCTAACCACCTTCATTCCTTGAACTAGAACTTGATGGTCAAGACCACTCACATGAGAGAGCAGATCCGCAACTTTTTATGTAAAACGCCTAAAACAGAAAGCTACACCTGCCCTGTGTTGTGGGACCCACAGCTACTTTTGAGTATCAAACAAGATGTGTCATAGCTTTTGTTGGCGTCTCACATGAACATTGTGTAACCCACAGTTTTACCTGATCGCTCTCGACAGGATGGTCAGAAAAAGCAGCTTTATTCGAGACCATCCCCACCCTTCTAAGCAGCGTTATTGAACAATTTTCTAAATTTGATACAAAGCCTCTAAGTTCTGAATTCCCACTTTCTTTCTGCTCTTCACTTTTTTATTTTCTTCAAGTTTTATGCTGCTTTCCACGTTGTAACACATCCATTCATCTTTGCATGTTTCTTGAGCTGTTGGTATAAGTTCACAGGCTTCCAAGTGCGCAGATGGAATGCTTTTAATCCCATCCCTATTTCTGGAATGCATATCTACCAACCTGTAAGCATTTATTGTACATTAGACCATAAAATGGTATGCAATACCTACACCCCCCAACCAACCATTAAACACACCTTAGCATATTAGCAACATCATGCTCTGTGCTTCTTAACTGGCATCCATGGTCTCAATTCTTTCTTTTTTCTCATGTAAACATGCACATACTTACACGTAGAAGGCAAGGAATATCCTCAGGAATCAATCTTCTGGCACTAGAGTACAAAAAGAGATGATTTAGTCTACCCAGATGGATGAAGAGGAAGCCAGTGCATCAAGGCAATTCATGTAAGGACACAAGGGAATAACTCCATATGCCAACTTAACAAAAGTAGCAAGACTCCTCTATCTTTGACATCTATGCCTCGGATGACACCACTTTAATTCAAATTGTAACGGTCGAGTTCAGGATCATACCTATCCTCATAAAACCCAGGGAAGACTTTTACCCAATGACCATCAATAGAGATTGTCCAAGAGATAAAATTAAAATATACAAATAGCAACTATATCTGCACAACACAACGAAGTCAAAACTTATTTAACACTATTAAGACAGTGAAATGCATCTGAAATTCGGTATGAAAATCGATGTCGGTGGGACAAAATGGCCATTTGTTTAGCACTAAGAACTCGCCCTCTGCATGTCGAACATGTGTCTCATTAAATTCACAATCCTCACCTTCAGACAGTCTGCCACCTGAGTGCATCAATTTGCGTGCAATCGTCGTGCCAGCTCAGAACCCTCCTGGCCATTTGTCTATTTAAACAAATCCTATTCATCCTTCAGATTTCTCGGCACCGGTCTCTGAAGCATTTTAAGGAAAGAAGAAAGGAAGAAGGAGAATTCTGTGCAAGAAATTTCATCAGCTTTAATTTGCAAAATTAGCAGTTCCCTTGCTCCCCTTAAGCATTGAAAGGATAAACATGGGTAGGCTATTTCCAGCCACCAACTTGTTGCCACATGACCAGGGTGATGCTGCAGAGAATTTTCGATTGGTGTGGAGAGAAATTCGAGTGCCACTCATCGTTCCAATGTTAAGGATCGCCATATGGATTTGTGGAGTGATGTCTGTAATGCTGTTTGTTGAGAGGGTCTACATGGCTGTAGTGATTGCTTGTGTGAAATTGTTGGGCAGAAAAAGGTACACCAAGTATAAATTGGACGCTATAAAAGAGGATTTAGAAATGAAAGGTTCCTACCCAGTGGTTCTTGTTCAGATACCTATGTTTAATGAGAAAGAGGTAAAAAACATTTTTACCTTTTAAGTTTGCTATTATGGAGTTCTAATTTTAATTACTCATTTGAATCACAAATATATTATTAACAATTTCACTATTTTCAGGTGTACCGGCTATCAATTGGAGCTTCATGTGGACTCTCATGGCCATCTGATAAAATCATAATTCAAGTTCTAGATGATTCAACTGACAAAATGACTAGGGTATGACTCCAATCTTGACTCAACCCACACAAATAAATGGAAAAGATCTCCCAATTTGAGGCACTTGGCAAAGTTCACTAAAGGCATGTACTGACCCATCCCCAAGCCCATTCATAATGAACAGAGAAAGCACCCAAAATCCCTTAAACACAAGCTGAATCAACTAAGTCAACACTAAATCAGTTCAATTGGTGATCTGGTTTCTCTTTCAACATCTTATTTTGCTAAATGATTAGTTTATACCTAACTTTTAACAACATCATGGCTCATAAACTTCTTTGATCAGAAACTATATTCCCTTTTAACTACAAATAACTAGTTGTATTTTGACATTTAACAGGATTTGGTAGAGATGGAATGCTTGAAATGGATGAGCAAGGGAGTGAATATCAAGTATGAAACGAGAAACAACAGGAATGGTTACAAGGCAGGGGCACTAAGGGATGGACTTAAGAAGAATTATGTTAAAGATTGTGAGTTCGTAGTTATATTTGATGCAGATTTCCAGCCAGAGCCTGACTTTCTCTCTAGGACAGTTCCCTTTCTTCTTGGCAACCCAGAACTCGGCTTGGTTCAGGCACGATGGAGATTTGGTAAGTAATATATAACTATGGTAAAGATGAAAGCTGACCCCAGTGAGCAGGTTACTAACTAAGATCAGTCAAATAGTTTCTTGTAGCCAGCATCAGAACAGGCCAATAAGAATCAATGTTGTGAAGATGGTTAAGCTATGAGCTTTGCTGAATCATCTTCAAACAGGTCAGAGTGTCACAGTGACCAATCTGAAGTCCAGTAGCAACACCAAGCCTGATAAATAACCAAAGGACATTAGCATCATAGAAAAATGGACTTAAACACATGGTAATGCACCATTACCGAAATCTAGTCACCATTTCATTACTGAAATTCACTTAGGCAGCAGTATAATTGACACAAACCATGAAACCTACTTTAGTAGTTGTAAACTGCAGCCAGCTAAGTCAAATTAGCAACATTAAACCAATACTCATTGGGCTACTTAATTGCCACAAAACTAAACACTAACAGTGGCAATTCTGGAATTGTACTCAAACCTATAATGACATAGTCTACTGACTATGATTTTGGTTAGTTCTGTACATTATATCTAGGTTCCATATCAGGCATTTTCAGGTTTAGTTTCACTAAAAAAGAAGCAGGCGTTCATCACCTTGCTAGAGTTTCATATCCCATATCTTTAATGTATAGAACTTTGAATAAATCATTATCACAATAACCACCACTATCACTGATAAAAATTGTCAATAATGTTACTTTAAATGCAGTGAACTCAAATGAGTGCTTAATGACACGTCTCCAGGAGATGTCCCTAGACTACCACTTCAGTGTAGAACAGGAAGTAGGGTCCTCAACATATTCCTTCTTTGGCTTCAATGGTAAATGAACCAACAAGCATATTGCACAATTCCTCGTCATTTATGTTTTTCATGTCAAAGCCATAAATGCAGAGAATAAGCAATTGCAGGCACAGCAGGAGTCTGGAGAATTCAAGCCCTTGTCGATGCAGGTGGATGGAAAGAAAGGACAACTGTGGAAGATATGGACTTAGCAGTTAGAGCCAGCCTCAAGGGTTGGAAGTTTGTCTTTGTGGGTGACCTCTCTGTGAGTTTGTCTTTTCAACTTCTTTTACTTTATTGCTCTTCAATTATTTGTTTTCCCTTATTAATGCATTTATCAGATAGTCCCATAATTAAGAACAAAATGGCAGGTTAAGAATGAACTACCCAGCACATTTAAAGCATATAGATATCAGCAACACCGATGGTCATGTGGGCCTGCCAATCTCTTCAGGAAAATGATGAAGGAGATCATCTTGTGTGAGGTATGTGCTTAAACATCTGATGTTGCCATATGTTTATAGTAAAACCTTTATAGCCTTCCGAAACATTTTATTGATAAAATATACTAAGATAGACAACAGATTTGTTCAACACAAGTTTACTTTATCAAACAGGGCCAACAGGGGATTTAGTTTGTCACATGTTCATCCCAGTTGCAAAGTAATCATGTGGTTGGCTGCCTGCATCATGAAGTAGCAACTAGTTCAGTTTTTATACAACTGAATAGAGAAATTCTCAGCATAGAATCAGTTCAAATGAACCTGACGTAGCTTTGATACTAAAACTTCCAGAATTGTGTAGGACATGAGCAATTAACCCAAGAACGCTTAGTGCTGCCTCCACTGAGCTGACTCATGACACAGCTTTGTGGTGACACTTAACAAAAATCCCATGAAGAGGCGTGACTCTTCGAAAAGAATTTAAGTATCATCCAAGATCAAAACAATGGTGATGGATCCATGGGCTATCATCACGAATCTATCATGTGCATCTCTGGCTTTAGTAGTACTGGAGTTGGATACATTGTAAAGGACTTTGCTGAAAGATATTCATTCTCTTTTCTTCTTTTCTTTCTTCCCTTTACCACTTACTGTGTTATTTACAAAATACTATGTTATACAAACATTCAAATGCAAATTAGGTGATTTACATTGTTACAACTAATACTGAACTTGACCAGGAACCCAAGCAAGTCTTGCAATTGTAGATTTATCTTCTTTAGACATCTTCACTCCAAAACAGCCCTTTACCACTCCTTGCCTTATGTAAGTTTGGAGTTTGATCCAGATCAACTGCAGTCATAGTGTGAGTCCGAGGACCTTGAACCAAGCTGCAAGGATACCAAAAACTGGCTCTTGCAAGTTGTAAAACTCTCAAGGTAAAAGCTGACTTAGGTAAGATAGGTCATAAACTAACCTACATAAGGGTATAGAATAATAGTTCTATGGAAAAAAAATTATGCTAATGCTTTAATGAACAATAGTAGCAAAAGTAAATTATCAGAATAAAGTAGATAAAGTTAGGTAGAATTATTTCCTCCATTTGAGATGAACAGCATTAATTTCTCAAATTTGTTATTTGGAAAAGCAGAAGGTGTCCATGTGGAAGAAATTTCATGTCATATATGCATTCTTCTTCATACGGAAGATTGTGGCCCATCTAGTAACCTTCTTTTTCTACTGCATCATCATCCCATTATGCGTGCTGGTTCCTGAAATACATCTTCCCAAATTTGTTGCAATCTACATTCCTTCAACAATCACCATTCTGAATGCCATATGCACCCCAAGGTATGCACTCAACCTCACTCAGATAATAACTATATTGTTTTCCAAGAAAGAGGCATAACTCTCTGCTCTTTTGGATCTTAATAGATCACTTCATTTGGTTGTATTTTGGATACTCTTCGAAAATGTAATGTCACTGCATCGAACAAAGGCAGCCATCATTGGACTAATAGAGGCAGAAAGAGTGAATGAGTGGGTGGTCACAGAGAAGCTTGGAAACACAACAAAGCAGAAGACTAGCATCAAGACAAACAAGAAGCCCCGATCACGAGCTGGAGAGAGGTATCACTAGTTTTGGAACAAATTTTATTGAAGGGTGCATTACGCCAGTGTGTCCCACATTGATAATCAAGTAATTCTTAGGTGTATTTATGTTGGATTTTGTTGGAAAAGACATGATTGACTATCAGCATAACCCACTGAGACCACATAGGTACATACCATGTCATCTAAGTCAAATTAATCTCATGAGTCTTCATCAAGTGGACCCAAGTAACTAAATTGAATAACCAAACAAATTTTCTTATACCAAGTTTTCGATTACAAAACCGCTATAAATGTATGTATCCTTTCCAAAAACTTGAAGGATTTTTAGACACTGGGTCAGCAGCAGTTTCTGCAATGTGTTAGCAGAATCAGCTTAACAACAAACTCTAGTGGGTTCAGCTGCTTCTTCACATAGATATGACCAATGTGCAGCAGCTGAGAAACAAAGAAAGATGAGATACAGTAGTTCAGGGTCTCTTCTCTCCCACTTGATATATGTAATATATATATATATATATAATGGGTTTATCTAACATTAAACTAGTTATATTTAACATTAGATGAATTCAACCTTATTAAAATGACAAATCCTCCTAAAAGAATGGCACTTTTGAAAATGCACGGTTATTTTTTGAGGTCAAAAGGTTAACTTTAGATTCATAAAGTTACTTTTTTAAAAAGATGTTTGACTTTTCATTTCCCTCCAAGTTCAAAAGACCTATAATGCCCAAAAAAGTAGCCATGCATTTTAAAAAATGTCATTTTTTAAGGGTAAATTTTAATATGGTTGAATGTAGCTAATGTTAAACACAACTAGTTTAATATTAGATAAAACCTACATTATATATATATAGAGAGAGAGAGAGAGCAACTCAAAAGACAAAAGGCAATCTGAAGGGCTCGATAAAACCTTGCCAGCTCACAAGCTTTTCTCAAGTTCTGTAGTGGGTGCAAAAGTCTAACCACTGACTTAACCCTAGGAATTAATTCTTTATGTTTCAGAGAGAACGTAGTTTTTAAAAACATTGTCTAACATTGGTGGTGTTCAATTATCAGGATTCATACACTGGAGATCCTGATGGGACTACTCCTCTTCTACTGTGCAATCTATGATCTCTTGTTTGGTCGTGATCACTTCTATATCTATCTATTCCTACAAGCTGCTGCATTTCTTATAATTGGCTTTGGATATGTTGGGACGTTTGTGTCCAACTAAGTAGTAACTGTGCCTAACCAACATTGATCCTTTCAGAGATAGACCTCAAGTGTGTATATTGCATGTCTCTGGCACTTGTATGTAAAAGCTTCCAAGATATGCGAAGACAGCGACCTTGACTTAGAAATTTTGTGTATCTATACACAAGATAATGAAACATCAATGCTGTATGCTGTCTGAAAATGAGAAATGTATCCTTGTATCCATCTCTATGTGACGAGCAGAGTCCATATGTGGGAGCATGTATTTCTTGTGAACAGCTAATCCATGTGATTGTATTACCCCTTTGTGAATACCCTAGTGCATGCGTTTTGTATCACCTCTTTGTGAATATCCTAGTGCAAGTGCTTGTATTATTCTTCCATGAATACCCTGAACCCATGACCGATTTTTTGTGTGTGCACATACACATGTTTTGCTTGCAGGTGTCCATGTTCATACGCTAGCGCATGAGAAATGTGTCCATGCCATAGAAACAATGACAGCATTAGAAGCAAGAGATACAGTAGATAAGGTCAAAAGTGCACCACCATTAGCCATTGGCACAAAACCAATTGCTGGTTCTCGAAAGGAGGTCAAGAGAAGGTTCCATGATACTAGATAAGCAGGCTCAATCACATACCAATCATGTGTGCATATAGAAGGTAAAGAAGACATAGAAAGAGATACAGCCAAGTCAAATAAACAAAATCTTAGTGGAGATCCAAGCACAAAATGTGATATCTAACATATCAACTATGGAAACTGATTGGTGCAGCAAGAAAGCTAGAAAAGAAAAAACTCATAATATTAAATAAATGTTTATCGAGCCTAAACACAATAGACAAAAGAACATGAAAGCATAAAGAAAAGAAAACTGCCTGGCAGTAACACATACAAGACCACACAACAGAGTGCATTGTAATACACTCACTCTCCTATGTGTGATCAATAAGAGTTTGTGAAGGAGAGGCTTCGTGCGCGCCACAGAGAGAGAGAGAGAGAGAGAGAGAGAGAGAGAGAGAGAGAGAGAGAGAGATGAGTTTTTCCATAATCATCCCTACCTTATCTGATTTTCCAAAATCGTCCTTACATTTCAAAAGGTTAGGACAAATGCATTCTTCCATCATGTGACATCTAGTTACCTTAAGGATGATTTTGCCATGGTTGGTAAAAAGGGACGGATGATTTTGGAAAATAGGATAAGGGAAGGATGGTTTTGGTTTTGCCTTATGAGGGACGATCATGGATAAAGATATATACTACAAAGAAGGGAGAATTGTTCCAAGATATTTTCATTAAGAAAATGAAAATCCAGATTAATGCCTTCAGCAATCACATGAATATGCAAAGCATATGGTGCTTATTACAATATAATGCATTACGATTAGCCAAAAAAAAACCAAGGTTAGCAAGTAAATGAAACATCTTTAGCAACATTTTTCCTAGCTATATAGTCTACCTCAATTCACAACTTATTGTTTCTTCGACCATCATAATACAAATGAATTATTTTGATGTTACTTGCAGATGGAAAGCCAATCAGGAATCAGGGGTCTTGGAACAACCAAAAGAGAAGAATAGCTAGACTTGGTCTCAGGCATGGACAAGAAAGCCTATTATATCAGGGTTAAAGGGGGAAAAGAAGAAGATATTCATGGTCATTTACAATTCATAATGGCTGAAGGAGTGACCGATGATAATCAAAATTTACCAATTCAATCCTTAGTTGGGAGTTGGAGATCCATTTGTTGATGATGTGATGTCAGTGTCACCATCCATCATATCATTCTGGGCAGCTATGCAATGCAAATGAATTTGCAAATACTTGCAAATCCTTTAGCTAAGTTGATTTTGGAACACAACAATACAATTTCAGTTAATAATCAGTTGCCCCTTGCTCCTGACAAAGTTGCGGACTTCATCGGGTTGCACATTGAAACTCACCTCTTAGATGATATGTAGTTAATGGCTGATAAATTTGGGAATCAGTCTTAAATCAGCTCAAATTGATGTAGCAACTGGTGATTAGAGGCAAGTCATCATCTTCTTTTTTATACATGAAATATGAAAAATAGCTATAGATTTAAACTCCATAAGGTATCTTGTGCAAGTTACTAAACACTTACCAGATTAAGTAGCTTTAAACTTTAAACCTTGGTAAAGAGTCTGATAACTTTAAATTACAACTTAGGGCTCACTAAGTTATCCAAGTTGAATGAACATGAGTTGATATGTGATTCAACCTAATCACAGTTGGCTCGCTGTTTCATCCATGCTTCCAGCCAGTGAGAGCAGTCTTAGTAAAACTCAGCTATATCTTTGTTAAAACAAGTTTACCATGACATGTGGCCAAGAGGATAGCCAACATGAGGAAATCAGCCAATTCAATTGAGTGGCTGAATCCTACCTCCTCTTCTCTATTTTCTTATATTTACTATCATAATAGCTGGCATAGTCGCTTTCTCCTCCTGGCAAAGCTCCAACTGGAAAGAAAAGGAAAGAACAAAGCATAAGGGAACACCGTGAGAAGACCAAGATCCTTCATGTAAAACTTATGACAAAGGAAGGTCTTGAGATCTTTGATACGTGACTGACTACCCCTGTTGTAATAATGTCGTCAACATAGACAAGAATCAATGTCATATCAGAATTATCAACATGAGTGAATAAGGAGTAATCACATTGACTACATGTGAAGCAAATAGATTGAATTGTTGTACTGAATGTCTCAAACCATGCCCTGGATGCCCGCTTGAGCCCATAGATGGCCTTTCTTAATCTCAAGGTTGTCTTTGCAACACCACCTTCGGGATAATCGGGTGGATGCTCCATATATACCTCTTCATATAATCTTCCGTGAAGGAATTCAAAAAATATAAATTTTCAATTATATATATAATTAAAGTGATAAAATTGTGAAAAATATATTAAAATATAGGTGACGTCAGCTGGGTCTGGGCGTGGCCCAGAACCCACTGGCAAGAGCTAGATGAGCCAAATATAATTTGAATTTTTTTTCATTTTTAACCTTTAAATTCAAGCAAAATTCAAGTTAAATTCAGGTGAAATTCGAAGGCAAAAATTAAGGTGAAATTCGTAATTCTGAGCATGTTAGTGACCTGTCTTTCTGAAATCGGGTTATGATTCGCCCAAAAATCGCATTTTTCAAAAATGACTCACCTTTATTTTTGCCTCTTTCTAGATTGGATCAGACTGAATCCGCTCCATTTGATTCAAATTAATATGAATCTGGACCCAGTCTAGGACCCATATTAACTAGAATCTGGTTGAGGTAGAGTCCATATAGATTTAGATCTTGGATCAAGATCTCCATCTAAAATTCATACATGGTCAATTTAAAACTTTAATATCAATTTAAAATTTAAATTGGATAAGGTAGAGTTCTACTTGGAGTAGAACTCTACTCTATGGAGTTTTCCAAAGGGGGGCAACACCCTATGGAATATTCTTTTGAATATTATATTAAATATAATAATAAATAAGTAACTTAATTAATTAATTAAAAAAAAAAAGATATTATCTAGAGGATAATGTAGAGTTCTATATGAAGTAGAACTCTACTTAATAAGGTCTTCTCTAGAGGGGACGCCACCTTATAGATAAAAATTTAATTAGAAAATAAGAAATAAATAAATAAGAAGATAAAGTATTAATATAAAAAAGGGTTGGTCTCCCCTCTCTCCAGAAAATCGTGTTCTAGAGTGAGAGGGAGAGAGTTAGAGAGAGAGTAAGCTAGAAAAAAGAGGAAACCCCAAACTCATGTGAGGAGAGAGAAAAGAAAGAAAGAGAGAAAAGAAGCGAGAAGGACAAAAAAAAAAGAAAGAAGAGAAGAAATCCAGTTTTTTTATACATTGGTCTTTTTTCTACGATACGATTGAGGTACGGGTTTCTCTCTAAGTTTTTACCGGAAGGAATAGGTAAAAATATGATTCGTGTATAGGTTTGAGGGAAAAGAAAAAATCTGATTTTGAAACAACATATATTTATGTATATGTGTTGTCGATTTTGTTAGATTAATGTATTTGTATCATTATTCACATATATGTCGATTTTCCTAATTCATGTGTTTGAAATTATATATGCAAATACATATTCAGACCATCAATTTTATTTGTTTTTGTACATGCATATTACCATGTTCATGATTCATGCATCAAAAGTATGTTTATGCCATAGATTCAGTTGGTTCTATCGATGTATTTGAGATATACATGAAATTTTAGACTGTTGATTTTGTTGATATGCATATAGCTAAATATACATGTTTGTCTATTGCGCTGATGTATAAATATGAAATTTTAGACTGTCGATTTTGTTGATATGCATGCTTACTGAAATTTTGCAAAAGATGCATAAATCACCTTTGAGATGTGTTGGTGGTCATATGTGAACCACTATGAGCCGTATAGGCCAGAAGCATGTGTTGCTCTACATATTATTGATTTTATTTATACATAGCAAAATTTATTTTTGAAAAGTTAATAGTTTTTTCAAAATTAATTGCACTATTATATTTTATGGGCCAGAGCTTGAATTTGGTTTTGCATGTTGATTTGCAAAACGGTTCTTTTGTAAAGAATTTGAAAATATTTGAAAAGGTAAAAGACACCAAACAGTGTAATTAATCTCTTTCTTGATGTTTCTTCCACAGTGTGCGAATCTTGGATGACGATTTTGGAGAACCATGAAGATACTAAAACTGCGTATGTGATTGTGTCTCTAAACCTAATATGGTGGTTCAGCTCCCGGCCACGGTTTTAGGAAGATTCAGCCACTTGCCTATAGTGTTGTTGACTCAGCTGTAGTTATTGGTATACCAAGAAAGTTGCGTCAATAGATGTTAATTTCTCTGATGTCTCGACATTAAATGTTGATTTCTAATGTTCTGATGGATGGTGTTGATTCCTGCTATCGGTCGAGGAACGAGTGTGAAACTTATTAATAAAATACAAATTGTGTGTTAAGCTACAACTGAGAACCTAACTTGGACTTCAAGAATTTATACACGTTTTAAGTATCTACGGGTTTAAAGAAAAATAAAAATTAAATTTGTATGCATTTAATAGAGACATGCATGCAAAAGCAACTCTGATAAATAGCCTAATAAGTTATTCATGCATGTACATTGAATCATGTATATTTACTGTTAAGCATTAGTTCATGCATTCATGCTTATTATGTTTCGCATGATATTTGTTATTGCATGATATTTGGTTAAATGTTTGAATGGTAAGTTGATTGTGATAAATTGTTGTGATACTCTTTTGAAATTTATGCATGAGTTTGGATTATACTATTTCCTTTACTCTTTAGATTTTTAGAAGAATTCGTATAAAAGACTTTAGTTTTTACCCGTTTTCATAAAACTGTTTTACTAGTTCGGATGCTCGGTGATGTCTTGACTTGCTGGATGGAGACTGTGAGTCTTATGACTCGTTTTTGGTTCTCTGACAGAGTGGCTCATTATGATATAGACGATTTTTTGTCTTAGTTTATTTTAGCATTATTTTTATTAAATAAATAAAG
The DNA here is from genome assembly GCF_984573655.1 of Nuphar pumila. Taxonomy (NCBI): domain Eukaryota; kingdom Viridiplantae; phylum Streptophyta; class Magnoliopsida; order Nymphaeales; family Nymphaeaceae; genus Nuphar; species Nuphar pumila. The sequence continues at coordinate 30,333,456 of NC_143250.1, read as the reverse complement.
CTGATGCTTCTTCTTTTGATTCAATGCACTGGTTTGTGATTTGGAATATTAAATCTATGATGCCCCAGATCTTTGGGTTTGTTTGGACAATTGTTTTTAAAAAAATATATATTCTATTATTTTTATGAGGGTCAGTTGGGGTCGTTTTTTAACTCCGCCTGGGTATAACTGTTTAGTTATACACCATCGGTCCTAAGCCCGGATAAAGGAGGAGGGTTGCGGTAGGCCAGTGACAGCCAACATTAAAACTTGTTGAGATTAAGAGGTTTTTAAGTTTAAGGTTTCTTAAAAGTAGGTTATTTGATATTTCTTGCTTAATGAGGGACTTGTATGTAATTTTTTATAATAGCCTCTCTCTATTTAACATAGAGATAAGCCCTAATAAAGGTTAACGAGTTTTCTCATCTCTCTCTCTCTCTCTCTCTCTCTCTGCCTCAGTTTTTGTGCATCTCATCGGAATTTTTACATGGTATCAGTGTTGAATTATGTATATATAAATATATATATATACTTATATATATATACATTTGTATATATATATAAGTATATATATGCATATATGTATATATACATAATTATATAGCTTTTTCCTGTTTTGTATAAACCAAAAACCCGATAGGGGTGTTTTGGTAATTCCATATGTATTTTTTGTTTTTTACTTTTCTTTCTTTTTCGCCTTTTTCTTTTTCCTTTTTTATTTCCTGTTTTTGCTTTTTGGAACCATAAAGGGGCCCCACCCATCTAGTCGTTGGGGCCCCAACAGTCATATTTATGACCGTTGGGGCTCCCAACGACTAGAAGGGAGCCCCCTTTATGGTCCTTCTAAAGTGCTCTCCTCCTCTATAAAAAGAGTAGGTTCCCCCTTGTAAATGTATGGGTTTTTACACCCTTCTCTTACTTTCTTCAATAAATCCAACTTATGACTTTAAGTCATTTTCTATATTCTTGAGTTTTTGTGTGTGCACATTTGGTGTTTGTGTTCTTGGCTCTTGTAATCACTCTTAAAGAGTGACTTTTGCCCTATTGGTGCTTCCGCCTCTTTTCATTACACGGTATCAAAGCTTGGTTGGTGATTGGGCTTCTCTTTTGTCATCTTGGAAAGCGTGCCTCTCAAAGTTTTGAAGAAAGGAAGTATATTTGGTGCCGATAGAACGTGACTCTAAAGTGGAGCTCTCTTTCAAGCTAAATGGGTCCAACTATCTCATGTGGGCCTCCGCTATGGAAAATCATCTAAGAGGTAAGAAACTTTGGGGCTTTGTTATGGGAACTACTCCCGAACCCTCTCTTGTTCTTACCAAAATTGAAAATGAAGTTGAAAAGACTTTAGATGGCGATGAGCGCATCAAAGCCATTAATGAACATCAATCCAAAATCGAGGATTGGGAAAGTAACCATGCCAAAATTTTGGCATGGTTTATGAACAATGTAGATCTTAAAAATTGTGCTAATATTGCCAAGTTTAGAAGGGCCAATAAGGCTTGGTTTTTCCTTAAGGGTATGTATACTCAAAAGGATCTTGCTCGGCAATTCTTTTGTCAAGAAAAAATTTGTTCCACCAAACAAATGGATATGAGTGTCCGGGACTATTTTAGCTCTCTAACCCCTCTTTGGGATGAGCTTGCCCTTCTTGAGCCCAAATGGGTTGCTCTACAAGATATTGAACTTAGAAGGGAACAAATTGAAAAGGAGCACTTTTTTCAATTCCTTCATGGACTTCGCCCGGAATTTGAACAAGTGAGGGCATCTCTTCTCCATAGAAGCAAAGCCCTACCTATTGAAGATGCTCTTGCCGAGGTATGTCAAGAAGAAACTCGACTTGGCTTGAGCATTAGGAATGATGAGGTTTTGGCCGTTAATAGGTCCGGATCAAATGTTAAAGCATATAGACCTCCCCACTTTAACAAAAATATCAATGGGCCTAGAAAGGGGATCATATGCCACTATTGTAATGAACCGGGGCACATTAGACCGGTTTGTCCAAAGCTTAAAGGAAAGGTTGTCGCGGTTGGAGAAAATTCTCCAAAGAAGGAAGAAAGTACCAAAGAAGGAGATATCAAGGAAACTCTTAATCATATCACCGAAGTTCTCCAACACCTTCTCAAGTCTTCTCCTTCAACATCCGGAGCCGCCATCGCCTACTCTTCATCACCTCCAGGTATGTGGATACTAGACTCTGGTGCTTCTTTTCATATGACATCTCATAAAAACTCCCTTTCAAATGTTTTTTCCGAACCCATGTCCTCCTATGTTTCAACGGCCGATGGAACGTCATTAAAAATTGAAAGCATTGGAACACTTGACTTCAAAAATTCTCAATACTTTTTTGTTCCTAAAGTAAGAGTTGTTCCAAAAATTAATTTAAATCTCTTTTCCGTTTCCCAAATCACCGACCATGGATGCCAAGTCTCTTTCTCACCTAAAGATTGCATCGTGCAGGATCTCCAGTCAGGGAAGCTGATTGGGCAAGGCCATAGAAGGAGTGATCTCTATTTTATGGACTTTTTGACGCTTCCATCTAAGTCATCTTGCAATCTTGTTAAAGACAAAAGTATTGGAATTTGGCATGAGAGACTTGGTCATCCAAATTTTGTAAAAATGTCTCTCTTCCCTTTTTTGAACAATACTTGTAAAGACAATCACATGACTTGTAAAGATTGCATTTTTGGGAAATCTAAAGCTACTCTGTTTCCTCAAAGAAGTTATTTTACCACTCGGCCATTTAAACTTGTTCATTCCGATGTGTGGGGACCTTCCCCAATTTTATCTAAAGGAGGTTTTTCGTATTATGTGGTCTTTATTGATGACTTCACTAGATTTACGTGGATATACTTCCTAAGTCGCAAATCTGAAGTCTTCTCTTTCTTTAAAGAATTTCATGCAATGGTTAAAAATCATTTTTTGGGAAATCTATCTATTCTTAGGTCCGATTCGGGAGGTGAATATATGTCTAATGATTTTCAAAATTATTTAAAAGAAAATGGAATTTATCATCAACGTTCTTGTCCCAACACTCCGCAACAAAATGGTCTTGCGGAAAGAAAGCATAGGCACATAATAGAAACTACAAGAACATTATTGATTTCAAAAAATATCCCAAAATCCTTTTGGGCCGAAGCGGTTCTAACTTCAACATATCTCATCAATAGAATCCCTTCATCCTCTTTGAAAAATCTTTCTCCATTTGAAAAACTTTACAATATGTCTCCCGATTATAAAAGATTAAGAATTTTTGGATGTAAATGCTTTGTTTTAACTCGCAAAAATGATAAACTTTCTCCTAGGGCTATTGAATGTATTTTTTTGGGATATGGCGAAAAACAAAAAGGATATCGATGTTTTGACATAATTAAGAATAAACTTTATATCTCAAAAGATGTCACATTCCTCGAAGAAGAAAATGGTTTTTCGCATCAACCAAATAAAAATATTGACTATTCCTTTTTATTTGACTTGTTACCTCAAGAAAACATCATAGATGATCATATTGATCTTAATGAAGATCTTGTTGAACATCCAAATAATGATCAAAACTTAGAAGAAAATGATTCAAGACAAATACAAGTCTACTCTAGAAGGAATGAAAGAAATCCTCCTTGTGCCCTTGAAAGATTTTCTCAAAGTGAGTCGATAGAAGAAACCTCTCAAAGAAGATCAAATCGCATTCCTAAGATTCCAAATAGATTTGTTTCTTATGACTCTTTTTCCCCTAATTATCGAGCATGTCTTCTTGCTCTTTACTCCTTTCATGAACCATCTCATTACAATGATGCTAAACAATATGTTCATTGGAATGAAGCTATGGAGCTCAAACTTAATGCCCTTAAAAAGGCGCAAACTTGAGAAATCATTCATCCTCCCAATGACAAGAAACCCATTGGATGTAGATGGGTGTTTAAAGTAAAAACTAAGAGTGATGGTTCATTAGAAAGATATAAGGTTAGGTTGGTAGCCAAAGGTTATGCCCAAGAGTATGGGGTAGACTATGATGAAACTTTTGCCCCAGTTGCTCGAATGACTAGTGTTCGAGCCCTTATTGCCATAGCTTCTGTTAAAAAATGGCCCATCTTTCAACTTGATGTTAAAAATGCCTTCTTGAATGGTAATTTAAATGAAGAAGTTTATATGGAACCACCTCCAGGTATGAATTTAAATGGAAAAGTTTTAAAATTAAAAAAGGCTTTATATGGACTTAAGCAAGCTCCTAAAGCTTGGTATGACAGGTTTAGTAATGTATTAATCAATTTAGGTTTTTCTTCTTGTTATACTGACACTGCTCTTTTTGTCAAAAGGACAGGTGACTCCATTATTATGCTTTTGCTGTATGTTGATGATATGATCATCACTGGGAATGACAAAAAGGGAGTAAATGATGTTAAGTCTATGTTAAAAGATACTTTTGATATGTCTGACCTTGGTTATTTGAGATATTTTTTAGGAATTGAAGTGGCTTATTCAGCGCGTGGGTACATCTTATCTCAAATGAAGTTAGCTGCAGAAATTTGTACCAAATCAGGAATATCTGATGAAAAGAAAGTGGAGACTCCTGAAGTTATCAATGCGAAACTAAGACTTGAAGATGGTGTTCTTCTTGAAGATCCAACCCCCTACCGTCAATTAATTGGATCCCTCACCTATCTATCCATCACACGTCCAGACATAGCTCATGCGGTTCATGCAGCAAGCCAATTTCAGCACGCTCCTACTACGGTTCATATGGCGGCCGTAATGAGAATTGTGCGATATATCAAAAATACCATCTCCAAGGGACTCTTCTTATCCTCTTCCTCATCTCTTGAATTGACTGTTTTTACTGATGCTGACTGGGGAGGAAATCCCAATGATCGGATCTCAATTACGGGTCTTTGCATTTTTTTAAGTGAATCCCTCATCTCGTGGAGATGCAAGAAGCAGCAGAAGGTCTCCTTATCATCTACTGAAGCTGAATATCGGGCTATGGCGATGACAACTATGGAGATTGTGTGGCTCAGAAGTCTTCTTGGTGACATGGGCGTTCCCATTTCCACTCCCACCAAGCTCTGTTGTGATAACAAGAGTGCGATATACATTGCCAGCAATCACACCTTTCATGAGCGGGCCAAGCATATCGAGATGGATTGCCATTATGTTCGAGACGAATATCTCAAAGGGACCATCACATTGCCATATGTCACTTCAGAGTATCAACTAGCTGACTTCTTCACCAAGGCGCTCCCAACTCCACGATTCATGTTTCTTCTTGGCAAACTTTCGGTCTTTTCCCCGTAAAGTTTGAGGGGGCATGTTAAATTATGTATATATAAATATATATATACATATACTTATATATATACATTTGTATATATATATAAGTATATATACGTATATATGTATATATACATAATTATATAGCTTTTTCCTGTTTTGTATAAACCAAAAACCCGATAGGGGTGTTTTGGTAATTCCATATGTATTTTTTGTTTTTTACTTTTCTTTCTTTTTTCCCCTTTTTCTTTTTCCTTTTTTATTTCCTGTTTTTGCTTTTTGGAACCATAAAGGGGCCCCACCCATCTAGTCGTTGGGGCCCCAACAGTCATATTTATGACCGTTGGGGCTCCCAACGACTAGAAGGGAGCCCCCTTTATGATCCTTCTAAAGTGCTCTCCTCCTCTATAAAAAGAGAAGGTTCCCCCTTGTAAATGTATGGGTTTTTACACCCTTCTCTTCCTTTCTTCAATAAATCCAACTTATGACTTTAAGTCATTTTCTATATTCTTGAGTTTTTGTGTGTGCACATTTGGTGTTTGTGTTCTTGGCTCTTGTAATCACTCTTAAAGAGTGACTTTTGCCCTATTGGTGCTTCCGCCTCTTTTCATTACAATCAGAGCGATAGATCTCGGGAGCGTGATCGATCGTGATCGATCCACACCAACAAAAGGCGAAAAAAAAAACAAAAAGGGTTGGAAACAGGTGTGCACATTTAATTTTTCTTTGCATAGATATGATAACAGATCTGGTGTCTGACTAAAGTCATGACACAGATCTAAGGGACACGATGACTGCGTGTCATCAGGATCGGGATATGGCAGTTTTGAATGGTGCGCAGAAGAAACAAAAGTTTTTTTTTTGTTGGCAATTTTGGATCTGGATGTGAAAGTTGTTCTCTTGCCGTAAATCCTGTGTTGTGAAGTTTTTTTTTTTGCTGTCGTGATTTCTGTGTCTGGGAGCAGCTGTCGTGATTTCAATTTTTTTTTTTTTTTGCTCATATTATCTTTGATCGTGAATCTGGGTGCCGAGTTTGACGTGGTTCTATTCTTCTCAAATCTCATTTCCTGTGTTGTTTTTTTATTACCTGTGGTCGTGAACCTGGATGTCGAGTTCGACGTGGTTCAGTTTTTTTTTGGATCTCATTGCCAGATCTGATCTGATCTCTGTTTTGGGTTAAATAACCCTGTGTAGTTGTGAAAGAGGTTATCATATGAGAGTGAAATACATTGGTTTTCTTTGCTGACATGATTTTATCCCTGATGTGGGTTGAACAACTTTGAGTGGTCGTGGAAATTGACTGACACAAGACTATGAAATATGTTGCTCCTGTGTTAGTTGGCTTGTGGTTGATGAACATTAAAAAAAAAAAAATTAATCATAAGTGATTAAGAGAGTGAATCTGTTTTTCTTTGCAGCAGTATTAGCATCAAATATCTCTCATTCATTATGGGTGACGTTTCAAAATTTGATCCCAAAAATGAGAATATTGGGGAATATAAGGCATTTGCAAATCCCTTTGCGTATGGTTCTTCTGTGAGATTGAATGAAACAAACTATGTCAGGTGGTCTAGAATGTTTATGATGTGGGTATCTGGACATCGTAGAAAACATATTTTGTTGGAAACTGAACCAAATGAAAAGGTGGGAAAATATATTACTTGGGACGAAGATAATGACATTGTTATGTCATGGATCATGAATAGTGTCGAACCTTATATTGCAGATGGTCTAATTTACTATAATACAGCCAAACAGATGTGGGACAATATTGGGACAATATTCAAGATACGTACTCACAAGAGACTAATGTGAGTCGTATCTTGCAAGTCGAACAGGAAATATATAATTTACAGCAGGGAGATAGACCTTGGCCCAGTACTATGCCTCCGTCAAAGCTGCGTTTGAAAGACTCAATGCTCACAGACCTCTTTGTTGTTCGAAACACAAGGATCATCAAGAACAGACTATAGTTGCTCGGTTTCTCACTGGTTTATCTTCAGAATTTTCTGTTGCAAAAGTCCAAATGCCGATTGGATCCGCTGTACCTACTCTTGCTGATGCATATAATCGTCTGAGTAGACTTGCGATCTCTCTTCCCCAATCTCATCTTGTGTCCCAGTCATCTGCTCTCGTTGTCTCATCTGGTTATGGGCGTGGAAATATTCAGAATATCAGAGGACGAGGTCGTGGAAGAGGTATAGGAGGCAGAGGAAAACTTCGATGTACATTCTGTGGAAAATCTGGACATTTAGAAGATCGCTGCTGAGATAAGCATGGCCGACCTACTTTTTTCTTCATCAAAGTCAAATGCTCCAAAAGCAAATGTTACTACACTAGAGGTAACAAATGCACATGATAATATCTCTGCAAGCGACAGTATCACCCTCAGTCGAGCAGAATATGATGAGCTGATAGCTCTTCGCCCTTCAAGCTCCTCCTCTCCTATAGCTGGTGTTGCCTACTCAACAGGGAATGCTAGTAAGTGGATTATTGACTCTGGTGCATCCAGACATTTGTGTGGAAATTCGTTTTTCTTTTCAGATCTAAAAGATATTAATGTTCATCGAGGAGTCTCATTAGCCGATGGGAGTTCCTCACCAGTTGTTGGTCAGGGAAATGTTTCTATATCTTCCTCCTTACAGTTGAAAAATGTTCTGCATGCTCCAAATTTTCCTCAAAGTTTACTCTCTGCTAGTTGTCTTACCAAAGAACTAAACTGTAGAGTGATATTTGATACGATGGGTTATTATTTTCAGGATTTATTGACGGGGAAGAAGATTGGTGGAGGCTATGAAGAACATGGAGTCTACTACCTACATCATCCAGTGGGTAATGTGTATGTTGCAGTGGACCACTACTCCAGTCCTGTTCAGTGGCATCGTCGTCTTGGTCATCCTTCATTGTCAAAGCTTTATTATGTCTTTCCTCAAATTCCTTCTACTACATCATTGCAGTGTGAAGCATGTCAGTTGGGCAAGCATCATCAAAGTTCGTTTCCTTCGAGTCAGAGTCAGTCCAGTCATAAAGTTTTTGAACTTCTTCATGCAGATGTATGGGGTCCTAGTAAGATTCCTACTAGGACTCAGTGTCGATATTATCTTGTTATTGTTGATGACTTTTCTAAGTTGTCGTGGGTGTTCTTAATAAAAGAAAGATCAGAAGTTCCAAGTATTATCAAATCCTTAATTCTTGAAATAAAAACTCAGTTTGAATCTGTTGTCAAGATTGTTCGCATTGATAATGCTCTTGAGTTTAAATCAAAATCCCTGTTACAATTTTACCAAGATCATGGCATTCAACCCCAAACTACCTATGCCTATTCATCTCAACAAAATGGTGTGGCTGAGCAAAAACACAGACACCTACTTGATATTGCACGGACCCTTATGATGCAATCCAATGTTCCTGCAGTATATTGGGGTGATGCGATTATCACTGCTTGTTATCTGATCAACCGCATGCCTTCATCTTCTGTGGGAGATCAAATTCCATTACATATCCTAAAACCTAATGCCCCACTCTTCTCTTTCTCACCTAAAATATTTGAATGTGTTTGCTTTGTACACAAACTTGGCCCTGACCGTGATAAACTAGCTGCTCAAGCTACAAAATGCATATTTATAGGTTATCCAAAAAATCAAAAGGGATATCGATGTTATGATCCAATTTCTCGCCGAGAGTATATCAGTGCGGATGTATCTTTCTTGGAATCCATTCCATATTACTCTAGCACTGGTTCCCAGATGCAAGTTGATCCAACTGAGTCTTTTCCATTACTTATACCTCCTTTTTCTTTGGAGTTTGTGCCCTCATTACCGAACCAAACTTCATCCTCTTCACAATTTAATAATCCTCCATTGGTATATGTGCGTAGAGCTCCATCTCCTCCAGTGCCTTCATCTTCTTCTTCTCCTAAGGTAAGTACTACTGACAACAGTGATCTTCATAATGATGATAACAGACCAATCGCTCTACGAAAGGGGACTCGACAATGTACCTTATATCCCATATCTCATTTTGTGTCCGATGTCAGAATTGGAAATCAGATGAAAACATTTATTTCAGCCTTATCTGTTGAAACTATTCCTCTGAACTATCAACAGGCAGAACTAGATAACAGGTGGAAGCTAGCTATGCAAGAAGAAATGGATGCTTTATTGTCTCAGCATACATGGGATCTAGTTGACTCCTCAGTGGAAGCTGACATTGTTGGATGCAAATGGGTCTATACAATAAAGTACAAATCGGATGGTTCTATTGAAAGGTACAAGGCCAGATTAGTAGCAAAAGGGTATACTCAGACTTATGGTATTGATTTCTTTGAAACCTTTTCTCCTGTTGCACGGATGGGCACCATTCGACTTGTTCTCTCAGTAGTTGTTCATCATGGTTGGAGTTTGTGTCAATTAGATGTGAAAAATGCATTTCTATATAAGGAGACAGTTTACATGCAACAACCTCCTAGATTCGAGGTTGAGGGGAAGTGTCAGAAGGTGTGTAGATTGAGAAAGGCGATATATGGCTTGAAACAAAGTCCACGCGCGTGGTTTCAAAAGTTGTTTGAAGTGATGTCGAGTTTTGGCTTTAATAGGTCAGCGGCAGACCATACATTATTTATCAAGAAAACCAACTCAGGTATAGTTGTTATGGTGGTATATGTGGATGACATCATTCTTACAGGAGATGATGTGAAAGATATTGAAGCCACAAAGGCTCATCTTCAAAAACAGTTTGTTACAAAAGACCTTGGCTCACTTAGATATTTTCTGGGTATAGAAGTTGCCAGGAGTCGTGAAGGGATGGTTTTGTCCCAAAGGAAGTATGTTCTTGACTTATTAAAGGAAACTGGAATGTTGAGAGCTAAACCAGCTAATATACCCATGGACCATAAAGTTCAGTTGTTTGAAGAAGGGTCGAAACCCGTTGACAGCAAAAGCTATCGCTCACTAGTAGGGAAGCTACTATATGTAACTGTGACCAGGCCTGATATTGCTTTAGCAGTAAGCAAAGTTAGCCAATTTATGGACAAACCAACTAAGATACACTGGAATGCAGCTATAATGATTCTCAGGTATTTAAAATCCTCTCCTGGAAATGGGTTATTATTCAAGAAAGGTGAAACTCTGGAGATAGTGGCTTACTTTGATGCTGACTATGCAGGATCTGTAGTTGATAGAAAATCTACCACAGGATTCTGTGTGTTTTTAGGAGATAACCTAATTTCATGGAGAAGTAAGAAGTAAAATGTGGTTGCTAGGTCGAGTGCAGAATCAGAATATAGGGCTATGGCCCAAACAGCTGTTGAATTAATGTGGGTTTGTACGGTTCTGAATGATCTTCAGGTGAAGGTTTCCTCTCCTATGACCATGAAATGTGATAACAAGGCTGCCACATATATAGCGAACAATCCTGTCTTTCATGAGAGGACAAAGCATATTGAGGTTGATTGCCACTATGTAAGAGATATGGTTCAAGCTGGTCATATCACTACCAAATATCTAAAGTTTGAGGACCAAGTTGCATATATGTTTACAAAGCCTCTTGCTAGACCAATTTTTTCAAAATGATGTGACAAGCTGAGCATGATCGATATCTATGCTCCAGCTTGAGGGGGAGTGTTGAGATTAAGAGGTTTTTAAGTTTAAGGTTTCTTAAAAGTAGGTTATTTGATATTTCTTGCTTAATGAGGGACTTTTATGTAATTTTTTATATTAGCCTCTCTCTATTTAACACAGAGATAAGCCCTAATCAAGGTTAACGAGTTTTCTCATTTCACTGCCGTCTCTCTCTCTGCCTCGGTTTCTGTGCATCTCATTGGAACTTCTACAAAACTTACTCATACCCTATGAATATGAACCAATATGAGAATTTCGTTGGGGCGTTCTGTTAAGACATATGTAATAATACATCTATATATATATATATAAATATAGATGTATTCACCATAATACCCGATAGGGGTATTATGGTCTTTTCACAAGTACCCAATAGGGGTACTTGTTTTATTCCTTTTATTTTTCTGTTTTTTATTTTTTGTTTTTTTTTATTTTCTAGAATGTTTATTGGGATACCAAAGGGGCCCCACAATGGAGTCGTTGGGGCCCCCAACGGTCACAATTGTGACCGTTGGGGGCTCCCAACGACTCTATTGGGAGCTCCCTTTGGTCTCCCTTTGCTTATAAATAGGGGGAACCCCCTTGTATCTTGTATTGCTTTTAGAGAGCTCCTCTCCAATAAAAGGGATATTATTTTTATGTGTGTAGCCTTGTTATAAGGCCCTTCGTATATCCCTTGGTGGATTTCCTCTCTTATGCTTGTTTCGTTTGTCCGTGTTGGACATAGTGAATGCATTAGCATTCTTGGATTCTTCCGCATACTTCATTACATGGTATCCGAGCCATACGATCTTCTAAGGTGAAATCGTGTCTCTCTCTGCTTCCTTTCTTTTTCACATCTTCATTTTGTAGCAATGGAAGTCAAGATCGATCTATCATTCAAGCTCAATGGGAAAAATTACATGATGTGGGCATCCCCAATGGAGAATAATCTCAAAGGCAAGAAGCTTTGGGGTTATGTTATGGGAACCGTTCCGGAACCCCAACTTAAGCTCACAAAGATGGAAGAAGATCAAGAGAAAGCACTTGAAGGTGATGCTCGTCTCAAGGCCATTGAAGATTATCATCACCAAATGGAAGATTGGGAGGGCAACCATGCAAAAATCCTAGCATGGTTTATGAATAATGTCGAACTTAAGGTATGTGCAAATATTGCAAAATTCCGTCGAGCAAATGAAGCTTGGTTTTTTATGAAGGGTATGTATACCCAAAAGGATCTTGCAAGAGCTTGTTTTTTGCAAGAAAAAGTGAGAACCACAAAACAAGGCGACATGAGCATACAAGACTATTATAGTGCTCTAAATCCTTTGTGGGATGAATTGACTCTTTTAGAGCCTAAATGGGTGGCTACGGAGGATGTGGAACTAAGACAAAAACAAATGGAACAAGATAAATTGTTTCAATTTTTATTTGGGCTTCGTCCCGAATTTGAACAAGTTAGATCCTCACTTCTCCATAGATCTACGTTTCCTCCTTTAGAAGAGGTTATTGCCGAAATTACTCAAGAAGAGACTAGGCATAGCATGAGTAAAAGCATAGATGAAGTTCTTGCCGTATCTAAACCCGACAATCATGTTAAAATATACAAGCCACCTCATTTTGGTAAGCAAGGGAGTGGTGGAAGAAAAATGATTATATGTCATCATTGTTATGAGCCGAGACATATTAAACCCGTTTGCCCAAAGCTAAATGGGACATTCAAGCCAAAGGTGGCTTCCGTTGAGGAATCCTCCACCAAAAAAGATGAAGGCAAGAACGGGGATCTCAAAGATACTCTTGGTCAAATTTCCTTGGCTCTCCAACAAATTCTAAAGGCTACTTCTTCCACCTCCGGTGCCGCCATTGTCTCATCATCACCTCCCGGTACGTACTCTTGGATTTTAGATTCTGGAGCCTCTTTTCACATGACTCCTCATGAAAATGCATTAACCAACGTGCACACCAACTCAAAAATATCTTGTGTCTCTACGGCCGATGGAACTTTTCTTAAAATAAATGGTATTGGAACTCTCGATTCTAAAAATGTTCAAAATTTTCTTATTCCAAAAGTTAGAATAGTTCCTAAATTAAATCTTAACCTCTTTTCCGTTTCCCAAATTGCCGACCATGGATGTGAAATATCTTTTTCATCCCAAGGGTGCTTTGTGCAGGATCTCCGGTCCGGGAAGCGGATTGGGCAAGGCCATAGGAAGGGAGATCTTTATTTTATGGATAACTTAATGCTTCCAAATACCTCATTTTGTATTTATGTCCAAGACAAAAATATTGAAACTTGGCATAAAAGGCTTGGACACCCAAGTTACTCTAAAATGTATCTTTTTCCTTTTGGAAACAAGTTTTGTAAAGAAAAAGATATCAATTGCAAAGATTGCATTTTTGGAAAAATAAAGTTTATTCCTTTTCCTGTTAGAACCTTTGTGACAACAAGACCTTTTGAATTGGTGCATTCCGATGTATGGGGACCATCTCCGATTCTATCCAAAGGTGGTTATTCATATTATGTTACCTTTATTGATGATTATACTAGATATGTATGGATTTATTTTCTTAACCTTAAATCGGAAGTTTTTAACTTCTTCAAAGAATTTCATGCAAAAGTTCAAAATCAATTTCAAAGTCACATATCCATTCTTAGATCCGATTCGGGTGGAGAATACTTATCAAATGAGTTTCAATCATATTTAAAACAACATGGCATTTGTCATCAAAAATCTTGTCCAAGAACTCCTCAACAAAACGGCCTAGCGGAAAGAAAACATAGACATATTTTAGAAACCACTAGATCATTATTCATTTCTAAAAATATTCCTAAAAGTTTTTGGGCCGAAGCCGTGTTAACCTCCACCTATTTAATCAATAGAATGTCATCTTCAAAATTGAACAATATCTCTCCTTATGAAAAGCTCTTCAATATGACACCCGATTACAATCGTCTTCGTATTTTTGGGTGTAAATGCTTTGTTCTTTTACATAAAAGAGATAAATTGTCACCTAAAGCAATAGAATGTGTATTTTTAGGATATGGTGAAAATCAAAAGGGCTATAGATGCTTTGACTATAAAAACAATAAGTTATTTGTCTCCAAAGATGTGACCTTTTTAGAAGATGAAAATGGATTTGAAATATTGAAAAAACCAAATGAAATTGATTATATGTTTATCAATAATCTTTTAGAAGATTCAAATGATGACTCCTTGAGTCATCCAGAATTTTTAGAAAATACTCATAATAATGATTCTCATGATAATGATGTATCACCAACTAATGGTGACAATCTCCAAGTATACACTCGGCGTGAGGAAGCACAACCTATTGGTGCTTTAGAAAAATTCTTGCGGCTTAATGAACCCCTAGAAGAAACCTCCCTTAGGCGATCTTCTAGAAAATCAATTCCACCTAATAGGTTTGTCTCATATGAAACTCTCTCACCTAACTATAGAGCTTGTCTAATAGCCTTGCATTCTTACTATGAACCTTCCCATTATAATCAAGCAAAAAATATTCCTCATTGGGTTGAAGCAATGAAAGTTGAACTAGATGCTTTAAATAAGGCTAAAACTTGGGAAATAGTTCAACTTCCTCCAAATAAAAAAGCTATAGGATGTCGGTGGGTCTACAAAGTCAAAACAAAAAGTGATGGTTCCCTAGAACGTTATAAAGCTAGATTAGTTGCTAAGGGATATTCACAAGAATATGACATCGATTATGAGGAGACTTTTGCCCCCGTGGCTCGCATGACAAGCGTTAGAACTCTAATTGTTGTAGCATCATCTAAGAAATGGCCTATATTTCAATTAGATGTTAAAAATGCCTTTCTTAATGGTCAGTTGAATGAAGAAGTATATATGGACCCTCTGCCGGGAATTAGTGTTAACCAAGGTCAAACTCTTCGATTATTAAAAGCTTTATATGGCCTTAAACAAGCCCCTAAGGCTTGGTATGATAGATTTAGTGCTATCATGTTACAATTGGGATTTCGTTCATGTTATACTGACACTGCTCTTTTTGTTGAACGTGCAGGTAATAGTATCATCATCCTTCTGCTTTACGTTGATGATATGATCATCACTGGCAATGATGAAAGTGGTATTCTTAATGTTAAAAATATGTTAAAACATAATTTTGATATGTCTGATTTGGGTTTTCTCAGGTACTTTCTTGGTATAGAAGTAGCATACTCTCCTCGAGGGTATATTTTGTCACAGATGAAGCTTGCTGCAGACATATGTTCCAAATCTGGGATTTCAGATGACAAAAAGGTGGAGACTCCCGAGTTTATCAATGCTAAACTATGATTGGAGGATGGAGTTTTGCTGGATGATCCTACGCCCTACAGGCAACTCATTGGCTCCCTCACCTATCTGACTATCACCAGGCCTGATATTGCTCATGTTGTGCACCCTGCAAGCCAATTTCAGCATGCCCCTACATCTGTGCATATGAGTGCTGTGCTTCGGATCATTCGATACATCAAAAATACTTTGACTAAAGGGCTATTCCTATCCTCACTCTCTTCCTTAGATTTACTCGCTTATACTGATGCTGACTGGGGAGGAAACCCAAATGATCGAGTCTCAACTACTGGCTTTTGTGTTTTCTTAGGAGATTCGCTAATTGCTTGGAGATGCAAGAAACAACAGAAAGTCTCATTGTCTTCTACTGAAGCAGAATACAGGGCTATGGAAACTACTACAATGGAGCTTGTGTGGCTTCGAAGTCTTCTTCAAGATATGGGAATCAAAATTACCGGTGCTTCGAAGCTTTGTTGCGACAACAAAAGTGCAATCTATATTGCCAGCAACCACACCTTTCATGAGAGGACTAAACATATTGAAATGGACTATCACTATGTACGCGATGAATATCTTCGTGGGACAGTTACACTGCCATATGTCACTTCGGAATATCAACTTGCAGATTTCTTTACCAAAGCAGTTCCTGCTCTTCGCTTCTTGTTCCTTGGCAAACTTTCGGTCATCTCCCCGTAAAGTTTGAGGGGGGGTGTTAAGACATATGTAATAATACATCTATATATATATAGATGTATTCACCATAATACCCGATAGGGGTATTATGGTCTTTTCACAAGTACCCAATAGGGGTACTTGTTTTATTCCTTTTATTTTTCTGTTTTTTATTTTTTGTTTTTTTTTTATTTTCTAGAATGTTTATTGGGATACCAAAGGGGCCCCACAATGAAGTCGTTGGGGGCTCCCAACGACTCTATTGGGAGCCCCCTTTGGTCTCCCTTTGCTTATAAATAGGGGGAACCCCCTTGTATCTTGTATTTCTTTTAGAGAGCTCATCTCCAATAAAAGGGATATTATTTTTTTGTCTGTAGTCTTGTTATAAAGCCCTTCGTATATCCCTTGGTGGATTTCCTCTCTTATGCTTGTTTCGTTTGTCCGTGTTGGACATAGTGAATGCATTGGCATTCTTGGATTCTTCCGCATACTTCATTACACGTTCCCTACTAAGCGACGCGTTGTACTCTATAGGCCCGGAGGCAATGATAAATGGGCAAGGGTTGCTAGGTCGTCGCCCGGAAGCGACGCGTCACACCGGCGCCCGCGTGTGGTGTCAAATAGGCAAAGGTCCCTCACTTTGTTGGACGGGTGGGGGTAAAGAAGTTAGTCTAAGACCATAAAATTAGGTTAGCCACTTGGAACATAGGGTCTTTAACTGGTAAGTTGGTAGAGTTAGTAGATGTTATGTGTAGGAGAAAGATGGATATTTTATGTCTACAAGAGACCAAATGAGTAGGTGAGAAAGCAAAAGCGATAGAACCTTTGGGATATAAGATTTGGTATACAGGAATAAATAGGAATAGCAATGGAGTAGGGATTGTTATTAGTCGTGAGTTTATAGATAATGTAGTTGAGGTCCGTAGGAAGGGTGATAGGATTTTACTTATTAAATTAGTATTAGGTACGGATATTATTAATATTATTAGTGTTTATGCACCTCAAGTAGGTTTAGATGATTCCATTAAGCATCAATTTTGGGAAGATTTAGATGTAGTACAAGGGATATCTTATGGAAAAAAGCTTTTCATCGGCGGTGACCTTAATGGACATGTAGGCCTTAGTAGGGATGGATTTGAGAGTATCCATGGAGGCTATGGTATAGGAGAAAGAAACGAAAGTGGAGAAAGGATTTTAGATTTTGGTTTGTCCTATGATATGATCTTAGCAAACACTTGGTTTAGGAAGAGGGAGTCTCAACTAGTAACATTTAAAAGTGGGGTTAATACGAGTCAAATAGATTTTTTCCTACTTAAAAAGAGAGATAGGGGTTGTTGCATCGATTGTAAGGTTATACCGGAAGAAAGTGTAGCTACACAACATAGAGTCTTAATTTTAGATCTTAGAATTAGAAAATGCCGCAAAAGGGATAAACATAGGATAGATCCTAGAATTAAGTGGTGGGCACTGAAAGGAGCTAAACAAGGAATGTTTGTAGAGCAGGTAGTTAAGGAAGCTGATTGGTGTCTCGAGGAGGATTCAGAATCAATGTGGAATAAGATAGCGAGTGGCATGAGAAAGGTGGCTAAGGAGATATTGGGTGAGTCTAAAGGCGGTGCTCCGCTAGGTAAGGATACATCATGGTGGAACGATGATGTCAAATTAGCTATTAAGGTTAAAAGAGAGTGTTATAGAAATCTAAGTAAGAGTCGTGATAATGAGAATTTGGAGAAGTATACGATAGCAAAGAAGGAAGCTAAAAAAGTAGTTTGAAACGCGAGGGATAAGGTATATAAGGAGGTTTATGACAAGTTGGATACCAAAGAGGGCGAGAAGGATACTTATAGGCTTGCAAAGATGAGAGATAGGAAATCGAGAGATCTAGGTATGGTTAGATGTATCAAAGATGAAACGCAAAGGGTTTTAGTCAAAGATGAGCAGATTAAGAAGAGATGGAAAGATTATTTTGATAAGCTATTTAATGGAAGTCATGCTCAGGATCTTGGAGACTTGTCCATTCCTTTTCATGAGATGAATCGTGACTTCATGCGCAAGATTCAAAAGAAAGAAATTGCAGAGGCTTTGAAGAAAATGAAATCAAGAAGGGTAGTTGGCCCAGATGGTATACCTATCGAGGCTTGGAAATGCTTGGGAGAGAAAGGTTTAGAATGGTTGACAAATTTTTTTAACAAGATTTTGGGGGCAAATAAGATGCCTAATGAGTGGAAGAAGAGTACGTTGGTGCCTCTATATAAGAATAAAGGTGATATACAAGATTGCACAAACTATCGTGGTATAAAACTCATAAATTATACTATAAAACTTAGGGAGAGGGTGATTGAGTCTAGGTTGAGGAAGGTTGTCATGATATCGGAGAATCAATTTTGTTTTATGCCTGGAAGATCAACTATGGAATCTATACATCTTCTTAGACAACTTATTGAGAGAAATAGAGAGAGGAACAAAGATTTGCATATGGTTTTTATTGATTTGGAGAAGGCATACAATAGAGTACCTAGGGACGTTCTCTGGTGGACAATGATGAAGAAAGGTGTTTCTCTCAAGTACATTAGTATAATTAAGGATATGTATGAAGGAGTAGTAACCAAGGTCCGCACTTCTGGAGGGGTGACAACCAATTTTCCTATAACAGTTGGGTTATATCAAGGATCTGCTTTAAGCCCTTTCCTATTTGCTATAGTGATGGATGAGCTTACGAGATCAATTCAAGAAAATGTGTCGTGGTGTATGTTGTTTGCCGATGATATTGTTTTGATTGATGAGTCTAGAGCTGGGGTTATTGCTAAGTTAGAATTAAGGAGACAAACATTGGAAGCAAGAGGTTTTAAGTTGAGTAAGAGTAAGACAAAATATATGGAATGCCGGTTTAGTAAGCAACGAAGTAGTGATGGGAGTGTAGTGAAGCTTGGTGAGCAAGAAATATTGGTGGATGATTGTTTCGAATATTTGGGATCTATCATTCAAAAGTATGGAGATGTAAATCATAGAATAAAGGTTGGGTGGATGAAATGGAAAAGTGCAACTAGAGTGTTGTGCGATCGTAGAATGCCATTGCGGTTGAAGGGAAAGTTTTATAGGAGGACTATTAGGCCCGCTTTACTATATGGTACAGAATGTTGGGCTGCCAAGAGACATCATATTCAAAAAATGAGTGTAGCTGAGATGCGTATGCTTAGATGGATGTGTGGAAATACAATAAAAGATAAGATTCGGAACGAGGAGATACGTAAGAAGGTAGGCGTTGCACCCATTGAAAATAAGATGAGAGAGAAACATTTACGGTGGTTTGGACATATTCGACGAAGGTCTAATGATGCTCCAGTTAGAAGGATGGAGAAATGGAAAAATATATTAGTTAAAAGAGGTTGGGGTAGGCCTAGGAAGACTTGGATGGAGATGATAGGAAAGGATATGAATGCTTTGAACCTCACCGAGGACATGGCATTGGATAGAAATGATTGGAGGAGAAGGATTCATGTGGAAGACCCAGAATGATTTTCTTTGTTGGTTCATATCGCCGACCCCAATTGTTTTGGGATGAAGGTGTAGTTGTTGTTGTTTGTTGTTGTTGTCAGTTGGGGTCGTTACAGCCACAGCTTGCACCATTAGCAACCAAATGTGTAGCAGCTGTAATAAAACAAGAAAAGTATAGAAGAGGGTACCTCTAAGGGCTACAAGAACACAAACACTGCCACTTATGAGAAAAATGCAAATTCATAATGAATCTCACAAACACAAGCCACTAAAGGGTCATAACATAAAAATAAATAAATGATATTAAGTGTGAAAAATGCTTAGAAAAGCATTACTAATACATGGGCAAAGATCCCCTTTTATAGAGACAAAAAGGAGACAAGAGGGCTAGTAGTTGGACTAGCCATTGGGACTAGTCCCAATGGCTAGTTGGGCTGTCCCAACAGATATAATATACAAACAATAAAAATAATAAAATCATAAAAATAAGTTTACAAATCTGCCCCTATTAGGCAGTCCCTATTATATTCTAGAAAAATCTAAAATGCCCCTAATGTGCATAACCTATTACATGCATATCTAATATAATCACGGTTACCGAAAACGCTATAGGACTCGGTAAAGCGTGCTTCCCTGAAACGCCTTTCGGAAGTACAAAAAGCTTTGCTTCTAAAACGTGCAAGGAAACAACCCTTTTAAATGGGAAGCACGCTTCCCACTCACTTTTCACTCGCTTCCCAATATCAAGAAGTGATTTTTTTGGGGGGGAGGGGCCTTGGAACCTTTAACAATTTTTTTTGCCCAATATTGGAAAATTTTGATTCCTATTCACTTCCCAATATCAAAACGTGCAAGGAAACAACCCTTTTAAATGGGAGGCACGCTTCCCACTCACTTTTCACTCGCTTCCCAATATCAAGAAGTGAATTTTTTTTGGGGGAGGGGCCTTGGAACCTTTAACAAATTTTTTTGCCCAATATTGGAAAAACTTGATTCCTATTCACTTCCCACTCGAATCCTAGGTTGTTTCTCTCTTCGCTTCCGGTTTGCTTCCGAGACGATTTCTGGTTCTCTTCTAAGTTGTCCTGCGTTTTTCGCTTCCACTTCCCAAATCTCTTTTCACTCCTGCTTCCTCGACTGACAACTCTAAATATATATATATATATGTATTACAAGTACATTAACACTCCCCCATAAAGTCAGCCAACTGATATTCTGAAGTGACAGGGCAAAGTGGTAGTCTTCTTAAAAAAAAATCACGTACATAGTAGCAACCTATTTCGATATGTTTAGCCCTATCATGAAATATATGATTGTCAGCTATTTATATGGCACTCTTATTGTCACAACATAGTCATGAGAGTGTCTGCAAATGAACCCCCATGTCTTCACGCAGTCTTATTAACCATACAATCTTTGATATTGTAGTTGTCATCGCACGATACTCAGCTTTAGTAGATGATAATGACACTTTATGATGCTTCTTGTACTTCTAAGATAGATCATTATAGTATTTCCTAATAGTTTTATTCCCTTGGATCATAGTCTGAGCTCTATTTTGCACATTGCATATATGTGCAATATCCTTAAGAGAAGACATTCTCTTAAGATAATCTCAAGCCTTGTTAGCATGCTTAAATTCGGTAAGGCTTGAACACTTTCTAACATACACCCTACTAATAAGCCAAGACAAGATCTGGCATGTCCCATCATCCATTCCTTCCACTTCTCGTAAGTGGTTATAGCTTTAGTCTTTTTATTTTCAGTTAGAGGTACATCTTTCTCACCCTCTACCTTAGTGAGAACTAGCTTAGGTTTCAGATCGGATCCATCTACTAGTCCCCACAACCTTTTTCCCCAAATAAGGTGTTTCATAATAGAAGCCCATGTTACATAATTGAAATCATTAAGTCTTATGGGTTTAATGGTGGCATTATCATTGTCATTCATTTTTACAAAGGCTAAGAGAAGAGGAGAGACAAAAAAGACAAGAAGAGAAGAGAAAAGAGAGGAGGAAAAAGAAAAAACAATATGAGGAACATGAGCACTCCTCCACCAATGATTCACACGATCACTCGAGCACTTGCAAAATCACCAACACTTTTGAAAAAGAGTTTTCAAATAAGCGTTAATACTTCCAAGCTATGATACCATATAAAGATAGGTGGAACACCTTCAAACGTGAACAAAGTATCCACCAACAAGTGCAAAATGCATAATCACAAGTGCTAGAAATATCACAATCACAAGTTCCGCCAAGGGATACACAAAGAATAAAAGTAATGTTTTTATTGAAGAACAATATGCAATAAGTATAACATTACAAGTGGGATGGACCAAGGTTGCTAGACTAGGAAGCAGAAGCGGAAAACAATACAGGAAACATAAGCGAGAAGCGATGCATTTTAAAATGTATAGGAAGTGGGAAGCGAGGAATAAAAAAAAACAATATAAGAATTGAATTGTAACTGAAACGAAATGCAAATAAAAACTAAAATAAAAGTGACTTCTTAATTTTTATAATTTTTTAGTGTAAGAATTAAATTCTTAACAAAATCTAAAAGCAATGACTGTTAATTTAGAGAAAGCACATGGAAGTGAGTGAGAAGTGTGAGAGAAAACAAATAAAAAACATGAAAAGTAGAGTGAGAGAACATATAAAAAGAATAAATAAAGTGTGTGGAAAGCATAGGAAAAGCATAGAAGAATCGAGATTCTCATCAAGTTTCTGAAACGAAGAGTATCGCACTTCCGAAGAGAGTTTCCGGGAAGCGGGCTTCCCACCTATCTAAGAAGCTTCCAGTAACTCTGGGATAGACCCATGTTTATATACACAAGAGGGAGAGAAAAGAAGGCCAAAAGAGAGAGAGAAGACAAGAGGAACAGAGAGGACCAACCCAACAGGTAGATTTCTAGATGTTGGATTCAAGTCAACAAAGGTTGACTTGGTCCAACCTTTTTATATATATATATATATATATATATATACAGTTTTATGTATATATATGTACAATTTAACACATAAAACACAAAATAGATAGGAGGAACTCCAGATATTGCAGATTACATACATGACATGTCAAAGGGGCAATGCCCACAAGCTCAAGAGCAATTGGAATTAGCTTGCAAGATTGCCAGATACTTGTCAACAGCTACTTGTACATCAACTTCATTATCAAAACAACAATACTAAGCTGGAGTAGGACCAAAAGTGATCAAATCAGATGGGGAGTCAGGAGTGGGTAACTTAAGGAAAGACAACAAAAGAACACAAAGTATCAGAGTTGGAAGAAGAAGATGGGATGGAAAAGAATAATGCTTTCAGAGAAGCTAATATGGCAAGAAAACTTGTTCCTTATAGGAAAGAACATTTTCCTTTTTTATTAGTATGGTAGTCAAGAAATGTACATCCAGTAGCCTTGTGTAAGAGTTTGTCTCTCTTATGACTAGGCAATAAAATCTATATATACATAGAAAAACATGCAATAAACAGTAACAAGTGGACACCAAATTGCTTTTTCACAAGCAAAATATTTCTAAGATATGTAAGGAGTGTCCTATTAGTCAAGTAAATGGTTGTAAGCACAACTTCAGCCCAAATTGCTGAGTAGACATGGGAGGAGGTGCAAACAGTCTCCTTTACATGGAGATGCTTCACGAAACAACCCCATTTAACTGGGAAGTGTTAAGCATAACTTTGTGAAAATAAGACAAGAAAGATTGGAACTCAGCCAACATGTACTTTCCTGAATCAAATCATGGGTTAGCCATCTCAGTACCAAACTGAATTTTCATATAAACATGAAATACAAGTGTAGATCATATGAATCAAATGCTTCAGGCTCTTTTTTTATTGACAAGCATAACTGTTGAGCACTGTCACATAGGTGTGGGTGTGGATGCAGGTGTTAAGTTATATATATATATATATATATATATATATATATATATATATATATATATATATATATATATATATATATATATATAATGGTGTAAAGGAGTATTTTGGTTATTTCAGTCTTTGTAATAGGTTGTGCCCATTAAGGGCATATTAGTATTTTTACTTTATTCTTTTATTTTTGTCCCTTTCTGCTTTTATAAGGAGTATTTGGTCAAATACCAAATAGAGTTTTGGGGTTCTTTTTTTACTAGTCAACATAGAGTTGACTAATCAATAGAGTTGTTGTAACAGTCCAACAACTATATTGAGGTCTCTCTCTCTCTCTCTCTTGTTCGTGTATAAATAGGGGGCTTTTATCCCATTTCATTTCCTAATGCATCTTTTAGCATTCATGCTCAATAAGATGAATATTTTTTATGTTTTGTGTTCCTCTTTAGCTCTTGTGTTGTGCGTTTGTGCTCTTGTATTGTCCCTTAGTTGAGGAAGTGGATCAGGTCATGCTGAACATGAGCGTTTTTGCTCATGCTGACATCATGGCCATCCAATTTGCATTTTAAAAAGCTCAAAAGTCAACAAAACCATGTGGCATTCATCCAAAATGCAAACAGAAGGCCATGATGTCCGCATGAACAAAAACGCTCGTGTTCAGCATGACCTGATCTGACTTAAGATCTTGTAAGCCCTTAGAGGCCCTCATTTTGTATTTCTGCATATTTTATTTTATGATATCAGAGACAAGAAATCATTCTTGGTATTTTGCCTCTTTGGGGTCTTGGGATTCTTTGGTTTGAGTTCGTGCTTCGTGATCGTTGTGTGGCTTGGATTCAAGGAAATTCTGTTAGAAATCATGGGTTTTGTCATTCAATCACAAGAACGAATAAAGAATAGAGAAAGAGAGAACGTGGTGGCTACAGAAAATCCCAATTAGGGTATGCGGTATCTGGCCTATCATTATATATAGGCTGGTACAAATATTAGGGTATGAAAATACCCATTACACAACAAGCAAAATTACAATAGGCCATTAATGAACATGTGACTAAATAAACTTGAGTTGGGTCTATGATCCGAGATCCAAACCCAGTCATGAATGACGACTCATTTTCATCCTCCCTCAAGTTGTATATGGTTTTGAACCATGAACAACTTGCCTTTTAACATCCAAAATTGGTCCTTGATAAGCCCTTTTGTAAACAAGTCAGCAACTTGATCAGCAGTCTGAACAAATTCGGGTTCAATTTCCTTCTCTTCGACCTTTTGTCTTACAAAATGTTGATCAATTTCAATATGCTTAGCACGACTGTGGTAGATAGGATTAAACGACATATTGATGGCACTTTGATTGTCACATAAGAGAATACATCTAGATATGGAGAATCTAGATACAGATTCTCCTACTTCTGTCAACAGGTGTCTAATCCATGTTACTTCGGCTGTAGCAGCTGCCATTAATCTATATTCAGCTTATGTTGCTGAACCTGGCAATGGCCCTCTGTTT
Source organism: Nuphar pumila (assembly GCF_984573655.1). NCBI lineage: Eukaryota > Viridiplantae > Streptophyta > Magnoliopsida > Nymphaeales > Nymphaeaceae > Nuphar > Nuphar pumila. Next base: position 30,308,736 of record NC_143250.1, on the reverse strand, counting down.
CCTACTGCTTCATGAGACAAGATTTAGGCCAATGAAAACACAGTATCCTGAGACTGACCTGTGCTCATCTGGATCTCCTGCCCAATCTGCATCTGTGTAAACAAGTTCATGCATGTGATGCCCATTCATACTCTTTTTGTACAGAAGACCACCCCCAATAGTTCCCTTCAAATATCGAAGAATGTGTTTAACAGCTTCCATATGCCCAATATGCGGTTCATGCATAAGCTGAGATACCTGATTGACTGAATAGACAATATCAGGGCGAGTGAAGGTGAGATATTGAAGCATCCCTACTATTCTACGATACCCTGTAGGGTCCTCATACAAATTTCCATCTTGGGAGTTGAGTTTCTGATGAAGTACACTGGGTGTGCTTAGAGGCTTGCAATCTTTCATACTTGCCTTGCTGAGAACATCAATGGTATACTTATATTAGGTGAGTGTCATACCTTCCGTAGTCTTGTCAACTTCTACTCCAAGAAAATATCACAATTTACCAAGATCCTTCATCTTGAACCTGTGGTTCATGAGTTCTTTGACCTGCTTAATATGTTCATTAGAGTTACCTGTAATGATAATGTCATCTACATATATCAATAACAGGGTAACTGTATCTTTGCATTTGAATATGAAAAGAGAATGATCAAGAAGAGACCGATTAAAGCCATATTTCTCTACTTCAAGAGAAAAACTGTCAAACCAAGATCGAGATGCCTGCTTCAAACCATATATAGCTCTCTTTAACTTGCACACATATTCTTTGGAGTTTCCTTCTGCGTACTCAGTGGGCTGCTCCATGTACACTTCTTCCTTCAGAGTTCCATGAAGAAATGCATTTTTCACATCCAGTTGACTGATAGTCCACTGATGCTCAATAGCCAATGATAGTATGATAAGGATAGTTCCAATTTTCACAACCGCACTGAAGGTCTCATCGTAGTCTTGTCCTTGCTCCTGTGTGAAGTCTTTGGCAACCCGTCTAGCCTTATATCGCTCAATAATACCATTCGGCTTATACTTTATTTTATACACCCACTTTGACCCAACCATATTTCGATCATATGATCTGAGAACAATATCCCAAGTGTCACATTCATGAAGGGCCTCCATTTCTTCATTCATAGCTTCAATGCATCTCTTAGAATTCGCTGCTTGATAAAATGTTGTGGGTTGATCTTCCTTACCTAAAGAAGTTAAGAAGAGTTGAAAATCCATAGAGAAATTCTCATAACTAACCCACCTATCAATAGGATGTCGAGAGCGAGTAGATCTTCTGGGAGCAGAGGAATCAATAAAAGAAGAATTCATCTCTTGATCAGAGTTGGGGAGGGTCTCTTTCTCATGTCGAGAGTAAACAATGTCTTTATACCTTTCGGAAGCCAAAGAGTGGTTCTGAAATCACATTGTCCTAAGTCTTTTAGGCAGCATCAGACATGTTTCCCTCATCTCTTTGATTACATTCTGAAGGACAAACATCATCAACACTAGAAAAGAGATCAGAATTCAATCAGGGGTGATAAACTTCAATTTCAGAAGAAGTGTTAGTATTGTGGTCAAAATTTAATTCATCAAATACAACATTCTTGGATATCTTAATACGCTTACTCACGGGATCATAACATTTGTATCCCTTATAATCATCAGTGTACCCCACAAATCTGCACTTCAAAGCCTTATCCTGAAACTTGTGTTGTATTGAACTATCAACATGAACATAATATACACACCCGAATACATGCAAATCAAGATAACTTGGATGAACACCATGCAAAGAAAAATAGGGTGATTTGTTTTCCAAGATATTCATGGGCAATCGGTGAAAGTTTTCCTCTGCACCTGCATTGAGAAAGAGAAGAGAGAGAGAGAGGGAGAGAGAGAGAGATTTCGGCTGTCACGATTTCAGTAAAATGAAATCGTGACCTAACTTGTGTATTTAAGTTACATTACAGTATGGGTCCGGGTTTGGTGTATCCAGACCCGATAAATGTAAAAACAGTTACATGGTCATTACGTGAATCAAGTACATGGATCGGGTCAGATCCTATGCACCTTTTTCACCCCCCCTCAAGTTGATTATGGTTTTGAACCACGAACAACTTGCTTTTAAGCATCCAAAAGCGGTCCTTGGTTAACCCTTTGGTAAATATGTCTGCAACCTGTCTTTCAGTGCTGACAAACTCAGGCTCAATCTCTTTTTCTTCAACCTTCTGTCTCACAAAGTGTTGGTCGATCTCAATGTGCTTGGCACGACTTTGATGTACTGGATTGAAAGACATGTTGATGGCACTTTGATTGTCACAGACTATGTCACAGGGATTCGGCTAGCAGGGTGCCGCACCCGCGTCGACGCGACTCGACGCGGGTGCGGGTGTGGGTGCGGCACCGGGTGCGGTCAACCCGATCCTGGGTGCGTTGACCGCACCCAGGATCATTTAGGTCCTTTTTTTGGATTTTTTTTTTTTTTAAATTTGCCCTCTAAAATGGGCTGCGAAATTTTTTTTAAAAAAAATCAGCTGACAGCTGTTGATGGGCTGCAAATTTTTTAAAAAAAAAAATCTGCTGACAGCTCCTGTCAGCTGCTGACAGGAGCTGTCAGCAGAGAAAATCGGATTTGAAAAGCAGCTCCTGACAGCTCCTGCGATTTTTTTTTTTAAAAAAAAATCTGCTGACAGCTCCTGTCAGCTGCTGACAGGAGCTGTCAGCAGAGAAAATCGGATTTGAAAAGGCAGCTCCTGTCAGTCCTGGCAGGAGCTGTCAGCAGCTGGCAGCTCCTATCAGTCCTGGCAGGAGCTGTCAGCAGCTGACAGCTCCTGTCAGCTGCTGCCAGTCCTGGCAGGAGCTGTCAGACAGCTCCTGGCAGGAGCTTTTCAAATCCTTTTTTGCGTAAAGGATTTTCTCTCTCCCCTTTATATATATATATATATATATATATATATATATATATATATATATTACATTTTTGCCCCTGCCGCACCCCCGCACCCGGGTTTTTTGGAAGTGCCGAATCCCCGCACCCGCACCCGCGCCCGCACCCGCGCCCGCACCCGCACCCATGTGACATAGGTCACAGAGCAAGGTAGTGTGGGAGATCTTTTCTCCTGCTTCAGTTAAAAGATGTCTGATCCATGTGACTTCGGCAGTGGCAGCAGCCATGGATCTATATTCAGCCTCAGTGCTTGATCTAGCGACAGCTTTTTGTTTTCTATTGCTCCAAGAGACTAAATTTCTTCCAATGAAGGCACAATATCCCGATGTAGATCTTCGTTCGTCAGGATCTCCTGCCCAGTCTGCATCACAATATACAGTAATTTCGTGCTCGTCGTGGCCATATGACTGTGGTAAATATATCAATCCATCCCCAATAGTCCCTTTCAGATATCGAAGGATCCTCTTGACTGCTTCCATATGTCCAGTACGTGGCGCATGCATAAATTGAGACACTTGATTGACTGAATAAACAATATTAGGTCTAGTGAAAGTGAGGTATTGTAACATTCCCATTATGCTACGATACCTGGTGAGGTCATCACACAGATCTCCATCATGAGCGCTAAGTTTTTTATGAAGTACACTCGGAGTTCCCATCGCCGACCCCAATTGTTTTGGGATGAAAGCGTAGTTGTTGTTGTTGTTGTTGTTGTTGTTGTTGTTGTTGTTGTTGTTGTTGTTGTTGTACACTCGGAGTTCCCAGAGGTTTGCAGTCTTTCATGCCTGCCTTGCTGAGAACGTCTACGGTGTACTTGTGTTGAGTGAGTGTCAAGCCATGAGCCTGGTTATCAACTTCTACACCAAGGAAATAGCGTAGAACTCCAAGATCTTTCATTTTGAACCTTTGACCTAATAAGTCTTTTATTTCTTGGATGTGGTCCGCAGAGTTTCCTGTGATGATAATATCATCGACATAAATTAATAATAGAGTGGTCACAGGCGGGTTTTTAAAAATAAATAATGAGTGGTCCAGCATGGAACGTGAAAATCCATGTTTCTGAATCTCTAGCGAGAAGCTATCAAACCAAGAGCGAGATGCTTGCTTCAGGCCGTAGATGGCTCTTTTTAGCTTGCATACATGGGTTTTACAATTTTGTTCTTGATATCTAGGGGGTTGTTCCATGTATACTTCTTCCTTCAAATTCCCATGTAAGAATGCATTTTTTACATCAAGCTGACTCAACTTCCATCCATGTTCAACAGTCAGGGAGATGATGATTTGAATCATTCCCATTCTTACAACCGGACTAAAAGTCTCATCATAGTCTTGCCCTGCTTCTTGAGTGAATCCTTTTGCTACAAGCCTTGCCTTATATCGTTCAATGGTTTCATCTGGCTTGTACTTGATTTTGTAGACCCATTTGCATCCGACAACATTTTTATTAGGTGGTCTGGGAACAATTTCTCATGTTTCACATTCATGCAAGGCTTGCATTTCATCATTCATGGCTTCTACCCATTTCATAGAAGCGGCTGCCTGATAATACATGATGGGTGCTTCGTCCTTATTGATGGCAGTTAAAAACAGTTGAAGATCCAAGGAGAAGTTGTTATAACTGACCCACCTGTCAATAGGATGTCGTATGCGGTTTGATTTTCTGGCTGCAAGAGTATGAGAAGGCGCAGGATTGGCGACTGAGACATGATCTGAATGGCTTGATGTTGTTGGTCTCTGTCTAGAATAGACAATACCTTTGTATCAGCCCGGTACTTCCTCTGCATTCTGTGACCCCGACGTCCCAGTGTTCTCAAACATCTCTCCTTCTTATTGCACACAATCTGAGGAACATGCTTCATTGGAGCCAACAAAAAGTTCTGAGCTCAGCCAAGGATGGTAAATTTCAGTTGGCATATTCGTTGTGTCAGCTCCGTGATCAAAATTTTGTTCATCAAAGACAACGTTTCTTGAGGTTCTGATGCGTTTGTTGGTGGGATCATAACACCTATATCCTTTGTAGTCATCTGCATATCCCACAAATCTGCACTTTTGGGCCTTGTCTTGAAACTTGTTTCTCAGGGACTGATCGATATGCACATAGCAGACACATCCAAAAACACGCAAATCATAATAACTAGGATGAGTTCCAAAAAGACAGTGGTAAGGAGACTTATTTTTCAGAACAACCATAGGCAGTCTATTTATCACATGCACGGCAGAATGGAAAGCTTTTGTCCATAGGTTGATGGGAAGATTGTTGTCATGAAGCATACTCATGGCACTTTCAACGATATGCCTGTGTTTTCGTTCAACAATTTCATTTTGTTGAGGGGTGTGAGGACAGGACACCCTTCTTCCTATTCTGTTATTTTGAAGAAAAGAAATAAAATCACGGGATGAGAATTCCCCACCTCCATCACATTGGAAAAATTGAATGGACTCAGAAAATTGATTTTTGACAAGGGAAAGAAAATTTTGAAACAAAGAGAAGACTTCCGACTTATTTTTTATGAAATATATCCAAGTGTATCGAGAATAGTTATCAACAAATATTAGATAGTATTTGCTTTCAGATCCAGAGGCAATTGGGGCGGGTCCCCATACATCAGAACAAATTATCTCAAAAGGTTTTGAAGCTCTCTTATTAATGGAATGAAAAGGCAATACATGACTCTTGCAGGAAATACAACTGGAACATTTGTGACTGTTCTCATCCCTATTGAGACTTTCTTTTGGAATGAGATTATTAGATACAAGTTTCTCAATAAAATGACTCCCACAATGTGCTAACCGACTATGCCATAAGAATGACTTATTACATTCAGAAATACTAAAAACATTAGCAGAAGAGGATGAACACGACTCTAATGAGGGCTTTGAATTCAGGTGGACAGGGCGAACAGCATCACAAGGAGCTTCTTCAAAGACATACATATTGCCTTGTCTCTTTCCTTCAGCGAATGTTTCCCTCGTACGTAGGTCCTTGACCTGCACAGAGAAGGGAGTGAATTCAACTGAAGCATTATTATCATCAATAAGTTTGGAAACAGAGACAACATTTTTCTTAATGTCAGGAGCATGAAGAACGTTTGAAAGAGTAAGAGTGGAATATGACATGGGAATGACAGTTTTTCCAACATGAGAAACAGGATGGTGGGATCCATCTCCAGTGACAATCTTACTTTTTCCAAAATAAGGAATGGGATTAGAAATCTTACCTGCATCACCTGTCACATGAGTCGCTGCCCCTGAGTCGACAAACCAAGTGCCTTCATCACTCTGCTTCAATTTCAACTCTGACAAGGCAGATATCAGCAAATCTTTAATCTCTCCACTATTTGATAACTTCCTTTTGTTTTCTGTCTGTGGACCCTTTCCTTTATTCTCTGGATTATGCCAACAATTCGCCTTTATATGCCCCTTTTTGTTACAAAGGAAGCAAGTAGGAATGGATCTTGATCCCTGCGCATGAGCTAACGTATTTGGAGTGGGTAGCAGACCACGCCCTCCGTGTCCACTGCGCCCTTGTCCTCCTCGTCCTCGTCCTCTACCATAAGTCACTCCTGTGGCAAAACTTCCTGAGAATTTGTGTGAATGTGAGATTCCTCAGAGAACCCTTTCAGAGTCATCTCATACTGAATCAATTTTGCTCGCAACTCATCAAAGGTAGGAAGGGCAGGGAGACACAATAGTGAAGTGACGATCATATTGTAGTCGGATCCCAATCCACTCAGAGTCTGTTGTACCATATCACTGTCACTCACCGTGCATCCTATAACTGTAAGTTGGTCTGTGATAGTCTTCATCTTGTTCAGATATTCCATGATGGTCATGGAATCTTTTCTCAGCATTTGAAATTCCCTCTTGAGAAAAACCATTCGTGCCTGCGAAACTTGTGAATATGTTTGAACCAATTTTTCCCAAAGTTGAAGAGCAGTACAATTGTCGGGAATCGCAACAAGGACCTCTTGGGACAAGGTGGAAGTGATATATGCAACCACCGACTGATCTCTCATTTCCCAGTTGAGGTACTCTACATTCTTGACATACACAATTGAACTTACTCCTTTGTCATCTTTTTCCTCTCTCATAACAAATTTGAGTGGAGCGGGAGTGGTTTTATCAAGGTGACCTAAGAGACCTTGACTCCTTATAAAAGGAATGATTTGTCTCTTCCAAATCAAGAAGTTTGAGGTAGTTAACTTTTCAGAAACGAGTTGAGTAAGAAAACTTGAAGAAAGATTGGATGAAGAGGAATGAAGATCCATGAAGAAGAGTTTTAACAAGAAAAAGGAACCCCTTTTTGTGTTACCAGAGTATCCACAGAGTGCTCAGTCTGCAGCCAAAGAGGTTTGTTGATCATTTTTTTTTTTTTTTGCGGCTGTGAAACTCGAAAATTGGCGACCAGAGTCTGTCAAAAGAAATTCAGACTGTATTCCAAGACTGAGTTTTCTCTTCTACTTTTGTAAGGTCGGATATTTAAGCAATGAAAAGAAATTCAGACTGTATTTTCAATGTGGAAGCAATGAGGAAAGGAAAAAAAAAGTCAGACTGTATTTTCAATGTGGATCTCACTCGTAACAGTCAAAAGAAATATAATACGAGAAAGGGGTTCTGAGAGTCGAATCAAAAGAGGTTGTCACACAGCAGGCTGGACATCAAAAGGGTTTAGAATCCCAGATTTGATGTCGCAGGTCTGCCCCGAAATGCACGATCAGACTTGGATATCCAGCCCAGTAGAAGAAGGGATATCGTGAACCAGGTTTCACGTGATTCCCTTCGTGAACAGCTTAGGGATTCACGTGAGGCGTGAATCCACTAAAAAAGAAAAGAAAAGACTGAAGAAAAACAGAAAAAAAAGGGAAAACGAGAGATGGAGATTGGGGATGGAGGTAGAGAAAAAAATCTGAAGAAGAAAAGAAGGGAGATGAACGAATCCTCAAACCTTTGATCTGTCGCACCTTTGGAATCCTCTTCGACCCCTAGATGGATCTACGCTCTGATACCATGAAAGTTTTCCTCTGCACCTGCATTGAGAAAGAGAAGAGAGAGAGAGAGGGAGAGAGAGATCGATTTTGGCTGTCACGATTTCAATAAAATGAAATCGTGACCTAACTTGTGTATTTAAGTTACATTACAGTATGGGTCCGGGTTTGGTGTATCCAGACCCGATAAATGTAAAAATAGTTACATGGTTACATGGTCATTACATGGATCGGGTTACATGTTACATGGATCGGGTCAGATCCTATGCACCGTTTTCAATCGGTTTATGATATGGAGCGCTGAATGGAAAGCCTCTGCCCAGAAAGTAACTGGAAGGTTACTATCATGCATCATGCTCATTGCACTCTAGACAATATGCCGATGCTTTCGTTCAGCAATCTCATTCTGTTGAGGTGTATGAGGGCAAGACACCCGCCTACTTATTTCATTAGTCTGGAGAAAATTAATAGTCATTTGAAGAGAATTCACCCCCTCCATCACGTTGGAAACAAAGGATATTATCAAAGAATTGATTTTGAACAAAAGAATGAAAATTCTAAAATAACTTGAAGGTTTCAGATTTACATTTCATAAAGAAGATCCATGTATACCGAGAGTAGCTATCAACAAAGAGGAGATAATATTGAATGCCAGACATGGAAGAAACTGGAGTCGGACCCCAAACATCAGAACAGATAATTTCAAAGCTATGTCACAGGGATTCGGCTAGCAGGGTGCTGCACCCGCGTCGACGCGACTCGACGCGGGTGCGGGTGCGGCACCGAGTGCGGTCAACCCGATCCTGGGTGCATTGACTGCACCCAGGATCATTAAGGTCCATTTTTTTGGATTTTTTTTTTTAAAATTTGCCTAAATGGGCTGCGAAATTTTTTTAAAAAAAAATTATGCTGACAGCAGCTGTCTGTCAGCTGCGGCAGCTGTTCTGTCAGCTGCAGCAACTGTCTGTCAGCTGCTGACAGCTGCAAAATTTGAAAAAAAAAAACTGCGTTCCCCCGACCCCCTTTATATATATATATATATATATATATATATATATATATATATATATATATATATATATATATATATATATATTACATTTTTGCCCCAACCGCACCCCCGCACCCGGGTTTTTTGGAAGTGTCGAATCCCCACACCCGCACCCATGTGACATAGTTTCAAAGGGTCTTGAAGCTCTTTTATTAATAGAATGAAAAGGGAGAACATGACTCTTATACTGAAGACAACTAGAACATTTTTTATCATTGACACTTAAGCTTAAACTTGACTTAGGAATAAGACTGCTTGAAATAAGCTTTTCAATAAAACGACTATTACAATGACCCAGACGACCATGCCAAAGATTTGGCTCAATACATTCAGAAAGATTAAAAACACTCTCAAGAGGAACTGAAGAAGATGTGAGCTTCAAGGTGGGATCAACAGGCTCAACACGAGTAGAAGGATTCTCTTGGAACATGTACATATTCCCTTGATGTTTTTTTTCATCGAACGTTTCCCTCGTGTGAAGATCCTTGACACGAACAGAAAAGGGAGTAAACTCAACTGAAGCATTAATATCATCTACAAGCTTAAAGACATAAACAATATTTTCTTGATATTAGGAGCATGAATGACATTTGAAAAAGCGAGTGAAGAGTTGGACATAGGGATGACAGAGTTTCCAATGTGAGAAATATGGTGATGAGATCCATCTCCAGTAACTATACTATTTCTACCAACATAAGAAACAAGATTTAGGAGCTTGCCAGCATCACCAGTAACATGAGTAGCTGCTCCGAAATCAACATACCAAGTGCCTTGATCATTTTGCTTCAGATTCAAGTCAGTCAAGGCAGATAATAACAACTATTTGACTTCTCCACTATTCTTCAATTTATCTGTTCCTTTTCTTGTCTCTAATTATTTTCCTCTATTTTGAGGATTAAACCAACAGTTAGCTTTGATGTGCCCCTTTTTGTTACATAGAAAGCAAGTGGGTATTGTCCTTTGCCTCTGCAAATTAGGAGGAATATTGGGTGTAGGCAATATTCCACGAGCTCCTTGTATGTTCCTCTCTTGACCGCCTCTTTCCCGAGATTCATACCTGTCACGTCCTCAACCATAAGTAACTCCTATGGCAAGAACGTCTTGTGCTCCAATGTGAGTATGAGTATCTTCAGAGAATCCCTTCAAAGTCATCTCATACTGTAAGAGTTTAGCACGAAGATCTTCAAAAGCAGGTAAGTCTGGTAAGCGCAATAAGTAACCATCATATGATAATTGGATCTCAGCCCGCTCAAAGTTTACTGCACCATATCTTTGTCATTGACCGCACAACCCACGATGGTCAACTGATATGTGATAGTCTTCATTTTGTTGAAGTACTCCATGATAGTCATGGAATCCTTTCTCAGCATTTGAAACTCTTTCTTTAAAAATAGAACTTTGGCCTGAGAAACTTGAGAATATGTCTGAACAAGTCGGTGCTATAACTGCATGGTTGAGCAGTCATCTGGGATTGCCACAAGCACCTCCTGAGACAAAGTGGAAGTGATGTAGGCAACCAAAGCCTGATCTCAGTTCATCCAGGATATATACTCTGGATTTTTAACAAAGGTAATAGAAGTGTCACCCTCCCCCATTCTTTCCTTCTTATGATATGAACTATGGAGGAACAGAAACAGAGCCATCTAGATGTCTAGAAAGATCCTGACTTCTTATGAATGGGATGATTTGTCTCTTCCAGGTTAGGAAATTAGAATTGTTCAGTTTCTCAGATACAAGTTGACTAAGAAAGTTGGAAGAAAGACCAGATTGAGAAGAGAAAAATGAATCCATAGTCGATTGAAGACGAAAACAAGAAACAAGAGAAAACTAAAAGGAAGAAAGAGTCAAAACCACGTAGCGATTTGCTAAAGAACACCGCAAATCGCATAGCGATTTGTTGAAGAACACTGTAAATCGCGTAGCGATTTGCTGAAGAACACCTTAAATCATGTAGTGATTTGCCCCTTTTTTTTTAATAACGATATGCAGATCTGAGGCAGAAAATCAGTCGATGCAGTAAAATTTGTTCTGAATGAAGTTAACCAATAAGAGGCACGTTATTGAAAATAATGTGTTTTCAATTTTGGAATGGCAAGGAAAGAGACAGAGAAGATCGTGTTCAGCAATGAGAAAAGAAGAACAGAAAAGAAATAGATGAAAAGAAAAGTTGACGTGAACAAATCCAAAACTCGAATTTTAGAAGGAAACATGTTAACTTGAATAGATTTAAGATTGGGTTTAAGAACAAGAGAATAAAATGGAAAATAGATGAAATCGGATTGAGAGATACCATAGAAAGAGACAGAGAAACTCGGCTTGAGGCTCAGAAGGACACGATCTTCAAGATTGGATCTTCTGCTCTGATACCATGTTAGAAATCATGGGTTCTGTCATTCAATCACAAGAACGAATAAAGAATAGAGAGAGAGAACGTAGTGGCTGCAGAAAACCCCAATTAGGGTCTGCGGTATCTGGCTTATCATTATATATAGGCTGGTACAAATATTAGGGTACGAAAATACTCATTACACAAGCAAAATTACAATAGGCCATTAATGAACATGTGACTAAATAAACTTGAGTTAGGTCTGTGATCCGAGATCCAAACCCAGTCATGAATGATGACTCATTTTCAAATTCTTGATCCAGTATTATCTTATATGTTTAAGTGTTACTTGTGTTATCTATCTCATGCATTATGCATAAGAAATCACTCATTTTCCTTATCTTTGAAAAATTATTTGTTATTTTTATAAAAAAACTAAAATCTTTAAATATTTAAAAAAAAAATTTATTGCTGAACTTATTTTTTAATAAATTTTTTTTAAGGTTTATAATATTTGTTTGATCTTGTGAAATTATATATGTGTAAGCTTTTATGAGGTTTTGTTTGAATCTTAGTCTTTCAAAACTTGCTTTATTTGATATGTAAGTATATGATCTAGTATTCTTGAGCATGTATTATTGGCATTTAGACGCTTTATTTGAATAATTCATGATTATAAATGTCAAATCATGTTTGTATTTATTATTGAATTTTGTTTTGTTTCTTTTTGAAAAATTATCATATATTTTAAAATAATTTGAAATGGTGTTGTGTGTCTTTCACAAGTATGGTCTTATGAAATTTTGCTTAACTTGTATTTAATTTTTCTCTCTTTACTCTTGTTGTATTCTTATGTAAAATTTAAAGTAGCTTATGAAGTATTAAAAATTATAATCTAACTTATAAATAAATAATTTTTATATTGATATTTGACCCTTGTGCACTTGTAATTGCCTTACATGATGAATGGGATTGTCTATTTGTGCATAAGGTTTGAGCATGATTTCTTATGGGAGTCATCAACTTTAATAAATGCCTTTTGTGGTCCTTTTGTGGGACAACAGTTATGCTATTGGGTATTTCTCTTGTAGGTCCTTATGATTGTGTTATTTTCTTAGTTTCATAGCTTTTTAATGAAAATTATCTTGCATGTTTTTCATGGGATTTAAATATTATGTTTTTATTGCATACTTAGTTTTTTAATAAAATATTAAGTAGAGAATTATGAAAAACTTCTTTGTGTTTGCCCTTTGTGGGTGTTATAAGTGTTTTCCTCATGGTTCACTTTAGTACTTGTTCATTATTGATGGATGTACTTGTCCACTTAGATCTTTGGTAGACATGTGTGTTCTTGATTAAAGACTCTTGATTCAATACATACTTGTTATTTATAAAATATTATTTTTTATATTATGGTATCTTTGGTATATAACTCCACCTGTGTATAACTTTTTAGTTATACACTGTCGGTCCCAAGCCCGGATAAAGGAGAAGGGTTGCAATAGGCCAGTGACAGCCAGCATAAAAACTTAGTCACACCCTATGAATATGAACCAATATGAGAATTTCGTTGGGGTGTTCCCTACCGAGCGACGCGTTGTACTCTATAGGCCCGGAGGCAGTGATAAATGGGCAAGGGTTGCTAGGTCGTCGCCCAGAAGCGACGCGTCACACCGGCGCCCGGGTGTGATGTCAAATAGGCAAGGGTTCCCTTACTTTGTTGGACGGGTGGGGGTAAAGAAGATAGTTCAAGAGCATAAAATTAGGTTAGCCACTTGGAACATAGAGTCTTTAACTGGTAAGTTGGTAGAGTTAGTAGATGTTATGTGTAGGAGAAAGATGGATATTTTATGTCTACAAGAGACCAAATGAGTAGGTGAGAAAGCAAAAGTGATAGAACCTTTGGGATATAAGATTTGGTATACAGGAATAAATAGGAATAGCAATGGAGTAGGGATTGTTATTAGTCGTGAGTTTATAGATAATGTAGTTGAGGTCCGTAGGAAGGGTGATAGGATTTTACTTATTAAATTAGTATTAGGTACGGATATTATTAATATTATTAGTGTTTATGCACCTCAAGTAGGTTTAGATGATTCCATTAAGCATCAATTTTGGGAAGATTTAGATGTAGTACAAGGGATATCTTATGGAAAAAAGCTTTTCATCGGCGGTGACCTTAATGGACATGTAGGCCTTAGTAGGGATGGATTTGAGAGTATCCATGGAGGCTATGGTATAGGAGAAAGAAACGAAAGTGGAGAAAGGATTTTAGATTTTGGTTTGTCCTATGATATGATCTTAGCAAACACTTGGTTTAGGAAGAGGGAGTCTCAACTAGTAACATTTAAAAGTGGGGTTAATACGAGTCAAATAGATTTTTTCCTACTTAAAAAGAGAGATAGGGGTTGTTGCATCGATTGTAAGGTTATACCGGAAGAAAGTGTAGCTACACAACATAGAGTCTTAATTTTAGATCTTAGAATTAGAAAATGCCGCAAAAGGGATAAACATAGGATAGATCCTAGAATTAAGTGGTGGGCACTGAAAGGAGCTAAACAAGGAATGTTTGTAGAGCAGGTAGTTAAGGAAGCTGATTGGTGTCTCGAGGAGGATTCAGAATCAATGTGGAATAAGATAGCGAGTGGCATGAGAAAGGTGGCTAAGGAGATATTGGGTGAGTCTAAAGGCGGTGCTCCGCTAGGTAAGGATACATCATGGTGGAACGATGATGTCAAATTAGCTATTAAGGTTAAAAGAGAGTGTTATAGAAATCTAAGTAAGAGTCGTGATAATGAGAATTTGGAGAAGTATACGATAGCAAAGAAGGAAGCTAAAAAAGTAGTTTGAAACGCGAGGGATAAGGTATATAAGGAGGTTTATGACAAGTTGGATACCAAAGAGGGCGAGAAGGATACTTATAGGCTTGCAAAGATGAGAGATAGGAAATCGAGAGATCTAGGTATGGTTAGATGTATCAAAGATGAAACGCAAAGGGTTTTAGTCAAAGATGAGCAGATTAAGAAGAGATGGAAAGATTATTTTGATAAGCTATTTAATGGAAGTCATGCTCAGGATCTTGGAGACTTGTCCATTCCTTTTCATGAGATGAATCGTGACTTCATGCGCAAGATTCAAAAGAAAGAAATTGCAGAGGCTTTGAAGAAAATGAAATCAAGAAGGGTAGTTGGCCCAGATGGTATACCTATCGAGGCTTGGAAATGCTTGGGAGAGAAAGGTTTAGAATGGTTGACAAATTTTTTTAACAAGATTTTGGGGGCAAATAAGATGCCTAATGAGTGGAAGAAGAGTACGTTGGTGCCTCTATATAAGAATAAAGGTGATATACAAGATTGCACAAACTATCGTGGTATAAAACTCATAAATTATACTATAAAACTTAGGGAGAGGGTGATTGAGTCTAGGTTGAGGAAGGTTGTCATGATATCGGAGAATCAATTTTGTTTTATGCCTGGAAGATCAACTATGGAATCTATACATCTTCTTAGACAACTTATTGAGAGAAATAGAGAGAGGAACAAAGATTTGCATATGGTTTTTATTGATTTGGAGAAGGCATACAATAGAGTACCTAGGGACGTTCTCTGGTGGACAATGATGAAGAAAGGTGTTTCTCTCAAGTACATTAGTATAATTAAGGATATGTATGAAGTAGTAGTAACCAAGGTCCGCACTTCTGGAGGGGTGACAACCAATTTTCCTATAACAGTTGGGTTATATCAAGGATCTGCTTTAAGCCCTTTCCTATTTGCTATAGTGATGGATGAGCTTACGAGATCAATTCAAGAAAATGTGTCGTGGTGTATGTTGTTTGCCGATGATATTGTTTTGATTGATGAGTCTAGAGCTGGGGTTATTGCTAAGTTAGAATTAAGGAGACAAACATTGGAAGCAAGAGGTTTTAAGTTGAGTAAGAGTAAGACAAAATATATGGAATGCCGGTTTAGTAAGCAACGAAGTAGTGATGGGAGTGTAGTGAAGCTTGGTGAGCAAGAAATATTGGTGGATGATTGTTTCGAATATTTGGGATCTATCATTCAAAAGTATGGAGATGTAAATCATAGAATAAAGGTTGGGTGGATGAAATGGAAAAGTGCAACTAGAGTGTTGTGCGATCGTAGAATGCCATTGCGGTTGAAGGGAAAGTTTTATAGGAGGACTATTAGGCCCGCTTTACTATATGGTACAGAATGTTGGGCTGCCAAGAGACATCATATTCAAAAAATGAGTGTAGCTGAGATGCGTATGCTTAGATGGATGTGTGGAAATACAATAAAAGATAAGATTCGGAACGAGGAGATACGTAAGAAGGTAGGCGTTGCACCCATTGAAAATAAGATGAGAGAGAAACATTTACGGTGGTTTGGACATATTCGACGAAGGTCTAATGATGCTCCAGTTAGAAGGATGGAGAAATGGAAAAATATATTAGTTAAAAGAGGTTGGGGTAGGCCTAGGAAGACTTGGATGGAGATGATAGGAAAGGATATGAATGCTTTGAACCTCACCGAGGACATGGCATTGGATAGAAATGATTGGAGGAGAAGGATTCATGTGGAAGACCCAGAATGATTTTCTTTGTTGGTTCATATCGCCGACCCCAATTGTTTTGGGATGAAGGTGTAGTTGTTGTTGTTTGTTGTTGTTGTCAGTTGGGGTCGTTACAGCCACAGCTTGCACCATTAGCAACCAAATGTGTAGCAGCTGTAATAAAACAAGAAAAGTATAGAAGAGGGTACCTCTAAGGGCTACAAGAACACAAACACTGCCACTTATGAGAAAAATGCAAATTCATAATGAATCTCACAAACACAAGCCACTAAAGGGTCATAACATAAAAATAAATAAATGATATTAAGTGTGAAAAATGCTTAGAAAAGCATTACTAATACATGGGCAAAGATCCCCTTTTATAGAGACAAAAAGGAGACAAGAGGGCTAGTAGTTGGACTAGCCATTGGGACTAGTCCCAATGGCTAGTTGGGCTGTCCCAACAGATATAATATACAAACAATAAAAATAATAAAATCATAAAAATAAGTTTACAAATCTGCCCCTATTAGGCAGTCCCTATTATATTCTAGAAAAATCTAAAATGCCCCTAATGTGCATAACCTATTACATGCATATCTAATATAATCACGGTTACCGAAAACGCTATAGGACTCGGTAAAGCGTGCTTCCCTGAAACGCCTTTCGGAAGTACAAAAAGCTTTGCTTCTAAAACGTGCAAGGAATATCAAGAAGTGATTTTTTTGGGGGGGAGGGGCCTTGGAACCTTTAACAATTTTTTTTGCCCAATATTGGAAAATTTTGATTCCTATTCACTTCCCAATATCAAAACGTGCAAGGAAACAACCCTTTTAAATGGGAGGCACGCTTCCCACTCACTTTTCACTCGCTTCCCAATATCAAGAAGTGAATTTTTTTTGGGGGAGGGGCCTTGGAACCTTTAACAAATTTTTTTGCCCAATATTGGAAAAACTTGATTCCTATTCACTTCCCACTCGAATCCTAGGTTGTTTCTCTCTTCGCTTCCGGTTTGCTTCCGAGACGATTTCTGGTTCTCTTCTAAGTTGTCCTGCGTTTTTCGCTTCCACTTCCCAAATCTCTTTTCACTCCTGCTTCCTCGACTGACAACTCTAAATATATATATATATATGTATTACAAGTACATTAACACTCCCCCATAAAGTCAGCCAACTGATATTCTGAAGTGACAGGGCAAAGTGGTAGTCTTCTTAAAAAAAAATCACGTACATAGTAGCAACCTATTTCGATATGTTTAGCCCTATCATGAAATATATGATTGTCAGCTATTTATATGGCACTCTTATTGTCACAACATAGTCATGAGAGTGTCTGCAAATGAACCCCCATGTCTTCACGCAGTCTTATTAACCATACAATCTTTGATATTGTAGTTGTCATCGCACGATACTCAGCTTTAGTAGATGATAATGACACTTTATGATGCTTCTTGTACTTCTAAGATAGATCATTATAGTATTTCCTAATAGTTTTATTCCCTTGGATCATAGTCTGAGCTCTATTTTGCACATTGCATATATGTGCAATATCCTTAAGAGAAGACATTCTCTTAAGATAATCTCAAGCCTTGTTAGCATGCTTAAATTCGGTAAGGCTTGAACACTTTCTAACATACACCCTACTAATAAGCCAAGACAAGATCTGGCATGTCCCATCATCCATTCCTTCCACTTCTCGTAAGTGGTTATAGCTTTAGTCTTTTTATTTTCAGTTAGAGGTACATCTTTCTCACCCTCTACCTTAGTGAGAACTAGCTTAGGTTTCAGATCGGATCCATCTACTAGTCCCCACAACCTTTTTCCCCAAATAAGGTGTTTCATAATAGAAGCCCATGTTACATAATTGAAATCATTAAGTCTTATGGGTTTAATGGTGGCATTATCATTGTCATTCATTTTTACAAAGGCTAAGAGAAGAGGAGAGACAAAAAAGACAAGAAGAGAAGAGAAAAGAGAGGAGGAAAAAGAAAAAACAATATGAGGAACATGAGCACTCCTCCACCAATGATTCACACGATCACTCGAGCACTTGCAAAATCACCAACACTTTTGAAAAAGAGTTTTCAAATAAGCGTTAATACTTCCAAGCTATGATACCATATAAAGATAGGTGGAACACCTTCAAACGTGAACAAAGTATCCACCAACAAGTGCAAAATGCATAATCACAAGTGCTAGAAATATCACAATCACAAGTTCCGCCAAGGGATACACAAAGAATAAAAGTAATGTTTTTATTGAAGAACAATATGCAATAAGTATAACATTACAAGTGGGATGGACCAAGGTTGCTAGACTAGGAAGCAGAAGCGGAAAACAATACAGGAAACATAAGCGAGAAGCGATGCATTTTAAAATGTATAGGAAGTGGGAAGCGAGGAATAAAAAAAAACAATATAAGAATTGAATTGTAACTGAAACGAAATGCAAATAAAAACTAAAATAAAAGTGACTTCTTAATTTTTATAATTTTTTAGTGTAAGAATTAAATTCTTAACAAAATCTAAAAGCAATGACTGTTAATTTAGAGAAAGCACATGGAAGTGAGTGAGAAGTGTGAGAGAAAACAAATAAAAAACATGAAAAGTAGAGTGAGAGAACATATAAAAAGAATAAATAAAGTGTGTGGAAAGCATAGGAAAAGCATAGAAGAATCGAGATTCTCATCAAGTTTCTGAAACGAAGAGTATCGCACTTCCGAAGAGAGTTTCCGGGAAGCGGGCTTCCCACCTATCTAAGAAGCTTCCAGTAACTCTGGGATAGACCCATGTTTATATACACAAGAGGGAGAGAAAAGAAGGCCAAAAGAGAGAGAGAAGACAAGAGGAACAGAGAGGACCAACCCAACAGGTAGATTTCTAGATGTTGGATTCAAGTCAACAAAGGTTGACTTGGTCCAACCTTTTTATATATATATATATATATATATATATATATATACAGTTTTATGTATATATATGTACAATTTAACACATAAAACACAAAATAGATAGGAGGAACTCCAGATATTGCAGATTACATACATGACATGTCAAAGGGGCAATGCCCACAAGCTCAAGAGCAATTGGAATTAGCTTGCAAGATTGCCAGATACTTGTCAACAGCTACTTGTACATCAACTTCATTATCAAAACAACAATACTAAGCTGGAGTAGGACCAAAAGTGATCAAATCAGATGGGGAGTCAGGAGTGGGTAACTTAAGGAAAGACAACAAAAGAACACAAAGTATCAGAGTTGGAAGAAGAAGATGGGATGGAAAAGAATAATGCTTTCAGAGAAGCTAATATGGCAAGAAAACTTGTTCCTTATAGGAAAGAACATTTTCCTTTTTTATTAGTATGGTAGTCAAGAAATGTACATCCAGTAGCCTTGTGTAAGAGTTTGTCTCTCTTATGACTAGGCAATAAAATCTATATATACATAGAAAAACATGCAATAAACAGTAACAAGTGGACACCAAATTGCTTTTTCACAAGCAAAATATTTCTAAGATATGTAAGGAGTGTCCTATTAGTCAAGTAAATGGTTGTAAGCACAACTTCAGCCCAAATTGCTGAGTAGACATGGGAGGAGGTGCAAACAGTCTCCTTTACATGGAGATGCTTCACGAAACAACCCCATTTAACTGGGAAGTGTTAAGCATAACTTTGTGAAAATAAGACAAGAAAGATTGGAACTCAGCCAACATGTACTTTCCTGAATCAAATCATGGGTTAGCCATCTCAGTACCAAACTGAATTTTCATATAAACATGAAATACAAGTGTAGATCATATGAATCAAATGCTTCAGGCTCTTTTTTTATTGACAAGCATAACTGTTGAGCACTGTCACATAGGTGTGGGTGTGGATGCAGGTGTTAAGTTATATATATATATATATATATATATATATATATATATATATATATATATATATATATATATATATATATATATATATAATGGTGTAAAGGAGTATTTTGGTTATTTCAGTCTTTGTAATAGGTTGTGCCCATTAAGGGCATATTAGTATTTTTACTTTATTCTTTTATTTTTGTCCCTTTCTGCTTTTATAAGGAGTATTTGGTCAAATACCAAATAGAGTTTTGGGGTTCTTTTTTTACTAGTCAACATAGAGTTGACTAATCAATAGAGTTGTTGTAACAGTCCAACAACTATATTGAGGTCTCTCTCTCTCTCTCTCTTGTTCGTGTATAAATAGGGGGCTTTTATCCCATTTCATTTCCTAATGCATCTTTTAGCATTCATGCTCAATAAGATGAATATTTTTTATGTTTTGTGTTCCTCTTTAGCTCTTGTGTTGTGCGTTTGTGCTCTTGTATTGTCCCTTAGTTGAGGAAGTGGATCAGGTCATGCTGAACATGAGCGTTTTTGCTCATGCTGACATCATGGCCATCCAATTTGCATTTTAAAAAGCTCAAAAGTCAACAAAACCATGTGGCATTCATCCAAAATGCAAACAGAAGGCCATGATGTCCGCATGAACAAAAACGCTCGTGTTCAGCATGACCTGATCTGACTTAAGATCTTGTAAGCCCTTAGAGGCCCTCATTTTGTATTTCTGCATATTTTATTTTATGATATCAGAGACAAGAAATCATTCTTGGTATTTTGCCTCTTTGGGGTCTTGGGATTCTTTGGTTTGAGTTCGTGCTTCGTGATCGTTGTGTGGCTTGGATTCAAGGAAATTCTGTTAGAAATCATGGGTTTTGTCATTCAATCACAAGAACGAATAAAGAATAGAGAAAGAGAGAACGTGGTGGCTACAGAAAATCCCAATTAGGGTATGCGGTATCTGGCCTATCATTATATATAGGCTGGTACAAATATTAGGGTATGAAAATACCCATTACACAACAAGCAAAATTACAATAGGCCATTAATGAACATGTGACTAAATAAACTTGAGTTGGGTCTATGATCCGAGATCCAAACCCAGTCATGAATGACGACTCATTTTCATCCTCCCTCAAGTTGTATATGGTTTTGAACCATGAACAACTTGCCTTTTAACATCCAAAATTGGTCCTTGATAAGCCCTTTTGTAAACAAGTCAGCAACTTGATCAGCAGTCTGAACAAATTCGGGTTCAATTTCCTTCTCTTCGACCTTTTGTCTTACAAAATGTTGATCAATTTCAATATGCTTAGCACGACTGTGGTAGATAGGATTAAACGACATATTGATGGCACTTTGATTGTCACATAAGAGAATACATCTAGATATGGAGAATCTAGATACAGATTCTCCTACTTCTGTCAACAGGTGTCTAATCCATGTTACTTCGGCTGTAGCAGCTGCCATTAATCTATATTCAGCTTATGTTGCTGAACCTGGCAATGGCCCTCTGTTTCCTACTGCTTCATGAGACAAGATTTAGGCCAATGAAAACACAGTATCCTGAGACTGACCTGTGCTCATCTGGATCTCCTGCCCAATCTGCATCTGTGTAAACAAGTTCATGCATGTGATGCCCATTCATACTCTTTTTGTACAGAAGACCACCCCCAATAGTTCCCTTCAAATATCGAAGAATGTGTTTAACAGCTTCCATATGCCCAATATGCGGTTCATGCATAAGCTGAGATACCTGATTGACTGAATAGACAATATCAGGGCGAGTGAAGGTGAGATATTGAAGCATCCCTACTATTCTACGATACCCTGTAGGGTCCTCATACAAATTTTCATCTTGGGAGTTGAGTTTCTGATGAAGTACACTGGGTGTGCTTAGAGGCTTGCAATCTTTCATACTTGCCTTGCTGAGAACATCAATGGTATACTTATATTAGGTGAGTGTCATACCTTCCGTAGTCTTGTCAACTTCTACTCCAAGAAAATATCACAATTTACCAAGATCCTTCATCTTGAACCTGTGGTTCATGAGTTCTTTGACCTGCTTAATATGTTCATTAGAGTTACCTGTAATGATAATGTCATCTACATATATCAATAACAGGGTAACTGTATCTTTGCATTTGAATATGAAAAGAGAATGATCAAGAAGAGACCGATTAAAGCCATATTTCTCTACTTCAAGAGAAAAACTGTCAAACCAAGATCGAGATGCCTGCTTCAAACCATATATAGCTCTCTTTAACTTGCACACATATTCTTTGGAGTTTCCTTCTGCGTACTCAGTGGGCTGCTCCATGTACACTTCTTCCTTCAGAGTTCCATGAAGAAATGCATTTTTCACATCCAGTTGACTGATAGTCCACTGATGCTCAATAGCCAATGATAGTATGATAAGGATAGTTCCAATTTTCACAACCGCACTGAAGGTCTCATCGTAGTCTTGTCCTTGCTCCTGTGTGAAGTCTTTGGCAACCCGTCTAGCCTTATATCGCTCAATAATACCATTCGGCTTATACTTTATTTTATACACCCACTTTGACCCAACCATATTTCGATCATATGATCTGAGAACAATATCCCAAGTGTCACATTCATGAAGGGCCTCCATTTCTTCATTCATAGCTTCAATGCATCTCTTAGAATTCGCTGCTTGATAAAATGTTGTGGGTTGATCTTCCTTACCTAAAGAAGTTAAGAAGAGTTGAAAATCCATAGAGAAATTCTCATAACTAACCCACCTATCAATAGGATGTCGAGAGCGAGTAGATCTTCTGGGAGCAGAGGAATCAATAAAAGAAGAATTCATCTCTTGATCAGAGTTGGGGAGGGTCTCTTTCTCATGTCGAGAGTAAACAATGTCTTTATACCTTTCGGAAGCCAAAGAGTGGTTCTGAAATCACATTGTCCTAAGTCTTTTAGGCAGCATCAGACATGTTTCCCTCATCTCTTTGATTACATTCTGAAGGACAAACATCATCAACACTAGAAAAGAGATCAGAATTCAATCAGGGGTGATAAACTTCAATTTCAGAAGAAGTGTTAGTATTGTGGTCAAAATTTAATTCATCAAATACAACATTCTTGGATATCTTAATACGCTTACTCACGGGATCATAACATCTGTATCCCTTATAATCATCAGTGTACCCCACAAATCTGCACTTCAAAGCCTTATCCTGAAACTTGTGTTGTATTGAACTATCAACATGAACATAATATACACACCCGAATACATGCAAATCAAGATAACTTGGATGAACACCATGCAAAGAAAAATAGGGTGATTTGTTTTCCAAGATATTCATGGGCAATCGGTGAAAGTTTTCCTCTGCACCTGCATTGAGAAAGAGAAGAGAGAGAGAGAGGGAGAGAGAGATCGATTTCGGCTGTCACGATTTCAGTAAAATGAAATCGTGACCTAACTTGTGTATTTAAGTTACATTACAGTATGGGTCCGGGTTTGGTGTATCCAGACCCGATAAATGTAAAAACAGTTACATGGTCATTACGTGAATCAAGTACATGGATCGGGTCAGATCCTATGCACCTTTTTCACCCCCCCTCAAGTTGATTATGGTTTTGAACCACGAACAACTTGCTTTTAAGCATCCAAAAGCGGTCCTTGGTTAACCCTTTGGTAAATATGTCTGCAACCTGTCTTTCAGTGCTGACAAACTCAGGCTCAATCTCTTTTTCTTCAACCTTCTGTCTCACAAAGTGTTGGTCGATCTCAATGTGCTTGGCACGACTTTGATGTACTGGATTGAAAGACATGTTGATGGCACTTTGATTGTCACAGACTATGTCACAGGGATTCGGCTAGCAGGGTGCCGCACCCGCGTCGACGCGACTCGACGCGGGTGCGGGTGTGGGTGCGGCACCGGGTGCGGTCAACCCGATCCTGGGTGCGTTGACCGCACCCAGGATCATTTAGGTCCTTTTTTTGGATTTTTTTTTTTTTTAAATTTGCCCTCTAAAATGGGCTGCGAAATTTTTTTTAAAAAAAATCAGCTGACAGCTGTTGATGGGCTGCAAATTTTTTAAAAAAAAAAATCTGCTGACAGCTCCTGTCAGCTGCTGACAGGAGCTGTCAGCAGAGAAAATCGGATTTGAAAAGCAGCTCCTGACAGCTCCTGCGATTTTTTTTTTTAAAAAAAAATCTGCTGACAGCTCCTGTCAGCTGCTGACAGGAGCTGTCAGCAGAGAAAATCGGATTTGAAAAGGCAGCTCCTGTCAGTCCTGGCAGGAGCTGTCAGCAGCTGGCAGCTCCTGTCAGTCCTGGCAGGAGCTGTCAGCAGCTGACAGCTCCTGTCAGCTGCTGCCAGAAGCTGTCAGCAGCTGACAGCTCCTGTCAGCTGCTGCCAGTCCTGGCAGGAGCTGTCAGACAGCTCCTGGCAGGAGCTGTCAGACAGCTCCTGGCAGGAGCTGTCAGACAGCTCCTGGCAGGAGCTTTTCAAATCCTTTTTTGCGTAAAGGATTTTCTCTCTCCCCTTTATATATATATATATATATATATATATATATATATATATATATTACATTTTTGCCCCTGCCGCACCCCCGCACCCGGGTTTTTTGGAAGTGCCGAATCCCCGCACCCGCACCCGCGCCCGCACCCGCGCCCGCACCCGCACCCATGTGACATAGGTCACAGAGCAAGGTAGTGTGGGAGATCTTTTCTCCTGCTTCAGTTAAAAGATGTCTGATCCATGTGACTTCGGCAGTGGCAGCAGCCATGGATCTATATTCAGCCTCAGTGCTTGATCTAGCGACAGCTTTTTGTTTTCTATTGCTCCAAGAGACTAAATTTCTTCCAATGAAGGCACAATATCCCGATGTAGATCTTCGTTCGTCAGGATCTCCTGCCCAGTCTGCATCACAATATACAGTAATTTCGTGCTCGTCGTGGCCATATGACTGTGGTAAATATATCAATCCATCCCCAATAGTCCCTTTCAGATATCGAAGGATCCTCTTGACTGCTTCCATATGTCCAGTACGTGGCGCATGCATAAATTGAGACACTTGATTGACTGAATAAACAATATCAGGTCTAGTGAAAGTGAGGTATTGTAACATTCCCATTATGCTACGATACCTGGTGAGGTCATCACACAGATCTCCATCATGAGCGCTAAGTTTTTTATGAAGTACACTCGGAGTTCCCATCGCCGACCCCAATTGTTTTGGGATGAAAGCGTAGTTGTTGTTGTTGTTGTTGTTGTTGTTGTTGTTGTTGTTGTTGTTGTTGTACACTCGGAGTTCCCAGAGGTTTGCAGTCTTTCATGCCTGCCTTGCTGAGAACGTCTACGGTGTACTTGTGTTGAGTGAGTGTCAAGCCATGAGCCTGGTTATCAACTTCTACACCAAGGAAATAGCGTAGAACTCCAAGATCTTTCATTTTGAACCTTTGACCTAATAAGTCTTTTATTTCTTGGATGTGGTCCGCAGAGTTTCCTGTGATGATAATATCATCGACATAAATTAATAATAGAGTGGTCACAGGCGGGTTTTTAAAAATAAATAATGAGTGGTCCAGCATGGAACGTGAAAATCCATGTTTCTGAATCTCTAGCGAGAAGCTATCAAACCAAGAGCGAGATGCTTGCTTCAGGCCGTAGATGGCTCTTTTTAGCTTGCATACATGGGTTTTACAATTTTGTTCTTGATATCTAGGGGGTTGTTCCATGTATACTTCTTCCTTCAAATTCCCATGTAAGAATGCATTTTTTACATCAAGCTGACTCAACTTCCATCCATGTTCAACAGTCAGGGAGATGATGATTTGAATCATTCCCATTCTTACAACCGGACTAAAAGTCTCATCATAGTCTTGCCCTGCTTCTTGAGTGAATCCTTTTGCTACAAGCCTTGCCTTATATCGTTCAATGGTTTCATCTGGCTTGTACTTGATTTTGTAGACCCATTTGCATCCGACAACATTTTTATTAGGTGGTCTGGGAACAATTTCTCATGTTTCACATTCATGCAAGGCTTGCATTTCATCATTCATGGCTTCTACCCATTTCATAGAAGCGGCTGCCTGATAATACATGATGGGTGCTTCGTCCTTATTGATGGCAGTTAAAAACAGTTGAAGATCCAAGGAGAAGTTGTTATAACTGACCCACCTGTCAATAGGATGTCGTATGCGGTTTGATTTTCTGGCTGCAAGAGTATGAGAAGGCGCAGGATTGGCGACTGAGACATGATCTGAATGGCTTGATGTTGTTGGTCTCTGTCTAGAATAGACAATACCTTTGTATCAGCCCGGTACTTCCTCTGCATTCTGTGACCCCGACGTCCCAGTGTTCTCAAACATCTCTCCTTCTTATTGCACACAATCTGAGGAACATGCTTCATTGGAGCCAACAAAAAGTTCTGAGCTCAGCCAAGGATGGTAAATTTCAGTTGGCATATTCGTTGTGTCAGCTCCGTGATCAAAATTTTGTTCATCAAAGACAACGTTTCTTGAGGTTCTGATGCGTTTGTTGGTGGGATCATAACACCTATATCCTTTGTAGTCATCTGCATATCCCACAAATCTGCACTTTTGGGCCTTGTCTTGAAACTTGTTTCTCAGGGACTGATCGATATGCACATAGCAGACACATCCAAAAACACGCAGATCATAATAACTAGGATGAGTTCCAAAAAGACAGTGGTAAGGAGACTTATTTTTCAGAACAACCATAGGCAGTCTATTTATCACATGCACGGCAGAATGGAAAGCTTTTGTCCATAGGTTGATGGGAAGATTGTTGTCATGAAGCATACTCATGGCACTTTCAACGATATGCCTGTGTTTTCGTTCAACAATTTCATTTTGTTGAGGGGTGTGAGGACAGGACACCCTTCTTCCTATTCTGTTATTTTGAAGAAAAGAAATAAAATCACGGGATGAGAATTCCCCACCTCCATCACATTGGAAAAATTGAATGGACTCAGAAAATTGATTTTTGACAAGGGAAAGAAAATTTTGAAACAAAGAGAAGACTTCCGACTTATTTTTTATGAAATATATCCAAGTGTATCGAGAATAGTTATCAACAAATATTAGATAGTATTTGCTTTCAGATCCAGAGGCAATTGGGGCGGGTCCCCATACATCAGAACAAATTATCTCAAAAGGTTTTGAAGCTCTCTTATTAATGGAATGAAAAGGCAATACATGACTCTTGCAGGAAATACAACTGGAACATTTGTGACTGTTCTCATCCCTATTGAGACTTTCTTTTGGAATGAGATTATTAGATACAAGTTTCTCAATAAAATGACTCCCACAATGTGCTAACCGACTATGCCATAAGAATGACTTATTACATTCAGAAATACTAAAAACATTAGCAGAAGAGGATGAACACGACTCTAATGAGGGCTTTGAATTCAGGTGGACAGGGCGAACAGCATCACAAGGAGCTTCTTCAAAGACATACATATTGCCTTGTCTCTTTCCTTCAGCGAATGTTTCCCTCGTACGTAGGTCCTTGACCTGCACAGAGAAGGGAGTGAATTCAACTGAAGCATTATTATCATCAATAAGTTTGGAAACAGAGACAACATTTTTCTTAATGTCAGGAGCATGAAGAACGTTTGAAAGAGTAAGAGTGGAATATGACATGGGAATGACAGTTTTTCCAACATGAGAAACAGGATGGTGGGATCCATCTCCAGTGACAATCTTACTTTTTCCAAAATAAGGAATGGGATTAGAAATCTTACCTGCATCACCTGTCACATGAGTCGCTGCCCCTGAGTCGACAAACCAAGTGCCTTCATCACTCTGCTTCAATTTCAACTCTGACAAGGCAGATATCAGCAAATCTTTAATCTCTCCACTATTTGATAACTTCCTTTTGTTTTCTGTCTGTGGACCCTTTCCTTTATTCTCTGGATTATGCCAACAATTCGCCTTTATATGCCCCTTTTTGTTACAAAGGAAGCAAGTAGGAATGGATCTTGATCCCTGCGCATGAGCTAACGTATTTGGAGTGGGTAGCAGACCACGCCCTCCGTGTCCACTGCGCCCTTGTCCTCCTCGTCCTCGTCCTCTACCATAAGTCACTCCTGTGGCAAAACTTCCTGAGAATTTGTGTGAATGTGAGATTCCTCAGAGAACCCTTTCAGAGTCATCTCATACTGAATCAATTTTGCTCGCAACTCATCAAAGGTAGGAAGGGCAGGGAGACACAATAGTGAAGTGACGATCATATTGTAGTCGGATCCCAATCCACTCAGAGTCTGTTGTACCATATCACTGTCACTCACCGTGCATCCTATAACTGTAAGTTGGTCTGTGATAGTCTTCATCTTGTTCAGATATTCCATGATGGTCATGGAATCTTTTCTCAGCATTTGAAATTCCCTCTTGAGAAAAACCATTCGTGCCTGCGAAACTTGTGAATATGTTTGAACCAATTTTTCCCAAAGTTGAAGAGCAGTACAATTGTCGGGAATCGCAACAAGGACCTCTTGGGACAAGGTGGAAGTGATATATGCAACCACCGACTGATCTCTCATTTCCCAGTTGAGGTACTCTACATTCTTGACATACACAATTGAACTTACTCCTTTGTCATCTTTTTCCTCTCTCATAACAAATTTGAGTGGAGCGGGAGTGGTTTTATCAAGGTGACCTAAGAGACCTTGACTCCTTATAAAAGGAATGATTTGTCTCTTCCAAATCAAGAAGTTTGAGGTAGTTAACTTTTCAGAAACGAGTTGAGTAAGAAAACTTGAAGAAAGATTGGATGAAGAGGAATGAAGATCCATGAAGAAGAGTTTTAACAAGAAAAAGGAACCCCTTTTTGTGTTACCAGAGTATCCACAGAGTGCTCAGTCTGCAGCCAAAGAGGTTTGTTGATCATTTTTTTTTTTTTTTTGCGGCTGTGAAACTCGAAAATTGGCGACCAGAGTCTGTCAAAAGAAATTCAGACTGTATTCCAAGACTGAGTTTTCTCTTCTACTTTTGTAAGGTCGGATATTTAAGCAATGAAAAGAAATTCAGACTGTATTTTCAATGTGGAAGCAATGAGGAAAGGAAAAAAAAAGTCAGACTGTATTTTCAATGTGGATCTCACTCGTAACAGTCAAAAGAAATATAATACGAGAAAGGGGTTCTGAGAGTCGAATCAAAAGAGGTTGTCACACAGCAGGCTGGACATCAAAAGGGTTTAGAATCCCAGATTTGATGTCGCAGGTCTGCCCCGAAATGCACGATCAGACTTGGATATCCAGCCCAGTAGAAGAAGGGATATCGTGAACCAGGTTTCACGTGATTCCCTTCGTGAACAGCTTAGGGATTCACGTGAGGCGTGAATCCACTAAAAAAGAAAAGAAAAGACTGAAGAAAAACAGAAAAAAAAGGGAAAACGAGAGATGGAGATTGGGGATGGAGGTAGAGAAAAAAATCTGAAGAAGAAAAGAAGGGAGATGAACGAATCCTCAAACCTTTGATCTGTCGCACCTTTGGAATCCTCTTCGACCCCTAGATGGATCTACGCTCTGATACCATGAAAGTTTTCCTCTGCACCTGCATTGAGAAAGAGAAGAGAGAGAGAGAGGGAGAGAGAGATCGATTTTGGCTGTCACGATTTCAATGAAATGAAATCGTGACCTAACTTGTGTATTTAAGTTACATTACAGTATGGGTCCGGGTTTGGTGTATCCAGACCCGATAAATGTAAAAATAGTTACATGGTTACATGGTCATTACATGGATCGGGTTACATGTTACATGGATCGGGTCAGATCCTATGCACCGTTTTCAATCGGTTTATGATATGGAGCGCTGAATGGAAAGCCTCTGCCCAGAAAGTAACTGGAAGGTTACTATCATGCATCATGCTCATTGCACTCTAGACAATATGCCGATGCTTTCGTTCAGCAATCTCATTCTGTTGAGGTGTATGAGGGCAAGACACCCGCCTACTTATTCCATTAGTCTGGAGAAAATTAATAGTCATTTGAAGAGAATTCACCCCCTCCATCACGTTGGAAACAAAGGATATTATCAAAGAATTGATTTTGAACAAAAGAATGAAAATTCTAAAATAACTTGAAGGTTTCAGATTTACATTTCATAAAGAAGATCCATGTATACCGAGAGTAGCTATCAACAAAGAGGAGATAATATTGAATGCCAGACATGGAAGAAACTGGAGTCGGACCCCAAACATCAGAACAGATAATTTCAAAGCTATGTCACAGGGATTCGGCTAGCAGGGTGCTGCACCCGCGTCGACGCGACTCGACGCGGGTGCGGGTGCGGCACCGAGTGCGGTCAACCCGATCCTGGGTGCATTGACTGCACCCAGGATCATTAAGGTCCATTTTTTTGGATTTTTTTTTTTAAAATTTGCCTAAATGGGCTGCGAAATTTTTTTCAAAAAAAAATTATGCTGACAGCAGCTGTCTGTCAGCTGCGGCAGCTGTTCTGTCAGCTGCAGCAACTGTCTGTCAGCTGCTGACAGCTGCAAAATTTGAAAAAAAAAAACTGCGTTCCCCCGACCCCCTTTATATATATATATATATATATATATATATATATATATATATATATATATATATATATATATATATATATTACATTTTTGCCCCAACCGCACCCCCGCACCCGGGTTTTTTGGAAGTGTCGAATCCCCACACCCGCACCCATGTGACATAGTTTCAAAGGGTCTTGAAGCTCTTTTATTAATAGAATGAAAAGGGAGAACATGACTCTTATACTGAAGACAACTAGAACATTTTTTATCATTGACACTTAAGCTTAAACTTGACTTAGGAATAAGACTGCTTGAAATAAGCTTTTCAATAAAACGACTATTACAATGACCCAGACAACCATGCCAAAGATTTGGCTCAATACATTCAGAAAGATTAAAAACACTCTCAAGAGGAACTGAAGAAGATGTGAGCTTCAAGGTGGGATCAACAGGCTCAACACGAGTAGAAGGATTCTCTTGGAACATGTACATATTCCCTTGATGTTTTTTTTCATCGAACGTTTCCCTCGTGTGAAGATCCTTGACACGAACAGAAAAGGGAGTAAACTCAACTGAAGCATTAATATCATCTACAAGCTTAAAGACATAAACAATATTTTCTTGATATTAGGAGCATGAATGACATTTGAAAAAGCGAGTGAAGAGTTGGACATAGGGATGACAGAGTTTCCAATGTGAGAAATATGGTGATGAGATCCATCTCCAGTAACTATACTATTTCTACCAACATAAGAAACAAGATTTAGGAGCTTGCCAGCATCACCAGTAACATGAGTAGCTGCTCTGAAATCAACATACCAAGTGCCTTGATCATTTTGCTTCAGATTCAAGTCAGTCAAGGCAGATAATAACAACTATTTGACTTCTCCACTATTCTTCAATTTATCTGTTCCTTTTCTTGTCTCTAATTATTTTCCTCTATTTTGAGGATTAAACCAACAGTTAGCTTTGATGTGCCCCTTTTTGTTACATAGAAAGCAAGTGGGTATTGTCCTTTGCCTCTGCAAATTAGGAGGAATATTGGGTGTAGGCAATATTCCACGAGCTCCTTGTATGTTCCTCTCTTGACCGCCTCTTTCCCGAGATTCATACCTGTCACGTCCTCAACCATAAGTAACTCCTATGGCAAGAACGTCTTGTGCTCCAATGTGAGTATGAGTATCTTCAGAGAATCCCTTCAAAGTCATCTCATACTGTAAGAGTTTAGCACGAAGATCTTCAAAAGCAGGTAAGTCTGGTAAGCGCAATAAGTAACCATCATATGATAATTGGATCTCAGCCCGCTCAAAGTTTACTGCACCATATCTTTGTCATTGACCGCACAACCCACGATGGTCAACTGATATGTGATAGTCTTCATTTTGTTGAAGTACTCCATGATAGTCATGGAATCCTTTCTCAGCATTTGAAACTCTTTCTTTAAAAATAGAACTTTGGCCTGAGAAACTTGAGAATATGTCTGAACAAGTCGGTGCTATAACTGCATGGTTGAGCAGTCATCTGGGATTGCCACAAGCACCTCCTGAGACAAAGTGGAAGTGATGTAGGCAACCAAAGCCTGATCTCAGTTCATCCAGGATATATACTCTGGATTTTTAACAAAGGTAATAGAAGTGTCACCCTCCCCCATTCTTTCCTTCTTATGATATGAACTATGGAGGAACAGAAACAGAGCCATCTAGATGTCTAGAAAGATCCTGACTTCTTATGAATGGGATGATTTGTCTCTTCCAGGTTAGGAAATTAGAATTGTTCAGTTTCTCAGATACAAGTTGACTAAGAAAGTTGGAAGAAAGACCAGATTGAGAAGAGAAAAATGAATCCATAGTCGATTGAAGACGAAAACAAGAAACAAGAGAAAACTAAAAGGAAGAAAGAGTCAAAACCACGTAGCGATTTGCTAAAGAACACCGCAAATCGCATAGCGATTTGTTGAAGAACACTGTAAATCGCGTAGCGATTTGCTGAAGAACACCTTAAATCATGTAGTGATTTGCCCCTTTTTTTTTAATAACGATATGCAGATCTGAGGCAGAAAATCAGTCGATGCAGTAAAATTTGTTCTGAATGAAGTTAACCAATAAGAGGCACGTTATTGAAAATAATGTGTTTTCAATTTTGGAATGGCAAGGAAAGAGACAGAGAAGATCGTGTTCAGCAATGAGAAAAGAAGAACAGAAAAGAAATAGATGAAAAGAAAAGTTGACGTGAACAAATCCAAAACTCGAATTTTAGAAGGAAACATGTTAACTTGAATAGATTTAAGATTGGGTTTAAGAACAAGAGAATAAAATGGAAAATAGATGAAATCGGATTGAGAGATACCATAGAAAGAGACAGAGAAACTCGGCTTGAGGCTCAGAAGGACACGATCTTCAAGATTGGATCTTCTGCTCTGATACCATGTTAGAAATCATGGGTTCTGTCATTCAATCACAAGAACGAATAAAGAATAGAGAGAGAGAACGTAGTGGCTGCAGAAAACCCCAATTAGGGTCTGCGGTATCTGGCTTATCATTATATATAGGCTGGTACAAATATTAGGGTACGAAAATACTCATTACACAAGCAAAATTACAATAGGCCATTAATGAACATGTGACTAAATAAACTTGAGTTAGGTCTGTGATCCGAGATCCAAACCCAGTCATGAATGATGACTCATTTTCAAATTCTTGATCCAGTATTATCTTATATGTTTAAGTGTTACTTGTGTTATCTATCTCATGCATTATGCATAAGAAATCACTCATTTTCCTTATCTTTGAAAAATTATTTGTTATTTTTATAAAAAAACTAAAATCTTTAAATATTTAAAAAAAAAATTTATTGCTGAACTTATTTTTTAATAAATTTTTTTTAAGGTTTATAATATTTGTTTGATCTTGTGAAATTATATATGTGTAAGCTTTTATGAGGTTTTGTTTGAATCTTAGTCTTTCAAAACTTGCTTTATTTGATATGTAAGTATATGATCTAGTATTCTTGAGCATGTATTATTGGCATTTAGACGCTTTATTTGAATAATTCATGATTATAAATGTCAAATCATGTTTGTATTTATTATTGAATTTTGTTTTGTTTCTTTTTGAAAAATTATCATATATTTTAAAATAATTTGAAATGGTGTTGTGTGTCTTTCACAAGTATGATCTTATGAAATTTTGCTTAACTTGTATTTAATTTTTCTCTCTTTACTCTTGTTGTATTCTTATGTAAAATTTAAAGTAGCTTATGAAGTATTAAAAATTATAATCTAACTTATAAATAAATAATTTTTATATTGATATTTGACCCTTGTGCACTTGTAATTGCCTTACATGATGAATGGGATTGTCTATTTGTGCATAAGGTTTGAGCATGATTTCTTATGGGAGTCATCAACTTTAATAAATGCCTTTTGTGGTCCTTTTGTGGGACAACAGTTATGCTATTGGGTATTTCTCTTGTAGGTCCTTATGATTGTGTTATTTTCTTAGTTTCATAGCTTTTTAATGAAAATTATCTTGCATGTTTTTCATGGGATTTAAATATTATGTTTTTATTGCATACTTAGTTTTTTAATAAAATATTAAGTAGAGAATTATGAAAAACTTCTTTGTGTTTGCCCTTTGTGGGTGTTATAAGTGTTTTCCTCATGGTTCACTTTAGTACTTGTTCATTATTGATGGATGTACTTGTCCACTTAGATCTTTGGTAGACATGTGTGTTCTTGATTAAAGACTCTTGATTCAATACATACTTGTTATTTATAAAATATTATTTTTTATATTATGGTATCTTTGGTATATAACTCCACCTGTGTATAACTTTTTAGTTATACACTGTCGGTCCCAAGCCCGGATAAAGGAGAAGGGTTGCAATAGGCCAGTGACAGCCAGCATAAAAACTTAGTCACACCCTATGAATATGAACCAATATGAGAATTTCGTTGGGGTGTTCCCTACCGAGCGACGCGTTGTACTCTATAGGCCCGGAGGCAGTGATAAATGGGCAAGGGTTGCTAGGTCGTCGCCCAGAAGCGACGCGTCACACCGGCGCCCGGGTGTGATGTCAAATAGGCAAGGGTTCCCTTACTTTGTTGGACGGGTGGGGGTAAAGAAGATAGTTCAAGAGCATAAAATTAGGTTAGCCACTTGGAACATAGAGTCTTTAACTGGTAAGTTGGTAGAGTTAGTAGATGTTATGTGTAGGAGAAAGATGGATATTTTATGTCTACAAGAGACCAAATGAGTAGGTGAGAAAGCAAAAGTGATAGAACCTTTGGGATATAAGATTTGGTATACAGGAATAAATAGGAATAGCAATGGAGTAGGGATTGTTATTAGTCGTGAGTTTATAGATAATGTAGTTGAGGTCCGTAGGAAGGGTGATAGGATTTTACTTATTAAATTAGTATTAGGTACGGATATTATTAATATTATTAGTGTTTATGCACCTCAAGTAGGTTTAGATGATTCCATTAAGCATCAATTTTGGGAAGATTTAGATGTAGTACAAGGGATATCTTATGGAAAAAAGCTTTTCATCGGCGGTGACCTTAATGGACATGTAGGCCTTAGTAGGGATGGATTTGAGAGTATCCATGGAGGCTATGGTATAGGAGAAAGAAACGAAAGTGGAGAAAGGATTTTAGATTTTGGTTTGTCCTATGATATGATCTTAGCAAACACTTGGTTTAGGAAGAGGGAGTCTCAACTAGTAACATTTAAAAGTGGGGTTAATACGAGTCAAATAGATTTTTTCCTACTTAAAAAGAGAGATAGGGGTTGTTGCATCGATTGTAAGGTTATACCGGGAAAAAGTGTAGCTACACAACATAGAGTCTTAATTTTAGATCTTAGAATTAGAAAATGCCGCAAAAGGGATAAACATAGGATAGATCCTAGAATTAAGTGGTGGGCACTGAAAGGAGCTAAACAAGGAATGTTTGTAGAGCAGGTAGTTAAGGAAGCTGATTGGTGTCTCGATGAGGATTCAGAATCAATGTGGAATAAGATAGCGAGTGGCATGAGAAAGGTGGCTAAGGAGATATTGGGTGAGTTTAAAGACGGTGCTCCGCTAGGTAAGGATACATCATGGTGGAACGATGATGTCAAATTAGCTATTAAGGTTAAAAGAGAGTGTTATAGAAATCTAAGTAAGAGTCGTGATAATGAGAATTTGGAGAAGTATACGATAGCAAAGAAGGAAGCTAAAAAAGTAGTTCGAAATGCGAGGGATAAGGTATATAAGGAGGTTTATGACAAGTTGGATACCAAAGAGGGCGAGAAGGATACTTATAGGCTTGCAAAGATGAGAGATAGGAAATCGAGAGATCTAGGTATGGTTAGATGTATCAAAGATGAAACGCAAAGGGTTTTAGTCAAAGATGAGCAGATTAAGAAGAGATGGAAAGATTATTTTGATAAGCTATTTAATGGAAGTCATGCTCAGGATCTTGGAGACTTCTCCATTCCTTTTCATGAGATGAATCGTGACTTCTTGTGCAAGATTCAAAAGAAAGAAATTGTAGAGGCTTTAAAGAAAATGAAATCAAGAAGAAAATGGAAGATCGACTATGGAAGCTATACATCTTCTTAGACAACTTATTGAGAGAAATAGAGAGGAACAAAGATTTGCATATGGTTTTTATTGATTTGGAGAAGGCTTACGATAGAGTACCTAGGGACGTTCTCTGGTGGACAATGATGAAGAAAGGTGTTTCTCTCAAGTACATTAGTATAATTAAAGATATGTATGAAGGAGTAGTAACCAATGTCCGCACTTGTGGAGGGGTGACAACCAATTTTCCTATAACGGTTGGGTTACATCAAGGATCTGTTTTAAGCCCTTTCCTATTTGCTATAGTGATGGATGAGCTTACGAGATCAATTCAAGAAAATGTTCCGTGGTGTATGTTGTTTGCTGATGATATTGTTTTGATTGATGAGTCTAGAGCTGGGGTTAATGCTAAGTTAGAATTATGGAGACAGACATTGGAAGCAAGAGGTTTTAAGTTGAGTAAGAGTAAGACAGAATACATGGAATGTCGATTTAGTAAGCAACGAAATAGAGATGGGAGTGTAGTGAAGCTTGGTGAGCAAGAAATACCGGTGGATGATTCTTTCAAATATTTGGGATCTATCATTCAAAAGTATGGAGAAATTGATGGAGATGTAAATCATAGGATAAAGGTTGGGTGGATGAAATGGAAGAGTGCAACTGGAGTGTTGTGCGATCGTAGAATGTCATTGCGGTTGAAGGGAAAGTTTTATAAGATGACTATTAGGCCCGCTTTACTATATGATACGGAATGTTGGGCTGCCAAGAGACATCATATTCAAAAAATGAGTGTAGCAGAGATGCGTATGCTGAGATGGATGTGTGGAAATACAATAAAAGATAAGATTCGGAACGAGGAGATACGTAAGAAGGTAGGCGTTGCACCCATTGAAAATAAGATGAGAGAGAATCGTTTACGGTGGTTTGGACATATTCGACGAAGGCCTAATGATGCTCCAGTTAGAAGGACGGAGAAATGGGAAAATATATTAGTTAAAAGAGGTCGGGGTAGGCCTAAGAAGACATGGATGGAGGTGATAGGAAAGGATATGAATGCTTTGAACCTCACTGAGGACATGGCATTGGATAGAAATGAATGGAGGAGAAGGATTCATGTGGAAGACCCAGAATGATTTTCTTTGTTGGTTCATATCGCCGACCCCAATTGTTTTGGGATGAAGGCGTAGTTGTTGTTGTTGTTGTTTGTTTTTGTATTATGGATGCTTATAATTATGTTTATTTGTGATGGCTATTTATTTTTTAAACCATGGTGCTTCAAAAGGTTGTAAAATTTAATATTTTTGCCTTGATTTGTAAATTTTTTTATTACCTTCTTGATGACATTAGCTTGTTTTCAAAGACCAAAAGAAACGCTCACTACAAAAACAAAATCATAATCCAATACACAAAATACAAAAAAAAAAAAGAATAAAATACAATAAAACATTACACTAGACATTGGTGGAACACCCTAAGGGCCTGTTCTTGTCATGATAAGCCATTGAAGATCCTCACAAAAAGGTGTAATGAGCTTTGAATTTGAACCAGAAATGTGTGAATATCTCCCAGTATATCATTAAAAATTCTCCTATTTACTCCTGCCATAAATACGACCATGGGACTGTCAGCCACCACATATGTGTTGGAGTGTTCAAAATTACATGGCTGAAGCCGAGCACCAACCGATAAAAGCACATCCATTATCATAATAAGAAAGCACGAAAAGTCACTAATAGCACAATCTATCTGAAGCATTGACCACATTTGAAATCTCCACAAATAACAACTTGAAAACTCCAATGACATTGTAAGTACCTAATAAGTATGGAGATGTGGTCTCAAGCACTTATGATTAAACCAAGACGGAAAAAAAGAACAATAACTCAGCAAGGCCAAAATTTAGTCACACAACCAATCAAGGCTTACCTAAGCAAACTTTTGTAAGGCCATACGTTTGTACCCTTAAATAGAATAAAAGCTTCAAACAATACCTATAAATTTTGTTTCTATTCACTAGGTTTAGACAGAAGCATGTTCACTTAGGTCACCAGTGGCAGATTGTGGATTTTCACTATGTTTAGCGCCTAGTGACCCTGGTACACTAGGGTAGCTTCATTTCATTTAACATGAAAACCAGCTATGAAATGTTTGATCACCAAACTACCACCACTTCTGCCCCACCACGAGCAATTTCAAAATCACATTCACCACCACTTTCAAACTATAAACCCACTGAATTTTGACAGTGACTTCTGTCCATACACCAATCCACCACCATATTCTATATGCTGCCTAATGCCACTTTCATTGCAGTGCAAGAATAACAATTATACAGACCACCCACAGGAACCTCCACCACTAAAAACATAACCAACAATTAATCTATCACCTAACCAGTACCATCACCGCTTCCACGGTCCCTCCCACTAACATCACTAGATCAGAACAACCTTGGCCATGGATATTGGTCTCAGACCCTAGATTCAACACCAATGCCAACTACTACTTCCATCATCACCAATAACTACTTCACTACTAGCGCTAATGTCATTGCAAAGCCACTCAAGCACTACTACGGTACTACCATCACCATAAAAAAATCCTGCTCCCCCCACAACCACAGCTTTCAGAAAAAACAATGCATACCAATTACATGAACCTAACGCGATTTATGTGAAACCCCAGTGCCAAACTCACAGAATCTAAATATTGGTAGGCCAAAAATGAGGATGGAATAAAAGAAGAAATGCAAATTTGAAATAGATCCAAGGTTCACAGGCTCTACAGGCAAGTCTTTCAGTAACTAAAACCATTTCTTCGTCTCCAAGAACATTGAGACACACGAGAAAACATCTTTAAAAAGAAACATACTAGTGAAATGCAATCCAAAACTAACAGAACAAACATTAACGGGCAAACATCAATATCCATTAGCATGAAACATGATCATTGACAAAGTTAATCATTTAACATTTCTACAAGATTGCATGATTGCCAACCTAGGCAAGGAAACGAAAGGCCATCAAGTCTCAGCTTTTCCAATGGAGTCCAAACATGGATTTTAACTCGTGCTTCAACCGAGATTGAGCAACATTGCTTCACATGTAATTCTTTCGAAGTTTTTCTCAAAAAAATTGCTTCATATATAAATGGTGACAGATCAAGAACCACCCATTCAAGGAAGGAAAAACTTAAAAATCCTTACGGGAGGAGAAATCGTCGACCACCTTCTTCAAATTAGCCATCCATTGATCCGAAGTCGCCGGTGACTCGATTCTTCTGCTGCTAAGGCCTTAGACGACTGCCAAGTAGAGGTGGGGGGGTGGGGGGAGGAAACCCACAGAGAATTCTAACCCCAACAGAATGAAGAAGAGAAGAACAGCTGAGTCAGGATTTGGACATCCACCGGGCCCGATAGCCAGCCACGAGTTGGTCAGGGCCAGGCCGTAAGAGGCGGCGGCGGTCGAGTGGCCCGTGTCTCGGCTTGCCTTCATAGGGTGTCAACGGGTCGGGTTTGGTTCGAACTCAGGTGGGACCAATTCCGGATCTGATTTGAGATGTTGATACCGGGTTCAGACTCGGGTTTAATCTAACCCACCATAAGAGAAACCACACCCAAATCCTACAAGGATTACATGAACCAAACTCAGATCATACCCGGTAAAATAACAGTTTTTTATTTTTGCTTACATTAACAAATTGTGGATCCTTGTTGGAACTCGGGTCTGGTATGAAATTTTATAAACCATACCCGGCTCCATATATTAATTGAACCCTTTGAGCTGCCCGGGGATTCTAATCGGACATTTTTTTTATCACCAAACCCTGACCCTATAGGGTTTAGTATAGATTGAGTCTGGGTCAAACCCAACCCGTTGACACCCTAATAACCATAATGACAAAACGATTTTTTATATCGTAAATATGGCCAGCCAAAACCTCATGAGATTTTGAAACTTTTTATAAATCTTGCATTTTTTGGGTAAAAAAGGCCAAATTTTGGAATTGGAAATAGAAAACCAATTTCCAGTTAATTTTTATAAAGGAAAAATAAAATATAAATTAAAAAAAATAGAAAATCAGAAAATTTTATTTATTCCGAGTACCAAAAAATGGCCGACTAAATTTTTCACGATTTCTTTTACATATTGCCAATATTTGTCACATTGTTCGTAAGGTCCAAATTTCATATGTAACACCCCCAAACCTTTGAATGGCCACAAATGCTAATCCTCCTTTTATAATCAAGGCAGAACGACTCTCATTTGCTTCATTTCGCACGTACAAATAAATGTCAAAAAAATGGGTAGGGAGTAGGTTTTTGTAAATGAGCTGAAAGAACTGAACAGAGGGTGTTCGAATCAGCTCTTTCTTATGGCAAGCCAAGCCCAACTTGAGCAATAGGATTTGAACCTTAAACTTGTTACTTGCAAGCCAAACACTTCGACCATCTACATGGACTCCATGATATGAAATATAAACAAGTCTACACAAGCCCAACTGAACTATGCATTCATGACTCATGTTTGGTTCGCAAGCCTATTTCACAAGTTTGAACCAGCTCTTTATGAGCCGAACACATGCTCAGCCACGAATGGCTTGCGTTGTTTCCTAAACCTAGCAAAAAGATTCAAAACTTGATCAGTGGATTTTTCAACTTCCTATCATTACAAATTACAGCCACAACACTTTAAGGTTTTTTTTTAAAGGCAAGCTGGGGTTAGGCAGACCTAGGGTTGGGCATCAGGCCGGGCCGGCCTGACCCACTAATGGACCGGGCCGACTTGACCGTCGGCTGGCCCATTAGTAAATGGGCTGGGTTTTGGCCTGGTTCTTAACGGGCTCAGGTTTGAAGAGAAGCCCATGGTTCGGCCCATTGGCTCAATGGGCCAGGCCCAAATCCATTTATTTTTCTTTATTTTCATGATATGACACAAAAAGCTAATTCTTAATTAGTGCAACTAATTAGGTAAATAGTAATAATTAACAAATAACAAGTTATCATGCAACTAATTAGGTAAATAGTAATACTTATTCAAGTTACCAAGTAATAGTTAAGTTCTTAACTTTTTATATTATTAAAAATTAACAAATAACTCAAGCCCCATTAGGCCCACGAATGTAATAATCCCGGGCCTAAAATCATGGCCCAAACCCGGCCCATGGCAAGCTGGGTCGGCTTCGCCCATCGAGTTGTTGCCCACACCTAGGCAGACCCCACCAGTTAGGGTTTTGAACCTACAATGTCCCACCACATGGAGATGCAATGTCCCACCACATGGAGATGTGCACTGACAGCTCCTACCAAGAGCCCCCGTTGACACGAGAAGGTGCAAGTTGTGATCGTGATTCTCACTTGATTCATTGAATTTTGTGAAAGTTGTCACAAGACTAACCTTGTGACTAACCATCATAGTTTTTGGCTTTTAATTTTGATTACTCATCTAAGTAGTGACCAAAGCAAACTTGCCCCTCTCGTGATTTAGAATCACGCTCTCCACCTGTGAGTTCGAAGGACGTGATCTTAAATCACACTATCAAGCAAAATTGCCTGTGATCATGAAAGCCTAAAGGCATAAAGGGGGCGTTTGCTTGTCACAAAATAGGGTGTTGGGCACCCCTTCTCTGGATTCATTTGCCACTGAAACTGAATCAGACCATCTCCTCCTACAGAAACCATTTTCACAAAAAAGGGATGTCAAGCGTATAAAATGGTATACCCGTCGAGGCGTTTCCACGATGCCATGTTTGTTTTGGCATTGTGGGCTCCACAAAAATGCATGCCCGTCGATGAGTGTAGGAACTTGGATGCTCGAATGCAGAATTCAGCGAGGGTGAAGAACATGATGTTATGCTCAAAATCACCAAGGAGCTCCACACTCTCAACTCTTTCAGAGTTTGAATGTCTTTTTGTAACTGTAATTGTTACTTTTTTGTGTGTGTATCATACTCTTTCACTATATTTATAGTTGTGTAAAAAGTTCAAGTTTGAGACACATCCC
Source organism: Nuphar pumila (assembly GCF_984573655.1). NCBI lineage: Eukaryota > Viridiplantae > Streptophyta > Magnoliopsida > Nymphaeales > Nymphaeaceae > Nuphar > Nuphar pumila. The sequence goes on along the minus strand of NC_143250.1, from coordinate 30,266,962 downwards.
TAAGAGAAATCTCTTCATCCCCCAAGAGACATGTTTCTTTGTATTTAAGCATTGTGACTATTGGAATAGCCCCTACCAGTCACCGAATGCAGAATTGCAGCGAGGGTGAAGAATACGTTGTTACGCTTAAAATCGCCAAGGAGGTCCACACTCTCAACTCTTTCACAGTTTGAATACCTTTTTGTAACTGTAATTGTTACTTTTCTGTGTATATATGTGTATGTATATCATACCCTTTCACTGCATTTATAGTTGTGTAAAGAGTTTAAGTTTGTGATACATCTCTAAGAGAAATCTCTTCATCCCCCAAGAGACACAACTTTTTGTATTTAAGTATTGTGACTATTGGAATAGCCCTCAAGAGTCACCTTATGGTCATATATCTCTCACTTGGCCATAAAGGATTTCATGTGTTTATATGTTTGTTCTCAATTGAAACCTTGTGTACACACTTTCTAAGTAGTCTTTACACACTCACCAGTTAGACATATCTGAGTCACATCTGACACACATGTTTAGTGAAAACATCCTTAGTGACTGTCTTGGTTAGCGGATCTGCTACCATGTCACTTGAAGGAATATAATCCACTGTTATTTCATTTTTCATAAGCCTATCATGAATATATTGATATTTAACATCAATATGCTTACTTTTAGAGTTATTAGCGCCTGTTTGTATTAATCTTATAGTAGCTTTATTGTCACGATAAAGTTGAACTGGATTCTTTGGAATGTTCAATTTTAACTCATTTAAGAAACGATTTATTCACACCAAATGTTGTTGTCATGTTACTGGCAATATACTTAGCTTCCTAGGTATTTCTGCCACGCACCCTTATTTTTTGCATGACCATGCAATTTCTCCACCTCCTAACATAAATACATAACCAGAGGTGAACTTTATTTCAGCTCTATCACTAACAAAGTCAACATCTAAGTAGCCTACAAGCTTTAAACTATCTGACTGATAGAATATAGAATAACTAGAATTCCTTAGTTCCCTTTAGATATCAAAAAAAAAATCACTACTTTCCAGTGAGAGAGCGTAGGATTACTTTGATATCTACTTATTGGACTTACAGTAAAACTTAAATCAGGTCTAATACAAAGCATTGCATACATCAAGCTTCCAATTGCCTGAGCATATGGAACATTCAACTTTTCTTGTTCATCTTTTAGACAATCATTCTTAGTTTTTTGCCTTTTACTACAAGAGTACCCTTTGCCTTGGTACTTTTCATTCTGAATTTCTTTAGAATGTAGTCAAGATATTTTTTTTACTTAGACATAGTAATCTCGATTTTCTCTCTCTGTATCTTAATTCTAAGGATAGATGAAGCTTCACCCATATCTTTTATTTCAAATCGAGAACTTAATCATGATTTAGTCATATTTATCATGTCTATGTCATTTTTTGTAATTAATATATCATCAACATAGAGGGATAATACAATAAACTTACTCCCACTATTCTTGGCATATATACAGTAGTTCAGACTATTTGCCTCATAACCCAATTTGGTTATAGCATTATGAAAAGTCAAATATCACTGTCTTGGTGACTGCTTAAATTCATATAAAGATTTTTTTAACTTGTATACTTTATCCTCTTGACCTTCAATTTCAAAACCCTCTGGTTGCTGCATGAAAATAATTTCATTTAATTCACCATTTAAGAAGGTTGTTTTTACATTCATTTGATATAAGTCAAGATTAAAATAAGCTACCAATACCAAGATGATGTGAATAGATGCCAGTTTGGCTACAGAAGAGTAAGTTTCTTTATAATCAATCTATTTTCGTTGAAAATAACCTTTTGCTACTAGTCTTGCCTTGGATTTATCAATAGATTCATCTGCCTTGAGTTTTTTCTTAAAAACCTATTTACTACCAATTGCCCTATATTCATTAGGCAAAGTGGTTAGTTCTCAAACTACATTGTTTTCTATGGAGTCCAACTTATCTTTCATTGCTTTCTTACATAGTTTAGACTCATTGGAAGCAATTGCATCTTCAAAACTCAAGTTGTTAAGAGTTTCATCCAAATCTATGGAATAACATAATTCTTCACTTAAGAGTGTATAATAATCATTTAAATAGGATGGAAGAGTTCTTATTCTTTTTTGTCCAATTACTGGTTATGAATTTTGCTCAATATTTATAACTGGATCGTTATACTCTAACTCTTGATTTTATACTTTATGATTATTTATGATATATAGAAAAACATCATCTTTAGGATCAAAATTATTTTCTTTAGTTTCTAGGAATTATACCTCTCTACTCTCCATAAATCTCTCTTAAGGATTATATAGACGATATCCTTTTGATCATTTTGGGTATCCCATGAAGACGCATTTGATAGTTTTACTATCTAACTTGTCTCTCATTTGACTAGGAATCAACACATGAGCAGGTAACCCCTACTTTCGCAAATGACTCAAGTCTGGCTTCCTATCAGTCCATAATTCATGGAGTGTAAGCTCTACAGCCTTAGAAAGAATCTTATTTAGGATATACATGACAGTGCAAATTGCTTCTCTCTAGAATTTTTTAAGAAGATTTGCATGTGCCAACATAGACCTTGTCATATCCATCAAGGTTTTATTCCTTTATTCGGCTACACCATTCTATTGTGGTGTATAAGACATAGTTGTATGAAGAGTTATATTATTATCATTACAAAATGTCTTAAACTCATTAGAGTTATATTCACCTCCTCTATCAGATCTAATAACTTGGATTTTTCTTCCTAGTAATCCTTCAATTTCATGTTTATATGCCTTAAGCTTTTTTAGAGCTTTAGATTTCTTAGAGATTAGGTACATATATTCATACTTTGAGTAGTCATCTATAAATGTAATGTAATACGATTCTTTTTCATGTGTTTCTACTATTAAAGATCCACATATATTTGCGTGTATTACAACTAGTACGTCACATGATCTACTTCTCTTAGGAAAATGTTTTTTAGTTATTTTACATGATATGCATTATTCACATCTTTCAAATTCTATATTTTTAAGAGAAGGTAATAATCCCATGTGAATTATTCTTTTCATTTTATTGACATTTACATGCCCTAACCTTAAATGATATAAATATGCATTGACATTAAATGCATAATCAATATAACCAAAAATATCCATTGCATTATTTATAGGAGTTACATTTAGACAGAAGAGACCATGGTCAGCATCATAGAGACCCCCGAGCTTCATTTTTTCATCTTTCTCAATAGTGACATTGTCACCCTAAAAGCGGATTTTGAAGCTTTTTTTAGCAAAATCTTTTACTGCTAAAAGATTCCTTCTCGTGGAAGGTATATAAAGTGCATTTGTTAGTAGGAGACTGATCCCTTCTACCTAAAACCTGTAGGTCCCTATCCAAATCATATCACTATAGGTTTTATTTTCTATATACACCTTATGATCTTCAGGCTTCAACTCCTTCATATTCACAAGTCCTTCACATATTGTGTCACTTCTGAATCAATCCACCACCCTAGGAGATCACTATATGTGATTAATGATTTAGATACAATGCATACTAATTCTCGTTCTCCATTTACTTGCTTTCCTAGATTCTCTTTCTTGGTTCTATTTGGGCAATTATTCTTGAAATGCCCAACTTTTTCACAAGAAAAATATGCTCTCCTGGTTGCAGTCTTGGAGTTTTTGGTTTGTACTGAACGCTTCTTGTTGAATTTATTCTTCTTAAATTTCTTCAAAAACATGCCTTTAGGCTTGAACTTATAAGAGGTTGATGGGAAGGATTCTTGGGCATTCATACCTTCCCCCTTCCTGTCTTTTGACATGTGATTTTGCTCAAGAGTTAATTACAGAGGGAGCTTAGTTAGAGTAAGACTTTATGGTATAATCTCATGGCAATTGACACCATCTTCTAAGTTAGAAGAAGATTGTTTAGTAGGGTGGAGATTTGCATTTATTCAAGAATATCATTTTCAGTTATGGCTAAGTCCTTAGCCATTACCAACATTCGATTTACATGATCGACTACGTTGTTTGACTCTTTCATCATGCATGAGTTGTATTACTTCAGAAGAAGTTGAATGTGGGTTTCTAAAGTTATATCATACTTCTTTCTGACTTCTTTCATTATTTTCTTTACAGTGTCAAAGTCTTCAAACACTTGAATGAAATCATCTTGCATAAATGTTAAAAGAGTTGCTCGAGCAAGTTGATCATCTTTGATAAACTTATTATGAATTTTCTTCTCTTCTTCACTCGATTTATCAGTTAGTGAAGATTTACATTACTAAATACATATAAAGTATTGTCATGTGTTAATAGATATTTCATCTTCCTTCTCGACATTCCAAAATTTATCCTTTTGAGTTTTTCAATTTTGGACAACTCAGCCATGACTATTCGATTTCCCATATTCTTAATTATGAACAAATATTAGAATTAATAAAGCCTATTACAACTAATATTTATAAATATAACTAGTTTTGATCCTTTCAAACTAGTTTAGCATGCAATATGGTCTTTAAGTGTGTAATAAGTCTAAAATTTTTATTAAATATTAAGCACTATTTGACAAAAATAAGTAGTAGGTGGCTTTTAGAAACTTAGGGCCACTTTTCTGCAATTTTAAAAAAATAAAATAAGAGGTTCTATGTAAACAAAAATCACAGAAACTAGTTTCTACAACTTTTTGAGTTTAACAGAAAGTTCTGATCGTCTTTCTGTAATATAAAAAAAGATCAGATGCTCTATTCTGCAAAAAATCAATAAAGCAGAACACTTTCTAAAAATTTTGAGTTTACCAAAAAAGATAAACCACCTTTTTGCAATTTTCAGAAAAGCATAAGCCTTTTTAAGAAAAAACAAAACAGAAACTTCAAAAAAAATCTGAGTAAAACATAAAGATTCAACTCTCTTTCTGTAATTTCAAAAAATATTAGTAGCCTTTCTGTATATGAAATTTCCTGAGTTTAACAGAAAAGAAAGGAACCACTTTTCTATATATGAAATTTTCTGAGTTTAATAGAAAAGAAAGGAACCACTTTTCTGTAATTTCAAAAAAGTTGGTGTACTGATTTTCTATTTTTTTTAGAAAAAACGAATTAACAGGACCCTTTTTCAAAATTTTCAAGAAATTTTAGTTTCAAATTGATTTTTTTTTAAAGAAAGGCTTATACTTTAAAACGAAAGGGAAACCTGATTAGGGTTCCCTTTTCATTTTTTTTGTTCTTTTTGTTCTTTTCTTTGAGAGAGAGGAATGATAGCTGGAGCGACATCAGGTTTTTCGACAAGTGATTTTCTGACAACCTTCTCAGGCTTGTCCGACCATGCCCAGGCAAGGTAAGAGCCCTTTTCCCCCTTCTTCTTCTCCCTTTTTTTTCTATTCAATAATGATGATATGAATATCCCCTAGAATGCCTTGTCGTTGCACACATCTTGTCGTTAAAGACACACACACACACACACACACACACACACACACACACACACATATATATATATATATATATATAATGGCAAGATTATCTGACTGTTAGATATTATCGTTGAAACACTTTAATGGCCAGAAAATCTCATTGTTTTAGATCAATGATGACTATGGATGCATTTGTTGTTGGGTGTGGAGGTTGCCATATATACATAAACAAGCAACATATATTTATTTATTTCTTTCTTTTCTTTTCTTTTTCTTTATTGAGATTTATGATAGTAGAATACTATTAGAAGATGGGTTGTTCTTTTATATATAAGATCAATGGCTTATATGGATGATGCTCGACAGAGTTTAGACATGAGCTACACCAGGAATTATGAAGATAGTGGTAAATATTGTTGCTTTATTAGTATGTTTCCATGAAATCTTGGCATGATTTAATTTCCTAGCATGAGTCTATGGTTTGAAGTTGCTACAGTTGTTGTTGTCGTTGCTCCACCAATGAAAATACCTGCTAAAAATGTTCTTAAATCTATATTGGCAGGTGGCCTTGCTTAAGTAAGAGTTTCAAGGATATGGGGCCTTCTAGGTAGCAAAAGTTGACTCAAATCATGAGAGACTTTATCCATATGATCTCTATCTTTCACCCTGCTCCCCAATTGTAGCTTTTGTTTTTACGCTATGATTTACATTCTTCATTTCTAGTCATTTATGAGAATTGTGTCTTTAAATACCCTAGCGACTATATTTTGTTTCAATGGAAAGGTCTCTGTTGTCAAAATTATTCTCTTTTAGCACTCAAGAATTTCTTTTTTATTTTCTCCTTTTCCATGGGCGTGAAGTATGTGTTGTTGATGTTTGCCGAGAAACCCGAGTTTAACATATGTTCACTTTATTCTTGATGACAATATGGCTTTGATTTGATTGTCAATTATGGATACTTATTTTTTGTTTTTTGTTTGCAGGTTTATAGCTTATAATGGCGAGATCTCTGTCTCAGCGTTATAGGCGACATCTCTGTCTCGCTGTTATATCCTATAACAACATGTTAATTCTCGTTGTTATATCCTATCTTGCCCTTAAAACAACCTTGCCATTAAAGATTGCCACATTGCTATTGGTGTTCCCAGTTCTAACGAGATTCTTTACTGATGTTGATTTATCCTTCAACGATGAGTTATAAATGTCATCGTTATTACCCAACAAAGACCATTTTTTTTCGGTAACTTGTCATCGAGAATTCTCACCATTATAGGTCTATAGCGGTGAGCTATAGGTCACTATTTACCTACATCCTTGTAGTGGAATGATGAAAAGATCTATATGATTATGTGAAAAATAACCCATAACATATGTAAAAAACCTCATACTTGAACATAAATGCTGCAAAATTAATATGATTGTGTGGAAAGTAACCCATAATATGTGAGAAAACATTGTAGTTACATCTTGATATAACCCTTGAAATTGTGCATGATTTATTGGGTGTCTGTTTTATCATAAAGTATATGATGCACCAATTGTGATATAATATGGTTGTTTGTCCAGTATGACCAGGTAGGAGATGTTGGATCTAGTGTGGCCATAGGGTCTTACACTAGAATTCAAAAAGCCAAACAATGGTGGACTCATAACTCACATAACATGTGAGTTAAAATCTCATAATAAAGTATTGAATGGGATTAAAATCCCATCCAAGGCTGAAAAAATAGCTGCCAAGGGGAGGATTATAAATCCGCAGCCCCTACACACTGAAGGCTAAGATCCAGTTGGAACCCCCCTAAGCAGGTTGTTTACCAAAAATCTCAATTTCCTTCTCCTATGTCAACTTGTAGCTCACCCTCACTGTGCACACCAAGGTCCCAATTTCCAACACTCCGATGGGCACCTTGCATTTTATGGCGGCCTCTCCAGTTATGCATGAGCTGAACCAGCTCCATCCTAAATAGTGTAAGGTGGGAGTTGGTGAATCCATGGCTGCTCCTCCCAAACAGGCTATGTGGAGCTCTAATTTAGTTATGCACCCGAGACACAGACTTCTTTAATAAAGAGTGAGGCTTATGCTTCTTAAAGAGGCCTAACTCTCTACGTGAAACGAGTCAATGAATCAATCGATCATAGGGTCTTCAAGCTCTCTTCATTCTTATGACGAGCCGAGCTGAGCTTGAGATGGCTCTTTAAAAAAACATTTCTCAAAATTGAAATAATAGAATTTGGACTCTAAACCTACTGATTGAAGCTCAAATTGGCCCATTTACAAATGAAATAAGCGTCGAGATTTGAACTCTAAGTTTAATGCTTGCAAGCCGAACACTTCAACCGTCTACACTCTGATATAAAATATAAGTAAAATATATCTATTACTAGTTAACGATTATATATATGAGCTTAGACGGGCAGAGTCAAACAATCATTATTTGTATTTCTTTTGCCAAACCTATTTCTCGAGTTCAAACAAACACTCCAAGCCACGAATGGTTCATCTTATCTCCAGCCCATAAGCCTCTATTAGAAGCCCATGAATTGAGTTCATCAATTGAACTACGAGTGCCTACTTCAGTGTTTCTATACAATTGAATTTACATGTTTCTGGATGATAAGACAATATAAAAACAATATCATGAAAGCGCAAAAAAAAAAAAAACTGCTTTTCAGCAAATTCTATAGAAGCACTAGAGTTTTTCTTATTATCTTTTTAATTTACACCTTGAAAAATATTGAGGCTTTTGTCTTGCTATGCCTCAAGCCTATGGCACTTTCTTATTTTTGTAAAATGCCTTATTACATCTTATACCTTTAAAACCCATGCCTCGAACTTGCACATGGCCAAAGGCTTATGATCAGGTTGATTGGGATTTTTTAGAAAAATTCATTCTTGTTTTTGGCTTTCATCACTCGTGCGTTCAAAAGATTATGGTGTGTATTTTCACTGTGAATTTCATGATTACTATCATATGAACCACAACCAAGAAACAAAGCATACTACAAGATGAAGAGAAGACACAAGATTTACGTGGTTCGGCACTCAAGCTTATGTTCGTGGGCGAAGGACGAATAAGAAATCCACTAGTAAATGCAAGAAAATATAAAGGCGAGATACAAAGCTCTCAAAAGCCTAATCCCCAATACACCCGAAACTCTCATGTCCAACTTTTAAAAGGAGGCTGCTATAAATACGGCGAAGAGCATAAAACCCTAGCCGGTACAAAGAAAAAATTACAAAATTGGATAGCATGATCCCTCCACTACCATCAATAAACCTCATTTGAAAATCTCATTGTACTGTCACCAAAATATTTTCAGATAAAGTCCTGAATTAGAGCAGGGCCAAAATTCAAGACACTCACAATAGTTACTTAAAAAGAGCCTACAGTTTTACTTGAGTCAATGTTGCTGTTACGTTTGTGCTAAAGTTCATATTTTTCCATTGAAAAAAATGTTAAAAAAAAAAAAACTAAAGAAATTTGAGGGTAAAATAGTAATTCTATCCTCAAATTTCAGCTTGTGTGCACAACAACAGGAGGTTTTCCTTTTCTTGAGATTTTTCATGGCATGCACTGGGCAAGGTTGCTAGCTTCTCTAGCCTCTAGAATTGAAAATCCTACATTCTTGCGGTGAGTTTGCTATGAGAATTGCATGAAACAAGGAAATCACTTTCAGGGACCAATTGAAGGTGGAAGTTCATGGGCATCGGTCAGGCTGGAAAATGAGACAAGCTGCTCGTGGTTCAGCTTGAGTTTGGATAATAAAGAGTTGTTCAAACTCATGAAATAGGCTCGGCAAGCCAAACATGAACAATGGGTGTTGGGCTTGGCTCGGCTTGTATATGCACTCGATAACCAGTAATAACTATATATATTTTATATATGATACAACGTACATGGTTAAAGTGTTCAGGCTGCAGGCGACAAGTTTTAGAGTTCCAATTCTATTGCTTACAGCTTCCAAACAATGTACTTGTTCTCTCGGTAGGTTTAGAGTCTAAAATATTCTATTATTTTCAAATTTTAAAAAATGCATCCCTTCTTAAACGAGCAAGCTTGAACTCAGCTCATTTAACTCGATCTCGCCAAGAGCATGAACTTGGCTCGGCTAGCCACAAGAACAACCCTAGCTTGAACGTCCTCTGTTGAATTAGTTCAGCTCGTCTACCAGCCCTGCCGACGGCAAAGAGGAACGCAAACAAACAAACACACCTGCCTCATTTTTTTTGCGCATCAATAATGCGGATTACCATGGATGGAAACAGTTTGATTCCGAGGAATCTATCTACCATGGATCAGTTGAACCAAACATGTGAATGTGAAAACGTTTTATAACCAATATGTACAAAACCAAACCCAAGAGTGATAATCACCTGATGCCTACCATACCTACGCATAGTTCGCAGAATTTGGCCCCACGTCCGACTCAAAGTCCTTAGGACTGGAATCTTCATGATTAAGGCTGGTTATGAGCAGGTGGGACCCAACAGTGTAGCAGGTGGGGCCCAACAGTCTTTTGGAGTCGCTTGCTGCTATAATTACCATGTAAATAAAAAAAAAGAAAAAAAAAGGAAAAACCAAAAGGTGGTGGGTGATGAAATGAACGTGGCGTGGCAGATATTCAAAGCCCAAATAAATGCGAGTCGTGGTCCTTTTGGGCTTAGTTTTTAGATTACCGAAGCTTGCGGATGGGGGGGAGGGGTTAAGAAAAGGGGGGCCCACAAGATAGATCTCGCGACGTGTTAGATTTTGGAATCCCGCGTCTTCATTATTTCTCTCGTGATCCATCGAATTCTCGCATTCAATTCCTCTTTCGTTTTTTCTTTCAGCGGTTGGCCCCACAAGATATGGTGAGAAATTTTTTGACTATTTGAATTATTGGGACTAGTGGTTAAAAAAATTTGTTAATAAAAAAAAAAAAGTGTATTAAAAATTGCCACCGAGTAGACCTGGTCACTGGCTCAAACTCCCACGGAACTTGTTTTACGGAGTGTGAGTTCGTTTTTTTTAGCCAACCCTGCTTTTTTATTCAAACCCTGTGTCATCCCCTATCATCAAAATATCTTCTGGGATCTCATTAATGCACCAATTCTGTCAACATGATTGATTTAATAGGAATTGGTTTTTGGATTGTATTTTTTTGGTACGCCTAATCTGTAAAGAGATTAGGTTGGAAATTATTCAAAGACTTATTTACACGAGAACAAGAAATTGTTTCTTTCGTCTCTTCTCAATAAAATATCCCAACCCGAACCCGAACCCGAACAAATATGATTTTCCAGATCACAAAATTGTTGTGTTTTTTTTTTTGTTATTATTATAAGTAAGATAAAGGCGGATAGGTACAGATACTGACAACATTGCATAAAACCATGCAATTTGCTTTTTACACTTATGAAACTTTATAAAGATTGCTTTCAAAAGAGAAAAAGTATTTCTTCTTTTTTTTTTTTTTGTTAGTGATTTTTAACTTTCTCGGACGTTGGAAATATCTTTTTTGGCTTTTTGTTGAATAGGCAATTCTAAAGGGATAATCAAGTGGGACTCAAATCGGGATGTAAAATTATTTGGATTAGAGTCGGATGCACCATTTACTGAAACCAACCTGATCTGAAACTGACTATTCAGATCTGGAGTTGGATTCAAATTCAAATGGAAAATAGCAATAATACCAAGTCCTATGTAATCAGACTCAGATATGCATTGGATCTGGAAATCCATCTTATCCAATAATAAAATATCAAACCAAATCGAGTACTAATTAATTGGATTTGATTTAGCTTACTGAATCCAACTGATGGGCGTCAGATTCAGGTCAGATCTCAGATAACATTTTGATAATGTGACCTAACCATCCAGCTATCTCATTGGATCCCTTTGAAAAACTCTTTTAATAATAAAAGATTTATAGCCTTTTGGTTGGAAGAGGTTAAAGGCTGCACTTGATTAAAACTTTATTTACTTTTTATATCACTACTACAACTGATAGTCAAAGGACGCTTGAATAGGCAGTTTGGAAACATGGTAGCCCCCAATTCCTGGATTTAGTAGCTACCACCTAGATCATCATGTGGGAATTACCAAATCCAATTTTTAGTGCAATCCAAAGGGGAGACAGTCTCACATCCTTTCCCAAAATGAGTAAACTACCTCCTCAACTTCATTCTCCCAAGCAGACACTACCAAGGTGGTTAGACCTAAAACGCATAAATTCCCATCCCAACTGCCTGTTCCCAAACAGAACCTTACACATTTCTCAAATACTCTATTCTTGGGACATTGTTTCTTGCATCAACTTCTTACTCTGGTAACCATGGTTCTATATGCTAAGAGCGGATATTCAGAAAATAACCGAACCGCATTTTTGACCGAACTCTAAATGTCGACCGGATAAGCGGCATGGAACCTACATATCAAGTCCAGGTCAGAGTCTGAAGTCGTCGTTAGTTAGGGCATAGGCCCACTGACATGGGGGCTTCCCTGCTTAATTGATAAGGCAATATATCTTTGCCCTATCCTTTCATGGCAACCCTAAAAACAACACCAAAGGGTTTTCCATTATGACGGCTTGAATGAATAAAAAACAAATTGGGTTGGGGGAGGAGGCCAAGTCTTACCCGCATGCATAGCAACCATGTGATGTGTTAAAAAAGATAAGGGTGGGCTTTCACTTATCTAATATTGCAGTCTGGCTTCTAGCAGCCCTAATTAATGTGATCAAAAGTCATTTTGGTTTGGTCCCATGCATGCTTTTGTCACTTGGACGTGACAAAAAGGGACACAATTTCTTACGTGATTTTTCATACAATATCTAAGTAAATATCTTACGTGATTTTTCATACAATATCTAAGTAAATATCTTACGTGATTTTTCATTGAAAATATATAGCATCCCCCGGAAGTTGGAACACAACATCGAAGTAAATCGTCGTAGTGTCCTTGAATTGTCACGTAGGTCGCAAGGCATTCACGAGTAACGAGCGTGTCTGTGACGAGTACCGGTGTTCTTTGTTTTTTTTTTGTGTGTACAGGAGATAAAAATGTAAATATCAATGCAAATTATTTTTTCAGATTTTTTTTTCATCACTTCCATTGTTGATATTTTTTACCAATAAAAACTTGAAAATATAAAAAAATCAATTTCCCACGAGAAAATGTTGGCGTTATATTTTAGTTTTAGACTTGTTGTCACTATATATGGTCTCCACTATATAGGCTCGGGTCCAGCTCTTTAGGCCTGACCCAGATATTGAGCTAGACTTGTTGGCACTTGTGTGCATTTTACAAAGTGGGCCAACCTGATTTGGGCCCAATTATTTTATCTGGTGAGGCTCGGCCAGAGTTTTATAGGGCAGGACTCAAGAGCTTGGTTTTGCAGCACGAGCTCAATATGGGCCGGGTACCTGGCAGCTCGTCAAGTACCCAGCCCGATGGCCACCCATAATTGGACCCTAACGTGGTTTTGTACGCCCCTTATCCATTAATTAATGGGCTGAGTAGTTAAGATTGAAACCATACAATACAACAACTTTGGCATCCTAGGAGAGTCTTCACATTTCTTGAGATGGATTATCAATGGACAACGGGTCGGGCAGGTACAGCGGAACAGCCTGTCATGGGCCAAGATTTTTGACCCACACTTGTTATTTTATTTAACAAGCCTGACACGGACCAGCGGGCCAGCCTGTGAAACTCAGAGTCGGATCATGTTGACCCAAACAGATTCTATAAATATAAATAACATGTTCCAAATAGTAGAAGTCGCCTCTTGAGTTTCGTTTTTTTTTTATGTAAGAATATATTCAATGGGCTGGCCCAAACTGGCCCAGGAGCTTAATAGGCGGACCGTGGGCCAATTATCCAGCAACAGGTCAGCTCGAACCAGACTGTTGACCTAACTGGCCTGGTCAACTGCCTATGCACCCATCAAATTGATGTGCTGCACGGCCGGCTTGTTGCCCAGCCCTAGTTATCTTTTATAAAAGTTCTTTTTTTGTTTTTTAAAATCTAGCTGGGGTTAGGCAGACCCTTACCAGTTATACAACTGTACCATTGGTTTTGAACCTGCAACGTTCCAACACACGGTAACGTGCACTAACTGCTCCTACCAGACAAGCGGAGCCCCCACCGGTATCTTTTATTAACTAGAGTAAGAACAAGCACACACACACATGCACTGTAGCTACAGTGCACGTTTGGGTGTCCTGACTGAGCGCCGCGTGGCGCTCAGTCGGGTGTACGGGATTCCCCGTACACCTGCAGGTGAGTGTACGGGAGGCCCGTACACCCAACTGAGAGTCATGCAGAGCTCAGTCAGGACCCCGAACACGCACGGTACCTAGAGGAGAACACGCAACACCCTCTCGTTAGGCAGCCCCTACCAGTTATACAACTATACCATTGGGTTTTGAACCTGCAACATCACGTGAACTAGTTGCTCCTACCAGACAAGCGGAGCCCCTGTTTATTTGAAATAACAAACAATATTAAATAGTAAATGCATGATTTAAAAAGGTTTAGCGAAAAGACAAATAAAAATGAGTTGCACAAAAAATGGTGAACAGTTTAATTCCGTTTGATTTTATAAAACCAAATAAAAAAACGAACTTATATGTGACATTTTCTATCGAAATCAAGTTAAGATCAATGTTGGTAAAATCGGTTATAGGTGAATCGATTTCTTTAAAAAACTGAAGAATCCAATCGATTTGAATCATTTTCGAATAGGCAGATTTTTTTTATTAAAAAATCGTCAATGTAGACAACATTCATAATGATGATATTTCGATAAAATGTTCATAAAGTAGTATTACAATTCGCGGCCCATTAAATAAAACACATTTTGCACTTTACATAAAATGTCCTAGGCCGATTCCGATCTGATTCTACTTCAAATCGACCGGTTTTGGTTGATTCAGATGATTTGAACCAAAATTAGTCTATTTTAGATGGGGATCAAATCGACCCCTGTTTCAAATTGGCTAAGGATCAATTCGATCCAAATACCAGATTCAGATCAATTTTGTTGACATTGGTTAAGATCTAAGAACTATATGATTCAAATTCAATTCAAGATTCAACGTGGTCCTTATTCAAGATCCGATAAAATTAGATCCACAATTGAGTTTTTTTTAATAGTATTAGTCTAAATGTATTTTTTATATTCTAACATTCCTCTCATATTCTTGTTTTTGTTTTAAGGTTCTCATAGTTTCATTGAGAAATGCTTTAAACAGAGTTTTTTCTAATTAATGGTTCTACAGACAATATGTCAAAGTGTGTGAATTTGAATGAAGCAATAATAATTGAAGGGAGTACAAAATGAAATAAGAAAAAAAAAACGAAGGTAAACAATAAACCCGTGATCGGGTTTTTTCTATAGACCACGGGGAAACCACACATTGGCTGGCCTTGAGGTCCACCTGAGAGTACACCTAGCTTTGACCTTGGGGCAAGGGATGCTACAAGTGGGCTTCGAACTTGTGACATCTCATCAACTTCGTGACATTCACAATTCACTCCTTCCAGATGAGCAAAGCCCTTGTGGGCCGTGATCAGGCTTGGTAGTTTGGGGTTGTCAGCCATGTCGATCAAGTCAAGCCCAACCGTCCCATTCAAAGAAAGCAGGCTCCTACACCCATTTGTGCTAAGATCCTGGATTGAGGAACTCTAAATGGATCAGATATAGTTAGGTGTTAGATATCTGATATAAATCAGACATATTATTTCTAGATTTGGATCCATCAAACAAGATCCAAATGTGCATTCAGATAGGATTTAGATTTGCATATTCACATTATTTTCTTATTAGGATCGAATACGAGACTGTATTTGAAATCAGATCTAATTCAAAGTCATATAACAATCCAATCCAATGACAGTTCTAATGTAAAATACTTTTTCTTAATCTTTTTTTATGAAATCGGCAAGACCCACAAAATTTCAAGAATTTTAAAAAGAATTTATTGTGTAAAGTCTGAAAGTTTTTTTATCTCTCCTGTTTGACTTGTGTGAACGATTTGTGTTAAATTCCTAAGTTCTGGGTTTAACTTAGGTACGATTGACAATTAATCACTAATTAATAATTAAATAAAAACTTTTAATTAATTAGAAATTTAATATAGTTATTAGTTTATTATTAAATAAATTAAGTTTGTGGCTAATTATCATGTTAAATTATAATTAATTATGCAAGTTAATTAAACTATGGTTATTGGGAAATTAATACTAAGTATTGAATAAATAAAGTTAATTAGATTAATTGGATTTGGATCAAATCCAATTGAATTTAGATCGAACCCAATTGGATTAGATCCAATTGGGATCCAATGTGAAGTTGTGTGGGAGTTTAAAAAAATAAAATAAATAAAAACATGAATAAAATTTTTAATAAATAAATAAATAAAAATAAAAATATTACATTTTTAGTCGATTTTTAGTTGGGATTGGACCAACTTGCTCACAAGGGGGTTGGAGCGATTTTCCATGAGGATGCCTCTTGCGAAACGTATGAAAGGGGTGAAACCTAAGGGTCCTTTTCTCATTAAGATTCCAAGGTGGTTTTAGAAGGTTCTCTCTCTCCTTCTTCGGGGCTAAACACAAAATGAAAACCATTTTTTAAGGCTTTTTGCAATGTTTTTATTTTGGTGAAACTTTAAAAAGGTAATTTTTGGTTTCCTATAAAGGAGGCCATCTTAAAGAAAAATGATTTTTTGAGAGGAGGGCTTGACCTCATCTCAGCCCTCCATCTCCCTCAATCACTCTCAACCACTCATCTCACTCTAACCCTAAACTTGCTTTATAGAGAGCTCCCAAAAAGGTGAAGAAACTCATAACTCCCTTGAGAATTTTCAAAAATCCCTCTTCTCACCATCTTTCTTTTCTCTACTTTTATTGGTGTAGGATTGAGTGCCTCTTGAAACTTCATTATACACACTTTTGAAGAAGAGAATCCTAGTGCCTTTTGGTGTCTCTTCAAAAAGTTCATTGTGCTTGTATGGATTTGTCTCCTAAGGTAACTAAAAATCACTAGCATATAGTTTGTAAGCATTATGACATTTGTCCATCATATGTACATATATTTTTGTAATACATGTATGTATGTATGTATATATATATATATATATATATATATATATATATATATATATATATATATATATAGCATTGTCCATGCAAAAGTCTTTAAATGCTTTCACTAATCTTTGTATAAATTTACATGCATTTTCAATGGATAAATTTCTTCTAAAAATATTTTTAATGGTTAGAATTGATTTTAATTCATGTTTTATGGTTAGAATCTATTTGTATGCATGTTCAATGGTTGTAATTGATTTTAATACATGTTTCATGGTTAAAATCTATTTTTATACATGTTCAACTGTTAGAATCGATTTTAATATATGCTCCATGGTTAGAATATATTTTTATACATGTTTAATGGTTAGAGTCAATTTTAAATATATATTCCATAGTTAAAATCTATTTTTATATATGTCCAACGGTTAGAATCGATTTTAATACATGTTTCATGGTTTGAATCTATCTTTTTTAAATATTCAATAGTTAGAATCGATTTTAATACATGTTCAATGGTTAGAATATATTTTTATACATGTTTGATGGTTAACATCGATTTTTATACATGTTCAATTGTTAGAATCGATTTTAATATATGTTCTATGGTTAAAATCTATTTTTATACACGTTCAATAGTTAGAATTGATTTTAATAAATGTTCTATAGTTAAAATCGATTTAAAATACATATTCCATGGTTAGAATCTATTTTTATATATGTGCAATGGTTAGAATCGATTTTGATACATGTTTCATGGTTAGAATCTATTTTTTATATGTTCAATGGTTAGAATCGATTTTAATACATGTTTCATGGTTGAAATCTATTTTTATACATGTTCAATGGTTATAATCAATTTTAATACATGTTCAATGGTTATAATCTATTTTAATACATGTTCAATGGTTATGATCTATTTTTAATATATGTTTGATAGTTGGATTTCATTCAAATATATTTTTTATGATTGAAAATCTATTTTTGGATACATGTTCAATGGTTAGATTTCATATAAGTACATTTAGAATAGTTAGTTTTCATGTAAATGTATGTATTAACTTAAAAAAAAATTATATGCCTCTTAGCCTAAATCTGGACCATCCATAAGCTTTTCAATGGATAAATATATGTGGCGTTTAAAAAAAATGGTTTGTCTCAAGGTTTCAACAAAAAGATGAATTTTAGTGTGTAATGCACATATACGCCCAAATTCGATAATGAACTACGTGTGGGTTTCAAATCTGGAACCACCCAAGTGTTCTAAAATCTGATCTATAAGGGTCTGATTTTTTAAAAAAGAAACAGAAGAAAAAAATATACATGAGTCCAGACCTCAGTCTGAATCGAGTAGGTTCAGACCAAGTTCTAGAACCTTGGCAACTTTAGACCATGGTATAAGGCGTATAGGTTCAGACCAAGGTCTGTTGGCTGGGCCATGTCAGGCCCAGTATGAACCACAATGAACCCAGAGCAGGTCTGCACAACCTGTGTTTAGATCTAAACCAGTTTGGCTTGAGCACACTATTTGAAAAAGCAATAATATATAGACATTTGCATATATATATATATATATGTATATAAAGTTCAGAGTTATACATATACATTGTTAGGGGTATGTACATAGTTCAAATATATATATATATATATATATATATATATATATATATATATATATATATATATAGTTTCGCAAATATGCAGATTTGATCCAGTTGGGTAGTTCAAAAATATATATAGTTGCAGTTTCAAGAAATATTTGATTATGCAATGAGATGATGCATTACATAATTTGTTTTTGTAACCCACCCAGGGTTGTCCAATTCAAAAACCAAAACTATTTTTGTTGTACATCGATCCTCTCATTCGAGTTGGATTGTATTTAAAAAAAAAAAATTGGCTGCAAATTTTCACTTATTTTCAACTGAAAATTTTGGGGCATTACAACTTTGGTATTAGAGCAATGATAGAAAATTGTTCATGGTCTATCCAGCATCGACATCACACTGTGAGTATTGCTAACTTTAAATGTTCTTCAAGTAATATTATGTATTGTATGATAATTTAGTATACACATTTAAAACTCAGAAAATATTGCTTGTGAATAGAGATCGTGGGAACATAGATAAAATGAAATTCTAGGGGCACTACAGGACCTATAAGCACAGATCATTTGAGGACGATTGCACTTGCATATTACATTGTGACTTTGAGAACCTAGTTTCATAACCCTTAAATGAATTCTTCTATGATTATACAGATGGCTTGGCAAGGATGGTGCAACACCATTATGAATACCCTTAACAACCTTGCAGGGGTTGTGGGGGCAATAGGCCAAGGTAATGTGAACGATGGGAGACAACCTTCAGTAGGTTGTTCATGACCGAACAACACCACTAGTAGGCAACGAAGTTTCATATAAGAGGTTCATGGACATGAACCCTCCTTCCTTCACTAGGAAGTCAGACCTTGAGGCAGCAGAAAACTGGGTGCAAAAGATTGAGAGAATCTTTAAAGTGTTGTGAGTCTGCGAAGATAGCAAGGTGGACTTTGGTACCTATTGACTTAGAAAGAATACAGAAATATGGTGGTTGATGACCTTTGAGGTCAAATTTCTGAGCGAACTAGTAGCATGGGAGCAGTTCATGTAAGTCTTCTATGCAACTTACTTTTCTAAGCATAAGAAGAGTTGTAAGATACAAGAATTCATTGACCTATAATAGTGCAGAGCATCATTGGCGACTACATCATGAGATTTTGGAGCTTGGAGAGTTATTGCCCCAACGTATACACCACGGAGAAGGAGCGCGCGATAAAGTTTTTACGATGGTTGAAACAGGCATTGAGGACCAAGGTCTACACATGTGGACCGAAGACTCTCAATTAGGCCATTGAGGTGGCTACTATTCTTGATAGTGACTGGACATAGTCACAGAAGTCTCAGCCGACTAGGACCATGCAAAACTCAGGTGGTCGGAAGAGTTGGCCCAAGAAGAAGTTCTTCCATACGAATTCTGGTGGGAAGTTCACCCCACCAGCAAAGAAGCAGAGGCCACAGAGAGGCACAAAGCCGCAACAACAACAATCATCACAATCTTGCCAGAAATGTGGTCGTAACCACATGGGACATCCATGTCTTCACGAGACCGAAAAATGACTGTATTGTGGCAAGATGAGCCACTATATCAAAGATTATCGCAAAAAGAAATTTGATGAGTGGGGGAAAGGACTCGAAGCCTCTCAACAGTAGCAGCAGCCTCAACATCCACAGTAATAGCAGCAACAGTTGTAGAAGCTAATAGGACCAAACACGATGGCAGGATATATTTATGCCACTACCATAGAACAACTGACTGAGAGCAAATTGGTGCAAGGTACCATGCTAGTTGTTGAACAAGTGACTTGTCTTATTTGATAGTAGTGCAACTAATTTGTTCATTTTTAAAAAGTTTGTTAAACACTTGAGTGTGAATATAGTGTCTTTAGACTATGCTTTAGATGTACACACTCCAATCAATAGTCATTCTTTATGCATAAGTTATATTTTGAACATAGAAGTGTTGATAAAAGTGCAAAATCAGTTTGCAGATACTATCCTACTAGATATAATTGTCTATGATGTCATATTGGGCATGGATTGGTTGTTTGAGCATCATGATCAAGTTCTATGTTGGGAAGGAAAGGTTATTTTGTCATGACCTGAAAGTTCAAAGCTTTGAATGATTGGGCGATCTCTACATTGAAAGTGCATAAGTACCTACAGAAAGGGTGCACAACCTTTCTATTTAATATTTCTTTGGTGAAACCAAAGATCGTATCAATTGATGAGCTAGACATAGTATGAGAGTTTCCAAATATGTTGTTGGTGGAGTTACCTGAACTTCTTCTGAATCGAGATGTGAAGTTTTGCATTGAGTTGTTTTCTAGAAGTGCACCTAATTTCAAGGCATCGATTCGAGGAACTGAAGAAGCAGTTGCAAGAACTAATGGAATAAAGTTTTGTTCAACCAAGTGTGTCACCATGGGGTGCACCAGTGTTATTTGTGAAGAAGAAAGACAATTCAATGAGATTGTGCATTGACTATAGAATGCTCAATCAAACTACTATCTAGAACAAATATCCATTATCGTGTATTGAGAATCTGTCTGGTCAGTTGTAGAAGGCCAAAGTATTTTTGAAGATCGACCTTAGATATGGGTACCACCAACTCAAAATTAAGTATGAAGATATTTCAAAGACTGCCTTTTGGATGATGTATGGGCATTATGAGTTCATAGTGATGCCTTTCAAACTCACTAATGCACCAACAACTTTCATAGACTTAATGAACCATGTGTTTCGATCGTTCTTGGATACATTTGTGATTGTATTCATCAATGATATCTTAATATATTCTGAGATCTTAGAGCAACATCGAAAACATTTGTAGATCATTTTGGGAGTCCTTAGAGAGCACCAATTGTTTGTTAAGTACTTTAAGTACAAATTTTAGCTTGAAAAGGTCATGTTCTTGGGTCACGTGATCTCGAGGAATGGAGTGTTTGTGGACCCTGCTAAGGTAAATATTTTGCTTAATGTTTAACTCCCCTAGTCAAATTGATGAACATCTTAGTTTTTTTTTTAAGTTATGGTTTGGTCTTTAATAGGTGGAAACCATACTGGATTGGAAGCAACCAAAAAACATGAGTGATATTAGGAGATTTCTTGGATTGGTAGGTTAATATCGGTGATTCTCCAGGATCACCTTGCAGATGACAAAGCTCCTAGTAAGGGAATCAAGTTTGAGTGGACTGACAAATACGAGAAAAGTTTTCTTATTCTGAAGACAAAGCTTATGACTGCATGTGTCCTGGCTTTGCCTTCTAGTCAAGGTGGTTTTGTAGTATACACAGATGCCTCTGGTATAGGATTGGGTTGTATTTTGATGCAAAATGACAAGGTGATAGCCTATGCATCATGTCAGTTGAAGATTCATGAGCAGAACTATCTGACCCATGACTTAGAGCTAGCAGCGTTAGTGTTTACGTTGAAGCTTTAGTTGAACTATTTGTATGGAAAACAATTTGAAGTTTTCACGGACCATAAGAGCCTCAAGTACTTGTTCTCGCAGAAAGTGTTGAATATGAGGCAATGACGTTGGATAGAGTTCATCATGGACTACAAATTTAAGTTATTCTATCATAAAAAAAAACAAATATCATAGCATACGCGCTTAGCCAAAAGTTTGGTAGCGTTTTGGCCATTCTTATGAGAGATTGAAAGCCTATTGAAGACTTTGTTAGTTGGAAACCCTTTGCGGTTGGTCATGGAGCTATTCAATTATCCAATGTCACCATTCAACCCGAAATCTTCACAAGAATTATTGTAGAGCAGAGAAAGAATTCATAGTATGAGAAACTTAAGACATGTGCACAACAAGATAATACTTTTTTTTGTCTTAGTGATGATGAAAGCATTCAGATGAAAGAACATCTTTGGGAACGAGATAACCCTAAGTTAAAGAAAGAGATTCTTGATAAAGTCCATAAGACCAGGTACACTATTTATCCTAAAGGTACCAAGATGTTCAAGGACTTGCATAAGAGGTATTGGTGGAATGACATGAAGCGTGAAGTGACAGTGTATGTTACAAAGTGCTTGACTTGCAAGCAAATAAAGATTGATAACCAGGGACAGGGTGGAACAATACAGCAGTTTGAAATTTTATGGTGAAAATGGAAAGACATTATCATGAACTTCATGGTAGGTCTACCAAGGACCCGTACGAAACATAATGCAATCTGGGTTATAGTTCATGGTAGGTCTACCAAGGACCCGTATGAAACATAATGCAATCTGGGTTATAGTTGATAGACTCACCAAGTCTTATCACTTTTTGCTCATTCAGATCAGTCAGTCTCTTAAGAGTTTGGTTGACTTGTACGTCAAGGAAATCGTGTGACTTCATGAAATACTACTTTCGATCATCTTGGAACATGATCCACAATTCATAGTCAGTTTTTGGGAAAATTGTAACAAGCTTTGGGTACTAAGTTGAAGTTTAGTACCGTTTTTCACCCTCAAACTGATGGTTAATCGAAAATGATAATACAAACTTTTAAGGACATGCTACAAGCATGTATGCTTGATTAAAAAGGTGACTGGGATGTACACATAATTTTGGCAGAGTTTGAGTACAATAGCTGCTATCACGTGAGCATTGGGATGACTCATTTCGAGGCCTTCTATGAAAGGCCCTAACAATTTCCAACTTAATGGGATGATATTGGTGAATGAGCAGTTGAATCACTGATGGTTTTGCAGCACTACACTCAACAAGTGTAGATGATTCGAGATAGACTGAGTGACTCAAAGTCAGCAGAAGAGTTATGTCGATCAACATTGGTGAGAACTCACTTTTGCGGTTGAGGACATGGTTTTTATATAAGTGTCTCATACTAAGAGTGTTTCAGTTCGGTAAGAAAGGAAAGTTAAGTTTGAGATTCTTTGGATCGTTCGAGATTCTGGAGCGGATCAGCGAAGTGGCATATCGTGTGGCACTACCATCACAATATGCCCAGATTCATAACGTCTTTCATGTATCTGTATTATGAAAGTATGTTCATGACCCTTCACATGTCATTCAGTATGAGGACGTGGAAGTGCAGAAGGACTTGACCATATCAGAACAACCGATAGCGATTGTAGATCGATATGGTCAAGTTTTATGATAGAAGATGATTCCTATAGTCAAAGTGTGTTGGCAACAACATGGCATCGATGATTGCACATGGGAATCGAAAGCCAACATGAGAAGAATACCTCTGCCTTTTTTATTACTTATCGTAATGGTATTTCACGGATGAAATTCTTTTTAAGGGGGGTGGGGGGGGGGGGGTTAAGATGTAAGACCCATAAAATTTCAAGAATTTTAAAAAAGAATTATTGTGTTCAGCATAAATTTCTTTTATTTTCCCTATTTACTTTACTTGTGTGAATGATTTGTATTACATTTTTAAGTTTTAGGTTTAACTTAGGTACTATTGATAATCAATGGCTAATTGATAATTAAATTAAGAAATTTAATTAATTAGTAGTTTAATATAGTTATTATTTTATTATTGAATAAATTAAGTTGGTGGCTAATTACTCTGTTAAATTATAATTAACTATGCAAGTTAATTAAACCATGGTTAATGAGAAATTAATGCTATGACTTGAAATATGAGAGAACTATGTTTTTGTATATGCTTATGCTTATGCTTATGTTTATGCTTATGTTTATGCTTATGCTAAATGCAATATGACCTCGCACATGGAATGATCATGTTTTGTCTATGCTAAATACAATATGACATTGCATGTAACGCCCCAAAAATACTAACTTGAAAATCATGGATTTTAGGATTTTTTTTTATAAGTTTGTACAAAGCGGAAAATCAAAAGGGAAAATAGTTGGACATTCTTGAGCGGGTTACAGGCGGAAAACATCAAATGCAGGAAATACCATATGTTCTTTTAAATACAAAATGAGACAACATGATATACAATTTCTTTTTACAAAATGTCTCTTTCATTGGGACATTCTCTTAAAAATGAATACCAGTATCGCAAAAGTTTAGAAGTGTGGGTCCACTCCTCGTAACACATCGGGCCCCATCACACTACCTGTCAATCATCACCTGTGTCCCATAAAACAGGGTCAGAACTCTTGCGAGCTGGTAAGATAAATCAATAACTAACCATTTTATGAAAAACATAAGCAAAGCTAGCATGATGGAACAATTAGAAACATAAAATTTAATACAATTATGATCATGGGTAAGCATGTTTACAACTAATAAAAAATACGAGTACATCTAGCATGCATAGGCAATTATGAATCTTATTCTTTTGGAGCAATTAACATTAAGCATTATAATTATAAGCAGGAAAAGTATTATTTGCAGCAGAAATAAACATAAGCAGTGAGTGACAACATTACGTAACTAGCATGCTCTTAAAATCATAATCAAGTGCAGTTAAGTAATTAAGCAATGAACTAAATATGGTAATCATCCCATCAATGAGTCAGTAGTAAGCAAGTTAGTTTAATTGTTCTGTCTTGATTACTCCTTCGGGTACACAAAGAAAAACCTCACATCTGTGAAAAATACCGTCGGCATTTATTATTCTATTGAGTGTGATAACCGGGATACCTACAGACCGACTAACAACCTCATGCGAGCAGCCCGTGGCCAAGAAAAACATTGCATAGGCGACGGATTGCAATCCACACTACTGCAGTAGCTGAGGTACACTATTATTGGCAACCCCGACCTCCCTAACTCTAAGTAACTGGAGGCCATGAGGATGCCTTTCTCCTCAAAAATGTGTTGTAAAATCGATTGATTACTCGGAGTTGTACCATCCACCCTCTCTAAGGTGAACCGTTTGTGAATGGGCTACCGAGTGGTTTATCTTTTTAGGCTTTAGTTAGTATCATTCTCTCATTCTGAGGTACTTAGGCACATTTGCCTTGTGTTCTCCATAGGACAACATGAACACCATGACGAGGTCAGCCTGCCCATTCACGTGCTCTAGCATATCTAGGCTAAGAGGAGCACTTCGCCGGTGAAGGCGACATCAACATATTATTTTAGGGATGTATGACATTTTATGCACAAGTGAGCTTAACTCACAAAATGGGTCCATCGCCCAAATATAACTTGCCATGGAGTTTCAACATGCAACAAGATCTTAGACAACATGTCATATCCCTACTGTGGTGTTCCAAGTCCCCTTTGTTTTGGGATGAATCAAGTATCAAAGTGTCACACTCTTCTAGGTGGTGGCACACTTGTAATTAACCTCTATAACCCCCACACGCCTCTTATGAGGTTCTTTTCTTTATTTTTTTTGAAAAACTTTCAGTAATGCCCCTCTAGGGCACGCCCTCCTCTTGTTTGTCATATCCTTCATTATTTCATTTTATTTTTATTTATTTTCAACTACACTTAGGTTTTGAAATAATCTTTCAAAATTTTCATAAAAACTCAAGCATTTTCTTAAACCCCACATTTCTCATCAAAAATATCTAAAATGTAATAGGTTTAAGCATTTAAAAACAAACTTTCGAAGATTCTATTCATACAGTTATATGCATATATATATATACATATATATATATATATATACATATATATATATATATATATATATTTAAAATTCCATCATGTATTAAATTTTCTCAGAAAATTCATGGGTCTTACATTCTACCCCCTTTAAAAAGGATTTCATCCATGAAATCACAAACATCAATCAACAAAAAGGTCAGGGTACTTCTCTCTCATACTCGCTTCAGGCTCCCATGTGCATTCTTCGATGCCATAGTGTTGTCAACTATAAACACCCCAAATTTTTCTCGTTCACTCTTAGACACCCCCTGCCATAGATGCCAAACTTGTAGGTCAGTGTAGGAGTCTAACTCTAGGTCTGTCCCCTTTTAGGTGTCATTTTATCCCTATTCTGTCAGTAAAATTCCCATTTTACCCCTAGGTCACCTTAGATCCCTGTCAGTCAGAGTCGACCAAGCTCATTTTTAAGCTCAGAACAGTTAGAATGTTAGTTATTTCTAGCTCACCTGAGCCCACTAGTACCTTTTAGTTGTTGGCTGAGGTATATCTATGGCAGTACCATTGAAACCAGATTGTCCATACTAGTACCCTTCAGTTGTTAGCTGGGGTATATCGATGTGGACCCGGAAGGAAGCCTTAAAGCCCTAGAACCCAGAGAGACTAGTGGTTAAACCTTTCTAGGGTACCCAATTATTTTAAAAATCTCTTGATTACTTGTTTGAACTTGTGTGAACCAATTGCTTGGATTATAATATACACCCGATCTAAAACTTGTAAATCCAAAATCCAATCCATCTCAGAGAAACCATGTCTGGATATTCTCACGTACGTGATGTCACCCCATATGATGCAAAACATCATATTTGATTGGAATCCTGAAGAGAGGACCCATACGAACAGGAACATGCACGAGCCAAAAGAATTGCCCAAAGAGCCAAGGAGTCAGGAAGGGCACAATTTATCATAGAGACTAGAATAAGAATTAGAAAAACTTCAGAGCCATGAGAAGATAGGGAGTACATTTAGAGGGAAAAGTCTAAAGATCCAGGTCGACCTGTCTAGTTCAAACCATGTCGTCTGAGTCAGATAGAAAGATCAATCACTGAAATACATGGTCTAGAGCTTAATGTCAAGAATGAGATAAATGAACATGGATCAGAGAAAGTACTCCATAGATGACTTCTTCCCTGAAGGATGCGATGATGATGGTAAAACCCCACCAAAATTTCTGAAGTTCAGTAGAAAAGGGGACCCAAGGACTCACTTGATCCTATTTATAGGAAGTATGACCAAATATCGAAACAACAATAAGAGGCTAATTAATTGGTTCCCCAGAAACCTGAAGGAAGAGGCATTAGAATAGTTTGTCACCTTAAACCTCTAGAACATAAGAGAGTTCAAGCAAATCATAAATTTGTTCATGCAGTGATTTAGGTTTAATGTTGAAACCCTTCCTACCATAAGCCAGTTGTACGACCTAAAGAAGAAGAATTAGGAAGGTGCCCATGAATTTATTAACTGATAGCGATCTATGGCTACCAAGATGAAGGATACGATCTCAGACTCCCATGCACTGGCCATCCTTATGGATAACTTCTCTCAACCTCTACAAAGTTTAATTAGCATAGCTCAGGTTGAAATATATGCCAAACTCATCAAGAAGGATACAACCTTCAAGGTAGGCATCAAGAGAGCAGTGTACGATGAGTTCCTTAAGAACAACAAAGAACATAACATCTATAAGAAGTCTGACCCATCTAAGGGCTGGGTTAATATTGTAAGAACATCAGGACAAAACTCCAGAAAGAACAATGATAAGAGACAAAAGGTACATAATCAAAATAGCTCTCCAAAAAGAAAAAATGAGAATGGATATGGGGGCAATCCTAAGTGGATGAGAGGTCGAACATTCGCCAAGTTCGAGCAGCCTCAGTTATAGGTTGTGGATTTGTAGGATGACCTACTCAAGCTACTCGAGGTGTCTAACCCACCATAAATAAAAGGAACTGACCCGACTAAGTATTGTAGATGTCACAAAATTATGGGGCATGACACTGAGGACTGCTTTATCCTCAAGCACATTATCCAAGTCCACGTAGATAGTGGAGAGTTGCTTCTAAACGAAGAACAACTAGAGCCAGGTAACAACGATCTTACCATAAAAAAGGTAGTAAGCAAGTGAAAAACTGGTTCTCGGGGGTCAATATAGAACAAGGGTCCTCTATCAACTCCATGGTCTGTAATCCACGAGCCCTCATTTGTAGCAATTGTTCCTGCTCGATGCCTCTAGTACCCCAAATCTGTTACCAAGGAGGGCAAAGGGTACAAGGAAGAGGAATCTCATGGGAGAATCAGAAATCCAGTCAGATAAACATGATTGATTTGGTCTCATGAGACAACAATCATACTGAAGTTTCTCCCCCAGCATCCCAACACAAAAAGTCCATTACAGAAAAGGATGATCTCCCTGTACAATCTTAACTGTCCAAACCCGAGGGGCAAGTTGACACACCGATTGTTCAAGAGGAAACGACCCCATCGGCAAGCTCAGTTGTGAATGTAGCACCATCAAGTTCAGGCCAAATGTCAGTCAAAGATCTTTCTAAAAGGCTCAAGGTTATAGGAAAGTCTTCCAATTGCACCAAGAAGAAGAACCCAAGGTGATGCAGAGTATCCAGATGAGTAGAGCACTAAAGTCGAGTTGGATCCAAATTCAATGCTCCAGACCGGATCCAGGCCACTCGCTTACAGGATATCTCTGGTCCAAGTGGATCCTCGGTTTAGCCTATGTCCTTTGATCCTTGCTTTTGGATATGTTGATTCCATGATGTCAAGCTTGAAATCATTTTGAAACATTTTTTTCTTATTTTTAGTTAATTGATATTTTTTTTAGATGTCGAATTCTACGGATCCGGATAGTTCTAGCACCCAGTAGGATTATTTTGTGGTACTAGAGGGTGTATGAGGATCCAGGGTAGTTTTTATTTTTTATTTGCATTTTATTTTAATGCACTTTTGTGTAGGGTCTGTATTTCAACATTGTTTGGATTTGGGTCAAGATCCAGACCCTAAATGGACCCATGGGTGGCGCCACTTTGTGTGGACATCCATAGTCCACAGTTTGAAATCCAGCTTTGACTTCAAAGTCAAAATAGTTGTTGGAAATTCATAAAGGCTTTAATTTTCTCATGCTAAAATTAGCCTAGTCAAGCCTTGGGAGAACTCCAGCTTGGGGAAGGGATCTCCCTCTTTATGAAACCCCTTCCCCATGTGTTTAAGTATTTAAGGGGGGTCGACCATGGGAGGTGGTTGCTTGAGAAAAAGAATCAAAAAAAAATTGAGAAGGAAAAATTTTTGGAGACATGGAGGGATGATAACCTTGTTGTTGGATGGTTCTTCAAACCATTGTGTTGTGTTGCTACTGCCCCTGTCATCGTGTTCAAACCGGTGGTGTTGCTTAAAGGAATGACTTCTTGATTTGGCTGCGAATGAGATAACATTTTTGCAACTTGTCCTCATTTCCTTTTGTTTCTTGCATAAGTTGTTATCATTGGCTGCTTGAATCATTGTTGAAGGTTGTGGAACTTATTAATAAATTAGTATTGTTGATTGTTTATGTGGATCTTACTGTTCAAACTCAGATTGTTTGAGTTGTGATTGATTTCTGTTAAGAAACTCGTTGTTCTGCACTGGGGTTGTTAGACATGATCCCAGTGTTTCAATCATATCCGCTTGGATATTGTCCCAAATTGGGAGTTTTTTAGCTTGTTGAAAAGCTAAAACCGAGCCTGGCAACTTTGTTATTGAAGGTTTTGCGTGAGTCACTCAGTTTAGTCCTCAAAAATTGTTGTTAAATTTTTGATGGACAAAATCATTCTGAGGCCTGTCTAGCGCAGAACACTTTTTGATAGTGTTTAGTATTTCTTGAATATTTTTCTACCTGCTACATGAAAAAACACATGGTTTAATTTATTGGAAAGCTAACACATATATTTATAAGTTTTATGTTTATGATTTTCGTTGAATCGGTGCCAATGTTTGTCTAAAGTCACTGCCATTTTTTGCCTATAGAAAATCATTATTTTTATCCTGGTTGTTCTATTTCCTGAATAGTACTTGATGTTTGCTAGATATTTTGACCATCTATGCTTAGTTTAGGAAACTAAAACTTGTGCTGATTAGCTAATACTCTGTCAAATCTTTTTCGTGTTTTGAGTCTTGCATGAATCGATTTGTTGGATGTTCGAAAATCATCTTTGAGTTGTTGCATGAATCAGCCTCTGTTTCATATTTTAAAACAGCTAGGACAAAAAATATACCAACTTCAAAAATATGTAGAAACCTATAGTATCATTCAAAAATTTCAAACTTTGGTATTTTGAAAGGATCACAAGGTGATCTACGATTTTCTAGTTTGGAGTTTTCTGAAACTCTTCTGTTAGAGGGCTTGAAATCCCTCTCTAAGCTGACTGATTGCTTGTTCAGTCAACCTATCAAAGACCAGTCTCACTGGTCTAGACAATTGTCCGTGGATCAGATAATCCAGATCCATTTTTGATGTTTTTGGATCCATAAAAAAGGTGTGCATGTTGCGAAACTTTCTTGTGTTGGCTACCTCTGTCGAAATAGAGTGCTTAGGCCCCGAATCTCTATTTGTTAGAGTCATGTTCAGACTCACAAGAATATTGTTAGCTTCTGCGTGTGTTGAGATCCAGTTGGATCTTGGATCATGGATCGATTCTGGTGCAGACTTTGCCATCACAAGGTCTCAAACAAAAAGGGCTTAAATAAAAAAGGGGCAAAATAGAAAAGCTCATGTGGGTCCCGAAGGAGTATTGTAGAAAGGGGCCAACCAACGTCAGCTCAATAGAGACACCCATTATGGGAGACAACATAGGACTGACTCTTCCTGTATAAAAACTCATCTCCAGACAAAAAAGGCTCCATGGCATCATGGACTTTGTTGTCTCTCCTTCAGCAAAAGGAAGACACCCTACTCAGAACAAGGTTACCACACGTTATGGTAGAACCATTATGGTATGGAAAAAGAAAGACCTTCTGTATGGATTATCATCCCACAACCCCAGGTAAGCCCTCAAAACTGGGACTCTGTAAATAGCTTTTTAAAAAAACAAAAAATTCAAAAAATAAAAATTCTAAAAAAATAAAAAAAAACCAAAAAGATTTCAAAAAGATTTTTTTCTAAAGGTCCAAGTTATCCCCTTTGTTAAAGAATCATGCTATTCCTACTGACAAAACTAAGAAAGCTTTGGTCAGACCATGTCAAAGGAGTTTGAACCTACCTAAAACCCATGGATAAATCATTGTAAAACTATTTCAAAGTTTAAATATCTTAGACAAGAAGGAACCTTTAGCAGCCAAGCATATATCTCAAATTGGTTTGACCTCATTCGACGAGACCCAAATGGTTTTGGAATCTCAGTTTACCTCTAGACATTGGCTTAACCTTGTTTGTCGAGACCACAAGCAGTCTTGATGCTCCAGACATTCTTAAACTGATCTGACCTCATTCAGCAAGACCCACAACGGTCTTGGCAGTTCAATTCACCTTGCCTCCCATAGTTATAAGAAGATGATAGAACTTTATCATGATGCAAAGAATAGCATTGACAAATTATTAAAGGTTAGAGATTTTTCCAAAAACAAATTCAGCTCTCATCAAAATGGTCGTTTCCTCAAGTACGTATCTACACCCGAGAGTCTATCACGTAAGACATCAAACTCTTAGGAGAAAATAAAGAAGTGATACAGTGAGGCCAAGGGACTTTAATCCAATAATTCTAGCCCATGAGTCTATAAGGATGAATTATAGAGACACAGGATTTATAGAAACCCACCTAGGCAATTAACTCTCCAAGTAAAGGGTTGAGTGTTGAATACTTTTGATGCTAATCAACTTCATAGGTTTGTCTCCTGAGGAGACTTTTCTTTTATCTCAAGGAAAAATATTGAAAGAAAAAAAAATAAAGAAAAAAAAGAAAAGAAAAAAAAGAAAAAGAAACCAATACTCACCTTTGGATCTAAGAAGTGGTGACAGATTCCAATCAAACGATTTCCTTAGGGCAGAGGTTGAAATAAAAAAAAATATGTGCTAAAAAAAAAGTCAATACTTACCTCGAGATCTATGGCAAGGTGACAGGCTCCAATTATATAGCCTACAGAGGCAGAGGATTGAATAGAGAGTGGCATCCCTCTTGTACCGGGAAGCCATGAGACCCATGGTTTTTAGACCTCAGGTCAAAGGATGGCAAAAGTGAGGAATAAAGTCTTTTCTAAGTTAAAAACAAAGACTCAAGGGAACTTATCTAGGAGCAAAAGATGTATTTGAATAAATTTTCATTAAACCCTAGTCCTTCAAAGTTCAAGCCTTAATGGGGACCATCAGACCTAACATAAATGTCATGAGACTTAATCTCAGATCCCTATAACTAGTCGCTTGAAACCAAGGCAAAATTAAAGAAGAATAATACCAGTGAAGTCGAGTGTTGCTAACTTAGACCAACCTGAGAAGAGAAAATTCTAAAATGTAGGAATCTCAAGTGTAAGAATCAACTTATTATGAATGTTCTAATTTTTGAAGAAAGTGCAAAAATCTATGACCTTATATGATCAATCATTCATAGTAGTCATAGGTTACTCACTTTATTACAAATGCATGAGTCTCATTGCATATCATAAAAGATCATTGCATGTATCAAAGAGTCTAGTCATATGGATCCTGAGTCTAAGAAGTACACATAAAGATCTGTCTTATATTCGGTGCTACCTAACAAGAATATGCTTGACTCTCCTAACTAGGTAAGAAGTCTTACGTCTAAATTGATTATTTTAGGAAATATATCTTCACTCTAAGACTTTACTGGGGCAACTCTACCATATCCATGAACCCACAAGAGGTGTATGATTCCTAATGTTTGCCCCCACAAATTTTAAAAAGAAAAATCAATCAAAAGACATCTAAAATCAAAATGGATGTAAAAGGCATGAAAGGGAGCAACATTTTTTTGTGCTATCCCTGCCTGACGCCCAACATTTTTTTCTTTGCACAAAGTGTTTCTCAAACCAGCTCAGCCACACTCAGCAAGACCACAAACGACCTCAAAAATTTGGTTCACTTCCTGACACTAGCACTGACCTTGCTCGGCAAGACCACCAAATGGTCTTGGCAATCTAGTTGTCATTGGACTAATCTGACCTCGCTTGGTGAGACCCATAAGGGTCTCAATAGTCTAATCCCTCCTTTTGGATGCTAGCACCGACCTCGTTCAGTGAGACCAATCATGATTTTGGCAATCTAGTTCTCCTTTAAATACTAGCTCGACCTCATTCGACAGCACTGAATTCAGTCTCGATGACCTAGCGATCAAAGCCTTGAGTGTCTACCTCTTTATCATAAATCATAACATATCGATTAATAATAAAGAGAGGCATTTGTAGACACCACAAATTTCATGATACTTAAAAGCTAATATATTTTAAAGATAAGTGTTTGCAAGTACCAAATTTGACACCCTTTCACTAGATGACAAAACATGCACCGCCGTCTATTACTGAACGGTAGAACCAAGAACATCGTTCATTACTGGGCGACAAAATAAGGAGTGTCATCCGCTAGGGGACAACACAATCAGAATGTCATCCGTTGTACCGAATATGTGGATAAGCTTCGAGGCTTATCCCTATCTGATTCTAATCATCCTGCATGTCTTCTAAGATAGGTTAACTCTTCTTGGGAGAGTTTTCATACGAGAAAACTCTCCTAGATGAGTGTACTGAACTTTATAAATAGGGGCTTACCCCTATACCTTGAGCATCTAAAAATTATCAGAAAAATTGGAAATCTCATACCTACGTGTTGGACTTAGAGAAGAAGCCTACCTAAGCCTTATCAACATGTTGTCCAAACATGATTGACGGACATTCATATTTACACAAAGGTGCTAGAAGACAAAAGAATGAGCTTGAACAATAAAACAAACCCTCAAGTCTAAAAAAGGTTTTTTTCCTAGATCCCTAATCTTCTTATTTCTATGTTGGATTAGGTGCTTATACACGTTTTATGTTTTATTTGCATATTGGAATCCATGGCGACATGATTCGAGCTACGGAGATTGAAAAACCTACTCCATCTTTACCTTCCTGTTAGGTGAAGGACGATTGGAGTTTGTAACGGTGTCCCCTACGATTTTAACGAATCCAAGTAAGTCTCATCTTTCCAATATTAAAAAATAATCATCAACGAATACATGTATATATAGGTGTTGATATGCATGGCATTATATATGCAAATATCTTTAAATGCCTTCACTAGTCTTTGTGTAAATCTACATGCATTTTTAATGGTTCAATTTCTTTTAAAAATATTTTTAATGGTTAGAATCAATTTTAATTCATGTTCCATGGTTAGAATCTATTTTTATATATGCTCAACAGGTAGAATCAATTTTAATATATATCCCATGGTTATAATCTAATTTTATACATGTTCAATGATTAGAATCAGTTTTAATAATGATTCATGGTTAGAATATTTTTTTATACAAATTTAATGGTTAGAATTGATTTTAAATACATATTTCATGGTTAAATATATATTTTTATATATATCCAATTGTTATAATCGATTTTATTACATGTTTCATTGTTAGAATCTATTCTTATACATGTTCAATAGTTAGAATCGATTTTAAATATATATTTCATGGTTAGAATCATTTTTTATATATGTCCAATGGTTAAAATCTATTTTAATACATGTTCTATAGTTAAAATCTATTTTTTTTATATGTTCAATGATTAAAATTGATTTTAATACATGTTCAGTGGTTAGAATCTATTTTTATATATGTTCAATGGTTATAATCGATTTGTATACATGTTTAACGGTTAGATTCGATTTTAATACACTTTTCATGGTTAGAATCTATTTTTATACATGTTCAATGGTTAGAATTGATTTTAATAAATGTTTCATGGTTAGAATTTATTTGTATACATATTCAATAGTTAGAATCGATTTTAAATACACATTCCATGGTTAGAATATATTTTTATATATGTCTAATGGTTAGAATCTATTTTAATACATGTCCAATTGTTAAAATTGGTTTTTAAATACATATTTAATAGTTAGATTCAATTTTAATACATGTTCAATGGTTAGAATATATTGTAATACATGTTCAATGGTTATGATATGTTTTTAATACATGTTTAATGGTTGGATTTTATGCAAAGGTACATTCGATGGTTGGAAATCTATCTTTTTGATACATTTTCAATGGTTAGATTTCATATAGGTGCATTTAGAATGGTTAGTCTTTATGTAAATGTATGTATAACTTGAAAACATTTTATATGCATCTTACTCTAAATCTGTACCATCTATGTGCTTTTTAATGGAGATTGTCTCAAGGTTCCAAAAAAGAAGAAGATGAATTTTAGTGTGTATATAACACATATATGCCCAAATTCGAGGATGAACCACGTGTGGGTTCTAAATCTGGAACCACATACGTGTTCTAGAATCTAATCTATAAGAGTTTGATTTTCAAAAAAGAAACAAAAGAAAAAAATATATGGGTCCAGACCTGAACCGAGTAGGTTCAGACCAAGGTTTGAAACCTTGGCACCTTCAGACCATGGTCTGAACCGTATAGGTTCGAAACAAGGTCTGTTGGTTGGGCCATGTTAGACCCAGTCTGAACCATGAAGGTTCAGACCAGACCAAGGTGTAAACCGTATAGATTCAGAACAAGGTCTGATTGGTTGGATCAGTTCAGACCCAGTCTAAACCGGGTAGGTTCAGACTATGGTCTGAACCGCGGTGAGCCCAAACCAGGTCAACACATCCTATGTTCAAACCCAGCTTGGCTTGAACACACTGTTGCAAAAAAATATAATATATAGACATTTGTGTATATATATATATATATATATATATATATATATATATATATAAAGTTTGGAGTTGTGTGTATACACTGTTAGGGGTATTTATGTAGTAGTTTCAAAAATATGCATATTTGATGTGGTTGGGTAGTTCGGAAAAATATATATATATAGTTGTTGTTTCAAGAAATATTTGATTATGTAATAAGATGATGCATGACATAAATGTATGAACTAAGCATGCAATGAGATGATGTATGACATAAATGCATAAACAAAGTATGCAATGAGATGATGTATGATATAAATACATGAACAAAGTATGCAAAGAGATGATGTATGTCATAAATGCTTGAACTAAGCATGCAATGAGATGATGTATGACATAAATGTATGAACTAAGTATGAATGAGAGGATGTAGGACATGAGTGCATAAATTAATTATGCAATATGATGATACATGACATAAATATGAAGCATGATATGTATGATGTTTTATGCATGAGATATATGCTTACACTATTATTGGTTGTGTTGAGTGTATGGTTCAAAGAACCTTCAGAGTGTCATTGGGTACACTTGTGTGAATTTTACTTTATTACATTTAACTCTGTTATGCATACGAGCCATGTTATATATTTGATAGCTCGTGTATGAGCTATGTTCTGATAAGAACCCACCAGGTATGCAATAAAGTGTCAAACCTCGTATATTACATGCATACATCGACACCCTGACTTGTTACACCCGTCTTTATCTAGGAATCACTCATATAGGCTAAAGGCGAAAGAACAACATAGAATGAGTTTTGTATAACATTCTGACATGACTCTGTCTCTAAGAGAGTACTTAGGCTACTGAGCCCTGTTTGCTTCATGGATCTAGGTATATAAAATGATAACTCATTTAATAAAAAAAAACATATAACCCATCCACATTGATGGTCTATCTTAGAGAGAGTAGATGGTATAGCCTCGAGTGACACCAGTACATATAGGTTCACCTACATATCTTAATGAAAGTTTATGGGAGCGATGACATCTCTTTTGATCTCCAGTCACTCGAAGTTAGGGAGGCTGAGGTTGTCTATGTATCTTAGGTGATATACCCCAACTATTGCAGATAGTCATGGATTTCAATTCTTACTGAATACCTAACCTTTGTCGAAATTCTCTCGGCCACGGATTGCCCGTTTTCGATATTCGGTCTATTCGCCATTTCAAAAAAATTAATTATGTAGCAATATAAACACTTATCGTGACCTCATCAAATACGAGGATTATACTCGAGTACCCGAATATGTTAATTATGAAAAACAATATATGCATTATCACAAGAAATGTTACTTATTATTTAATGGTGAGATATATATTTGTTATTTGTATTGATGCTGAGATACATGTTGCTATTTACATTAATGCTGAGATACATGTTTGCTCTTTATTTTTGCTTCAATTATATCATGATATGTTAAAATTATTGCACTATGATATCATGTTTGTAATGAATGTTGTAGAATATGCAATCTTAATGTTATTGGTATAAACTTACTAGCTTTCAAGTCTGACCGCATTTCATGGGGAATTACAAGTGAAAAATGATTTGTAGTATGGTGTTGCAAAGATGAACCATGTTTTTATCCTTTTGTCGATCTTAAGATATTTTTATTTTTTTATCTCAGTTTGACTGAGATGATTTTTCGACTCATATTTATGAACACGTTATTATTTTGATGATTTATATCACCTTATGATTAAGTTGATATGATACTGCATTTAGTCAAATTTATGTGAAGTCGTACTTTCGATGGGGATTTTAGTGTATAGATCTAGATCTAAATTCGAATAAAAATTAGATCCAGTCCAGTTTGAAGTTATTAGTTTTTGTAACCCGTTCATAGTTGTCCAATTCAAAAATCAAAACTATTTTTTTCACTATGCATCACTTTTCTCGTTCGAGTTGAATTATATTTAAAAAAAAATCACTTATTTTGAGTTAAAAAATTATAAAACATTAAAAAATCTACTAATTATCATAATTCATTTCGAAACTATATTCAACAATACCTCAGGTCGGTGATCTGGTCCAAATCCATCCATTTTACGTGCGTGGGCTCTTTACTAGCTAAACATGAGCCGAGCCACCGTTAGAGTCGAACCTTATCAGGCGTTCAGAACTAATATCAGACTCAGGCGTCCGGAAAGCCCTGCCCGAAAAGGGTATTTTTATAATTTTACAACGTAATAATTTCATTCAGTGTCGTAGGGCAATTACGAGCTGCCCTTCAGGTAGATTCCCTCTCCGTCATTATTAAAAAGAGAGCCTCACCCCTACCCCCACCCCCACGGACGGAACTCCCAGTACAACCCACCCACATGCAAAGCGTCCCGGTACAATCTCCCCCTCTTGATTGCTCCGCCCCTCAGTTTAGACCTTACTTTCCCTCCCAAATTACATTCACGCACACAGAAACAACGAATCCCACTGCGACGGAGTGGTCAGCACGGTGTCTAAAAACGACCATCGGGATCGAAGCAGGACTAAAAACGTAATTTTACGAGAGGGCAGATCCACCCTCTGCGTCTGGCGGGCGGGAGGTCCAACATGTCGGCCCCGGGGTACGAAAGGCGAGAACGTGACACATGCTTTCGCCCGCGCGCCATTTTGTACGGAATGCCGCATCCCCACTCGTTCATGTCACCATCATCATCATACAATGCATGCATCTATGGATGCATGACTCCCACCCCCCCCCGCCCCCTCTCCGTCTATTTATGACGGTGCCTCCCCAAGCGTTTCCAGTTTCCGTTTGAAGCCAGATCCAATTTTCCGATCTTAAGAGTCGAAATACAGAGAAATGGGCGAGGTCGGTGGCCCAGATCTTCCTATTTTTTCGTTTCCTTTTTCTCTATTTCTTTTTGTTTTGATTAGTTAATTTGTTCTTCTTTCTTTTCCGAGGGTTCACAAATTTTGTCTGGGTCTGTGAATGCAGAAGAAAGGCAAGGAGGAGGGACAGAAGAAGGAGGAGAAGAAGGGCGAGGCGAAAGAGCAGAAGGAGGAGCAGAAGGTGGGGGGAGATGGGGGCTTCACCATGGTCATGAAGATGGATTTGCATTGCGAAGGCTGCGCAAGACGAGTGAAGCGTTACATCAAGAAAAACGATGGTAAAGACGAGATTTTTCCTCCCCCAAACGATTTTTTTTTTGCTTGATTTTGTTCCTTTTTTGGAAATGTTTGATGGTTTTTTGGGGGTGCTGGTGTTGAATTAGGGGTGGAGGACGTGAAGGTGGATTTCATTAGCAATAAGATAACCGTGGTGGGCAAAATGGACGGGCTCAAATTGAAGGAAGGGTTGGAATCCAAGACGAAGAAGAAGGTGGAGATCATCTCCCCCAACCCTCTGCCCAAAAAGGAGGAAGTCGAGAAGAAGAAGGAAGAGAAGGCCGAGAAAAAACCAGAGAAGAAGAAAGAGGTAGATTCGCACAATCCGAGTGAATTTTTTTCTCTTTTCTCCTATCCTACTCCAGAGAAACTTTTCTCGCTTATTCCTTTCGCCTTTAATTGGTTGATTTCGGTAAATCATAGTGGGAATTTCCCAGATCTTTGATGGATTCCAACGGCAAAGATCTGAGAAATTTTTTGTTGGTTTATTTTCAATATTTTCCATAAATGAGAACGACGGTTGCGAGATCCAGATGCGACTGTGGGCGAGCTAGTTTCGTAATCAAGTAAAAGTCCCAATTCTGTAAAATTCTAGGGGAATCTCCTTGTTTGGGGAAAATTTTCTTACAGGACAGGACGAGTAGGCCAAGAATAACTTATTTTGGTAATTTTTTAACCTCTAAAATGTCGTCATATGTGACGTGACCGAAATGGCCTTCTAATAATCAGTTATTTCAATGATATTAAAATACAAAAACCTGCAAAAGGCTGTTCATCTTTTGGTAGATTTCTCGCCCACCACGGACCTTCCCGTGTGCGCATCCTGACAGTTTTTTTTTTTTGGTTGAAACAAAAAGCTTTTTTTCTTCGGTTTTCTCTTTATTTTTTGGGTGGTAGTTTTGTAATTTAGTATGATTAAGAAGGTTAACGTGGTGGATAAGAGGTTAAAAAGGTCAAACAAAAACAAAAAATCCTATCTGATGTTTGTTTTGTGTTTGGGTGATGCATGGGAAACGGAACGCAGCAGCCTCCGCCGGTGAAGGTGGTGGTGTTGAAGCTCAGACTTCATTGCGAGGGTTGCATCCACAAGATCAAGCGCATCGTCGGAAAGATGAAGGGTCAGTACTCTCTCTCTCTCTCTTGAAATGTTGAGATCTATGTTTGATTTTGATTTCGATTTCGATTGCGTGATCATCTTGAAATCCTTGTTGAGAAAGTTAGTACTACCGCCAATCGGTTCCCTGTTGAAAAAGTTTCATCTGTTTAGAAGGACGGTCTCATCTCATCGGAAACTGATCCCCCACAATAGTCCTCGTTATAAGGGAAAAAATGAACGTAAAATATTCAAATTAACTCCTTGGAAAAATATTTCTTCCATTTTTTTTTGCTGAATTTCGAGTTGGCGTCTCTCTCTCTCTCTATTTTGGGGAGCTGCTTGGTGAGCTAGTCGGGATGGGAATAGTTGTTAGACTCGGATCGGAGGTATTAGAAAATGGAGACAGGTTGCTTAACCCGCCTACTCACGCCCAGAAAGTTTCTAATACCTCCGATCATTCGGGTGGTTCGCGCCACGACTCCGACGAAAAAATTTATTCGAAAGCTGAGAACGGGCGACTCCGTCGAGTCGCTAGAGTGATTCTAGAAATGGTAGGCTAGTTTAGAAATATAGAGTTACGACCCACAACTCGTACTTTTTGGAGTCGGGGTAAACCGAGTCGGACCGTCCACTCATCCGAGACATTAGGGTCGGGCATTGTTGGTTACCAGGATGCCCACTGGACCGGATGAGAAGCGGCAGTTGAGCCAGACCTAAAAGCCTCTTCGGATCCGATTAATTTAATGGTTGCACGTGGTTGTACGTTACGTGACAAACAGGAAAAAACTGATATTTTCAAAATGTTAGCTGTTTATAATGAATCTAATTTTTGTAGTGTATATATGTATATATATTTTGTTTTTGTACTTTTTTTATATCTCTATTATATAGTTTTAAATGTTAATATTTGCCGATATATTTTCCTGAGATTTTCTCAATAAAAACCAAAATATGTTCACAATATATCGCAAGATTTTCCCCTCACCGAGATTTTCTCAAGAACGAGTTTTGTGACGTTAGTTTCAGGTTTTGACTATGGAGTTTGCGAGAAAACCTTTTTTTTTTTTTTTTATGAGGGTCTGTCTCGGAACTAGTGGTTTTGGGGAGAAATAAGGTGCAGTTATCTAGAAGGGGAGTCAGTAGGGAACTCTTCTTGTTTGGCAAGACTTGACTAGAAGTTCTCAAAAGGAATTGTCAATGACCTCCTCTGTGTGAAATTGTGCAAAACAAGGGTTTGGAAAGCGCGGATTCTCCTTTTTCTGTTTTTCATGGTCCCACCAATTCGTGTGTCCCAGACAAAGTCTACGTAGAGAGACTGTATACTTTCATTCTTCATAATTTCTCTGATTCCGTTCCTCTCCTGCATTTTTGCTTTTCCAACAAAACACTTTTTAACTTTGAAGAGATTTTTTTTTCAACCAACTTTTATGTTAGGGTTAAACGGGGACAATTGGATCCCAATCATGTAACAGCTCCCCTTATCCCAATAGGCTATAAATATGGTATGTTGGATCGGATCAGGTAACCTCACATCCGAAGCGAGTCTGACCCGTTTTACATCCTGATTTGCAGGTGTGCAGAGCGTGGATGTCGACGCTGCAAAGGATTTGGTGACCGTGAAGGGTGCCATGGACGTCAAAACCTTGCCGGATTACCTCAAGGAGAAGCTGAGAAGGGGAGTCGAGATTGTGTCTCAGAAGGAAGAACCCGCTGGGGGTGGTGGCGGCGGAGGCGACAAGAAGGGAGGTGGCGATAAGCCTAAGGAGGGTGGTGGGGGTGGAGATAAGGACGGTGGTGATAAGAAAGGTGGTGGTGAGAAGAAAGATGGTGGCAACGGCAAGAAGAAAGATGGCGATGGAGGCGATAAGAAAAAGGATGGTGATGGCGGCGATAAGAAAAAGGATGTCGATGGTGGTGATAAGAAACCGGCGGAAGCAACGGCACCCGATGCGAAGAAGGAAGAAGCAGCGAAGGTGGAGGCCAACAAGATGGAGTATTACGGGCATGGATACGTGATAGAGTACTTGCATGCGCCCCAGATGTTCAGTGACGAGAATCCAAACGCCTGCTCCATAATGTGAAGCCAAACGTTGCACTAATTAATCCGCAATATTATTGTAGATAAGAAAGCTTTTAGATTTGAGAAGAGAATAGAGAAAAAAATATATGTGAGGGTGGTAGAGAGAGAGAGCGGGGCGTAGTGTTTTGGTATTGGGAAAAATATTGTTTTCCTACTTTTCTATTTGTTATAGTTTGGTTGCTTGATTCAATTTTGTATTTTGATAGTTGTGTGCACGGGAGAGTGGCTATTGATGATATGTGGCGGTGGTGTGAGTTCGTTGTCCTGCGCCCACGTTTCAGTGTGAAAACGTTTCATTCACTTTCTTTTGTCATGTTGTGAGGAGGGAAGGGGGAGATTAATGGGCTTGTGGATTTGTTGGTATTC
This sequence comes from Nuphar pumila, assembly GCF_984573655.1. Classification (NCBI taxonomy): domain Eukaryota; kingdom Viridiplantae; phylum Streptophyta; class Magnoliopsida; order Nymphaeales; family Nymphaeaceae; genus Nuphar; species Nuphar pumila. The sequence continues at coordinate 30,224,765 of NC_143250.1, read as the reverse complement.
GAACGTGTAATGATTGATGGGATGACGGAATGAGGCTTGGCTTACAGTGGTCCTCAGATGGTGCCGTTAATCTCAGGGAAGGTGATGCTCCGTCGAGGTCCACAGGGACGGGACACTGATGAAAAAAGACAGGATACGCTGTTCTTGAGAATTTCTCAGTAATATTAATATATTAGTGGAGATGATATGATGGTAATAAACTAATCTTTCTTTATCGTCAAACCCTAATCTTAAATGGATCCGGGTCAAACATGACCCATTGACACCACTAATTGTACTATGAGTTACAGGGGTAAGTTCTTCCACAAAAATATGTAGGATATAGGTTAAGTGGCCCATCGTAGGTTTAATTTCTAAATTTTCATCACCCTGAAAGCTCAAACTAAAACACTAAAGGTGTTAATATTTATTAAAAATGTTTAAGATTAGGCTTTTTTATCTCAGAATAAAAGAAATCAAACAAAATTTTCAGAAAGTAATGAAGGGTACTTTAATAATTTTTGTTTCTTAAGTGAAAGTGATTTTTTTTTTTACAAAAATACAGTTTTTGAGAGTGATTTGATATTTTAATCAATTGAGAACATCTAATGTTAAAATATATATTTTTTTGAATTACACATAAAATAGTAAAATTTGTCTTTCTTTTAAGCCAAAGGCAAACTCCATCATTCACCACACATTCCCCGCTGCCCATGGGGATGTACAGCCAACTTCGATGTCCCAGCAAGGGATGCCTCTTGGGAATTCCCAACTCCTGACATCTTGTCAATTTGGTGACTTTCACAAGTCACTCCTACCAAATGAGTGGAGCTCTTGTGGGCAAATAGTAAAAACTCTATTGTTTGAGTTTGAGTGGATCAAGAAGACAATTTAAAATAACCAAGAACCCCTCCCTTGTTTAAAATCAAAAGCTCCCGCTTAGACCTTCTGTTCTTCCTACCCTTAATACCACCTATGCTGTGTTAAGTCTTTTTGATTTTTTTTTTTTGAGAGAGAAAATCTTACCTCGAACGGCCCACTTTCATATTAAAGAGTTTGAAACTTGCAAGTTTAGTGGAAACATGTAGGCATGACGAAACCCACTGCTCACCCAATTTTAATAAACTACTTTTCTTTCCAAAAAATCACGGCTTCGTGTTGGTGAGAGGTCTTCCCTTTTGGCATTCGCTTTTGGCATTCGAATATATTAAGTTAACATTTCTTGCAGATCGAAAGAAAGAGTAGTAAGGGTTGAGTTATCGGAGAATACAATTAATGCCAAAACGTGGTGATTCAACAATACCATTATTTTATATTCAGTTTTCCTATCAACTCATTTATTTTTTAGGAAAATCATTTTGAAAACTAGTAGTTTTGTGTGATTTCAGATGTAGCCACTCCCGTGTTTAAATCATCCTTGTTTTTTTTTTATCAACCACTCTGCGATGACAGGTTGGTTCCTTCCTACCTCTTTAATATTAAGGTTATTTATAAAATCATACCCCATTATTTTTTGAAATTCAGATTATTACCCTAAAGATATCTCAATTCAAATGCACACCTTATTTTTCTTATGGTTAACCAAAATAGTATATACTGTCGGTTCCTTCCGTGACGGTTCTCTTCCTTGAACACAAAGTTGATTATACCCTTGTAATTATTGTAAATGTAAATTTTACCCTTTAAAATAAAACATATTTTCCTTCTTCTTTGCATTTTTTTTATGAGGAACCCACACCAAAGTGAAGGAAAACCCCCGGTAGGACCCACGACTAGGGGTGTCCATCGGGTTGGCGGGTCAGAATACCTCAACACGAACACGACCTGTTTATTAAACGGGTAACCCGACACGACATGGTTAACCCGTTTAATAAACGGGTTGGGTCGACACGACATGATTACACGACATAGCGATCCATTTATTAAACGGGTCAACCCGATAACATAGACACGATTGCCGGTTGATGGGTTGACGGTTTAGTGGTTAGATAAGTTTATATATATATATATATATATATATATATATATATATATAAACGAGTTGCGGGTTGACGGGTTCGTGTAAATGGGTTGACCCGCCCGCCTAACCCATTTATTAAACAGGTCAAACGGGTTGGCCGGTTGGCATACCCCTAACACGAACACGACCCGTTTAATAAACGGGTTAGGTGGGTTGACCCGTTTACGACACGAACCCGTTTAAGCCACACCCTAACCCGGCTAAGAAGTGGGTTGGCGGGTGGGGTCAGATTTTGCCACCCCTACCCACGACCACCCTGCCTTACGTGATCCACCTTAATATTGATATAACCTCTTTTTTTTTTTTTTTTTGTGTGTGTGGGGGGGGTAAGGGGGGGGGGGGGGGGGGGGGGGGGGGGCTGGGTATAAGATAAGAGAAAACCCTCCCTCATCGACCACACATTATTGGCAGACCTTCAGTAATTGGTATATCCTTTGAGGTCCACCTGCCTTCTAGGGAGTATGCTTAGCTTCCACATAGTGGCAAGGAATGTCTATGGGTTTCAAAGGTGATATCTCACAAGTCAAGCCTACTAGATGAGCGGAGCCCTTGTGAGCTCATATAACTTATCTTTGTTATATGACATTGCACATACCTCCATGTTCATTCACAGGAATGGCCACAAATGTATCTAGTACAAGCCAGATCATGAAATAGGTCCAAACTGATATCTTGTTTTTTTAAAGGCAAGCTGGGGTTAAGCAGACCCCTACCAGTTATACAACTATACCATTGGGTTTTGAACCTGCAACGTCCCAACACAAGGTGACCTGCACTAGCTGCTCCTACCAGACAAGCCGAGCCCCCGTTGGTGCCAAACTGATATCTGGCACATTAGCAATATTTCTGTTTCATTAAAAAAATATATAAATATCGAATATATCCAAATATGAGCAAATTCACATGAGATGCAATAAAGTAGGTAAATTTGAATCCAAAATGTAAATGGCACTATTGAGTCCGATAAAAGAAAACAAAGCATGTTACATGTAAAAACTACAAAGAACAGAATTTCATCATCACCCTAATATAGATCTGGAATAAATACAGATCTGATTCGAATCTGATTCTAAAGCTGGTATTATTAAGTAAATGAACCTGATCTCAGTGATGATCTGGAACTTATTTAAAACTCCATGTCCAAAATGAAGTGCCAGATTCACATCATATATCCAACAGCCTCTGGTCCATTTGCATCCCCACTCATAGGTAGAGATGCAAATCGGTTATGAGGTAGGTCACATAAGGTCCAAATCAGATCTCATCATAAATCCCAGAAGCCAAATTTAAAAAAGTTGTGGTTAGGTCTAGTCGCATCCAGACCGATTGGATAGACAAATATGTTAGGATTTGGGTCAAGCAAGTCTGAACTGGGCCATTTTAGCTTTTCTTCATGAAAACTCAATAAGTTTTATTCATTTTTTAGCAGATCCAGTACCATAGAGATTCATATCTTAGCCAAATTAATAACACCTCTATAATATTTGGGTCAAATCTGTATCTGGATCAACTCTACAAAAACATGCATGATATCAAGTCAGTATGATCGGATCTGTATCCAAATCATTTGCACCCTAGTTGCCAGATGGACTGTGCGTAGAGAGAGAGAGAGAGAGAAGAAGAAGAAGAAGAAGAAGAAGAAGAAGAAGAAGAAATCAATGAGCGTAAAATTGGTATAACCAAATTATGAAAATTATTAACCAGAATTAAAGAGGGAGCTGTTACTGTGTGTAACCCACTGGTATAATCATAGTTAGCAATGCATGAAACGGCAAAAAATTGTTAAATACTGATACGATATTTGAAAGGTTTCACTTCAAAAGAACCGCTGAAAAATTCAAGTTCAAATCTGAAAATCAGAGTGCACGTATATATATATATATATATATATATATATATATATATATATATATATATATATATATATATTCTTCTTTTAACAGAAAAAAAAACCCGATGGATCAAGGACTTAGCCACACACATTATATATATAATTTTTGCTGCCGGATTTTTTACAAAATTAATGGGAGGTTTTCAAAAATCTTGAAAAGGGGGTTGTTTTTAGGAATTTGGGAGTAGTTGGCACGAGGCCAACTTTAGCATGGGTTCAGCCCATGATACTTAAAAAAAAATAATGTTAATTGAAAAAAAAAAAGAGGTGATTTTGAAAAGTCAAAAAGCTAAAGACATGGGCCCCCAAATTAAGGAGGATTTTGAGGAGAGTAGTTGGTACTCTTGAAAGGTGGTGGTTAGCATTTTAGGGAGGGGGCTTTTCAAAGTCTAAGGAGGGAACTAGGAGGGGGTGTCAGCTTGGAGAACCCACCATCTCACCCTCCAAACCTCAGCCCTTCATCTCCGTCTCAACTCTATAAGAGCTTGAGAAAAGGGAGGAGAGAGAAAACTCTTATCTTCTCTCCTTCTCTATTTTTTCTCTTCTCTCTTTCTCTCCCTCTCCCATCATCGAATTTTCTAAGAGTGAGTGTGTGTGAGTATGTGGTGGAACCCCAGCCCAAGCAAGCCTTCTCCTACCTCAACTGAATCCCAAGGTGAGTTTTGTTATCCTACATTGTCATTTTTTAAGAATAGCAATCAGTTTAGCCATGAGAGCCCCAAAACCGACTTGCATATATGGCATGCAAGTAGGTTTTATGGTGGTTTAGAAACCATAAATGTGCTTCTTTTCCATTTAGAAATGCTTCTTGTAATTTTCTCTTTCCTTTCATTATTTTCCTTTTGATGGTTTGTTTCCCATATTTCGCGTTTTGAAGGTATTCAGTTGGATGAACGCATGGCTGGACTGGGCTCCCTTGCAGCCCAACCTAGACTTCACCTTCTTCACGTACTGGGTCACTATGACCCTTATTGCAGCAGCTGCACCTACTGCAGCCATGACCTAGGCCGACCTAGAGATGGTCAGCCCAGGCCATCCGTGCTCTCCCTTGCAGTCTTTGCTGAGCGGTTCCGAAATTCATTGATCGCCCACTTGTCGCACATGCTCTCTCAATAATCTCTCCTGACAGTTAGAGACTCATGGTCATTCTACTGTAGTGGATCATCTATCCCACCAGTTGATTTTTTTGCTGTAGTCTTCATATTTTACAGCATGTCGGCAAAACTATTGACAGTCACCTTCTGTCACACTACCCTCGTGTCTTTCTTCGCGTTTGTAGTCGCAAAGTGATGGAAAGCCTACAAATATATTCAGAAAGTTAGCACACATAAATATAAAAGACTTTGTGTTATGATAAATGATTGCATACCATGAATGAGAAAATTAATTTGTCCAACACCTCTCTCGGGTACTCTTTTCATTGCGCTACCGATCTTGGAAGATGATACAGTAATGACTTCATAATTCTTCGCATTACTTCTTGATGCTCAAACCTCGCACTGCACATGAAAAGATATATATTAGCAATCAACTGTCAATATACACTTTTTATAAGTTAAATATTGGACAAGCGATAATGAAATACTTACGGTCGATCATCGATATACACTATTTGAATTACTTGTCGTGGGTCACATTGAGAAGACCCTGCATCCGGTGTAGGTGAGTCATGTGTAGGCGAAACAGTACCTACAGAACAATGAGTTAGAAATTCACACAATGTACATTTCAACTAATCAAGTATATAATTATTTAAATGATATACCTATCGAAGGAGCACGTGAAGATGAAGGCCCAGACTGGCTACCACTGGGTGCTCGACGAGTGTGTCCTCCACGAACCATATTCTAACAAATAAAAATATACTAGCAATACATTCAAACATTGTAATACATTTTAATATATTCAAATTAATACAATACATTTCAATACATTCAAATCATTCAGATCAAATTGAAAAAAACTTCATGCAAGACATTCAAACATTGCAATACATTTCAATACATTCTAATCATTCAGATCAAATTGAAAAAAACTTCATGCAAGACATTCAAACCTTGCAATATATTTCAATATATTCAAATCAATATAATACATTTCAATACATTCTAATCATTCAGGTCAAATTGAAAAAAACTTCATGCAAGACATTCAAACATTGCAATACATTTCAATATATTCAAATCAATACAATATATTATAATCATTGAGATCAAATTGAAAAAAAATTCATGCAAGACATTCAAACATTGCAATACATTTCAATATATTCAAATCAATACAATACATTCTAATCATTCAGATCAAATTGAAAAAAACTTCATGCAAAACATTCAAACATTGCAATACATTTTAATATATTCAAATCAATACAATACATTCTAATCATTCAGATCAAATTAAAAAAACTTCATGCAAGACATTCAAACATTGCAATACATTCAAATAATTCTAACACGTTGCATGTGCATTCAATTCATAACTCTATACCTATCGAACATACATAATCAATTCAAAAAATATCCGAGACATGCAATACATTCAAACATTGCAATACATTTCAATATATTCAAATCAATACAGTAGATTACAATACATTTAAATCATTCTAATCATTCAGATCATTTAGGTATGTATTACAAGATGTATTTCACTAGCTCGTGAATGATTCATCATCACTTGTCTGACTTTCATACTCTTCTTCTTCCTCCAACTCCTCTTTGTCATCATCTTCTTCTTCTTCATTTAGCGTCCATTTACTTCGTATATCATTTGGATCGCATTCTTCCATGCATGTGCCATCAGACAATGGAGATATGATATGCATACCATATGCGACATCGTGACCATAAGAAAAGTCATACATATCATCTGATTGATAGTAATCACCATCTTCAGCAATCTTGTCTTCCTATAACTGATCATACTTGGGGTATAGTTTAAACTTCACCTTGCAAACTGCCTACCATTCATTTCTATCTGACTTCCTTGTACTCGGATATGAAGTATAGTAAACTTGTTGAGCTTGCGAGGCTAATATGAATGGTTCATATGTTTCAAACCTTGATTTATGATTCACCTTCACAATGTCTGAGACTTTGTCGACTTTTGTTGTTGTGGGATCAAACTATTGACACTTGAATAAAGTTAAGCTATTATTTGTGCCTAAGTAAGTCAACTCTATTATTTCTTCTATAACACTGTAGTAGTCATATTCATTTTCACCATAGCTGCTACCCTTGACGCACACGCCACTATTCATTATTGACTTGTTGACACCGTAGTCTTTTGTATGTAATCGATAACCATTTACGATGTACCCATTGTAACATTCCACAACTTTAGACGAACTATTTTGTAAATCACATATTCCTTGATCTTTAACATCACCATGGCGGACCTACAAGAACAAACAATGACTATGATCACGATAAATTAAGTATCTTATTATTGTATAAAGGGAAAGAATGTATACATTCATCTTTACCAACTCTTTCAACCATGCCACAAAATTATTTTCACGTTCTTTCTGTACTTCTGCATCAGTGAGTTGTAAAAGTTTTCTTCGCAACTCCAGATCAAATTGTTTACACTTAACATAAACTTATTTTACCGAACCATATACACACGTATAGAACTTAGTGGTACGTATTAAGTATACTTACTCGATGTATGGGTCGATTGCTGAGCAATTAAAAAGGATATATATTTGTGCTGCGTCTTGCTCTCGATCTTCCAAGAGTCTTGATCGGCAACTACCAAATACATGCCCAAGTGATTAAAATATAGACAATTTGTCAGTTACAGTTAATTGTTCTTCATCATCATTATGAGAAGGGCATATGTAACGTGTTGGAATTTGAGTTTCAAAGTACATAGATGAGAAATTTGAAATCTCTTTTAAGGTGTACGCCTCACAAATAGAACCCTCTACTCTTGCTTTATTCAGAACCTTTTTTTTTTAGGTCAAACATGCATATGTCAACAATATACATCTTGGATTGCAATAAATTTCTCGATAGCACTGAAAAAAAAATTAAATAAATATATACCTTTCAAATGGATATATCTACCGATATTACACAGGTCCATCAACCCTAAGTTCATATGGCAAATGTATGATCACATGTTCCATAACATCACAAAATGTTGGTAGAAATATCTTCTCTAGCTGACAAATAGTAGTTACGACAGATTCCTCGAGATTCTTTACCTCAGATACTACAACTTCTGTTGCGCACAATATTCTAAAAAATCTACTCAACTCGGACAATACCCCCCATATAGGTTTGTCTAACATATCATGGAATGCTAGGGGTATCAACCGTTGTATAATGACATGACAATCATGGCTCTTCAACCCATATAATTGTCCCTCGTCTATCTTCACAACCCGAGTAATGTTAGAAATGTAGCCGTCTAGAAATCTCAACTGTCTCAACCAATGACATACAAGCTTTACTTGATCTGGTCCATGCATATACCTTGCCTTTGGTTTCAATACTTTGCCATTGTACTCTTTGAGTTTCAATTCTAGTCTTTTACATACCACTTTTAAATCCATATGTGCCTTCGGATTATCCTTCATTTTCCCTTTCACATTCATTACTGTATTAAACACATTATCGAATACATTTTTCTCCACATGCATGACATCCAAATTATGTCGTATCAATAAGGTTGGCCAATATGATAGTTCTCAAAATATAGATTTCTTTGTCCAATTGTGATTCTTCTCAAATCCAATAAAGGGTGTTGTCCTACGAGCATCTGTCAGTTCACATGAAAAGTATCACAATCTTCTTAAAACCTCTATGCCAGACAACCTTGTTGGTGAACTTTACATTTCAGTTGTGTATGCTTGAAACACATTCTTTTGTGGTCGGAACGAATGATCGCTGGGTAAAAATCGATGGTAACAATCAAACCAGTACGACTTCTTTCTATGTGTCAATCTAAACAATTTTGTATTATCCATGCAGTACGGATATGCTAACCTCCCATGTGTGCTCTAACCAGATAACATACCATATGCAAGGAAGTCACTGATTGTCCATAGAACAATAACCTTCATATTGAAGTTTTGTTTTTTGTAGGTATCGTACGTGAGAACACTATCATCCCACAGTATTTTCAGTTCATCAATCAATGACCTCAAATATACATCGAGATTTTGGCTTGGAGACGTCGGACCAGAGATCGATAGAGACAAGAAAAGATTTTGACGCTTCATACACAAGCTTGGAGGTAGGTTATATGGGGTGACAAATACCGGCCAACACGAGTATGGGGTTGATCTACCCCCAAATGGATTAAATCCATCTGTACATAAACCTAGCCTAACATTTTTTACTTCTAAAGTGAAGTTCTGATGAGTACAATCAAAGTGTCTCCAAGCTTCTCCATCAACAGAATGTGTGATCTTGTCTTTATCATGTCAAACTTTATTTGCATGCCATATCATTTGTTTAGCTGTCCTCGAAGACATATAAAGACATTGCAATCTAGGGGTGAGAGGGAAGTAGCAGAGTGACTTATATGACACTTCTTTTGACCTTGTGCTATCATTTTCCTTTGTCTTTGGCTTGAACCGAGGATGTCCACATAATGGACATAATCTGCTATTTTCTTGATCTTTGAAATCATATTACATATAAGGATACATTCATTTGAACAAAAAATTCATGATACAATTCCACATGAAAGGCATAATCAAATGAAAAATAACTTCGTACAAGCATGAATACAAAAACATCAAACATTACAATACATTCAAATCATTCATATCAAAACATATATCAAACATGTACCTGCAGCAAACACACTCCAATATCCCACTAACTACTACCATGTTGAGCATGAAATCCGTACTCAAAAAATAAGAATACTTCTATTTATACATTAAAATCATGTTCAGCATGATCTCCAAACTTCATCAAAACAGTCCTAGATATCCACAACTATGTGAGTGTATGAACAGAAAAGTGTTGCATCCAATAAATTAAATAAATGTGATGCGCTTGCATCACTTACTCACCGTGGGTATTTACCCGATTTTGCATTGCACTTTTAGCCACATGTGATGCTTAGCACTAAGCATCATGTGTCTTTGGCTCAGGAACGTACCTGCGAAGCACAAATATACAGTACAATACAAAGAGGCGGGTTTGGGGGGTTACTTGTGAGGTCGCCGGAGACGGGATAAAAGCGTCAAGGATGTCTGAAACACAAGCAAAAAAGATGGGGGAAAGGGATGTCTGGACGAGGGTGTCGGCCTAGGTCAGGTGCGTGGTGAAAGGGGCTCGACAAGGCTGTTGAAGAGGGGGGGGGGGGGGGGCGACAGGAGGCGGGCCGGGGGGCAAGAGGAGGTGGGAAGGGAGGCGACGGGCTGGGGGCAAGAGGAGGCGGGAAGGGGGTCGACAGGAGGCGGGAAGGGGGGCAAGAGGAGGGGGGAATGGGGGGGCGAGAGGAGGCGGGAAGGGGGTGACGGGCCAGGGGTTGACACGCGGCGAGAAGGGGGGCCAAGGGAAGGCGGGCTGGGGGTGAGAGGAGGCGGGAAGGGGGACGGCGGGTCCGGGGTCGACAGGCAGCAGGAAGGGGGGCGACGGTCGGCTGGCCATGGGGAAACAGGAGGCCGACCGTCGACAGTGGTGGGAAGTGGGGCAACGGTCGGTGGACTGTGGGGCAACAGGAGGCCGATCGGGGGTCGACGGGAGGAGGGCTGGAGGCGGGCCGGGGGGGGGGGGCAACGGGAGGCAGGCCCGGGGGCAGAGAAGAAACAGGAAAGAGAAAGAAAGGAGAAAAAAATAGGGATTTACGGGGAAATTCGCGACGGCCAAATTTCATCGCTAAGCCGTAGCTATTTGGCGATGGCTTAGCGACGAAATAGGTCTGTCGTTGATCCGTCGTTAAGCTGTAACGGATATGGCGACGAAATAAAATTCATCGCTAAGTTGCGACGGATTATGCCTTGAAATAAATGATATTTTAGCGACGAATATCATTTTCTCGCTAATCCGCCGGTATTTTGCGATGGTTTTTTTCTATGTAAATGTCCGTCGCTAAATAGGGGCTAAATAGGGTTTTTCTTGTAGTGAGACTGTTTTGCTTAGAGAGTCTTTCAAACTGATTGTTCAGTACTCTTTGACTTTCTTTCTAAGCCTTGCTAAAGTGCTTTTTAAGTCCGGTCTTTTTGCTAATTACTAAAACAAGCACTACTTCCAGAGAGTTGGTAGATTAGAGAGAGTTTTGTTTGCGTTCAGTTCCTTCTGAGTCAGTAGGCGATGTAGAAAAAGCATCGTTGTTGCTGTGCTCTTCAAGAGGCTCATAGTGCACTGCCAGTGAGTACTCATTTTTGGTTCTAGTCCAGTGGATAAAATAATCTCTACTTTCAGTAAGCTCGTGTGTGCAACACGTTTACTACGCACACACGCGGTCACCAATCGATCCCTTGAACCATCGGTCTCCCCTTGAATTCCACGGTTTGGGCATCTCCTCAATGCAGCAATGAAGGAGAGGAAGGCAGGGCTACTCCAACGGTCATCTCACCACGAGAAGAGGAGGAGGGGAGGGCGCTACTGGGGTGGTGGCGCACCACCGGTGGTCGCCAGAAATGGAGTCGGAAGTGGTCGGTCGGTGGAGGGAAGAAGAAGACGTGAGGAGAGGTGCGTGAGGCTAGGGCAAACAGAGGGGAGATAGGGTGTTGTGGGAATTGAAAGGGGGAGTTAATCTTTAAATTGGGGGTGGGTCCGGGTCTGATACAGATCCGGTCAGGATCCACCTAGATCACCCCACTAGGCTCACTAAGCCCCCTAGTTGGGCTAACTGGGTCTAACCCAGTTAGGCCAACTAGGGCTGGATCAGGCTAGCAATGAGTTCAATCACCTGGCTGAACTCAGCTGACCCTGCTGGGGTTGGTCCAACTGAACAGCAGTCCAGGCAGTGCAAGGACCAAACCACTCTTGCATGCCATAAAAATTATGGGTCCATACCTAACCTTACCCAAACCCAGAATTATATACTATATGCCACTCGGTCAACTGAGAATGGTAAAATATAGCCTTCTCGTAGTTGACCCCATTGGGTCAACTCAAGGTTGGACAAACTTGACCCTACTGACCAAAATAGCCCTGATGCTTTACCAACAAATTTTAAAGGATTTTCAATTACACTTCTTTTCAAATGTTAATAACAAATTCAAGTTCATAATCGGCTTAAGCTAAACTAACCGAGTTCGAGCTGGCTTGTTGAAGAGTTGTAAGTAATCAACAGGGTGGTTTTGAGGGTGCTGAGATGAAGGCACCAGATCAAACCTTGCTGGCACATGGGCGTGTCCATAGCTTTTAGGGTGGGCCAAGTAAGGCAGGGTGGTCGTGGAGCCCCACCCGAGGATTTCCTCGATTCATTGAGGGTTCTTCGTCACAAAAAATAACAAACAAACTTATATGAGTTGAGTTAGGCTTGCTGAGCCTATTTTATGAGTTTGAATGAGTTAGAGCCAAGCCATGTGAGACTTGACTTGTCCGTCAACTTTAGGGATAGGTCATTATGGCCTACATTTTGTTTAAAAATGACATGAAAATGCCTCTCTTTTTTATTTTTTTGATAGTCTTAAGATTTTCCGACAATTGTCAAATAAGAACCTGATATGAATTATCATTATCTTCAACAATCTAACTATTATTGTAATACTCACGAATTATGTTTACTTTAACTTTTAAGTTCAAGTAAAATTTAAGTTAAATCTAAGTTAAATTCAGGCAAAATTCAAGAATTCTAATTGAACTAGGATTCTAGTTAGATCTATTATGAACCCTAGATTAGGGATGGCAGTGGACCGGGGTGGGAGCAGGGGACAAGGTCTCCACCCTCGCCCTGTCTCAAAATCTGAACCTCCATCCCCACACGGGAATGAATTTTAACTTCCACTCCCGCCTCCATCCCTGTTTCATGTCCTCCATCCCCGCTCCAAACGGGGGTGAGGAGAGGAGGGGCCATGTTTCCCCTCGGTCTATTGTCATCCCTTAGAAGGATTGGGGACAGGGCAGGGCGGGGGAAAGCGTAAGTCCATCCCCGCCTCCATCCCCGCACGGAGATGGATTTTAACCTTCATCCCTGCCTCCATCCTCGTTTCATGCCCTTCATCCCCAGTCCAAACGGGCAAGGTGGGGTGGGGGCCCATTTTCCCCCGATCCACTGCCATCCCTATCGTAGATCTCGTAGGAGATCAGTTCTGGCAATTTTGGATTTGGGTTGAATCAAAAATGCATTTTTTGTTTTGGACTGACTTCTATTTTGGGTTTTTAAACTTAGATTGGATCAAGAAATAGATTTTTAAAAACTGATCAGACTATATTTTGGATGAACCTAGACTCATAAGAGGATGTCACAGAGGCATATGGGGCTCATAGGGTCATGCCCAACCCAGTGGAGCGCCATGTGTCAATGCCGGGCCCACGGGTGGCTTGGTGGGTGGTGAGGTGTATTTTTATTTTTTGTACCCTCACTATGCCATATGGCAATTCTAGAATGCATAAAGATCTTTCTAGTGGGGCTTATGACATTTAAAAATCTGACTAATTATTATAAATAAAGATATTTTGATAAATAGATAATTTATACATAAAGCTTTTTTGGGATTTAACAACACTCTAAAAAGCTATTGGATTAGGGAATTGATTTAAATGTTAATTTAATAACATTAATAATGGGTTATAGAATATGGTGGTATGCCCCCCTAGTAGACCCCACATTAGTTAAAAAATAAAATAAAATATGTCTTTTAAGAGACCTAGATGGTTTAGGAACTGGAATAGTCAAAACCACTAAGAGAAGTGGCATATGAGTAGGAGACTCCATAGAGGGAGTTTTCAAGGTAGGATGTCCCACCAAGTGGGGCCCACCTTTTGGTTGTTTAGAGTTAGAAAAACCACTCAAGAGAGAGAGAGAGAGCCCAATGGGTGTGTTTGATGTGTTGTTGTTGTTGTACATGCCTTGTGATGTGTTTTATGATATATGAATTTGATTTTTAATGTTGTTTTACAGTAAAAGATGGATTAAACATAGTTTTAGGGAAAATCATTTTTGGATCTTGCACCATTCTTGTGTTTGATGTGAGATTTTCATCACAAAAGCATGAGTGTATAATTATTTGTTGAATATAATGATGTTACAACATGACTTATGTTTTAGAAGACATACATATATATGATATTTTTTCATTAAACACAAGTTAGGATATAGGAACAATGAGATTTATATTCAAGAATCAATATGATCCGAACCCAAGATTCACCCCAATTGGATTTGTAATCAGGTGTTTTTAAAAAGTATTTTGTTTAAATATAAATTTGTGTTCTAAACACTTCAATCAAAAGAACATGTGTTTTTTTTCAATTGAACATATATGTGAGACTTGACATGTTTTTCAACATTATGGATAGGTCATTGTGGCTTGCAATTTGTTTAAAATTACATGATAAATTGCCAAACCTCCTAAAAACTTAAAATTTAGATTTATTTTAAAATTTTCTTTACACGATTTTCAAGAAATATAGTAGAAACTCGATTAAACACGGTTCAAGTCTTGTGTGGGTTATAGTTCTCAATTCACATGTATAAGATTAGAATTAACTAAATCAAACTATTATGCACCTGAATTTTTATGGCGCAACCCACAGTCCCAACCCCCTAACCCTTCCCAAAGCCAACCCATACAAGGCAATTATGCACCTGAATTTCAGCGATCTAGTTATCCCTCAGCCCAATCTGCTTATAATCAGCCCCATTTTCATGAGCCTTTACCTAGTCAGACCTTCGAGGACAAGATGTTACAAGCTTTTTCTGATATTAAGGCGAATTTAAGTTCTCATACCCAGACTATTGCCAAACTTGAGATCCAAATAGGGCAACTCGCCGAAACGCTTAGCAGGCAAAGTGAGGAGACACTGCCTAGCCAACCTATAATAAACCTAGGGATAAAGAGTCAATGCATAGCCTGCATATGACAGATACACATCAAGAGCAGGCTCAAGCAGTAGTGACCCTTAGGAGTGGGAAACAGTATCATTCGAGGGAGGCTACAGAAGAAAGACAGCAGTTAAGTGAGAAGCAGCCTATCCCTAGTCAGTTACCTCAGGAAAGTGAGAGGGTTCTTCCATCTGAACCTTTCAAAGCCTATATTCCTAAACCCCCCTTTCCTGAGGCGTTAGAGAGACCAAGAGCACTAGGTAAGTCGGGAGTAAACATGCAAGAGATGCTTGAGATATTCAAGGACATTCAGATAAACCGCCCCTTACTAGATGTCATCCAGCAAGTCCCTGCATATGCAAAGTTTCTCAATGAGCTTTGTATATAAAAAAGGAAGTTGAGGTCCCATGCACAATAGAAGATTTACTTGACTAAGCAGGTGAGTGTGATGTTACAGCACCAAACCCCACCAAAGCTCAAGAACCCAGGGACCCCAATCATCTCATGTGTCATAGAAAATATTATTGTCGAGCGTGCATTGCTCGACCTTGAAGCAAGTGTCAACATCTTGTCGGGTTTCTTCTATGACACATTTGGTTTGAAAGAGATGAAACCTATACCTATGACTCTTCAGCTTGCGGATAGATCGATCAAAGTCCTGAGAGGGATACTTGAAGATGTTTTAGTCAAGGTGGAGGATTGTTATTTCCTTGCCGACTTCATGATTTTAGATATAGAGGGAGTTGATAGTGTCAGGCAGACCCCCATTATTCTTGGTCGCACCTTCCTAGCTACAGCTAATGCATGCATTAATTGCCGCACTGGTGCGATAGATGTTTCATTCAGAAATAGGAAGATGAGGTTGAACATTTTTCATGTAGCTATGGGGCCTGCCAATGAGGAGGCTTCTTTCGAGATTGATTTCATTCAGGACCTCGTAGAAGTCGAGCATGCTTAGTTGTTGAGTGATCCACCTCAGGAGGAGGAGGATGATGAATCACTCGAAGAGGATCACCTTGGATTGATAGATAGTGAGACAGACGAATTGAGTTGGACTTGGTTCTTTAAGCCACTTCTAGAGTTGGCGGAGAAGCCCACAAGACCATCGATAGGGAGTCATCAAGAGTTGGAGTTGAAGTCTTTACCAGCTTCACTCAAGTATGTCTTTCTAAGAAAAGATTAGACTCTCTCAGTTATCATTTCAGCAGACCTGACAGATTCACAAGAGTATCAGTCATTACAGGTTTTGCATGAGCCTAAGAAGGCTATTGGATGGTCTGTTGCAGATTTAAAGGAGATTGATCCTTCTTTTTGGATGCATAGGATCATTATGGATGAGGGGGCTAAACCCTCAAGAGAGGCGCAAAGAACGTTAAATCCTTATATGAAGGAAGTGGTGAAGAAGGAAGTAGTCAAATGGTTAGATGCTGTGATCATTTATCCCATCTTCGACAGTCAGTGGGTGAGCCCTACCCAGGTTATTCTCAAAGAGTCTGGGCTCACTGTGGAGAAGAATGAGAAAGGAGAAAGCATTCCCACGAGAACTACTACGGGATGGCGAGTATGTATTGACTATAGGAAGTTGAACAGTGCAACTAGGAAGGATCACTTCCCGTTGCCGTTCATCGACCAGATTTTGGAGAGACTCGCAGGCTAGCAGTATTTTTGCTTTTTAGATGGATATTCTGAATATAATCAGGTGGTTGTACATCCCAAAGATCAGAAGAAGACAATATTTACCTATCCTTACGGTATATTTGCATATAAGAGAATGTCGTTTGGGCTCTGCAATGCCCCGGCTACATTTCAGAGATGTATGATAGCGATTTTCTCCCACATGATGGATGATGTCCTTGAGATTTTCATGGACGATTTCTCAATCTATGGCTCTTCTTTTGACGATTGTCTCCTAAAATTATCTTGTGTGCTTCAGCGTTGTAGGGAGACAAATCTGGTGCTTAGTTAGAAAAAGAGTCATTTCATGGTAAGACAGGGATTGTTCTTGGACATATTATGTTTGAGAAAAGGATTGAGGTCGATAAGGCCAAAGTAGAGACCATTGCTAGACTAGCTCCACCGACCTCTGTGCGGCAGGTGCGATCATTTCTAGGGCATGCAGGTTTTTATAGACATTTCATTAAGGATTTTAGCTAGATTTCTCGATCGTTGTGTAACCTGTTGTCGAAAGACCAACCGTTTGTGTTTGATGATGTCTGTCTGAAGACATTCTTGGCCGTGAAGGAGGCCCTGACTACCGCTCCTATTCTTCGATCTCCTGAGTGGTCAGTGCCATTTGAGATTATGTGTGACGCGTCAGATTACGCGGTTGGAGCGATTCTCGGTCAAAAGAATAAGCGACGATCTCATGTGATTCATTATGCTAGTAGGACCCTCTTTGATGCACAGATGCATTACACTACCACTGATAAGGAATTACTACCTGTCATTTTCGTGCTTGAGAAGTTTCGCTCTTATTTGTTAGGCTCTAAGGTCATCATTTACTCAGATCATGCATCGTTGCGATATTTGATGAGTAAAAAGGATGCCAAACTGTGTCTCATTCGATGGATCCTTCTGCTACAATAATTTAATCTCGAGATTCGAGATAAGAATGGATGTGAGAACCTTGTAGCAGAGCATCTGTCCAGACTGATTGTGGACTCATCCACTAATCAGAGACAGATTGCTGATTCTTTTCCGGATGAGCAGTTATTTCATGTCAGGCGTCTACCCTGGTTCACGGATATCATTAACTTTTTGGTGACCAGAGAGTACTCTACGTATTGGAACCAGAATGAAAGAGATAAATTTTTTATGCAGGTGAAGCATTACTTCTGAGAGGAGCCAGAATTGTTTAGATTATGCCTGGATCAGATGATTCGGAGATGTGTGCCTGAGGAAAAGTATGATTTCATTTTATCTTTTTGTCATTCATTAGCTTGTGGAGGCCATTTTTCCAATCGAAAGACCGCCGCAAAGGTCCTTTAATCTGGATTTTGGTGGCCAACGCTTCATAGAGATGCTCACGAGTTTTGTAGGAGGTGTTTTAGCTGTCAACAGATAGGTCGCATCACCAAGCGCGACATGATGCCTCTTCTTCCTATTCTGATTGTCGAGATTTTTTATGTATGGGGCATTGATTTTATGGGTCCTTTTTCACCATCGTTTGGATTTGTATATATTTTAGTGGCGGTCAATTATGTTTCTAAATGGGTAGAGGTCATGGCCACCTGAACCAATGATCATAAGGAGGTGCTTCAATTTATCAAGCACAACATTTTTAGTCGGTTCAGAGTTCCTAGAGCGATCATTAGTGATGGTGGTACGCACTTCCGTAATATGCAAGTAGCTTCCTTAGGAAATATTTTGTGCATCATCGGATTGCTACACCGTATCACCCGCAGACTAGTGGTCAGGTTGAGGTCTCTAACAGGAAGATCAAACAGATTCTTAAAAAGATAGTCCGACCAGACCGCAAGGACTGGTTCCACCGCCTTGATGATGCCCTGTGGACTTATAGGACTACTTTCATGACCCCGATTGGCATGTCTCCTTATCGATTGGTTTTTGAGAAACCATGTCATCTCCCTGTTGAGTTGGAGCATAGAGCATATTGGGCTATCAAAATGTTTAATTTTGATATGACCCAAGTTGGCGTAGAGAGGAGATTATAGTTGAGTGAGCTAGAGGAGATGCGTAATGAGGCCTATGAGAGTGCCAAGATTTACAAGGCTTGAACCAGGCAGTTTCATGATCGACATATTGTTAGGAAGCAGTTCGGGCCTGGTCAAAAAGTATGGCTTTATCATTCGTGTCTTTATTTTTTTCCAGGCAAGTTGAAGTCAAGATGGAATGGTTCATTCATTGTGCATAGGGTATTTCTGCATGGAGCGATGGATCTTTTAGACCCTTGCATGGGTAGCATTTTCAAAGTGAATGGGAAGCGGCTAAAGCCTTATATTTCAGATACTGTGATAGGACATGACATTGAGGATGTCGATCTCTTAGAAGCATAGGGCTCACACATGTTTGTATATTGTATCATTCATAGGATTTTGTAAATATCCATATAATAGCATTTTTAGTTTCTGTTTAGTTTGTTTTCATATAGTCCATGTATATAATGTATAGATCATGTTCAGCGTATCCATGTTTTACATTTCATATCATTTCAGGTTGAGTCTGTGTCCTTTCTCTCATTCTGCATCTCATGTGCATTTACTTAGTATCATTCAAGCATGGGGGAGTGCCACTGGGACAATGTCATTCAAGCATGGAAGCGATTGAGAACACAACTTACAAAGTGGCATTGCCACCAGAGTATGCCCAAATGTCCATGTTACACAAGTATGTACATTATCTGACACACGTGATCCAGTATGAGGACATTGAGGTACAAGAAGACCTAACCATGGAAGGGCAGCCAGTCCAAATTATAGACCGCAAGGAATGAGAGCTTCAGAATAAGACGACACCCCTTGTGAAGGTATGATGGCAGCATCATGGAATAGAAGAGTGTACATGGGAGCCCGAGGTCGATATGAGCTAAAAATACCCTCACTTATTCGAGTAAGTATTAAATTTTGTGGACAAAATTTCTTTAAGGGGGGTAGAATATAATACCTATGAATTTTGTTTACTTTAACTTTTAAATTCAAGAAAATTTCAAGTTAAAAACATATTAAATTCATGCAAAATTCAAAAATTCTAATTAAACTAGGACTCTTGTTAGATCTATTATGAGCCATAGATCTCGTAGCAGATCATTTTTAGCGATTTAGGGTTTGGTTGAATCGTAAAATGCATTTTTTTGTTTTAAACCAACATTATTTTGGGTTTTTGAACTTGGATTGGATCCAAAAATTAATTTTTAAAAATTGATCGGATCTTATTTTGGATGAAGCCAAAGTCATAGGAGGATGCCACAGTGGCATATGGGGCCCAGATGGTCATGCCCAGCCCAGTAGAGCCACACGTGTCAATGTGGGGCCCACAGGTGGCTTGGTGGGTGGGCAAAGGTATTTTTGTCTTTTACACCCTCTATATGCCATGCGTCAATTCCAGAATGCGTAGAGATATTTCTAGTGGGTCACATGACATTTGAAAATTGGACTAATTATTTTAAAAAATAATAATTAAAGATATTCTGATAATTAGAGAATTTATATAGAAAGCTTTTATAGGATTTCACAACACTCTAAAAAGGGATTTGATTAAGGAATTGACTTAGCATTAGGGAATTGATTAAATGTTAATTTAATAACATTAATAATGAGTTCTAGAATAGGGTAGGATGCCCCCTAGTGGACCCTATATTAGTTAAAAAATAAAATAAAATAGGTCTCCTAAGAGACCTAGGTGGTTTAGGAAGTGGAATAGTCAAAACTACTAAGAGAGGTGGAATAGGAGTAGGAGACTCCATAGAGGAGTCTCCAAGGTGGCATGTCCCACCTAGTGGGGCCCATCTTTTGATTGTTTAGAGTTGTGAAAACAACTCAAGAGAGAAATCTCAATGGAAGAGGATGCCCCCCAAATTCTTTATTTAAGCCTTCTTCCTCCTACTTGGTCTATACCTCTCTTATCTCTCTCATTTTCCTATTCTCTCTACCATCTTCTTCTTCCTCTTTCTTGGAGCTTTTCTAGTAGCCATTGAAGCTACTACAAGGTGCTAAGATGGGAGACGGAGGTGTTAGTTCATCCGAGAACACAATTAAGGTAGGATTCATCTTACATATAGTCATAAATCAGGTACAAGCAAATAGATCATGCATCTTGTGGGTTCTTTGGTCTGACCCATAGAAGAATCAAACCTTAGACTTTTTAAAAAGGGGTTTAATGGTGGTTTTAAACTCAGATCATGCTTTTATTGTTTTTAGAAAAATCATTTTTGGTGAAACTAAGTCCGATTGCTCTATTCTGGTAAACGGGCAGTTGTAATAGCGCAGTTTTGAATCTTTATGCAAGAATAGATCAAGGCTTTAGTAGATCTCTATTTTTTCAGTATATTTGAAGTGTTGTTGTTGTTGTACATGCTATGTGATGTGTTTTATGATATCTGAAATTATTTTTAATGGTGTTTTATGATAAAAAATGGATTAAACATAGTTTTGAAAAAAACATTTTTGAATCTTGTATCGTTCTTGCATTTAATGCGAGATTTCTATCACAAAAGCATGACTCTATGATTATTTACTGAATATAATGATGTTACAACATGACTTATGTTTTAAAATTTGCTCTTTATGAGTTTAATCTTGTATTTATATGATAATCATGTAACTATGTGTTTTACATGTGAAAAATATGTTTTTGGTGAAAATCATGTCTAAAGCAAGATTTCTATGTGTATGATTCTTATTTCTCTATGATGTGTGGGTATTGTTTCTAAGGTTGATGTATGTCAAAAATTCAAATGGATATGTTTTTGAGTAAGTTTTATATAAACTATGCATATTGGGTGAGTTTCCTAATTAACTATGATGGATTTATAGAGTTTTCCTGACCATACGAGTTTACTCAGAATATTATACTGCTCAAATGGACTAGTTTCTGACAAATACCTTTTACGGAGACCTTGAAGACATGTTCAAGGTGTCCTAGAAATTAGGGCTTGGTCAGAAATGCCACAAATTGAGGTTTATGGCCGCTGCAATACCAGAAATGTTTTTTGTCCCAGTTGTAGAGCCATTTCTGGTAGCCTGCGGTATGAAATAATCCAATAAATCAATGTTTCAATATTTTTGATTGACTTTTTTATATGTGATGGTTGTTATGTACATGAATCTGGAAAAAATAAAAAAAAAATCTGATATATTATCTATAAATTTCAGAAGTTTACATAATTCATGTGAAATTCAGGATTTAGCAAAGAATCTGGATCTGGAACTATTTCATGCAGGGTTTGGTCCAGATAATACATAAAATTCATATAATGAAATTTTTCAGTGAAATCTAACGATTTTGAAAGCTAACAATCTATCACCATAAAAATTGAGAAATTGAAAATTCACTCGGATTGAGATTGGTGTCAGTTTCTTTGAGGAACTAATTTATCTATTGTTCTAGAGCAAAAAAATAGGTTTCAGCCAATGATTTATTGTGATCAAAGAAAATAGATTTTTATGATCTATCACTTGGGTCTAAAAGCTAACACCTGAGAGTAGGGGTGGCAATTGGGTCAGGTCGGCGGGTTAGAATACCTCAACATGAACACAACCTGTTTATTAAACAGGTCGAATGTGGCAAACACGAACACGGCCCATTTATTAAACGGGTAACCCGAAACGACACAGTTAATCTGTTTAATAAACGGGTCGGGTCGACACGACAAGATTACACGACACGGCGACCCATTTATTAAACGGGTCAACCCAATAACATAGACACAATAACCGACTCGAGTAACCCAAATAACTTGTCTAACTGCAGGGCTACCCGCGTTTCCGGAAGTAAGCCACTGCACGAGGTGGGAAACCCTCACCGTCTCTGTCATTGCTTTGTCGAGAAGGAGTCGTGAGAGGCAACGACTGAGAAGGACATCCTCACCATCATCGCTCCTCTGAGCTGGAGAGGGTTCAGTCCATCTCATTCACCAGAGATCACTCGTAGCTCCGACTGCTCTTCTCTTTCTCTCTCGTTTTCTCAGAGAAACGAAAAGGGGAACCCGATTAGGGTTTCCTTTTGATTTTTACTTGTAAGCATTTATTTAAAAGAAATAATTTCAGTTTTAGTGCTGAATTTTTTTGAAAATTCTAGATCAAGTCTCATATATTATTAATAGATTGTCTCGAATAACACAAATAGAAACACAAAAAGGGGTTGCGGGTTGACGAGTTCGTGTAAACGGGTTGACCCGCCCGCCTAACCCGTTTATTAAACGGGTTGGTGGGTTGGCATACCCCTAACACGAACATGACCCGTTTAATAAACGGGTTAGGCGGGTCGACCCGTTTACGACACGAACCCATTTAAGCCAAACCCTAACCCGGCTAAGAAGCAGGTTGGTGGGTCGGGTTGGCGGGTCAAGTCAGATTTTGCCACCCCTACTTGAGAGTATAACCATGAATTTTTGTGGGTCTGAATCCATTTTATGTGTAGACTTACAAAGTCATGATTAGCAGATAAATTTTTGTTGTATGCAGTCCCTGGTTGGTACAAGTTTACATGTGAACTTGTATTTTCTATTGCTTGCTTATATTTTTTTAATCATATGCATGTGTTATTAGCATAGTGATGTATGATGTATTGTATGCAAGCATAAATATAGTTTATACATGATGGTGTGATAAATTGCATAATTAGCCTATCTGATTGGAATGTTTGTTGAACCATGTTAAGGTGCAAAAGCATACATGTGTTGTCATTTAATTTTATGGTTTATGTTATGTTTCATGCATCATGTAAGAATGTTGTATAGTATGGTTTGGTGTTGTAAGTTGTGTGAGACATGCATATACAGGTTCATGATCGAGCTTGAGGTTGGTGATACCAATTGGGTGCAGACACACCATTGTTGTTGAAAAACATACTCAAACACAATCTAATTGCCTTGAGTAGGCATAGCTCTTGGGTGCTCCTTAAAGGGGAGTGCACGCCTTGAGTTATTTAATGGGTCATATTTTGTATATCTCAGGGAAAAATTCAGGATATGAGTTATTGCCTTGTGGGGAATTATGATAAGCTACTGATAGTAGAGCTTAGGGATATTGAGCCAAGTTCGGGGTGCACCCAGTGTAATAACACCCAATAATCCCTTGGAACCCAGGTCTACCTTGAAGAGGGTATGAGGTACATACCGTTATAGTTTTTTTTAGAGCAAATGCATCTTTTTGGCACCTAGTAGTCGGTTGTAGAGGAACAGACTGCCAAAAAGGCTTAAGTAGGCAAGTCCAACAGCTCTGTAAAGTAGAAATCGATTTCAATGAAGACCATTGTATGTTTCTCTCGGTCATAGACTGTGTCAGTGGAGATAGTTAGACTCTTTGAATCAATGAAAAAATTAAAATAGATGACATGATAAATACTTCATGTGATTGTTGAGTTGAAGCTAAGTTCCTGGGAGTTTACCCTTACGAGACAGTGAAAGAGTAACAAAAAAATAATGTATTAGATTGGGTTTACAAGTGTTTAAGTGTCTCAATGACAATGTTTGCATAAATGTTTATGCATATCATGCATGGTTTTGATTTTATGGATATGTTGGCACCTATAGCTTTGTCATGTTATGATCTTGATTATTAATGTTATAGATATAGATTCGTTACTTGAGGGTAATGATTAATCGTGAAATCCTATATGCTTATATTTATCATTGTTGTAATCATGAACATTGTTGTGTTTATATGTTATGATAATGTAATACTATGAATTTACTATTTTGGAAAAGATGTATGTTTTGTGTGTTTGTCTTCTTTCCATGCCTATGTTGTAGGATATTTTCTACAAAGTCGTTATTAATGCCCTACTTTTAACATTTTCAGGTAGCGAGTAAGCTGGCTGGTGATGGCAGGAGGCTCAAGGTGATGCCAAGAGAATCACATTTCTTTTGAGCTTTTGAGAGGATTTGATTTATTTTTATTAGTTATGATTTTAAACATTTTATTGAACTTGTAAACTCTAATAGTGAGACTTGTACTTTGATTTATTTTAATTATATTCATAGTTTGATTTAGTTAATTCTAATCTTATACATGTGAATTAAGAACTATAACCCACACAAGACTTGAACCGTGTTTAATCGAGTTTCTACTATATTTCTTGAAAATCGTGTAAAGAAAATTTTAAAATAAATCTAAATTTTAGGTTTCAAAAATTGAGGTGTTACAATTGCTAAATATTGTAAATAATCAAAATACAATTTACACCCTATCTTTTTCGTTGTTTCCTATCATGTGATTAAAAGGACAAACCTTAAAAGGAAAAAATAATTCTCAAACAACCACCTGAACTAACCTTGAGCTTTAATTATAGTAAAACCCTGATTACCTTAGGTATAAAAGACCTATCTATTCTTGTATTATATCAAAAGTCAAAATTAACCTTATTCATCCACGATTACCCTCTGTTTTTTTACTTCACATTATATGCAGTGACTACCATGCAGCGTCTTGCCTGACAGCCATCCATTTTGGCATTTCTCTAGATGGGTGTAGTGTCCATCTCAAGAAATGCCAAGATGGATGGTCAGCAGTAGTGGAGTTACATGCTAAGCATGCAACGCCGCTGCATAAAAAATAACCTCTTTTTTTTTTTAGGGGAATAGTTCTTAGTACCATATGAGCCCATACCAGATCAAGTTTTAAGATCTCATATCTAAGGCTGTTAATGGGTTGGGTATCCAACCCATCACGCATCTTAATTTCGAACCCACCAAAATTACAAGCAGTTGGGCTTAGGTTATCTCATGTTGATAAAATGGAAGCCTAAACCCGATCCGTATAAATACTTAATTAAACATGATTTTACATAAACATGTGTACAAGGTACTCAGATCAACCAGGCTGAATTGATAATCCAGTAAAAATCATAGCTCAAATCAAGCCCACATTTTATTCATGTCGGATTAATGTTGAGCAGAACTACAAATGGATCAAATACAGTCATGTTTTCGATCCGAATCCAACACATCAATTCTTGATTGCGATCCTTACAGTAAGATATGAATGCGAATTGAGATTTGCTAAATCGGATTTTTTAGATTTGGGTCTAATTCAGATGCAGATCGAAATTTGATCCCTTTTTTACATCTAACAACTTGGATTTTACTGTTTTGTACCAGATACTAATATTACCACATGTTTTGGATCTCTATTCAACCCTACCATATGCCATCTTTGTTGGATCTGGACTTGGATTCAGATCTACATTACACATTTTGCATTCAGGTACAGATTTAACAAGATCCAGCTCATATCTGATCCATTTGCATCCCTAATTTTTATGTGCATATTCAGGTTGAGTCGAATGCCTAATGCAATCCCGATCCATTAACAACCCTACTCAAAACTGAGGTCATTAACACACTTTTGAGGATTGACACCCAACAAAATGATTTAAAGAGAAAATCAGGTTTTTTAAGTTTTTAGGAGGTTTGGCAATTTATTAGGCAGGCAGGGATCCAACCCAAATTGATAGAAAACCCTAATTTTTCTCCAACTTCTTCAACTCTGTTAGGGATAACAGCATGGCTAGATATTAACCGACATCGGATCCGAACCCTGATTCGATTATATGGATATGGTAGCTGAAGTAGGATCAGATTAGTAATCGAATTCGGACTCGGTATTGGATTTTGCAGCACAAGTTAGTATGTTCAAGGTGTCCTAGCTGGAAATTAGGGCTTGGTCAAGAAATGTGTGTTGAGTATGGTCGTTTTTTGTTCAAAAAGAGTCTCATGGATTGTAAAAAGACATTTGAACCATTAGAAATTCAGGGACCCACCCAAATCCTTGTGATTCAAGTTGTAAACTCCTCTTTATGAGAGGAGTTGAAATTTGATGTTTTTAGGATTTGGAGTTGACTAGTTCGCAGCGGATATTCATACTACCCCTCCACTCCCCTTCTCCCAAACAGTTCAAAACCTTTTGGTCTTCCCAACTGCTCTTGTACCCATCTCCCAAACAAATCCTCATTGAAGAGGCCACCATTGGAGCTGCACAATTTAGTATGAGAGCATATGCACATTAAAACTAGTTAATTAATTGGAGTTGGACTTGGATTCACATTTAAATATGGAAAATGGTAATATCGAATCTGAATCTTATTGGTTAATTGGATTTATTTTTATCCTTCATCAAATTCATATTCCGTTTGGCTTCAAATTTGATTCCGAATATAAATCTACATACTGAATCAAAATGTGATCATTAATCCAGTCTTACTTCATTTACCAAATTATCTATTAGGTCATGTCTAAAAAGAAACAGGATACGCCACTCTTGTGTTGACCTAATAGATAAACCGAGAAGCTCGTGACTCGGCTCGTCACGAACTTGTTCATGATGGTTTAATTTTATAGTTGGTGAGTCGAGGGAAGAGCGTAGCTTAAACGAGTCAAACCGGAACATAGTGTTTTTGGCTCGGCTCGACTTAGGAGAGCTCACGTAGACTATATATATTATGCATAATACATCTTTTAAGTGTAATATATAAAAAGAAGAATGCATAAAATATATAAAAAGAGAAGGATAAATGAAAAATATGCAGATAAAATATGAAATATTGTGTAATATAATATATATGTGTAATATATTAAAAAATTTATATTCCATGTATAAATAACATGGAATGTTTTAGCTCAAGGCAGCTCGTGTTTGGCTCATTTCATTCAGGGACTAATAGAGCTTGAGCTGGGCTCGGCTAAACACGAGAGCCATCATGAGCTCAATCCAGTGGTAAAAGAGCCGAGCATGAACATGCCCTATTTGGTTCGTTTGGCTTGTTAATTTACCAGCCCGTCTCAAAACGAGAATAAGTTTGAGTAGACATAGACTGAATCAGATCAATTGGACTTTGTTTGAATGGATATAAGATCCAAATCCGAAACGATCAACGTTCCTAGTTTTAGGGGGGGGCTTTGTTTTACCTTTACCCTGAATGGAGGGAAAGATATCCACATTCACTTTCCCGCTTTGGATGAAACGAACATCCGTAGCAGAAAGTAGAATGGGGTCCACCCATTATGGATAGACATTGGCATAATATGAATCATTCATGGATTGCCCCATGTCATGTGTAATTTTGTTTTGCTTCTTTTGGTTTTGAATAAATCAGGTAGGGGATGGCAGTGGATCGGGGATATCGGGGCTCTGCCCCTTTTGGATCGGGATGGGCATGAAATGGGGATGGAGGCAGGGATGAAAGTTAAAATTAAAATCCTAGCAAAGGATGGAGGCATGGATGAACTTGTGTTTTCTCCTATCTCTGAACTAAAATACCTTTAATGATTTAATAAAATTTCATATAACTCTTATATATATATATATTCATAATTTTTAACCCTAAAGCTAAAATGACACTTTCTTTCTTTGGGTTGTTGCAGTAAGCTCTCCTTCTTCTGGTCGGACACGATGACTCTTCGATGGTTCAACTTTCTTCTTTAATAATGACAGTTAGCTTGAGAGAAACAGTGTCCCGGTTTGAACCGGGGGATAGAGGACATGAAACAGGAATGGAGGTGTGGATAGAGGACATGAAATCAAAACCCATGTGGGTATGAAAGCGGGGATCGAGGGCAGAATTTTGAGACTAGGCGGGGGGTGAAGACCTTGTTTGAAATGTGAGGACTTATTGTCCAAGGCGGCCCAACTGCCCCCACCATTTACACACGTCACTGCATGCGTCATGTGCTCAGTTTAGCTTCGAATGATGGGTTTGTGCAGACCAGTCTTTGAATGGACAACGGGACTGCTACATATTCTCAATCAAACAGTTTGGAATATTCTGGATCGGCATGGCCATTCCAACGTAGGCACACATGAGGACAGATGGATGAGCATGAACCGATGGAAATTGGTGTTGTTTTGTTCCTCTTGGTGGGGGCCATGGCCCATGGGAAAAGTTGGCCACAGACAAAAACCAAAGATTGGTGGGTCCCAGTACACGTCATCTCTCACAGGCCTTTCATTTTCATCATGTCCGTACCATCGTCATTGGTCACTTTGAGCATTGCAGGTTCATGGTGGAGACAGGAGCCCTTTTTGGACTCCCAACTTCCACGTTCATGCATCCATTCGCATCTTTTCACACCCCAAGGGCTGTTGCGTGTAAGTGTTTCTTTCGTGTTAGCTATTAAAAAACAAAGTCCGTTCAAGAAAGCCACGCTTTGTTGTTTAGGAACGGTCTTGGTTGCCTTGGTTACCTAACATTGGACTGCCACTGTCCAAAATTCATGAGACATCTCTTCTCATTGAGTTGAACCTGGTGTACTTTGACTCAAGGGTTTTACCAGCCAAAAGCTCTTCTAAGAACACTCGATGATCATAAGGCTTTCTCGGTTGAATCTTAAAGTTATCGTAAAATTAAAAGAATCGTCAAACATGTTTGCGCTAAATCATTGAAAGCAAGACTGAAACCAAATCTTATGTAGAATCATACTTGAATCCATTGATCCTTTAGTATATCTTTGACGGATATGATCTTTCAGAACCTGTATACATGACCATTGACTTTCTCTAAAACTTATGAGAGAGAGACTGATTTATTTTGTTAATGATGAGGAGCATGAAGAAAAAGCCACACTATATAAGGTTTGAGGACCATAACCTAAGTGTAACTACTTGAGAGTCTATTTTTAATTCAACCCATCATAAAATTGAAAATTAACAAAAAAGGCATAATAAGTCTCTTCACATAATAACACCACACCATATGAGATATCAAATGACCCAACTGAATTAGATCACATAAAGAGAGCCTAAACCATAGACAACATATAACGTGTGACTTATCATATATAGGCCCACATGATTTTTTCCAACAATCTCTCACTTGGGCTACATATGTAACCTTATAATCACACATTATAATATTATGAATTCAAAAACGTTGTCTTATCAATTGATATCTTTACCAATTCAGTCCATTGATCATGTCAACATAGAACCACAGTGGTTTTCATTATAAATAACATAATTAGACTCATCAATGATCACGTATATTTACATAACCAAATGACATGGATCAAGTATGGATGTGAAGCATGAAAATTACATGTAATGTGATTCAAACATGCCTATTTTCAATTGCTCATTCCTTAAACTTTAATGATATCACAACATATGAATACAAAATGAAACTGAAACTTTAACTTTATTCTGAAGTAGTAAAAGAAATTTTATTATATCATAGAACGTTCAAATACAAACTCTCACTAAACTAGCATATCATAAAATAATAAAACACCCATTCAAGCAGTATGCTCGTGAAAGACCTTGGGTGGCAAACCTTTAGTAAGCGGATCCATAATTATGGAGTTTGTGCCAATATGTTCTATCGATATCTGACAATTCTGCACTCTTTTTTTAACAACAAGGAACTTAAAGTCAATATGCTTTGACTTCGATGAGCTCATGTTGTTATTGAAATATAATATTATCGAATTATTATCACAAAATAACTTTAGCAGGCTCTCAACATTGTCCAAACTTCATAGCCTTATGACAAAATTATGCAACCATATTTCATGATAGGATGCCTCATAACAAGCTACGAATTTTGCGGTCATGGTGGAAGAAGCAATGAGTATCTGCATGGTACTCCTTCAGAAAATAGCTCTCTCGGCCAATAGAAAAACATAACCTGACATGGATCTTCGACTTTCTTGGCATGCAACAAAGTTAGAATCAAAATACTCAATGATCTTCAACTGATCTGACTTCCTATATGTGAGCATGTAACCTTTTGTTCTTTGTAAATACTGCATAACCCGTTTAGTTGCTTTTCAATGATCCATACCTGGGTTACTAAGATATATGCCTAACATTCCAATAATATACGCTAAATTCAAACATATATATACTTGAGCATATATAAGACTCCCCACAACAGATACATAGGGAATCTGTTTCATATCCTTAATTTCAAATTGGTGTTAATGGCACTGAGCGAGACTAAACTTGTCTCCCTTAGCAATAAGAGTATCACCTGGTTTTCAATCTTTCATACCAAATTTATCTTGAATCCTTTCGATATAGCTATTTTGTGATAATCCAAGAATACTTTGAGAACGATCTTGATGTATTTGGATCCCTAATACAAAAGTGGCATCACCAAGATCTTTCATTTCAAATTTTTTTATCAAAAATCTTGTGGTTTTGTGTAGTATGCCTATATCACAACTGACAAGCAATATGTCATCAACATATAAAACTAGAAAAATATATTTACTTTCATTGAACTTATGATATATGCATTCATCTCAAAACCAAATGAGATGAAAACTTGATAAAATTTATGATACTACTGATGAGAAGCATGCGTAAGTCTATAGATGGATTTCTTTAATTTGCAAACCATTTTCTTGACATCACCTAAGACAAAATATTCTAGTTGGACCATATATATTGTCTCATCAATGTCACCATTAATGCATACAGTCTTTACATCCATCTGTTGCAGCTCTAAATCATAATGAGCAACAAGTGCCATCATAATCCTAAAAGAGTCTTTCGTAGAACCGGAGAAAAAGTCTCTATATAATCAATGGCTTTCCTTTGAGTGAACCCTTTTCCAACAAGATGAGCCTTATATCTTTTCACATTACCCATTGAATGTCTCTTGGTTTTAAATATCTATTTGCAACCAATGGGTTTCATACCTTTAGGTAATGGGACAAGATCCCACACATCATTGTCCTTCATAGATTTAATCTCCTCGTACATTGCATCAATCCACTTTTGAGAATTAAAACTTTGTGTGGCTTGATAAAAGTTGATTGGATAATCTTTTCTTAGGCCAGTACAACCATCATGTTTTTGTAGAAAGACAATATAATCATATGAAATTGCCCTTTTTCTATCTCTAGTGGATTTCCTTAGTGGCACTTTTTCTTGAGTTACTTGAGGTGTTTCTTGAGGTTATTAAGTTTGTACTATAGAAGTAAAAACTGGATTTTGAATGAAAAAATCTAAAGCATTGTCTTGATCTAGATATGTGGAAACAATATCAAAAATAGAAATCTGATCATTGTCAATCACAACTGTAGGAAGAGAGAGTGACTCTTCTTCAAAAGCAATGTCTTTTACTTTATCACTCTCCCCAAACTCATCATCATCAAAGAAACAAGCATTTCACGTTTCAAAAAATGACTTATTCATAGGGTCATAAAACTTATAGCCCCTGGATGTTTTAGAATACCCAACAAAGTAGCAGCTAATTGTTCTTGAATCCAGTTTCTTTTCATGTAGCCTGTAGGGCCTAGCCTCAGTTGGACATCCCCAAATATGAAAATATTTTATACTAGGCTTTTTGCTTGTCTACAATTTATATGAGATCTTGGTTACTACTTTAGATGATACTTTATTCAATAAATAAGTTATGGTCTTTAATGCCTCTCCTCAGAGGGACTCTAGTAAGGTAGAATGAGAAATCATACTTCTTACTATATCCTTAAGGGTCATGTTTCGTCTCTCAGCAAATATATTTCTGTAAGAATTTAGCAAAGGGCTCTAGACGTTGCTTACCTGATCCATCATATCTATCATAGTACTTAGAACCATGGTCAAATCCTATGGCCTTAATTCTTTTGTCAAGTTGGTTTTCAACTTCAGCCTTAAAAGTTTTAAACACATCGAGGGACTGAGACTTTTCAGGAATCAAATATAGGTACCCATAACGAGAATAGTCATCTATGAACATAATAAAATATTATTGATCATTCCAAGAAGCCATAGATAATGAGCTACAAATATTTGTATAAATTAGCTTTAAGGCGTATGTTCTCCTTTTGACCTCCAATTTTCTTATGTTTATTCATTTTCCTTTTATACACTCAACACAAACTTAAAAGTCAGTGAAATCAAGGGAATCAAGACTTTTACTAGTCACAAGCCTTTCAATTCTTTGTTTAGAAATATGACCTAAGCGCCTGTACCATAATAAAGCAAAATTCTCATTTATCAATTTTTATTTTATACCACGATAACTTAAATACAAGGTTTCATTATGTGAGGCAACAATATTAAACAAATATAGGTTATCAACTACAGATAAAGAACTGGTCCTAATAAGATTTGAATCAAGAAATAATTTAAATTCATTATTTAAATAAACAAAAATAACTATATTTGTCTAAAGTGAAAATAGAAATCAAATTTCGTCTAAAAGATGACACAATAAATGTGTCTTTCAAATCTAAATAATTTACAGTCTTTAAAAGTAACTTAAATGTCTTTATTGCCTCAACTTTAACTGATTTGTTATCACTCACATAGATGAATCTTTCAGCATCAATTGACGTTTAGCAACTTAGGCAATCCTACATAGACACACTTATGTGAGTGGTCGCACCAGAATCCATCCACCAAGTGTGTTTGGGTATAGAAGTTAAATAAACCTCAGAACAAACCAAAGCAAGGTGTGTACCTTTCTTTTCACGGCAACCATGCTATTTGGTACAGTCCTTCATGTGACCCTCCCCTTTATAAAAGAAACAATTCGACTTTAGATCCTAATGTCTTTTCTTTTTCTTTTGTGATTGAGAGTCCACTATAGCTTTCTTTATCTTTTTTTTTTTCCTTAAACTTGTCCTTAGAGGTTATTGCCAAATGAGCACTTTTTATCTTCTCTTACTTCATCATATCCTCTTCGTGCACACAGTGTGAAATAAGCTCAATAAAAGTCTATTTATCCTTTTGGCAGCTATAACTGACCTTAAACGAGCTATATTGTGTAGGAAGGGATATCAAAACTAAGTAGACAAGTAAGTCCTCATACAACTCTAATTTTAGTGCGATTAGTTTCGAAGCAAGATGAGATATTTTCATAATATACTCCCTAATATTCACTTTTCCTTTATACCTCATTGAGACAAGACTCAAAAGAAGGGTGGTTGTCTTAGCTTTTTCGTTTTTAGCAAAACGCTTTTCAATTTCTTCAAGAAACTCTTTGGCATTAACCTCTTCAGATATAGTACTCTTGAAGGATTTAGGAATTGCACATTTCATGATCATAAGATTCATGTGATTGGATCGATCCCACTGCTCGAAGTTTCTTTTATTCTCAGCGAAACTTCTATTTGTAAGAGCAAGTGGTTGATCATCTCGTAGTGCAAGATCCAAATCCATACATCCGAGAACAGACATAACATTCTCTTTCCAGTTTTTAAAATTATAACCACGCAAAACAGGGATAAAATTAATGTTTGCAGATATCGAATAAGCAAAAGTATTAACTAGATCAAAAATTAAACAAGCTCAAGATTAACATACATTTTTACATGCACTAACACAAATAACATATTTAAACTGTGGTGAACCCCATCACAAGATACCCAGTAGAACATTGACATTTAGTCTTTGGACAAAAATTTTAACTTGTAAGTGGTATTCTCAATAAAGTAATCAAACATAGACAATTAATCCTATTAAACAACGAGCCTTTCTTTAGACTGACTCATTATTTAAATAGAAAATCGTATAATTATCACATATTTATTACTGAAAAAATTATATATTTGGGCTCTGCCCAATAGTAATCATCTTTTAGGCTGATCATTATTTGCATGAACCACAAATATATAAACATCACAATATTCTAAAATGAGCTAATCTATACAATAGAGGTTACTTTGGTAACATATTGTTTCAATAAATTCAATTTAGAATATCTGACTCTTAATTCTGAAAAAATTACCAAGGTTCAAATATGTCAATACATGCATATGAACAAAAGAAAATATAATTATAATATGCATAGGGCCCAAAAATAACCGAATATGATCCTATGAAGGGACCCTTAATGCACACTTAATAGTCTTGAAAATAATAAAGTCCTTAAAAAAATTTTATTTCAAGGCATGTGCACAAGTCTGGCCCATCAGATCTGGCCAGACCCACCTGTGTGGGTCAAAAACTAGTCTTACTTAGATCGGGTCAGACCCAACAATCTGCAGTCGGGTGTGAGCCTGTGCAGTTAGGTCGGGTCTAACCTGACCTGACCCGCACAGCAGTGCCACCCAACTCGCTTCAGCCCAAAAAATTGAATGGGACTGAACCAAGTCAGCCAGCCTCCCCACCCTGAATGTGACTCAAGTCGGCCCAACCCTAGACTGGGTGTCGAACCTAGATCGGGTCAATTGTGAGGCCCATACTCGGTAAAACACAGGACCAAACCGGTCCTATACATAAGGACCAAATCGATCGGGACCAATTGTTGGGAAAAATTATGTGGGCCTGCATATGATAAGTCACACATTATATGTTGTCTATAGTTTAGGTCATCTTTATGTAATCTAATTCATTTGGGCCATGAGACATCTCTTATAGTGTTGTGTTATTATGTGATGAGACTTCTTATGTTTTTTCTATCAATTTTCAATTCTATGATGGGCTGAATTGGAAATAGACTCTCAGGTGGTTATAATTAGGTTATTATCCCTAAACCTTATATAATGGTCTTCTCTTAAGGCTCTCCATCATCAATAAGAGAAATCAGTCTCTCTCTCATAAGGTTTAGAGAAAGGCAAAGGCCATGTATACAGGTTCTAGAAGATCATACACATCAAAGATCTGTCGGAGCACCAATGGATTCAGGTACGCTTCTGCATTAAGATTTGGTTTTAGTCTTGCTTTCAACGATTTAGCGCAAACATGTTTGATGATCCTTTTAGTTTTTTGATAGATTTAAAATCCAACAATTTTATCGAGAACAAGTCGCTCTAATATCAATTGTTGGATTTTAAATCTACTAAAAACTAAAAGAACTGTCAAACATGTTCACGCTAAATCGTTGAAAGCAAGACTGAGACCAAATCTTAATGCAGAAGTGTACCTGAATCCATTGGTGCTCCAGCAGATCTTTGACGGGTATAAACTTCTAGAACATGTATATGTGGCTCTTGCCTTTCTTTAAACCTTATAAGAGAGGGACTAATTTCTCTTGTTGATGA
This sequence comes from Nuphar pumila, assembly GCF_984573655.1. NCBI lineage: Eukaryota > Viridiplantae > Streptophyta > Magnoliopsida > Nymphaeales > Nymphaeaceae > Nuphar > Nuphar pumila. The sequence continues at coordinate 30,189,302 of NC_143250.1, read as the reverse complement.
TGGATAGCCTGAAGAAAAGGCCAATATATAAGGTTTGGGGATCATAACCTAATTGTAATTACTTGAGAGTCTATTTCTAATTCAGCCTATTATAGAATTGAAAATTGACAGAAAAGAGCATAAAAGGACTCTTCATATAATAACACCACACCATATGAGATATTACATGGTCCAACCGAATTAGATCATATAAAGAGGGCCTAAACCATAGACAACATATAATGTGTGACTTATCATATGTAGGCCCACAAGATTTTTCCCAACGTTCCCTTGGCAAATCCCCCCAAAACAATAGTATATGTTCATTTCATGATATGAGAAAGAAAAATGCTTACAGTATAATAGTAACCCTCACTAATAAAAAAAGTAATGTTAAATTGGACAAGTTGGTGAGAAATTTTTGGTATTGAGAATTCTCATTAGGCTCTACGATTGGTTCGAATTTGGAAGCTTGCTTCACCATAATGGGGGCCCCAATAAAAGTGACACACTGTTTCATTAAAAGGCTTTTAAAAACCACACCCACTTGGGTCGCAGCAGACCTGAGGAGAAGGTGTTGATCCCTTTTGTCCCAAGTTCAACTCTCATTGAGTGTCCAAGTGCCTTTATATGGTGGACTCCATAAGAGCTTGGTTGTTGATGACCCCACCTTGAGGAGAAGGTGCTGACCCTTTTATCTTATGTTCGACTCTCGATGGGTGTCCAAGTGCCTTTAAATGGTGGATTGTTGATGACCCCACCTAGGGTTTACCTGACAGGTGGGCAAGCCTATTAAGTGACCCAATTCTCTAGATCCTCATCATTAAAAAAAGGCCTGCGAAAATCGTTTTTGCAAAACACATGGTTAGCAAGAAACTCAATGACCAAACCATCAAAGAATATCATGTGTTTTTCTTCCCTTTTTAAGGGAAAAACTGACGGTTTTCAACTATGTCTAGGCAATAGGTAAGGTACGGTCAAGCTTGATCGGTCAATTTGCTAGGGCAGGCCAAACTTTGGTCACAACTAGCTCACAATCCACTCATTAGACCCATTGGCCTAAACCTAGTTCTGATATATATATATATATATATATATATATATATATATATATATATATATATATATATATATATATATATATATATATATATATATATATATATAGGAAAATGGGAAGCTACCGATCCCATCCATGCTCAACCCATACCAAATGGATTTTTTTTTAAGTTTTTGATGTTTTTTCAAAATTCTAATCTTACAGATGTGTTCTACGTGCTTGTTGACATAAGAATCGGGTCTTGGATCATTTGATTCTGATGCATGGATAGGTTTTTATAAGGTTTTAAAATCATTGGTTTATTAATTTTTAAAACTTTTGAGGCTCCAAAACCCATTTTTTCATCCAAAATGCATGATCCAAGAGTCGATTCCTAGTGAATCGATCATGCAGAATACATCCATAAGGTTGGATTTTTGAAAAAAATATCATCGGGTACGGGGTCAGGTAGCTTGTCAGTGCTTATATATATATATATATATATATATATATATATATATATATATATATATATATATATATATATATATATATATATATACTAGATAGAAATCATACCAACCCTACCCACTAAGGTTTTTTCCAAAATTTTGACCTTACACATGTATTCAACATGATTGATTTACTAGAAATTGACACTTGGTTCATACATTTTGGACAAAAAATGGTATTTGAAGCCTCAAAAATTTATAAAAATTATAGATCGTTGATTTTTTAACCTTATAAAAACCTATCCATGCAACAGAATCAAATGATCCATGTGTCAATTTCTAGTAAATTAGTCATGTTGAACACATTTGTAAGGTCATAATTTTGAGTATTGATCCCGATCATCTCTGATCGTGATCCTCGCTTTACTTTCAAGTTTTGAGGACAACTACATAAGACTTTTGATACGAAACTAAAGTTTAGTATGACCTTCCATCCCCAAATAGATGGTCAGTTAGAGAGGATGATCTAGATACTTGAGGACATGTTACAAGTTTGTGTTCTGCACTAAAAGGGTGATTAGGATATGTATTTTATACTTATTGAGTTCGCATACAACAATAACTACCATGCTAGCATTGAGATTGCACCTTTCAAGGCTCTTTACAAAAGACCTGGTAATCACTTGTGTATTGGGATGAGGTTGGTGAGCAAAATGAAGATTCATTGATCGTACTGCAATACTATACACAACAGGTGCAATCGGGTACCATTTGATAGGGATGCAATTAAGTAGCTTCCCACTACCCATATATATATATATATATATATATATATATATATATATATATATATATAGAGAGAGAGAGAGAGAGAGAGAGAGAGAGAGAGAGAAGGTGATAGTTGCTAACCACTTTTCTATGTATCTGTGTTAATCGGGCTTTTGAACATTTTTCAATGATTTTCTTAAATCTGACTATCCAGGTGTTTTACATGCTTGATTTTATAGGTATTTGAAGCCTCAAAAAATTTATGAAAATTGTAAATTGTTGATTTTTGAATTTTATAAAAACCTATTCATGCATCATAATCAAATGATCGAAGTATCAATTTATAGTAAATCAGTCATGCTTAACGCATTTGTAAGGTTAGAATTTTGAAAAAACACAAAAAATTGGGTACCATATGGTTGGGATGCAATCAGGTAGCTTCTCACTATATATATATATATATATATATATATATATATATATATATATATATATATATATATATAGAGAGAGAGAGAGAGAGAGAGAGAGAGAGAGAGAGTTGCTAACCACTTTTCTATCTAACCATGTTAACATGGCTTTTGAAGTGTTTTTCTATGTTTTTCTTAAATCTGACTATCCAGGGGTTCTACATGCTTGATTTTATAAGAATTGACTCTTGGATCTTCTGATTCCGATACACAAGTAGGTTTTTATAAGTTTAAAAAAATTGATGGTCTAAGATTTTCTTAATTATTCAAGAGTTAAAAATTCATGTTTTTTTCAAAAAAACACGATCCAAGTATCCATTCTTAGTAAATCGATCATGCCGAGCACATATGTACAACCCTATTTAAGTAATACATGGCGAAAACCCTTTGAAAACTTGGTTGGCATGGTGGTTAGCTGAAAAGTGGTTAGCAGCTACCACCTCTCTCTCTCTCTCTCTCTCTATATATATATATATATATATATATATATATATATATATAGAGAGAGAGAGAGAGAGAGAGAGAGTGTGTGGTAGGTGCTTAAACGAAAAGCACTCACAATGACCATCCATAGCGCGTGAGTGATGGACGGTCAATGCACAAAAAATGCTTTTAGCAGTGCTCAAAAGCGCCGCTAAAAATAATGTCTGTAATACCGGGTGTGTCCCCAGCTAGGCATTTAGCGGTGTTTTGAAGAGCTGCTAAAAGCAATTTTTTTGCGTTTTAGCTCTTTTTGCATTTTTTGTTCACTGACCGTCCATCGCCTGTGCAGGATAGATGATCAACATGTGTTTGTTTCGTTTAAGCCCCTATGAATTAAGCAGCTACCATTTTTCATATATATATATATATATATATATGAGTATCCTGTAATAGGGGACGAGCAATCATCTACTATTATCAGATGATTATTTGCCTCTGATTGTGCATGGATCGACGACAGACACATTTTTTTAACGAGATGGGTTTTATTTCAAACATCTTCGAACGCGTATGGCAATACGCTTCACACATTTTTTTTTTCCAAAAAAAAAAACTCTTAGCGCAGTTTTGTACAGCTTTTTCGCTCAGACATTTAGCAGTGGTCAAGACTGCCACTAAATGTTTGGAGAGTGCAAACAAAAATGACGAACCATCATCCTTTGATCGTGCACCATCAACAGCGACAGTTCGTCCAACCTATCTTCAAACAATTTGTGTGTTTGAATATACAAGTCTCTCTCTCGCGCCATATATATATATATATATATATATATATATATATATATATATATATGAGTATCCTGTAACAAGGGACGAGCAATCGTCCATTGTTATCGGATGATTATCAGTGGCAAACACAGTTTTTTAATGAATCAAGAGCTGGCGGTCTTGACCGCACTAAAAAACATCCTAATATAAGCTTTAAATTCTCAAAAATTTTGAGTTCTTTTGTTAATCAGACCCTGCATTTTTAGTAGAAAACAAGTTTTGGATCTATGGCATACATGTAGGCTTTTTAAGATCTTCAAAAATTAATGACTAATAATGTACCAAAATTTTATAACTTTTAAAATACTATTTAATTACATGTCCAAAAACCATGATCCGAAGCATGATTCCTATCAAATAAAGTATATTGAATAATGGAACTTAATCCTAACCCCAAATACTATTCCTTGGTAAGGCAAGACCAGTTGTTGTTAAGCTAGCTAATATCATCCTTGTCAGAGAGCATGCATGCTCAAATTGTCCGGTTGAAGACCTGTGAGGTTTGGAACACACTCAAAGACACCTATGCAACTCACTCTCGAGCCTGTTAAAAGAACAACTCCAAAGCATCAAGAAAGACACTTGTTCTATTGACAAGTACTTTCAAACAGCGAAGATGATCGCCCGCCAGCTCTCAATTATGTCCAAACCTATGAGTGACAAAAATATGGTACTGCATCTTCTTCGTGGTCTTCTACCAGCATACTCATCTTTCAGGACCACTATATCCATTAGATGTGAACCTGTAATTGTCACTGAGTTACAGTGTTGGTTTTTTACTGTTTTCAAAATTCTGGTGCATGAAACCCTTCACGGATGTTGAGATCGTTTATAGCTCTTACTATGTGGCTGTCACAGGGATACTCCAATTCACGATCGTTTATAGATCGTTTAAAGCTAAGAAAAATCAAATGTTGCTCAGAAAAAAAAATAAATATTGCTGATCTTTTATGGCCTTCTCCCTAGAATATGCTCATTGGTTTCCATTGCAACATTCTCCAGCAAAGCAAAAGAAAAACAAACTTGAAGCCGGAAGGGGGGAAGAGGAAGACGAAGGGGGAAGGAGAGAGAGTGGGTAAGGGGAAGAGGAAGACGAAGGGAGACAGGGATACGAAGGGAGCCAGTGTCTGATACAATTCCAAACAATTAGATGTGAACAATGCCTGGTGATTTGAATGAAGTGGTTTATAACTAATTAAGTCATCGAGTTTCTAGGATCCACAATTTCTACACCATGTGTAGGTTTCATAAGTTATTATATAGTCCGAAACGGGCCTAGCATTTGAAGATATTTCACTTAAAGTAAGAAAAAATTAATGAAATAAACATAGAAGCCGTTTGGTAAAATTGCGTGAGGACATTTTTTTTCACTGCAAATACAAATTTTATTAAAAATCCTTTGAAGTATTGGCTTAGCGTATGACAGAAGAGTTTATAGGTAACTTGGGGCATGTTTGGTAACATCTCGTGAGATTCAGACTCTCATGAAAACAAGATAATAAATCTCATTGTCATTGGCTAACCAAACATAGAAAATGAGCAGTGAAAAATCAACTCTCATTTGCAAAGGTAAATTAGAGTTGTTAATGAGAGTTGTTTTCTCAGTCAAGTGAATCAAAATCACAAATGATTCATGTGATTCTAAATCAAATTTGATCTGGAGTCACATGTAACCAAGCAAACCAAACTTTCCCTTACATTCCTTCCATTATTCTTTGCTAAATTTTACTTTTAAGTCTGTGCGAAAGCATCAGATCTCAAATATGAGAGGTCCTCAGATTTGAGATTCAAGGATCTTAGAATAGACCCCTCACCCCTTTCTCAAATCAGATGATCTGATCATTATCCTCTGGATGTCAAATCTTAAGATCTGTGGCATGAAGTATTATACTAGGGATCTCATATCCCTAATCTAAGATCCGATATCAGCATCCTCCATACCACAGATCTTCAGATTTGAGATCCAGGACTTTCAAATGCCACCTAGATATCCTCCCTATCATATTATATCAAGCCACTCTAAATTGTGAGAATGAGCTTTGGGGTTAGGAAACAAATGACACATCCAAGGTACCTTGGGTATTGGTTCCTTCAAAGCACATGGGCATCAAAGGCTTCCGTGGCTGCCCATGTCGTACTACATCATGTGGATATGGTGTGGGCCCCGGATAAGGTCATTATCATGAAGTTTGAGAATAAATAAATAAATATAATATATATAAAAAGGGTATAATTTTAAAATAAAATGAAGTATCCTTGTCAATGTTATCAGTATCGGTGCGTATAGTATAGGCAGAAAATCGATACGCTGCATCCCTGAAGAGTCTATTTTTTAATAAATATACAAATATTAAAAATTAACTTTTTTTTTAATATTATTTTAATGATTTCAACAAGTGTCACGTTGTGATTGATACAAAATATTTCATTATTATTTTCTAGCCACGATTCACTTGAGTTCGGTATGGGAATCTGTGGCAGATGCAGATACAGAGGTGTTATGAATTTAAGTTTCAGATAAACAGCATCTACAGTACAAAAAATGAACAGCTGAAAAAGAAAAAATAAAATAAAAGGGCGTTGGGACTGCAGTTCATCAAATGGACGAACAACATCCAAGATAGCTTTGACAGTATACTGTCAGATGCGAAATCTCATCAACTGTAATCTTATGATATCAGAAACTGAAGAAAAACATTAGCTGCATTTGAACTCCTCAATTCTCAAAACTGGGGGATCGGATTTGAGAGCCAAGGATCACTGGCCCGACCACCCCCACCCAGCTGAGGCGAATAACCATGAATTTTCATTCAAATATACTCACCAGTGATTTATGGCAAGGATATTTATGGCAACTTGGTGTCTAGAAGGGGGAAAGTTGGCTGGGAAATACACCAGTGATTTCTTACGGTTATGGAATCACCACTACCTGCTGTCTACTAACAAACGAAGGATCTGAAGCTAAATCTTGAGAATTGTATCCCAGTATGATAATCATTCCCTCATTTCTCAAAAGCATTTGGCAAGTAGCTAGGTGGACATCTTAGCTTCCTGTTTGATGTGTGATGCAGGGGTAGAGCCAGATCTGGATCAATCCAAAAAAAAAAAAGCAAGAAGAAACTGGAAGAATATTAGTCTTAAGATCCGATTTGGATCCAAATAGGTCAATTTAGCCATGCATTTTATTTGGAATGTGTTTGGATTTCGAATATACTCATAATCTGTCGTAGGATTAGGTTTTTTTTTCAAGTATAAATATTTTATTTTGAATATTTTGTAATAAGTTTGATTGATTGATTATTCTAAACTTGGTTTCTCACTACAAAAAAAATGTTAATTAGCGACGAACATTGGTGATGGATTATTTCCGTCGTAAAGTTGCAACGGATTAGCAAGAGAAAAGTAGTCGGCGCTAAAATTAAAATTTGTTGCAGAATTAGCGACGAAAATATTTTGTCTCAAACTCTGTCGCTAATTAGCGACGGAAAAGTTTCGTGTCAAACTCTATTGCAACTTAGCGACAGATTTTTTTCGTCGCTACTTAGCGATGAATTTTGACAAAGAACTTTTTCGTCGCTAATCCATCGCGATTTTTCGATATAAGCCCGTCTAAGGCACGAAATTCTCTCTCTCTCTCTAATTACTCTCAAATCAGGTTCTCAGTCAGAGAACCCTAACCCTCCATCGGTCCCTTAGCCTACGCCGGCCCCTTTGCCTACGTCGGCCTTCCCTACATCCGACTACCTGCCGTCGGTAGCCCAGACTGAATCCACCCCGCCGCTGCTCCCTTACCTGAGCCCCGATCCTCGCCTCACTGAAGGTCACCCGACGCCAGAACCCCTGTGCGCCATCTGCCGCTGGCGACACCCTCCACCTTCCGGGCCTCCTCGGGTCTCTCTCTCTCTCTCTCTCTCTCTCTCTCTCTCTCTCTCTCTCTCTCTCTCTCTCTCTCTCTCTCTCTCTCTCTCTCTTTGTTTTTTGGCTGATAGGCAGAGGTTGCATGTCCTCTAATTAGCCCCAGCTTGTCTTCCTTTTTTGACCGGCAAGCAGGGGCACCCCTGCCAGTTTTTTCGACAGGGGAGACACCCCCTGCCGCCTATGACAAAGAACGAGGCAGGGGCTTTGGGCACCTCCCTCGTTCCTTATGGATGGCAGAGGCTTTGCCCCTACTGCCTGGGTGTTTTCGACATGCGAAGAAGACAAGGCCCTTGCCCCACCTGTTCCTTCTTTTTTGCCAGGGAGGGGTTGAGTTCCCTTCCTGTCTTCTTTTTTCTTAGGTTTTGAGAGAGGGGCTCAGCCCCTTCCTGTTTCTCCTTCTTCATAAGGGAAGGGTTGAGACCCCCTCCTTGTTGCTTGGGCTACGAGGGAGGGGTTCGGCCCAGACTGCGCCTCCCCTCTCACAGTCGCCCTCATCCCTCTTCACCGTATATAAATATGCATTGCAATATATAAATGTGTATTGCAGGTACGTAGATGAGCTAATTGCGCGATGCTTAGTGCTAAGCATTGCATGCAAAAAGAAATAAGAAAAAATACAAAGGCAAAAGCAATGCAAATCGAGTAAATACCCATGGTGTGTAAGTGATGCAAGCGCATCACATGCTATTTACTTTCTTGGATGCAACATTTTCCTATTCACACACTCACTTAGTTGTGGATATCTAGGACTACTTTGTTGAAGTTCAGAGATCATGTTAAGCATGATTTGAATGTATGAAAATAGAAGTGCTCTTATTTTTTTAGTTCGGAGTTCATGCTAGTCATGGTAGTAGTTGCCTCCTCCAGCCAGGGTTCTCAGAGTTCTCCCACCAGCATCAACTCCAATGTCCGATTGACCCTGCTAATTATTGGGATGGTGTTTGTCAGCTTGTTAAGGACACAGTGTGTGACTTTTTATATGAACTCATTTCCGACGTTGTCCGTAACGAGTTATGCAGTTTTTTTCGGGACATGGAAACTTCGTCTGCAGGTGCCCGTCAGGTATAAAAGTTTCATGACATTTGTTTTATGTCGTTAGATTTCAAGCTAGTATATGCATGATTTCATCACATATGAGCATGATTTCATCACTATGAAATTGTTTGACTGTCTTATAACACATATATGCATGATTGAATCACTATGAAAGTTTTTTGACAACCTTAGAACACATATAAGCATGGTTTCATCATTATGAAAGTTTTTTGACTGCCTTATAACACATATATGCATGATTGAATCACTATGAAAGATTTTTGACAACCTTAGAACACATATATGCATGATTAAATCACTATAAAAGTTTTTTGACAACCTTAGAACACATATATGCATGATTGAATCACTATGAAAGTTTTTTGACAACCTTAGAACACATATATAAGCATGATTTCATTACTATGAAATAGTTTGACTGCCTTATAACACATATATGCATGATTGAATCACTATAAAAGTTTTTTGACAACCTTAGAACATATATAAGTATGATTTTATCACTATAAAAGTTTTTTTACTGTCTTATAACACATATATGCATGATTGAATTACTATGAAAGTTTTTTTACAACCTTAGAACACATATATGCATGATTGAATTACTATGAAAATTTTTTTATAACCTTAGAACACATATATAAGCATGATTTCATCACTATGAAATTGTTTGACTGCCTTATAACACATATATGTATGATTGAATCACTATGAAAGTTTTTTGACAACCTTAAAAGACATATAAGCATGATTTCATCATTATGAAAGTTATTTGACTGCCTTATAACACATGTGCATGCTTGTGATACATAACACATTTATTTGACATCCTAATAAACCATATATGCATGCTTGAATCACTATGACATTTGTTTGACAACCTTAGAACACATATATGCATGATTGAATCACTATAATTTTTTTTTTTGTCAGCCTTTGAACACATATCTGAATTCTATTAATGGCCTTCACTTTATTGTTAGTCTATGTATCATTCATCCATGTTACTTTGATTGCCTTAGATTAAGTGCATTGCATATAATTTATTTTATTATATTTTGTTTATCAATACTAACCTTTTGATTCTCTTGTAGGATGCTGGAGATAATCAGCGTAGAGGAGTTGGTGGAGGCATGGATGAAGGGGCAGATCGAGATAATGAAGAGGATGATGCTCTGAATCTTGGCGATGATTAGATTCATGTGTTGAATTTGTTGCACCTTCTTGTTGTTTCAAACGAAACTCTTTGTATATGTTCACTTGTAAATAATTAGAACTTGGCGAGGATTATAGTGGATCAATAATTTTTTTTTCCTTGTAACTTGTGTTAAATTTGTTTCACCTGCTTTGTATATGTATTTTTTATGTGTACTTTATTTTTTATATATAGGATATATAAATTGCATAACGAGATAATTTTTCTCGATATTTATATTTCAAACAAATTTTTTTATTTTTTGTGATGGATTAGCAACGGATAATATCCGTCGCTAATTAGTATCGACCTCTAATTTAGCAACGGATTAGGGACGGATATTTATTCGTCGCTACAATAGCGATGGGTGTGTATTTATCGCAAAATCAAATCTCTACGGATTAGCAATGAATCATGACATTCTCTAATCCGTCGCAAATTAACGACGAAAATAGCGACAAATATGTTCTGTCGCTAATTAGCGACTAGGAAATTGTGATGAAAGTTATCTGTCGCTAAACTATTCAGCGATGAATTTGCGATGGATTACATCCGTCGTTAATTCACTGATTTCTTGTAGTGTCTTTTCTCTCTTTTCTCTTTAAACCCTATTCAGTACCTTCTCTTTGTAGTTGATAATATTGATCGTAGATTTTCACGAATCGGATAACCGATTTGCATCAATGTAGCGCAATTTCCATATGTCCTGAGATTGTTTTGATAGGCAAGTTGGGTATAGTCACCCATGAGATCCGAACCCGAGAACCCTTGGTTATGATAGTGCAACTTCCCCGTATGTATGTCCGCTATCTCATTCAATCTCCTACGTATCTTTAGATTGTCACTTGATCACAAATCAAGAAGATAGAAGATGATGCTTTTTTTTTGTCTTTCTTTGCCGCAAATAAGATTAATAATAACCATAGTTATGAAAGTAAGAAGTGAACTAGAAAGCAACATGATAAAAGCAACAGCAGCCTGGATGTGCCAACTAGATTCTATCCTGAGCCTTCAGCTGACACAGGACCCTGCTAATTAAACACATGAGTAACCACTGGGTGAGGGGTTTTTCTTAGTTTATAAGAAAAAAACTATGGTCATATCATCTTAGGTGCTGCTGATGAATGGTGCAGTAATGTTATTTGCATTCAAAGATAAAAAATAATGGTTCTGGTTTAGGCATAAGCAGGTTTGTTCTGTGCACACCTAATTATCACTAAACAGCTTATTCAACGAAAAAAATAAAGGTCCATGATATTATTATTATTATTATTATTATTATTATTAGAGAGAAGGGAGATGACGACACGTGGACCCATAAACATAGCCCTCCACTGGATATGGACAGTGGTACCTTTCCATTAACTTTTTTTGGTGAATGATATTTGCGGGTGATGATGGCATGACGTGACGATCTCATGTGCATCATTCATCATCATGGGCAAACCATCCATGTAACATGCCATGGGCATGCATTCATGCACCATCATCGCCATCATGTTGGTTCTTGAATCAGTGAGGAATCCCTAACGACAGCGTGTCAAAGTGTAGAGCGGGCTGTGTCAGATTTAAATTAAAACGTCATCGGTGTACGTCTGTCTGTCTGGGCGTGAAGGTTGGTGGCTTATGACATCTCACCAATCCCTAATCATGCATCGTATTAGATAAACATTATTGATCAGATGGACTTAAATTTTACTAAAGTGTCATAAGAAGGGCTATATTTTCTTTTTTGAAAGGACATTAGGACCAACTTAATTTTGTGGTCCCTTCAATCGACGTGAAGATCCGGAGATGTGCTTTCGGTATGGTGAATACAAACCAGCATTCACACACACACGATTGAGTGTAAGATCGAACCCAAAAAAACAGGACGTCTGAATCTAGTTAAAAAAAAAAAACTTTAGTGGCAGTCTTGACAGCCACTAAAGGGTCTGGCAGAAAAAAAAAAGACTTTTAGCATGTGGACGGTCAGTGCATAAAAACCAGTAAAAAAAGAACCTTTAACGGCAGTTTTGAAGTGCCATTCACATTTTTCGCTGAAACTTTTAGCGTCCCTCAAAACCGCTGCTAAAGGTCATCCAGGGGGCATGCCCAGTATTTTTTCCTTTTGTTTATAGTGGCGGTTTTGAGTGCCCTAAATATCATTTTTGTGCAAAAAAAAAAAAAGGCTGTGATGGATGCTCAACAAGATCAAGTTTGTTATCAACTACTTAGGGATGGAACACCTACCACTCACTATATATATATATATATATGGTTAAAGTTTTGTTTTCATTTCTTGGTTTTTTATTCAAACAACTCATGAATATGATGTACATGTTATGTTTAATATGAACTCGCTGGAATCCAGCCGGTGTACATTACGTCTGACGATGCAGGAATTTACAGTTGTAATCACAATGATTTTTCTTGACTCAAAAAACATGTTTTTACCAATGTTGTCAATATTGGCCCTGAATCGTGTGGGCAATGATTAAGGTGAATTGGCCCATACCGATTCTCAAGTGAATCTTTCCAATTCAGCTAAAAATAATTAAAAAATTTGTAAATCAGAACGTGACATGTGTTAAAACCATTAAAATAACATTAAAATAATTTTAAATAATTTTAAGCATTTTTTTATTTTTTTAAAAAATAATCGATTCAGATTAGTATCCTATTGATTTTCTGCTGATACGATAAGTACAGGGCGATACTGACAACATTAGTTTTTACATTGAAAAACATGACTAAATTGACTATGTTAAACACATGTACAAGATTACATTGAGTCAAAATGACTTTCATCGTGATATTTTAACTAGATTCTACTTATAATTGATCAAGTGTATACATGTACATACAGCCCAGTCCTGCCTCCCGAAACAGTTAAAAATAAATAATTTTTTTTTAAAAGCCCAGTCCTAGCCCGGCCCTGATTCCATATGAAATAGATTTTTATCCATTTTTTTAGCCCAGTCCTAGCCCAGCCCGGACTGCAGCAAATAGTTTGATTTGTCCATATGAAATAGATTTTTATTAATAATTGTAGCCATTTTTTATTTTATCTCAAAAAAAAAATCAGGGGTGCTGCCCCCGAACCCCCGACTATCACACCAAAAATTTTTTTTTTTTGCTACACCCCTGTTTGCCCCCCCCCCCCCCCCCACACACACACACGCACACCACCACACACACGAATCCTAGCAAAGCCACTGACAAAAAGCATCAGGCACCCACCTATATATATAGATAGATAGATAGATATATATATAGAGAGAGAGCTTATAATTATGATATGATTACAGCTTTGTTAGGGCATGTTTTGCAATGCCTGTGATTGTAAATCACAATCAGTATACTTTCAAATGGTTAGTGAAACATGAAAAAGTAAAAGTGATTCTGATTACCAGTTAGGATTATTTTTTGCCACTTTTTGCTTCTAAACTTGTCAAAGCAACATGAAGGAGAATGAGAAAATGGTTTTATGTTTTGAGGTTTTAGCGAGCTGTAGATGTTGACTGCCATGCCCATGCACAGACTTTCAGCTGATTCAAGTGTGAGCCAGGATCAGGTGCTATCACATGGCACACTTTGAGTGTGCCTCTGCACCTGGCTGCCCTCCATCTTTTAACCTTTAACTGACAGTCTGTCAGTTGTAGGGCTCAAAAGCAGATGGAGGGCAGCCAGCTGCAGAGGCACACTCAAAGTGTGCCATGTGATGGCACCTGATTCTGGATTCAAGGGCTGCGCTCAAGTCTTTTAAAGCAGAAGAGTAATTTGGTAATTAACTGATTGATTGAAAATAGTGAAGCCTAGCTATAGTTAACTGAAGGGAGGCAACATTAGGTCTTCATTTGACTATGCGTTTAAAAAGTGGGTCGTCTATTTGGGTAGAGATGTCTCCATGAAACACTTTTTGGAGAATATACATAGCAATTAAATGCCAAATTTTGATATGTCAAATCTAGGTTTTGAAAGGAGAGAAATCATTTGCTTTAACTTTAGGTCAGGAAGAAGTAGGGCAGGGAAAAGTCGAGGTGCTTGTGGCTTAGCTAATGTTCAGCTCATAAGAACTTCAAACTAGTAAAATAGGGTTGGCAAGATGAATGTGAACGATAGGTACTTGGCTCAGCTAGACGCATATGAGCTCGTTAAGTAGTAAAAAATATGTTTTACATCATATAGTATATGCAGAACATATGATTAAAATATTTGATTTAAAATAAAATAGGTCAAGCACTAAAACAATTAATGCACCTTTTTATGACAACGTAGATGACACTAATTTTTAGCACAATACCATAACTAAGCACCAACTAGAAAATATAACAAACAAGCCAATTTACTATTTCCGTGATAGTTTTGCTCTTTTATTTGGTTGAAATCATAATTTCTGATTTGTTTTAGATAAAACATACATAGTTGTAAACACCTCAATTTTAACTTAATCACTTCATGTCAGAGTTGCATACCAAAATCTAGTGTCAGTGAACATTTTTTGGAGTCTTTCCAATTTCAATTTTACTTTTTCCCATTCAAAAATTCATCCTCGAGATTTTTATTTAAAAGATCAATTAAACTAGCGAGTCTCAGCTTAAAAAATAAAAACCAAAAAACAAAAATCAGGTAGAGTAAAGAGTTATGACAAATACATGGCAACTTGTCTGACCAAAATCCTATTTTTCAATTAAAGTCTATTTTGAGTATAATTTAGACTATCAAAACAATTGAATTTAATTTTGTACTCAAAAGATAAATTAAAGTAAAGGATTCTATCTTTACAATGCATCAAAAATAACCTCAATTTGACATCCAAATAGAAAGTAATGGCCAAAACAAGTTAACTTGTTAGACTTGTCTTAGCCTATTTCTAACGACACATTTGAATTATCGTTAGGAATTATTAACGCCACTTTGTAGTATCATTATTAGGTCTTGAATTGTCATTAGCAACTCTTTGAAGTATCATTAGCATAGTTAAAAAATGATGAATGTATTGTAATCATTTTGGAGTGCCGTTAGCACTTCACAATGTGTGACACCTCAAACTCCGACTTTAGAAAAACCTTTGAGAAAAAAAATTATAGATTTAAATCAAACAGCAAAAATACAAAAAAAAAGGGGTAAGCAAAGGCTGCAAGTCTGAGCGGGCCACAGAAGTGATACATACCAAATGTCAAAGTCCAAATATGTAAAATGCCATAATGTTTCAAAATTACAAAAAGGAGACAATAAACAACATCTCAACAGTCTCACAAAATGAGAGAAAATTTTTCCTCAAACCCCAAAAAAAGAAGCCAGGATCAGCAGACTAAGTATGGGTCCCAAGCCTCCAACTGTGTGTCGTCGCATCGCAGCTGAACCTATTCATTTTTTGTTTGAAGTAGCATGGGCTGAATCCATGCTCATGTTGGCCTCATGCCAACCACTTTTCAAATTCCCAAAAACCAATCTTTGTTTTAACATTTTTGAAAACCTCCTATTGGTTTTGTAAAATTCCAATTTGGCGCTTTTCAAAAAACCTCATTATTTTTTCATTTCATTTTTTTTTGAAGTTATGTTTTAATGTTTGAATATATCATTTCTAACTTATTATTTATGAAATTAAATTTAAGTTTTAAATCCATTTCCTAAGTTCCTATCATTCACAATCATTTTAAAAAGAAATAAAATCCTAAAGGATTTTCAAGGGTTTAAAAATCAATTGAACATAACAAAAAAATTAGGGTATTTCTTCCTCATGCTCGCTTCAGGCTCCCGTGTGTATTCTTTGATGTCATGGTGTTGCCAACGTACTTTAACCAATGGAATAATTTTGGTATGCAACATTTGATCTTGGTGATCAATGATCTCGATAGGATTCTCGACTATCGTCAAATCTTCTTGCACCTCAACGTCTTCGTATCAGATGACGTGTGATGGATCAGGAATGTACTTCCTCAACATCAACACATGAAAAACATTATGAATCTGGGCATATTACTGAAGTAGCTCAACCCGATAAGCTGCTTCTCCAATTCTCTCAAGAATTTTGAGCGGCCCAACATATCTAAGACTCAATTTTTCTTTCTTTCCGAAATGAAAGACACTCTTTGTCGGTGATACCTTCACAAAAACCATGTCGCTAACATCAAAATAAAGCTCTAGCTGCCTCTTATCGACGTAACTCTTCTGCCTATCTTGAGTTGCCTTTAGACGTTGTCGAATCTTCTGTACTTGTTGAGTGTAGTGTTGAAGAACGATCGATGATTCGCTGGATCTATCACTGATATCATCCCAATATGATGGTGATCGGAAAGGTCTTCCGTACAAGGTTTCGTAAGGAGCCATCACGATACTAGCGTGATAACTGTTATTATAGGCAAACTCGACTAAACACAAGTGTGTATCCTATTCTCTCTTCCAGTCGAGCATACAAGCTCGCAATATATCTTGTAATATCTGAATTGTTCTTTCTGACTGACCATCAGTCTGACGGTGAAAGGCAGTGCTAAACTTCAACCTTGTTCCCAAAGCTGACTGTAACTGTCCCCACAGTCGCGACGTGAATCTGGGATCACGATCCGAAATAATGGACATCGGTACACCATGTAACCGTACAATCTCTTGAATGTACAAGTCGGCTAAGCTTTCAAGCGACTGGCTAATCCAGATAGGTAAGAAATGAGCAGACTTGGTGAGTCTGTGCATAATTACCCATATCGCATCGTGCTTTCATTTGGTTCTCGGTAAACTTACTATGAAATCTATAGTAACATCTTTCCACTTCCACTGAGGAATATCGATCCTCTGCATGGAACCTCCAGAACGTTGGTGCTCTATCTTGATTTTCTGACAAGTCAAACACCTCGATATGTACGCTGCTACTTCTCGCTTCATCCAGTTCCACCAATACTTTCGCTAGAGGTCTTTGAACATCTTAGTACCACCAGGATGAACTGTGTACTTCAATGGATGTGCCTTATCAAGAATCTTTTTCTTCAACTCAGGGTCATCTGGCACCCAGAGTCGATGCTTCATACGGATACTACCATTATCATCAACACAAAAAATTGAGCCCACTTCACGAGCTTGATCTATGAACTTCTTATAATGTGTGTCTTGCTTTTGTGCCTCAATAACCTTAGGCAAAAACTCTAATCGAATGGTCAAACCAGACAATCTGATCATTCTGCCTCCAATCAAAAACGGTTTTCAAGCCACAAAATCTTCAATCAGCTTCTGGCTCCACACAACACTAGCCAGAACACTGCTCGATTTGCGACTGAGCGCATCTGCTACGACGTTCGCCTTACCAGGGTGGTAAGACAACATGAACTCATAATCTTTAATAAATTTGAGCCAACAACGTTGTCTCATATTTAATTCCTTTTGGGAAAATAAATATTTGAGACTCTTGTGGTCAGAAAAGACCTCGAATGTATCTCCATACAAATAATGTCGCCAAGACTTCAAGGCAAACACTACAGCTGCTAACTTCAAGTCATGGGTTGGATAATTTCTCTCATGAACCTTTAATTGCCTCGATGCATATGCAATAACTCAGCCATGCTGCATTAGCACGCATCACAATCCTGTTTCTGAGGCATCTGTGTACACCATAAAACCACCTCTAGTAGAAGGTAAAGCTAACACTGGAGAGGTAGTCAGCTTCGTCTTCAGGATCTGAAAGCTCTCTTTGCATGAGTCAGTCCACTCAAACTTGACTCCTTTACGCAAAAGCTTTGTCAATGGTAACGCAATTCTGGAGAAATCCTGAATGAAACGCCGGTAATAACCAGCTAATTTGAGAAAACTTCGAATATTAGTAATAGACTGAGGTTGCTTCTAATCTAACACAACTTCAACTTTTGCTGCATCAACTGACACTCCATCATTGGATATCACGTGACCCAAAAACATGACTCGTCTAAGCCAAAACTCACATTTGGAGAACTTGGTGAACAATCTGTGCTCTCGAAGTACTCTCAAAATGATATGCAAATGCTCCAGATGCTGCTCAGAATTCTCTAAGTAGATCAAGATGTCATCAATGAATACGATCATAAAGGTATCTACGTACGAATGGAAGATCTGATTCATCAAATCCATGAATGTTGCTGGTGCATTCGTGAGCCCAAATGGCATCACAACGAACTCATACAACTCATATCTAGTTTGAAATATTGTCTTCGAGACATCTTCCTCTCTGATCCGGAGTTGATGATAACCCGATCTAAGGTCGATCTTCGAGAATATCTTCGCTCTCTGCAATTAATCAAGGAGAACTTCAATTCTTGGTAACAGATATTTGTTCTTAATCGTCACTTGGTTGAGCATTCTGTAGTCAATGCACAACCTCATGGATCCGTCTTTCTTCTTCACGAACAAAACAGGTGCACCCCAAGGAGATGAACTATTTCTGATAAATCTTTGCTCCATCAACTCTTCCAACTAATGCTTTAGTTCTTCAAGTTTTGCTGGAGCCATATGATACGGTGCCTTCAAAAGCGGAGTCGTCCCCGGCAATAACTCGATACAAAACTCAAACTCACGCTTCTGAGGTAATTCGGGCAGTTCCTCAGGAAACTTCTGAACTACATCTAAGTTCTCGAGAGAGACTATTTCTGGTTCGACTGGGGCGATAGTGACCAAGAATGCAGTACTTTCATTCTGCAAATACTTTTGAGCCTTGAAGAATGAAATCAAACGATTGTCTTGAATAGGTCGAGAGAGTCTGATCTCCAAAATGGGACGATCAGGAGGATACAAAACTACCTTGCCTTCTCTGCACATGACTTGAGTGTGATACTCAAACAACCAATCCATGCCTAGAATGACATCAAACTCAGTCATGTTTAGCAGGATTACGTCAGCTGACAAGCTCTAACCTGCCACTGACACCTCGATGCTCAGAATATACGAAACACACAAAGACTGATCACCAGTCCGAGTATGAACCTCCAATGGATAATTCAAAGATTCTACAGTCATAGGCAAAGTTCTAGCAAATCTAACAGAAATAAATGAATGAGAAGCATCACAATTAAATAGAGTAAAAGTTGCTTGTCCAGCGACTGAAATAGTACCTTTGACCAATTCTCCCTTAGTCACTTGCTCCATAGTAGCTGCGTAGGCTCGTCCAGCCACCGTTCTTTGATTACCCACCTTCTACTGATAGGATTGTTGTTGTTGAGGCGGTCGCTGATACACTGGCTGAGATGTTTCAGAAATATTTCACTTCAAATCGTCTGACTGCTTTTTTTGGCAGTCATTGATGTAGTGGCCCATCTTGCCACAATAAAGACATCCTTCGGTGTCGCAAGGACACGGTCGACCAGGATGATCAGAGAGACACTTTGGGCAACCCGGTGTTGTCGCTATCTGCTTTTGTTGCTGCTGGTATTGTTGGGGCTGACAGTACTGGTTTTGATTATTGTTGCCTTGATATTGGTTTCTCTTCGCTGGTGGAGTGAATTTCTTTTCACCGGAATTCTTCTAGAAAGGTCTCTTCTTAGGCTAACTCATTTGAATAGAATGTTGATTCTCTCTGAAGGATTATGTCTTCTGGGACTCGAACCAATCATGTTCTAAAAGAGTGGTCGTCTCTAAGGCCTCATCAAGAGTCATAGGGGCACAAGTGTACATCTTCTTGTGAAGAATAGGCTTCAATCCATGAGCAAATTTCATCGCTTGGTCCTTCTCGGTGACATAGATGTTGGGACAGTAGCGCTTCAGGCTTCGAAACTTCATGACGTGCTCGGCTAAAGTAGAGCTTCCTTGTTGAAGGTCAATGAACTCTTGCATCTTTCGGTTTTGCTCATGCATCGGGAAGTATGCGGCATAGAAGACTTCCACAAACTGTTCCCATGTAACTACTCCATTTGCAAATTTGACTTCTAAGGTAGTTGCCCACCACCTTTCAGCATCTTTACTGAGTCGATATGTTTTGAAATCCACTTTTCGATCATCACTGACTTGGAGTACACGAAAGATTCGCTCGATCTCTCAAACCCAATCTTCTACAGCTTTGGGAGTAGACTTTCCATCAAAAGACGGAGGATTCATACTCATAAACTGCTTGTACGGAACTGCCGTAACTAGAGCCGGAGTAGGAGCCTCGCATTCCTAGGTGGCTTGCTGAAGGTTGTCACCCATAGTACGCATTGTCTCCACTTGTCGACCAACAACCTCTGACAGGTTGTTGAGGGTATCCATAATGTTGTTGCAACGTTCTCGCCAGGCCATCTTAAACAAGAGAAAGGCTTGTGTGAGCGTAAGAACAAGTCCAAAACATAATTTCATTACATAGAACAAAAGATACATATATTTCAGTACATATCAAGCTATAATACCCTTCTGCTGCAACAGGATTACAAAACACATCCAACTACATAAAAAACAGAATGGAACCCTGACTCAGTGTTCCAACCAAAATGTTCATATTCATGCAACCGTCTTCACTCCCTATTGGTGTAGAGGTCGCGGTAGTCATTTCGGTTTCCACACCGTCTCTGCTTTAGACAAGGAGGAGATGATGGTGTGTACTCAGAAGAACTCAGAGCTTGAGATAACGGAGGTGAAGCCGGCACGTACTGAGGGAAAACAGAATAAGAGTAGGAAGTAGGCGTGTACTCGGGAGAATCTGGCAAAGTGTGCGAATCTCCCATAGGGTCAACTACCATTTGTGCCTAATTGATCTCAGAAGCTACATCTTCTACGATCTCAGCATTACCCTTCGTGAGCTTGTCGCCCAGTTTACGCTGGCACTCAATCTTAATATGCCCTATAAGGCCACAGTAGAGGCAATCACTCAATTCACGTGGATAAATTTGTCCCACGTGTTCCATCAAACATCTCGCACATGGAAGTACCTAACTCGCGATCACTTGTGCACTTTGCACTATATCTTGGACCACTTGGTCCAGAGCCTCCATGCCTCGAACCAAGTCTTGCAAGCCTCCAAGAACCTTTTCGTGCCTCGATTCAGACGACAACTAATCCACACTTATTCAATTAAGCATATATTTCTAACTAAGGAAGTGAAGAGCATCAATAACAAAAATTCAAATTTAGACATACTTACAGTGCGATGGACGATGCAAGTTGAAGTCTTGGATCACACTTAAAACTTTGCTCTGATACCAATCTCTGTGACGCCCCAAACCCCAACCTTAGAAAAACCTTAGAAATTTTTTTTATATAGATTTAAATCAAATAGCGGAAATACAAAAGAAAATGAGTAAGCAAAGGTTGCAAGTCTAAGCGGGCCACAAAAGTGATACATACCAAATGTCAAAGTCCAAATATGTAAAATGACATAATGTTTCAAAATTACAAAAAGGAGACAATACACAACATCTCAATAATCTCCCAAAATGAGAGGAAAAATCCCCTCAAACCCCAAAAGAAGAACCCAGGATCAGCAGACTAAGTGTGGGTCCCAAGCCTTCAACTATGCGTTGTCGCATCGCAGCTAAACCTATTCATTTTTTGTTTGAAGTAGCATAGGCTAAACCCATGCTCACGTTGGCCTCATGCCAACCACTTTTCAAATTCCCAAAAACCAACCTCCGTTTTAACATTTTTGAAAACCTCCTATTGGTTTTGTAAAATTTCAATTTGGCTCTTTTCAAAAAACCTCATTATTTTCGCATTTCATTTTTTTTTTAAAGTTATGTTCTAATGTTTGAATGTATCATTTCTAACTTATTATTTATGAAATTAAATTTAAGTTTTAAATCCATTTCCTAAGTTCCTATCATTCACAATCATTTTAAAAATAAATAAAATCCTAAAGGATTTTCAAGGGTTTAAAAATCAATCGAACATATATATATATATATATATATATATATATATATATATATATATCCTCTAGGGTTACACATTCATATACTTATATTTTTACGTTCGCATTCATATACGTATAGAAACATATAGGCTCATACATGAAATTTGAAATTTCCATTACAATTTAACTATTTTTCTCAGAAAATTCACGGATCTTACACAATGTATCATTAGCACTATTGTCATTAGTAAGTCACTTGCCTCATTTGTCCAGATTCATGGGTAGAATGAAGATAAACCTCTAGAAACTCACCATTCTTATCCCAAACTCTCAAAAACTTTAAACAATAAACCTAACCCTCATTCTAGAATCCTACAAAACCCACCTTATCTTCTCATCCTAGAAAAAGATATCTCTGGTTAATAAGAAAGAGACCTTAAAACCTCCATCCAATAGGATTTTGTCATGTCATGAGAAGCCAGATCTAGATCTTTAAACCCAATATCCATAAGATTAGAATTCAGACCCACTAAAAAATCTATAAATAGGGTTATTCTCTCCCTAATCTGGCATATAAATCATGAATAGAGACATCCTATCACACTTACCACCCAATCTAGCATCCAGAAGCCCAGCAACCTAACTCTACCCATGTGAGCCTATTCTGTTGAGCCTGCCTAGCCTAGTACAACTAAAGATCCCCTATCTCACTCAATCTTCCAGAGCTTACGCCTAGCCGAAGTGCTATCGAGGTCTCTATGTGCTCATTAATGCTATAGGAAAGGGCTACTTAAACTCAATCTAATATTCACTTTCTCTGTACTTTTTTATTGAATTTATTTCATTTATTTATCATAAAAAGTACATAATTTTCTAATATATATCACATTTGCCTTGTTTTGTGCTTTTCGAGCCTTGATGGTGGCTCACATCATAAAACTCACCTTTTTTTAGGATCCACGTTTGAGGTATGAGCCCTTGCAAGCTAAAGCTCAGATATTGAGGATTTAAAAGTTTTTAAAGAGGTTGATCTCTGCCCAACGAAAGAGGAAAGGCACGTACTTGAAGAGCGGGCCTCATATCTCTTTTGCCTTGAATCCATATTCGATTCTTAAATCCAAATCTTTTTGGACTATCCATATTTTTCTTTTTAAATTTGGGGGTCCACATAATGGTGATTATGGTAGGACCATTCATCTAAGCATCAAAATCAGATACTCTTGAGAATTAGTACTGCAAAGTTAGTCTTTTGACATTTTCTTTTGTATTTTGAGATATTGGATCCACCTTTGATCCAAAATCAACTTTTTGCTTTTTTTTTTACCATACCCTATTGGCAAAGCCATATCTCTGCTTCTATATATGAGTCTTTTCATTGTGTGCTAAGAGTCGTTGGAAAGTAAACATCCACGACTTTGTCCCATTTTCAGTGTGAGTTTGAATTCAACTCTAAGGCCTCTGAAAATAAATGAGAAATAAGAGAACATTTTTAGGCTTTTAGGTCATACCTTAGCTTCCCTATTTCAAAAATCAACATTTTTATAGTTGTTGAAAAGTTAAGATCTTGACTTAAATTTCTCTATTTTTAGTTAGAACTAAAAATCCCTCTAAGGTCATTGTTTCTGTGCTTGAAAATTAAGGCAAATTTCTGGCTTACAGTCAATGGACACCAGACTACCTATGTTCCAAAGGCCACATCTCTCCAACTATACATCAAATTTTAAGTGATCTTGGTGTTATTGAGAAGTGTGCTCCTTGATATTTCTCTATTATTTTACTGTCCTTAGATTTCTTGTATTGATGACTGGAAAATATATTAGAATTGTCAAAATATGTACCCAGGTACATGTTTTCTTTGTTATAGGTGCATTATTAGGGATGTATCTTGGCACTCATCTATTATTGTTGGAAAGCTCTCAGAGTCCTCTACTCCACTCCTTCCATATCCAAGATAATGAAGTCAACAGAAAAGTAAAAATTCTCCACGTTGACCAAAACATCCTCAAGAATCTCTTGCAGGACCTTGATGGATCAATCTACCAGTTGCAGGGTCATCAGTGTCGGCTTCATCTCTTGTAACCCAAATACATCGTAAAAGAAACCCAGCAAGATGTTCATGCTTGCCCCAAGGTCGAGCAAAGCATGCTCGACAGTAATGTCTCCTATGATGCAAGAGATGATAGGAGCCCCTAGGTCCTTGAGCTTGGGTGGAGTTTGGTGTTGTAGCATTGCACTCACCTGCTCAATAAGATATATCTTCTTCGGCACGTTGGACCACAACTTCCTCTTCTGCATACAAAGCTCCTTCAGGAACTTTGCGTATGCAGGGACTTGTTGAATGGCATCAAGTAGAAGGAGGTTTATCTGAACGTATTTGAAAATCTCAAGCATCTCCTACATCTTCATCATTTGCTTGCCAAATGACTACAACTTCTCTAATGTCTCAGGAAAGGGGGCTTTGGGTATATAGGATCTGGAAGGCTCATATGAGGGAGCCCTTCCGCTTTCCTGAGACATCTCAGTAGGAACCGGTTGTGCATCACTAGATCTCTCGCTTTCTTTTGCAGATTTCCTCGCTCTATATTGTTTCTCGCTCCTAAGGGTTATAATTGCTTGAGTCTGCTCTTGATGAGCATCTGTCATGTGCAGACCATAAATTGGTTCTTTACTCATAGGGTTAACCACTAACTGACTAGGCAGTGTCCCTTTGCTTCGCCTGCTTAGCCCTTCGGCGAGTTGTCCCATCTACATCTTTAATTTGACAATGGATTGAGTATGAGAGCTCAAGTTTGCCTAAATATCCGAGAAGGCCTGCAACATCTTGTCCTTGAAGGACTGGCTATAAGTAGGCTCCTGAGATGGAGGTTGACTAAAGGAGGTTTGAGCTGAAGGGTAACTAGATCTCTAAAAACCAAGCACATAACCGCTTTACCTGGGTTGGTTCTGGGAAGGGATGAGGGTTGTTATTGTGGAGTTCTCCATAAAAAAATGGGATGGTTTCGCCAACCCTTGTTATAAGTGTTGGAATAAGGATTGGGCACGGGTTTAGTGAAACCTTGCACTGCCTGATCTTGCTCTTGGATAAACTCAGTATATTATGGTGTTGCAGGGCAGTCAAAGACATGGTATGCTGGGTTAGCGCATAACACGCACACCTGCACGGTTGGTAAGGGATTTGACAATAACTGATATAATTTCTAGGTCAGTAGGTCAACCTTGTGTTGCAACTCAAGGTGTGTCCCTATCTTAAAAATTTCAGCCTTCTTCGCTTCATCATGAGTAGGTGTAGCCTTCTTAGAACGTGAGGCCGAAGCGTGGTGCATCGAATTCTCGCTAAGGGTCTCAAACAAGACCCATTCTTTATCCTCACTCTTCAACATAAAAGTGCCCCCACAGGTTGCATCATCCATCAGACGATTTTTCTTGGTCAGCCCATTGTAAAAGTACTGCACCAGTTGCCAACAGGGCATTTGGTGGTGAGGACACTTTCAGAGAAGATCTTTCATCCACTCCCACGTCTCATGAAATTGTTATCTCTCAATCTGAGAAAAACTGGTGATGGCTTTTCGAAACTGATTTGTCTTACCAATTAAAAAGTATTTCTTGAGAAACTCTTTCTGCATTCGTTCTCAAGTAGTAATCTGAACCATGTCTAAAGCCTTCAGCCAGTCATCTTCGAAATTGTTGAACTGCACTATAGAGCAGATCTCGAGGAACTCATCGAGATAACGGTAAGGGTCCTCATTACTAAGGCCATAAAAGGAAGGTAACATCTGGATGATACTAGCCTTAATCTCAAACTGTTTTGCTCCTACAACGGGTATAGCGATGCAGGAGGTGAGTGTATTTAGTGGGAATGAAATACTCCTAGAAGGGATAGGTCAACTGCTGATCCTCTACCATGGGACCGGATCGACGGGCTCTCCTAATGATAGACTCGGGGTCCTATACTAGCTCAATAAGCTTGGGGGCAAGCAAGTGTCACCCTTATATACACCTAAGGGTAGACTAGTATAGCAATCGTCCTAAAGAAGGGTTTTCTACCTAAACCTATCGTGCACACATGATCAACCGCACAAACCACGAAGCACGCAAAATAAAAGAAATAAATAAAGCAGAAAACAGTAAACACACACCACACATTTGAAAATGACTCGAAATGATTTAGAAATCTAAATCACTTAGAATTATTTCAGAATTACAACTTGAAGTTGATTTTGAAATTGAATTTGAGAGTTTTTGAAATTGCAAATGAAGTGGAAAGTTGAACTTGAAATTGAATCTGAACTTTGAACTTTGAAACTGAAATAAATTTGAGTTTGAATTGAAAAGTTTGAAGTTGCATTTGATTTTGAATTGAAAACTTGAAGTTAAATTGAATTTGAATTTGAAAATTGAATTCGTTCTTGAAATGGAATTCGAAGTTTGAATTTTGAAAATGGCAAAATGAAATTGAAGGTTTTGAAATTGAATTCAAAGTTAAGAAATTTAAAATCTAAATTGATTGAAAATCAAATTTGGAGTTGATTTTTGAATTGAAAATTGAACTTAGAAATCGAATTTTGAAATTGAATTCAGAATTTAAAATTGAAATTGAAAATCAGAAGTTAGAATTGAAATTGGAAATTAAAACTGAACTTTGAATTTAAAATTGTAGAATCAAAATCTGAAATTGAAAATGTAATTGAATTTGAGAATTAATTTGAAAATTAGAAATTGAAATTGAAAATTTGGAAATGAAATTGAAATTTTAAAAATTCAAAATGAAATTTGAAATAAAAATCAAGAATTGAAATGAAATTAAGAATTGAAATTGAAAAAAATTGAAAATTTTGAAATTGATATTTGAATTTAAAAATGAAATTCGAAATTTGGAATTTGAAATTTGAAATTTGAAAGAAACAGAAAATTGAATTTGATATTTGAAATAAAAATGAAATTCAAAGTTGAAATTTGAAATTCGAAAATGGAAAGTTAGAATTGAAAATAAAAATTGGAAATTGAAAATAGATATTTGAAATAGGATTTGAAATTGGATGATATTGAAAATAAAAATTGAAAATAACTTTGAATTTGTGAAGGGAAATCAAGAATGACTTTGAATTTTTAAATGAAAATTGTTTTTGAAATACATTTCAAAAATCACTTAGAAATTTAAAAATGACTTGAAAATGACTTGAAATAATTAAAAAATAATGTAATTCTATCTTAAATGATGAATATGCCATTTCTTTGCAAAATCATTTGAATTTTAAAGAGAATTTTATGCTTTAAAGAATTAAAACAAGATTAGTTTTTATATATTCATGACTAGGGCCACAAATATATTTTAAATTAACCTTTATTTAAAATTTTAATAAAGAAAAGAATTTTATGCCTTTATAAAATTAAGACAAAATTAATTTTTAACATATTCATGACTAGGACCATAAATACATTTTGAATTAATCTTTATTTTAATTCAAATAAAGGAAGAAAATAGAATAATTTTTGAAAGAAATGATGATTTTTGAAAATAACCTAAAACTGTAGGTCAAATTTTAATTTAATAAAGAATAATAATTCAAAGTATTATTTATAATTTGACTAGGGTCGTAAATACAAATTTTACTTAGTTTTATTTATCCTTTATTAAAATGGTGCATGTGTCATTCATGTTTTTCATAGTGTATTTAAAAAATAAAAGACAAAAATGTAACAATTAATTATGAGAAATTAATCTATATGCTTATTCATTATAAACTAAGCATAAATAAAAATTCTTATTAATGTAATTATTACAACCCTTGAATGAATTACAATAATTAGAAATAAAAGAAAAAGAAAATCCTGAAAAATGAGCAAATATGTTAGAAATAAATGTAGGCATTTATGGATTTTCTTCAATTATTGAAAAAATGAAGGAAAGTTCAAGATTAGCCTATTTATGCCTCCAAAAATAAAGGAAAAATCAAATAAAATGCAAATGATGCATGGACTTTGCAAAAGTATTTCAAAATATGTTTTTAGAGTTTTATATTTTCGAAATTGGGGTTTAAAACATATAAATCGATTTTAAAACTTGAATTCAAAATGAATTTAACCTTGAAATTGAGGTTTTAATGAAAAATACATTGAAAATAATTGAAATAAAAACCAAATAAACTTCAAAATTTATTTAAAATGAAGTTAAGGCATTCTAACTTAATAAAAATCATTTTCAATTCATGAAATACATGAATTGTATTTGATAATTAAATTTAAAGTTATTAAAATGCCCAATTTAACTTCATTTTAACAAAGAAGATGTCTTTTACAAAATCGGTTTTGGAAAATGAAATGAATGAAGGGTCAAATGACCATAGAAATTTATAAAATTTTAAATGAATGAACTAGACTTAAAATGAAAGAAAATCCTTTTTACATATTTTGAAAATGAATTTCCATTAAAAAGGACACATCCAAACAAGTTGAAATAAAATTTAAGAAATGCTTAATGAGGTAAAATAACACTGTTCTGATTTTTTATCAGAATCAGATATGAAAACTTTATATAAATTGCTAAACAATTATTAAAATAAACTATACATTTAGAGAAGAAATTCTTAATTTACAGATCTAGAAAATAATCTCCCATTGTGGAGATCCAATCTGATCAAGTTTGCCAAAAAATTGTAAAAGCCTGTGAAAGAAAAATCAATAGGGTTTTTATTTTTTGTCTGAATGATAGATAAAAAGTTGATGAAAGTTTATGAAAATTGGCATGCATAAACTAGACATTTTAAAAAAGAATTTTCTTTTTACAGATTTGGAAAATGATCTTCCATTAGGGAGATATGAATGCAACAAGTTGATTTTAAGTCTGAGTAATGTCTAAAATTATAAATAGATAGTGTCTCAACTTAAAATGCAAAAGAAATAAAAATACTATATAGAAATAGATGAACTTTTACTGAAATTAACTAGACATTTAGATAAAGAAAATACCTTTTACAAATTTCAAAAATAATCTCCCATTAGGGAGATATGACTCTGACAAAATGGGCTAAAATCCAGACTCTAAAAATGACATAGTATAACAGGGTTGCAGTTTTTAACCAAAATCGAGCATGAAAACACTATAGAAATTGATGAAATTGGGCATGAACAAACTAGACTTAATGGTAGAGACATCCCTTTTTACAGATTTGAGAAATCATCTCTGATTAGAGACAAATCACTCCAACAAGTTGGTCTAATTTTGGATCAAATTCAAACGAGGCCAAATGGCAGGGTCCAAATCTTGATTTTTTTTTAGAGATCAAATCAACTCAGATTGATCTAATTTTTTGTGGAGATCCCAAAAACATATGCATAAAGATGGAGTAAAATAATTTGATAAAAAAGAAACCTAATTATATGCAAAATAATGAAATAAAAAATGGACCAGAATAAAAAATATCATCTCAACATAATTGAATTGAATAGAATCTCATAAATGAATTGATCCAATGATTAAAATATGAGATCTACCATTTTAAATCATAGATGATGATAAAAATGATAAGAAAACAGAATTAAACTATCTAAAATTAAAATTGAAAGCATTGGGGCATAAATTGAAATTGATTTTTCCCATAGAATATAGAATTTGATCTATTGAAGATCAAATCCCAATTCTAAATGGCTAGAATGAAAATGCACCAAGTAAATAGCAAATTGAATGGATCAGAACATAAAAATGGAAATTAACATGGAATTTAGATAGATATACATTGCTAATTAGAAAGAAAAAAAGGAAAAGATCTAATTAAGAAAAATAAAAAATGGCAAAAAGAAATAAAGGAAAATAAATAAAAAATTAAAAAAGGGGGAAGAAGGACTTACCTTTGGGCTGAAGAGGGGTCTTATTCTCCCTATTTGGTGCCAATTCCAAGGAAAAAGGAAGGAGAAAGAGAGGAAAGAAAAAGAAAAAGAGAGAATTCTTTGATTCTCTCAATTTCTCAACATTTCAACTTATGAAAGGAGAGACCCCAAGGGGTCTATTTATAGGCTTAATTGGGGGCACTTTGGGCATAGGTAATTAAGATATTTTGAGCCCCTTAGGGCTGATGTGGCAAGACTCACGTGGAGAGGGGTTGGCGCCAACCTCATGTGGGACTTGTTGGTTTGTTGCATGGGCAAGAATGCCCTTTTGTGAAATGTTTTGACACATGGCACCCTCTTGCAAGAGGGTGCCCATGTGAGTCATTTTTTAATTACGTAGGTGGTCTAAGTGGACCTTCTTTTGAAAATTTGATACATGGCATCACTTGGCAAGTGATGCACATGTGGGTTTTTAAAAAGTAAGGGGTTTTTTAAAGGTTTGTTAAAAAACGATTTTGATTTTGAATCTTGAAAATGCCAAGTGACACCCCTCTTTGAAAACAATATTTTGGATTTTTTTATTTGAAAATTAAGATAAAAAGGGAATAAAATATGAAAAATAAAAAGAGGAATTTGGAAATAATTGGATTTTAAAAATCCAATCTTGATTTATAAAATCCAAATTGGGCAAAAATCAGATCCAGATTGAGTTTTGAGAAATTTTGCAAAAATACTGATTTTGGATTTTGAAATTCAAAGATTATTTTGAAATTGGGGATAAAAATTGGATTTTGATTTTGAATTTGAAATTCCCAAATTGATTTTGAATAAAAAATAGATTTTAAAACTGGATCTAGGTCCAGTTTTATATTTCAAAATCCAAACTAAATTTTAAGCTGGATCCAGGGTATTTTTCAAAAGATTTTTGCAAAAATGATGGATTTTGAATTTGAAATTCGAGAATTGATTTTGAAATTAAGATAAAAATTGAATTTTGAAAAGGATCTGGATTTGAGATTTTGAAAAAGATTGGATCTCGATTTGAAGGAAATTGGTTCAAAATGGGAATCAAACTCTGGATATGGATTTTTGAAGAATTTGAAAATGGAAAAAGCCCCAAATTGATAATAAAATTAGGATTTTAGATTTGGACCCAGTTCAGATAGTGAAATTGGAACTTGATTTGAATCAGAAACCAAGAAGTGAGATTGAATCTCAGATGTTGGGTTAATCTGAGTTCAGAAATTGATTTGATTAAACTTCTGAACTGATCAGAAGGTGGATTCAGATTGAAATGGATCCAAAATGGTTTAATTGGATTCTGGATATTTGATGAGATATTCTAGGTTCAAAGAATGAATTAGACTCTGGATATAGATTTCTGAAAGAATCAGATAAAAAATCCAGGTTCGGGAAGAAATTAGACACCAGATCCAGCATTGGATCCAATATTCGAATTGAAATGGATTGGATCTCGGATTTTGATAAGATATTAGATGAAGGAACTGAGCCGAGTCTAAATTGAGACTTGTCTCAGTTTAGAAAAATGTCAAAAATAGTGTTCTAAAGAAATTTGTATTTTTTTGTTTTCACCCTGTAGGGGGTAGAAACATGGTACAAAACTGGTCTGAACTAATTTGAACTGGACTGGCTCCAAATGAACTAAATCAGGAGCCAGTTATACTCAGGTAAACTAAGTTTGGAGCTAAAACACTAGCTCAACCAGCTGGAGTCTACTCGATTTGGACTGAATCGAGCTCAGACGGGCTAAAATGAGCTGAAATAAGCTGAAATGCAGGTTCGAGTGACTTTGAACTGGAACTGAGTTGTTCAAACTCTTGGTGAACTTAGATTAGACTCACAAGGATGGGATCTAATGGATTTGACTGGCTCGGAGACAGTTTGGTTAAGATTCGAGCTAAAATGAGCTTATTTTGCCTGAAATAAATTGAATTTGTCTCGAATGAACTAACACAGCTCATCACGAGCTCAGGGAAGCTAGAAATGACTGACATTCTAAATCCTTTGAACTTTAGAAATGAGCTTGACCAAGTCTGACAAACGAAAGGCTAAAGGTGACTCAGGGATAAATTGATAGTTTTATTATCAAAATGGGGATAAACTGACCGCTAAACTGGGATAAACCTAGGGGTGAGACTCGATACTGCCCTGCAGGGAACTGACATCTGTAAAATGAGGGTGTCTGGAATGGATTTGAAAAAATTGGGGTGTTTACACCTACCTCGTAATGGGACGTGTTAGCAACGAGGGAACGCGGTTGGATCTTGCGTTCACCTTCTCCGAACACCTTAACTCCTTTAATGGAATCCTCATGCAAACCATGTGGAAGGAGATGAGAGGAAAGAGATAAGAGAAATGAGAGGGAGAGAGTGTCGACAGAAAAAAAGATATTGAGAGAGGGGGTATTTAGAAAGAGAGAGAGAGAGGTGTGGGGAGTGTGAAGCTCCCTACCTTGTAGGGCCTCACACAAATTTTGGAAAGAGGGAGGGGCGCCACCCTCTTTCCTTTTCAGCGTTTCCCTCTTTCAAGGTAAGTCAATCCTCTATCTTTTTTTTTCTTAATATTTTCTTCCTTAATTTTCTTTTCTTATCTTCCTTTCTTTATTTTCTTTCTTTATTTCTTTTTTTGATAATGCACTTAACATAGAGAGAAGGGGGGTCGATCGTCCCTTCTTAGGTAGGTGGGTCCCACAAGGGGGACGACCCACACTTACCTCTTTCATTTTGGACATCATTCCTTTATGGTTGTGGTTAGGGTTTAGGTAATTATTTAAATCTAGTTTTAGGAAATTTAATTCAATGTTTTATTTAATTTAAAAAATATTTAATTAACCTTGTCAAGGTAGGTGGGTCCCACAAGGGGGGCGAGCCACCCTACCTTCCATATTTTATTTTTGTTTTTATTCTATTATCTTTTAATTCTAGAATTTATTAAATTTAAATCTTCGTTCCATTTTTTGTATAGGATCCAGATTGGATCCAATTCATTTGAATTAGGGACCACTCCATATCCAATCTCGAAATGGATTTCAGATCCTCTTAAGATCCAAATCCAAATACCAGATTCAACCACTTTCGATAATGGATTCCAAATCTATTAGATTCAAATGGATTTTTAATTATGAAATTCAAATTCAAGTTTAAATTCCTCAAAACCTTTAAGTTCGTTTGAATTGATAATTTGAATCCTTATTCTCTTCTTAATAAATTAAATAAGATTAAAATTCAAATATTAGAAAAAAAACTCTTTTATTTATTTAAATAATTCACCAAAAATTTACAGGCCTTACATTAACCTTTTTAAAAATATTAGAAAATATTAAAAAAATACTAGTTGAATCAACCTATTTTGAATCGCCTATGGTAGATTCGATCTGAATCGGTTGATTCTATACCAGGAGATGAGAATGAAACTGTAATGCCCCAAAATTTTAAACCTTTTTTTAACTTAGTTACAACGGAAACCAAAATTACTCAAGGTTAAACATTCTAAGCTCCTTACAGATAGTTCCAAAACCAAACCTTTGTTTCATAAGACAATTCATTTAAAATAAACATTTATATTATCTTAAACATTACAAAACCAATCAAAACCAAAATTCTGACAGGACCCCAAAAGTGTGATTTATGACACCATCCTCAATGAACCTGCAACTGCTCAACACTGATCATTCTTTAATTTGAAATTAATTAGGATAAATCTTGTCAGAACTCATTTCGAGTCATAGTAGGAAACACGACAATTATACATGAATATACAATATTTAGAAAACACATTATGATACACATAGTTCTAGAAATCATATTATCAAATATAATACATGTCAATCATAAGCAATGTATGAACTATCAAGATAATTTCATAAAAACAATTTGCAAGAATTCAAATGCAAACTTAATGCAAATAAATTGTTTGGTTAGTCATTATGTTTCTCTCTTTACCTCCCCTGTGGGTACTTACAAGGTAGTACTGAGAGTCAGGTTGAGGTCATTTGGGTTCATTGTGCTATATAATTTCAATACCCAAACGGTCGGCTGAAACCGAATCCAATGGGGATGGTCAATGACCAGGAGATCTCTCCCCAAAGGCTTAACTAGAATGAGATGCATTTTGAAGTCTCTACAAAAGGCATGGAGCTACCAATAATAGTCCTGACCCCTAATTCTGATGACTGGGGACCAGATGAGGCACAAAGTCCATCACAACCATAATTGTCCCTCAAAGTTTGTACCATCTACCCTCTTCAATGTAACATATATCCTTTCATACCCCTCTCCCACACCGAGGCAAGGATTTGATAAAGACATACCCCTCTCCCACATCGAGTTGTAGATTTTAAGTTCAGAAAAATGATACACAAGATCACCAAAACTCAAGCTAATGGTATACCCCTCTCCCGCATTGAGGTAGACCAAGATTCGACACACAAAATCTCTCAACTTAAGTTAAGGGGAAATGCTCAAAATCTCAGGAAAAATGATACACAAAATCTCCTGTTTAGTTATATGTGTGTGGATTATTATTATTATTATTATTATTATTATTATTTTGTAGAACATCACATCTTGGGGTGATACACAACCCCCAACCTAGCCATGGGTTGCATGTGCATGCATAATATATGCCTTACTGCACCATCATAAGAGAAATTACACCCACATTCATCTAGTGCATATATGGCACAACAACGGTTACTTTGAACCGTGGGCTCATAAAGTAGCCAGCACTCGTATAAGCATAATGATCACAGAGGCAGTTATAACATTTCATGTTATAACAAAATGTCAAATACAAGTGATGCCAGTCATATCATACTACCTTCATCATATCCAGGTGTCAAACATTGCAATACCACAACAGTTCATACATAATTCATTACATGAACACATTCCAAGCATACTTTCATTATATGCAGGGATATAACATATTGCACAGTTTATAACATGTTCTAATACAAATTCATTTTCATACTATTGCAAAAAATGTTCATCTTATTATGGAATAGGTCCTTACTTGAATCACCAAGCATTCACAAATGCATTTCAATTGAAAACGTGATCTAAACATATCATACAACATGTTCTCAAAGTGATTTTATTCAATTATGGGCTTAATTGCCCTTACCTGAACAAAAATAGCATGAAAATATCACAATAGAGCTGAAGGGTTGACTCCCAAGGTGTACAAAGCAATCACGACCTTGAGAGTCGACTCTCAATTCTGAATCTTAGCTCTCAAGGGTCGGCTCTTAATTCAAATAGTCGACTCTTCAGCTCTCAAGGGTCAACTCTCAATTTAGAGAGTCGACTCTTAGAGTCATCTGGGTCAATTTCACAAGGGTCAACTTTTCCATAAAGAAGTTGACTGTCTGGGGTTCCAAAAACATAAAAGAAGGAAGGGTTGACTCTCCAATGGAGGAGTCAACTTTTGGAGGTTTCCACAATATGAAATAACTATGGGTCAACTCTTGTCTATCAGGGATTGACTCCTTTTCACATATATTCAAATTAACAACACATAATTAGTGTGTGCATAGCAACAAAATTATAAACAATCATCAAACCATCTGTGCATCCATTCACCACCAATTTATATGAAGAAATGCATATCTCTATGAATATGCACAACTGTATTGTGTGAAAAATCACACTATTTGTTGAAAGTGTGTAACACATTCAAAATTCATACGTGAATCCAAGTATGTGCAAAACAATAACAAAAACACAATTTCATATGTATAAGTACAGCAACAACAATGTGCAACACTTTAAAAATCTCAATTCAATCATGAATTAAACAAATTAACTGCAAAAGCATGCAAACTAACTCAAATCTATTCTTGCTCATAGGAATCACATGCTTACCCTCTCTCAATTATGATTGTCTTCAAAATATTGTGAAGTTTTTACACTTTGAAATTCATTTATATCTCAGCCATAATTCATATTCATGGTTGAATGTGATTTTGAATCGCCTAAAAGCATGCATGTGCACTAAACAAAATGTATTCATGCACAATCACTATTCCCCTACCTCAAAATTGTGAGGGTCAAGTAGTTGGGTTGCTCGATTGTGGTTCTTCCTCCTCCAAATATCAACTCTTCAATTTCCTTTTTATAGCATCCAATTTTAGCCTCTTTCAATATTTAGAAGAAAGAGAGAGAGATAAGGAATTTGGAGAAAAATACGTGAACTTCCCACCTTACAACCGAGTCTCTCTAAACCCCCCTTTCTAAGTTGATTTAACTAATGGAAGGGACCCCATCAATAATGTTAAATGAAAAGAAATTGGGTTGGGCACTCAATTGGATCTCAATCCATTTTAAAAGGTCCAAATAGCCAACCCAAATGGATCTTTCTCAAAAACTAAATCCAATTCCAAACCAAAATCCTTTTTAATACATTTTTTGAATAACCTTAAATCCTATATTTTAATTACACATTTGAACACAAATAAACACACGTTAAATTAAATATAATACACATTCAATCACACATTTTAACTAAAAATTTCATTTATATTTACGAAAAAGTCTGAAATTTTTTAGGTGTTACAAAAACACTCAAGGGTTGAAAGGTCAATTGAGCTCAATCTAATACGTGTAGCTTAATGGGTCTGCCTCCCTGCAAGGTGAAACTTCGAGTTGAAGACACAAAATGGTGTTTGGTCTAGTCGAATTTGGGTTGGTACAAAGAAATAAAAGGTGTTCCAGAACTGGTTTAAATATGGGTGTGGCATGGCCCATTTATTGGTTGAACAATTGATTTTTAACCTCTCTTCAGTGGATTCAGAGTGTTGATAAAGAAGATGATCAAGATGTGTGGAGCGTCCTCTAGTGGGCCCACTTGGTTTCAAGATAGATTAAGACTCCAAGAGGAATCAAGAGTCCTACTTCAAGGACTCACTCATGAACCTCATCAATCAAGAAGACTCTAAAGAAGGGAAACATATTAAAAGGAGAGTTCTAAACATATGTAATTTTGAGATTCAAGATCATTTTAATAGGGAAGGTTCAAGAAACTTATTTTCTCTTATAATCAAATGAGCATTATAAATAAACCTTTCCTCCCTCAAGAAAAAAAATGTTGAATAGAGATAGAGAGATTATCGTGGGCATAGGCACGCTTGGTCGAACGATATAAAATTATGTGTGCGCATGTGTTTGCATTCTTGCCTTTTAGCTTTCGTAAGATCTGATCCAACGTCAGATCTATTCTCTAACATGGTATCAAAGCCATGAGTTGATGATTGCGAAGATAGTCAACTTTTTTTATATTGCTTCCCTGGTTGGATCCTCATCAGATGCAGGATTTATCAGGTGAGTCATGTTTGTGTGTTTCCCGTATGCACAATTTAGGTTGTGCATATCTCAAGCATTGAAAAATAGTTATTTGGAGTGATGCTTGTGGGAGTGTGCTCCCTCTTTTTTGGAATCATCCTTAGATTCTCAAAGTTTGTGTGCTTATCATCATGAGTTCCTCATCTATGTCTACATCATCATCCATGGCTACAGCCTTGGTTCTCAATGTTGTAATATAATGGAATGCATTTTCAAGCTTTGTTTCGGTAAAACTTGATCACAATAATTATTTATTGTGGTGATCTTAGATTGAATCAGTTATGTTTAATCAAGATTTGATTAAATTTGTCGATGGCTCATGCCCTACTCCAGATCAATATTTAAGTGTGGCTAAGGAAGGTAAAATTCGCCATATAAATCCTGAATATCTTGTATGAAAAATGTTTAATCAGCTGACCCTAAGCTGGATTAAGGCCACTGTGACTGAGGTTGTACTTAGTCAAATTGTTATAATCCCTAGTGCTAGAGACACATGGGCAACCCTTGAGAAAGCTTATGCTCCTCAATCTATCCATAGAATCATGAAAATGAATAAAGATCTTCAAAATGTTAGTAAAGGAGAAAAATTCATGACAAAATATTTAAATCATGTTAAATTTCTTATCAATTTTCTAAGTATTGTTAATGAAATCATGAGTGATAATGATTTGGTGCATTATACTTTAAATGACCTCACTCATGAATATGAGAGCTTTGTTACTACTATTGCTATGCTTGATGTAATACTAAGCATTTTCTAAAACTTGAAAATTTTAATTAATATGATTTTTATGTGAATGTTTTTATTATAAAATATTTGAATGTATAGGTTCATTATAATTAATTATAATTTATTTTAAAAAAAAGGTTAGTAGACGACGTTGGATCATAGGAGTGGACCCTATGATGGATCATGGACCAAATGAAGAGGATCCATAGTCCATGCATGGGATTGAGCAGTCCAAAATAAAATAAAATAAACAAAATTTATGATTTTGTTTACCATGGATAAAGAGGTGACAAGAGGTTGATATTTTTTGGAAACTGCAAGAGGGGGCATCACCTAGGAATTGGGATAGAAGTAGAGTCACCTTATTTTCCCCATTCACTATATTGAGAAAGAGAGCAAGGGGGGAGAGAGGACCAGCTTTTCGTAGTTGCCTAGGTAAGCCTTCTACTCTATGATTTTTCAGTGACCGACCATATTAGTTTATCGTGTTCATGTTTTGGCTTATTTTTGTATATTGGGTCTGATGCAAGGTTTTTACCTTGGCCATGGACAACAACCATGTGTGTTGGGAAAGGGATCTATGATCTCTTTCGCTTTCTGAAGATGTTATGGGAGTGCTACGTTACAATTTGAGCTTCGTTTTCATGTGAAGTGTTTTAACCGAACAAAAATCATATTAAGGTATGTGATTTTATATTTTTCAGCATGTATAGGGTTCAACATAGGACATTCGAGCATTGAACCTTGTTTTTATGAGTTTAGTACAGATGATGTAGGTTGGATTAATTTTTAAAACCAAGATTTTCTTTGTAAAAGGTGTTTTGATTTGTATAAGAAATCATATTCATTTTCCCTTAAAAACGATTAGATTTGGTTTTATATTTATGTTAGGTGATGTATTTTTGTTATATACATCATGTTTAATGCTTGTAGGAATTGTTTTGATGTTGTTTTTGATGTGCACATATACTTTTATTTCGTTGGATGAATTTCTTGAAGTTATCTTGAATTTCTTGAAAAACTAAAATTTGTCCTGTGTTATTTTAGTTTGACTAATCAGAAAGATAAATCTGGTTCTCCCAAACCACAGATCCATAATTCTTAAAATTTGGT
The DNA here is from genome assembly GCF_984573655.1 of Nuphar pumila. Taxonomy (NCBI): domain Eukaryota; kingdom Viridiplantae; phylum Streptophyta; class Magnoliopsida; order Nymphaeales; family Nymphaeaceae; genus Nuphar; species Nuphar pumila. The sequence goes on along the minus strand of NC_143250.1, from coordinate 30,150,388 downwards.
AAAGATATTAAGTACATGTGAAAGTAGTTCCAGAACAAATTTAAGACTCAAATGTTGTATTAGGATTGAGAAGTATGCCCTATACAAGACAAAACAAATATTATGTCTTGATTGTAAGCCTGCAGAGATAGAGTATTTTGTAAAAATCATACCCACCGAAATTCTCAGGATCTGTGGCAAAAAATTTAGATTGTGTTAGTCTAGATATTGAAGAACACGTGGTTAAAATCTCAGAGGTCAACTCCTCATGATTTGGAGACATAAATTTGTGGAAGTTGGTCCAAAATCTATAGTTCTCAATGACACGTTCTGTTGAGTAACAAAAACAATACATGTTTTAAAATTTTTATCTCTTAACTAGAATCAAATTAAATTCTCAAATTTGGTAGGCTTGAATCTGATATATCAAATATGAGAATATAAATTTAACATAAGTAAGTACCTTCAGTTAAAATATCATAGCCTAAATTATTTTGTATGATTTATGATGGAATTTTTAACATCAAGTAAGCTTTTGTATTATCAGTCCTAAGTTAGTGGATCGTTTTGCTTGTTGCATGAGACAGTTCAAGAGATGAATCAGATGAGTTTGTGGCATACTATCGAGCAACATGTGGACCTATTGAGGTAGTGTGCTGGTGTAATCTCTTGTAAAAATGATTTGAATGCAAAGTTTAAATTTTGTCATAATACATACAATGAATGACACAATTGGTACACGATGGGTATACTATTGTGTCCGAGTAGAGAGATAACGTAATTGGATGATGCATGAGATGATATGCATGTTTGAGTTGGATGGAGCTCATGTGGCATGAGTGCATGCTATGAATGTTGTGAATCCAAATTGTTCTTTATGGAAAGAATGTATGGAAGTTAAAGATGTAAAAGATACTCAAATAGTGTATTAATTTTGCTCCTTAGTTACCCTCTAGAAAGGTGAGAACCTTGGATGGTTGTCATGTGGACAGGGTGGTATTGAACTTCGTAAAAAAATTTTCCAAGAGCATGATAGATTGCTCATTATCCTCGTCCATAGTAGTAGGGGACATTTGCTACCGTTGAGACCCTGGAATGGTGTGGTTTAACTGTTAAGTATTATTGGTATATCAAGTGGTAGCCACTTAGGGTGTTGTATCCTAATGTTGCCCCAAGGAACAAGTGCATACTAGGTTAATAAAATATAATTGTGCTTGTCTCTAGGGATTGTCTTGTACCTCAGTGTTTGCTTGTAAACAGTACTACCCACGGTGGAGTTAGGAGAAAGCTTAAATTGATTACAAGTAACATTCTTAGGCATTCAAAAGTAGGAAATTGATTTGTGCATCTTATGTGAATGTAAGCGTATTTAAATTGTTTCAGGTACTTTAATATTTTATAAGGTTGATGTTTGTTATTTTATGTTTTATGCCTTACTATTGGATTATGTAAAAATTTTGTACGAGAATCATAGTTCTCACCTGTTGTTTCATATTCCTAGGTAGTGAGACTCATACATAGCTATGCAACGTGATGGCAGAACTAGTGTTGGAAATGACAGATCTATAGATTATTGGGTATTTTTTTTCTAAATAGGATGGGTTGAATGAAAATTGTGAACTTAAATTAAAGTTTATTAAATTTTCTTTATTATTTTGAACAATTTCATTTTATCAATAATTTGAAATGAATGATTGGTTTGATGGTAGAATATGGGTTTCAAATATGTGATGTGCTTCAGATCTGTGAGATATATTTCTGTTTTTTTCGTAAAGATTTTCTTCTAAATTTTGTAAAAGAATTAAAAAAAATATGATAGTTAGGATCCGTTTTGGGGTTGTTACACTTGACGAGCTGACATTCTTTTATAAATTCTATATGTGGTTGAATCAAGAGAAAAGGATCCAATTGATAAGTCATAGATCCTCTCAAGACTCTACTACTACTACTATTTTCTTTGCTTAGCAAGGTAGAGGTTGTACTCATGGCTTTTCAGGACAGTTTAGAAGAGGTAGAGGTGGCGGTAGAGGCAGAGGCAAAAATTTTGAGAACTTTTGTAGTCATGGTCATGGTTTCTCTATAGAAAATAATTAGGAAAAGAAGAAATCCAAATTAGCAGGGGGTTATTTGTCAATTTTGTGGATAGAGAAATCATACCGCAAGATAGTGCTGGAATATTCCTAAAGCTTTTATTGTTTTCTTGAACATGTCCTCAATTGAAAACTCTAACTGGTACCCAAACATTGGCACCACCCATCATATGATCGCAAAATAAGAGGATATGACAAATAATATAGAATATCATGGTCCATATTCAGTTATGGTTGGTAATGATCCTCATCTCCCCATGTCCACAATAGATAACATAAACTCCCATCGAAAGACAAGTCTTTTATACTAAGAGATATTCTTCTTGTTTCTCAAATGAATAAATAAATACTTTTTGTTGCTACAATTGTATGTTTGAGTTTCACCTTACATGTTTCTATGTTAAGGATCTAAAGAATAGGGTTGCCCTCTTAAAGGGATGAAGTGAAGAAGTATACATCTAGAATCAAGAAAATGAGGAATCAAGGAAAGGAGTGGACATTTCATGCTTAGAATGATACTTCTTCTAACATATGATCCTAATCAGGGTGTAATGGATATTTTTAGTTTTAGTCACTTACCTAAAAATAAATTGCATTTATTTGATTTATGCTCTAGTTGCATGCTTGAAAAAACTTATAGATTACCTTTCAGTTTATCTAAGATTGTTGCTTCTCATCCTCTTGAAATTATACATGTTGATTTGTGTGGTCCTTCGCCTGTAATTTGTAGAGGTTATAGATATTACCTTATGCTTGCCGTTGATTATTCTTGTTTTTCCTGGTTGTTTCCTTTAGTCAGAAAATTTGACACCTTAAGTTATTTTTAAACTTTCAAAAAAATTATAGAAAAACAAATTGGTTTCCAAATAAAAAAAATTTCACAATGACGTAGGTGGTGAGTTTGTCAGTTTGGCCTGTTCAAGTTTCTTAAATCGACATGATTTTAAGCGCTATATTTTTCATCCCTATACTCTAATAAAATAGGATTGTTGAAAGAAAACATAGACATTGTTGAAACTTGATTGAGTATGATGTTTCATGCTTCTATGAGTAACAGGTTTTTAGTAGATGCTTACGGAACTTTCACCTACCTTATAAACAAGCTTCCTAGTACCAGTCTTAATAATAAGTCACCATATGAGCTTCTTTTGGAACAAATCCCTGACTATACTTAAGAGTTTTTTGATATACTTGTTATCCTTATTTGGTGCTATATAATTCTACAAAATTGACTCCCAAAATCAAGCCTTATGTTTTTATTGGATATGGAATAAATTATAAAAGGTACACATGCTTTGATCTTATGTCAAATAAAGCGTTCATATCTAGGCATGTGACCTTTGATGAAACAAAATTTCTTCATATTGGTTCCAATGCTTCAGTCATTTTCAAAAAAGTATCCAATTGGCTACAATCCCAAGAATCTTCACAATCCCGTGAGAAAGAATTATCTAACTCCCCTACAATCCTACCGAGTATTTCACTCATATCTACCATGTCTGCATCAGAATCATCCAGTCTAGAGCCTAGCCCACCTATCTCACCAACCCTTGGTCTAGACCCTAGTCCTGAAATCTCGTCTCCTATAGCCTCTACAAGCCCAGACTCCAGTGCCTATCCCAGTATGGAACCTTGAAACCAAGACGCTTCTTATCCAACTGATATCCCTTAAGTGTTACCTTGATAAGTAAGTTGTCCCAAGAGTCGGCACCAAAGACGGTTGCTGAAGCCAATAAAGAAAGAAGTGAAACAACTATATAGGAAAAGTATGTCACTTTAATGAGAAATGAAACTTATATCTTGGTCCTTGCGTCACCTACCTTAGCTATTCAGACTTATAGCTAAGGGGTACAACCAATAGGAAGGAATCAATTATTTTGAAACCTCTGGCACTGTGGTCAAATCTACTATTATCAGAATTGTTTTGTCTCTTGTTGTAAGCAATGAGTCATATATCAATTAGATGTGAGTAATGTTTTATTTCATGGGTACCTTCACGAAGAAGTTTACATGTATCGCTCACAAAGGTTTGAAAATAGTCAGTATCCTAGTTATGTTTGCAAATTGAATCGAGGTTTGTATGGGTTAAAATAAGTTCCCAGAGCCTAGTTTGAATGGTTGCATACCTATCTCATTCACCTAGGTTTTGTTAAGTCAAAAGCTGACATGTCTATCTTTATTAAAAGAAATAAAGAATTCACATTATTTATCCTTGTATATGTTATTGATATCATTATGACAAAAAACTCTCATGTAAAAGTTTAAAACTTTATGATGTAGACTCGATATGCACCGATCCATGATCCAAGATCCAAACAGATCTCAATACGCGCATAAGCTTTTTCACTAAGATGAGTCCGAACAGGACTCTGAGAATTAGGGTTTTGGGGACTCGTGCACTTTGTTTCAATAAAAGTAGTTCAAAAGAAAGTTATGTGCGATGTGCACACATTTCCAACAAATCCAAAATCACTAAATTTGGATCAAGAATGTTTGCTCCACGGACTCAAAATCGAGACTGATAGTCAAATCTGTGATAGGCTCTTCGGGTTCGGTGGACAGCCTGTTCGAAGTGGGTTTTGGCTCTTCAGACAATGAAGTTTATGAAAACTTCCAACAGATGAATTGAAGGTCTGATTTAGACCTTTCAAGAAAGCTATAGCTCGTAATTTTTGAGCAACTCTACACACCTCTACCAAATTTTAAAGATCCCTAACGATCTAATTGTTAACTAACCTAACCTGATAAATGGGTTCTAGTTGGCCACGCGAATCACCTCAGATTCAGGCATACAAATGAGGGTTTTAGAAGAAACTCCAAACTTCACTATGGTGTGAACGTATGTTAGCTAACCAGACTAACTTTTGGATTTCAATTTCACACCATACATATTTAGATATTCAAAAATTAAGCAGCCATACACAGAATGCTATAACAATGAATATTATATTCAAACCTAAGATAAGTACAAAAAGATAGATTTTTTCAGGCTACTTGCAAGCTGAATCGATTAAAATAGAAAACATGAAAAAATTATATCTTTGTTTTATCTTTTTACAGAATCAAACAAATCAGATTTTCATGAAATAAATCTTGAGAAATCTCCAAAATACGAAACATTGTTCACATTGTTCTGGACGGGACAGGGTCTGGCAGATTTTATCTGACTGACTGCTTGGTAGGGAACTTCTAGGACTTTGTTGGCCAAAATCAAGCCACGACCTCAACAACAATGTTGTTGGCTCGTGTCTTAGCTTTCCAAGAAGCCCAAGAACACTAAAATCAGACCAATATATTAGTAGATACAATTGATTCTTTAGTGTTGCCTCTGACAACTCCAGAACCGAGAATCCGATTTTTGACAGAAAAATAAAATGGATAAACCACAATAATCAGAATCAAGATATGACTGAAAATCACATTCAATAACATAAAATGCTTATAAACACTCAGTACATTGACAACAATCAATTAGTTTATAGTTATATTCAACAAACATCAAGATCAAAGCACAAAAATAACAAGAGATCAAGGGATGCAAACACAGTTTCGTAAAGAAGATGGTGCGGCTGGGTAGTAGCCAACACAATCACCAGTTTGTGAAAGGTGGGAGATGTTGAGCCCTATAGCCATGAACGTGACTCATGCAGCAACTCAGCCAACGTGACCTTCTCCAATCGAACCTTCAAGCACACGCCAAGCTCCAACTCGCATTTTCCTTTCACCTTCTTCCTTGATGCCATCAGTAGGCAACTTGTCTGGGACTTTAGTGACTTAACCGAGCCGAATCAAGACAAATAGTAAACATAAAACTTGTACAACAAGCTAAAGATCATGCAATTTAGACCAGTATCTAGGAAAATACAATCAAAATATCGAGATTATGTTCACCCTTCAAATAACATCTTCCCCTCTCTCATCACTATTTCAAAATTCTTTTTTTTTCTTAAAACAACAACCACCAACTCTCATGGTCGACCACCATGAGGGTCTTAAGCTCTCAAAAAGGTGTCATAATGTTGCTGTCTACTTGCTCTAATCATGCAGAAAGGGAGGTGGACTTCCCCAAGTAGCCGCCCACTTGCCCAATGCATGGGCGCCTTTCAAAAATGGCTATCATTGATTCTCCAACAACCCCTTTTGACCTCCTACGGTCAAACTGATTCAAAAAGGGGTTATATGTGTCCAACCCAAAGTGGTGCCAATTAGGGTTTGGGTTGAATTGGATCTTGGATAAGATCCAAGATCCAAATAATGTTTTTGCTTCAAAAACCCTTCACGATATTGAGCTTTTAAAAAAAAAGAAAATTACCCTGAGTATCTCATACACTCTCTAGTGCCGCAAAACAATCCTACATGGCACTAGAACTATCCGAATCCATAGAATCTGGCACCTAAAAAAAATAAAAATAAAATAAAATTATATAAAATAAGGATTGACAACAAAATGTCCAAAATGTGATTCTATGAAAAGCGTAATGGAATCAAGCGAAGGATCAAGGCGAGCATCGACTAAATTATGGATCCACTAAGACAATGGATGTCTTGCACGTGGGTGAATCACCTCGGGTAGCGATGCTCGGATCGGGTCTGGAGAGTTGGACTAGGATCCAACTCCGCTTTTGAACTCTGAACCTCTGGATGCTCTGCATCACTTTATCAATAAGTTTGAAAAAGAATTCTCTATTAAAGATATCAGGTCTCTGTGTTTCTTTCTAGGAATTGAGGCAGTTCCCTCGCCAAATGGATTGATTCTCTCTTAAAAGAAGCTAGATGCCAAACCCCTAATTACTCCAACCGTAGTTAACACTGCCTTGTCCAAGTTCCAAGGAAATCATTTGAGGACACCACTCATTGTCGAAACATAATTGGGGTACTCCAATATATCACGTTTACGCACCCAGATATTGCTTACAATTCAATAAAACCTGTCATTTTATGCATACTCAAACCCAAGACCACTGAAACTATATCAAGAGAATCCTTCACTATCTTAAGGGGACAATGATGCATGATCTTCACATTAATAAAAGTAAATCCTTACAACTATCAGGGTATGCAGATGCTGACTAGGTAGGATGACTAGATGTTAAACGCTCCACTAGTGGTTACCTCACCTTCCTTGGCACATATTGTTGCCAAATAAAGCACTAAGGCCGAATATAAAGCTCTTGCAGGGGTTATGTTTGAACTCACATGGTTAGGATATCTTTTACGTGAACTACATGCTAAGCAACAAGAAATCCCAATAATATGGTGTGATAACCTTGGGGTTACGTACTTGGCAAAAAATCTAATTTTTCATATGCATATAAAGCATATTGAAATAGATTTTTACTTTGTCTGAGAGAAAGTAAAAAGGAAGGAACTTGAAGTTATCATTGTGTTTGAGGATCAACTACCACATATTTTAACTAAACCTCTATCCACCAGGTGGTTTGAAGACATTAGATCAAAGCTCAATCTCATTGTAAGAAGATGATCAAGATGGGTATGTGGGGCATCCTCCAGTGGGTCCACATGGTTTCAAGATAGATCAAGACTCCAAGAAAAATCAATAGTTCAACTTGAAGAAGGACTCACTCATGAACCTCATAAATAAAGAAGACTCCAAAAAAGTGAAACCTATTTAAACGAGAGTTCTAAACATATGTAATCTCGAGAATCAAGATCACCTGAATAAGGAAGGTTTAAAAAATCAATTCCCTCTTGTAATTAAATGAGCATTATAAATAAACCTCTCCTCTCTCAAGAAAAAGCATTGAATAAAGAGAGAAAGAGAGAGAGATTACCGTAGATGTAGTCACACCTGACCGAATCATGTAAAACTGTGTGTGTACATGTATTTGTGTTCTTCCGTTTAAAACTTACGTAAGATCTGATCCAGCGTCAGATCTATTCTCTAAGTGCCATATTATATGTTGATCCAGAACATTACTGTACGATGTGAGTTAGATTCGAATATGGACTGTGTGTGCATGTTTTTGCGTTTTTGCGTTTCAACTTACGTAAGATTTGATCCAACGTCAGGCCTATTCTCTAACAAGTGGCATATTATATGTGGATTCAAAACATTATTGTACGATATGAGTTTGCACCGGATCTGGCATATGCTGGATCTTGTTGAATGAATTCAAATATGAATGGATGTGTGATATAGATCCAGATTTGAATCTAGATCCAAATCATACCCGGCTGGGCGGGTTGAGTCCGAATCCAAAATAACTAAGTGCTTTCTAAGTGATGAACAAAAATCTGATCAGATTCAATCCGGATCTGAATTATATTAGACATAAAACACCAACCTCAATATGAAAGAAATCAGATATACCAACTCCAAATCCATATTCAAGTCTTATTGTAAAGATCTAAATCCAAAAATAACGGTATTTCCGATCCATTTGCAGCCCCCTCAAAATTTCTAGATGCAGTGTCTGGTAAAGCTGGATCTGACCAGTTTGTTTTCCTGAAATATATACCCAATTGTTTGACTCATATCTAACCCACTTTCACCTTTTCTCTACGGGTGTCAATGGGTCGGATCTGGTTCAGAACCATGTAGGATTGAACCCGAATATGATTTGAGGTGCTGGTAATGAGTTTGGTTTCAGATCTAATTGGATCAACTATAAGAGAAACCATACTTAGGTCCTATAAGATTACATGAATCAGACCCGGACTATATCCCATAAAATAATATTTTTTATAATTTTTACATTGAAAATTTACGGGTCTTCAATGAAATTCGGGTCGGTTTCCGGTATGGTATGAAATTTCACAAACCACACTCGGTTTCATATTAATCGGACTCTTTGAGTTTGACCGAGATTCTAATCAGGCTTTCCTTTATCACCTGTAGGGGTGGCAATTTCTGACACGACCCGCCAACCCGCCTCTTAGGCGGGTTCGGGTTGGGCTTAAGCCAACCCGTTTAATAAACGGGTCGACCCGCGCAACCCGTTTATTAAACAGGTCGGGTTCGGGTTGGGGGTATGCCAACCCGCCAACCCGGCTGACCCGTTTAATAAACGGGTTAGGCGGGTGGGTCAACCCGCCAACCCTCCAACCCGACCCGTCAACCCGCCAACCCGTCTGCCCGACCCGCCAACCCGACCGGTCAACCCGACCCGCCAACCCGCCAACCCGACCCGTCAACCTGAAAACCCGTTTACCCGACCCAACCCATTTATTAAATGGGTTGGCGGGTCGTGTCGGGTTACCCGTTTATTAAACGGGTCGGGTTCGTGTTTGCCACAGACGACCCGTTTAATAAACGGGTCGGGTTCGGGTTGAGGTATGCTGACCCGCCAACCCGATCCGCCAATCCGACCCGCCAACCCGACCCGATTGCCGCCCCTAATCACCTGACCCTATAGGGTTTGGTACGGTTCGGGTTAAGGTCAGACCCGAACCATCGACACTTCCCAAAAACCCTAGCAAAGTTGCAGCCAAACAGAGAGAGAAAAAAGAACAAAAACCCTAACAAAGTTGCAGCCAAACAGAAAGGGAGAGAGAGAAAAAAGAAGAAGCAATGGCGGGCAAGAGAAGAAAGGAGCATCAGCATGGGTCGACAGAGCCTTCTTACTCCTCCAAGATACGCTCTCATCCTCCCAGCAACAAGCACCACCGCCACCATGAGGAGGAGGAAGCCGACGGCGAAGAAAACGAGGCAAGGCACAGCCCAACAACGCCCTCCCCTTCTCACCCCCTTTTCCTTAACCCTCCTCTCCACTAATCTAACTACCAACATTTTCTTCGGTCATTGTGATGTGAAAAAGCAGTATCTTGAACCCAAGTTGAGCTCCAGGATCCTGGAGGAAGCCCTGAACCAGCAGAAGGAAATCCTCGCCGAGGAAGAAGCACAGAAAACCGGCTCTGCGCGTGCCCGTGACGCTTTCTCGGCAGCGGCGGCAACTGCTCCGCGAGATTCTGATAGCGATGCTGGTGACGACGACGAAGGCAGCGATTTGTTTTCTGATACGCAAAGCCAGTATGACGGATACCAAGTACGTTGTTTATCAAATTATCCTCTTCTGGTGGGGTTTTCTTTTCTGGGTTACTGATAATTGAGGGTATCTGTTTCAATGTGAAATTCTTTCTTTTAGGAGATTGACGAGGAGGACGAAAGGGTTTTGGCTGCGTTCATGTCGAAGGATGCTGGCCCTCAACGCACTTTGGCCGATATCATCATCGAAAGAATCAAGGAAAAAGATGCCCAAGTTGCCTCTGGTGCGTCCTTTCTTTTCTGTTTTGTTTTTTCTGTTAAGACTTAGGTTCCATCGTATGGAAGAAAGTTCTAGTTAGCTTTATCTTTCATTGTGACTTTTAGCTTTTTAGGTGTAGTTTAGTTCAAATGAAACAATATGTTACTTCTGCAGCAATGCAGATTTCCTTCCACAATGTGGAAGTAAATCCGAAAACTTGCCTTAATGGCAGCATCTTAATTTGTGATGCCTGAATCAACAAAACATTCTCTGCCTTTCTCAGATTTAATCTTTGTGCTTGTTGGGCAGGCAAGAAAAATGCATGCTGTTTTTTTATTTCTACAGTAGCAACCAAATTCTTGGGTGTTATTCAGGCTGCGTGCTGCTCATTATGTGCGTTCAGTGATTTTTCTTTTCTATCAAATGCATATAAACAGTCCACCATCTCCTGTCTACTCTTTGCTAAAAAATGTAGAAGGTTTCGGTTGTTCCTTTGTAAGGGATGATCATGATGTGATTGTCAGGATGGTTGAACGTTTCTAATAGGATTATCTTTTGTGAGGGTTGCAAACTTGCAAAACGTCATGCACTACCCTTTAGCAGGAGCGAGTACTTCTCTGCACCCTCATTTGATAGTGTTCAGACAGATGTGTGGGGGCCTACACCTGCGTCCTCAAAGAAAGGGACACGGTATCTTGTGATTTTTATGGTTGACTATTCTCTGTACGCTTGGATTATTTCATAACCCAAAGAAATGAGTTGTATGATGTGTTTATTAACTTCTATGGCTACATAGAGATACATTTTGGTACCAAGATTAAGATACTTCATTTTGACTCTGGTTAAGAGTTTATGGGTAGTTATTTTCGTGACTACCTTAAGTCAAAGTTTGTGATCCATCAGTTATCTGTACAAACTGAAGCAAAATGATGTTGCAGAATGAAAAAATTATTCTTGAGATGGCACAAGCTATGCTTCTTTCAGCCTCAGCTCTTCATGAAATTTGGGTTGAGGGAGTTTGCACAACAGTATATATCAATAATAGGTTGTGATATGTTCTTTTGTCTAAATGTACTTCAATTGAGTGATTATACTTACATTCATCTAAATTATTCTTTGCTTAGAGTTTTTGGACGTACTTGCTTTGTTTTGCTTCCTCCAAAGGGATAGACAAGTTGTTAGCCAAGTTAGGCAAGCGTTGTTTTCTTGGATATCATGATCATCGAAAATACTGTAGGTGTTCTGAACCTATATGTAAGCAGCTTCATATATCTCGACATGTTGCTTTTGATGAACATCTACTCTTCTTTCGGAGTGTTTTAGTATGTAACGATCATAAATGTGTTGCCTCTTTTTTATTCCTTTTCCTGATGAAATTTGTTCTGTTGACATGCCTCATACTGCTTCTCAAACCTGTAGTCATAATGTCCCAAAATCTGTTCCTAATCCCTTTTCAGAGGGACATGCTGAAGAGTGCCATGTTGAGCTGAAACCTAATCTAATCAATTGAAAGGGGAAACATATTCTCCACATTTCTTGGCAAAGGAAAATCTCGTGATAAATTGAAAAAACATGCTTTTGGGGAAATCTTGAAATTTTTTGACATATATATAAATCTAAAACTATGTGAGAAATATAAGAAAACCATTAAAAATGCAAAACTAACAAAAAATATAATATAATGTTAATAATGCGATATTTTCATGATAAAAAATTGATATTTTCAAAATAGGCAATGTTTTTGGGGATTGTATCATTTTTTGAAAATCTGGCGATAAATTCATGAGATTTTCAGAAATCCATCAATATTTGTGACTGTGCTCCAGAGTAATTGTGAAAAATTTAGATATAAACAGTAGGAGCTAAACTGAAAATGCTTTCCTTTTTTCTATCTTGCACTGACATTTGAACATTTTCAGTTTCCTTTTATAGGACTGGAATTTTATTTTGAGACACTTTGGCGTTAATATTGATTTGTGAATACTTTTCTGATGGCAATAGAGGCATTTGTGTTCAGGGATTCTAGATGATCAAAGATTGGAATCATTTCACTTATATCACGTTTACACAATTAGAGAGGTTTTGATTTTTTGAACTGTTACATTTTATAGCATTTTAAAGTTTATTCATCAAATGGAAAATTTTATGTGGCAAGTTATATTCTTATGCATGCTATGTTGTTACAGTATGTTAGAGCTTATCAAGTTAGTATCTTAATTGTGATATTTGATGCTGTGTTTGTTATTTAGTTTCTTGTTAACTGATAGAAGTCTGTTATCTGGCATGTTTCAGACACTCAACCACTCCCTCATTTAGATAGCAGCATTATCGATCTGTATAAGGGGTATCTGTTTCTTTCCTATAACTTATTCATTATTCCTAGTCTTTCTTGTGTTTCTTACAATAAGGAAATTCATTGTTTGCAGAGTTGGCAAGCTACTTAGCAGGTATACGACCGGCAAACTTCCAAAAGCATTCAAGGTTGTTCCTTCGCTTTCACTTTGGGAAGATGTGCTGTACCTGACAGAACCTGAGAAATGGTCGCCAAATGCAATGTATCAAGCAACAAGAATTTTCTCATCGAATTTGAGTGTCAGAAGAGCACAACGTTTTTATAATCTAGTGTTACTCCCACGAGTTAGGGATGACATTCAAAAGAATAAGCGATTGCATTTTTCTCTTTATCAATCATTGAAAAAGTCACTCTATAAACCAGCAGCATTTTTTAAGGGCTTCTTTTTGCCATTATGTCAGGTATGTTCTGTTAAATGGACATGTGCTAAAGTTATTATTACTATTCAAGAACTTGTGCTTGTATGTCTCTTATTGTATCTGCTCCTTTTCATATGTTCTGCATTTTGTTCTTGTATGTAAATGCCTTTTTCATATCTCATAGGTGGAAGTCTTCTATTGTTTTTGACTCCTGGTATTTTTGGCCTTGCTGGAAACTTATGTTCAATTGTTTTCATTGGCTTGTAAGCGTAGGTGTGTAAAAAAGAACTAGACTGTTTACCCTCTTGTGAATTTGTTAAACTTTAGGATATTGTGATTTCATGACTCTTAAAAATTTCGTACCATTATCGCTAAAGTTATATGGTAATGTACTGATCCAGTCTTTGCTTGAAGGTTAATGGGGGTGTTTCCATGTTTTAGTTTTGCACCTGGAAAGCCAAGGTAACACAGACCCTATTTTATTTGTTATGGAAATTATTGCCATAAGGGTCTGCCCTTGTTTATAAGGTGTACAAGTATGCTATCATCTTTCTTGACGAGATTCACCAAATCCATGATGCAGATATAGGACAAAGAATAATGATCCTCTCATTTTCAAATGTTGGAAATTAAGGATACCATAGATCAACTTAAGGTGCTAGTCTCTAGTTACATCTGGCTGATTAAAACATTATTGTTTTTTTATGGTCTGGAAGTTGATTAATGATGGAAGCAAATGGGGGGTAAAAGATGAAGCATTTGATGTGTGAGGAAAGATGCAAAGATGTCAGTGTGGCTAGACTTTCCACTCTCTTTGAAGCTTGAATCTTCCTTTGAACAATTCTATATAATAGTGGAGGTTCGATATTTTGCATATTTGTTTAGAGTTCATAAGGAGGCCAAACTCCATCTATGTCCAGGTTTAATCCTCTTTCTTGTGACCGCAAGCAGCCAGTATTTGTACTATTTAACCTGTTTTTGATTAAAGGGGTGCCGTTGCGTTTGGGCAAGGTTTTATTAGTTTCCATGCACGTCTTGTTAAGCTTCCTCTTTCGTTTGGGGCATGTTTGGTAATGTCTCATGAGGTTCATTTTCTCTTGCAAATGAGAGAATGAATCTCATTGCCATTGGCTAGCCAAACCATAGTTGCTAGAACAGGACCAGAAAACGGGAAGCGGTACGGGAATTGGAATCGAGAAGCAGTCAATCCAATTTTTTGGAGGATTCGGGAGGCGGGAAACAAATAGGAAACAATAGGGGAAATCATTTAGGAAGAGGTGTAAGAAATTTTGGGAAATAAGGATAACATGATGGATTTATGGGAAATAATGATAAAATAATGGATGTAAGAAAACTTTCAAGTAATGAAGTTTGAGGAAAAAAGAAGTATGTCAATGAATAATTAAGACATAATGTCTACAATTGACAACTATATCATCTTATTGAGAAACTATCTAAAATCATTTAATAGGATAACTAAATAACACACTTACATACAATCAATAAAAGTGCAAAACTTTCAAAAACTGCAAGTTCATAAGTATATTTTGGAGTTGGATACTAAACATTGAAATAGTAAAAAATTTTGTGCAGCAATTAATGTGTAATTTAGCACATATATTACAATTCTAAGAAACTTCAACTAAGATAAATCAACTATTATATGATACCTTTAAAAAAAAAGAGATGTACAACTTGCATTTTAAAAGTGGGGGATGTATTGGAGGGAGAAGGAAGCTTAGTCAAGAAGCTTCTTTTTTTTTGGCTAGGCCATGGGAACCCCCCCCCCCCCCCCCCCCCCCCCCCCACACACACACACACACACACACACACACTCCCCCCTCCTCTCCATCATCCACCGCACATTGGCTGGCCTCTGGTTTGTAAAACCCTTGAGGCCCCCCTGCCCACTGGGGTGTACACCTAACTTCGACCTTGCGGTAAAGAACACCCTCTATAGGTTTCGAACTCATGACATCTCATCAACTTGGTGGCATTCACAGGTTGCCCCTACCAAATGATTTGAGCCCTTGTGGACACATCAAGAAGCTTCTTAAAAGTTAAAACCCTCATCTCATTTGCCTTTTTCTTGAATTTTAGTCAAAAGGACATAAATACCGTTTCTTTTGAAATGTTTTACACAGAAAAGAAAGATATCCATAGGAAAAGGTTACTCCTTTGTGCCCTTAAAATTTGTAATTTAGCACATGCAAAATGGTCTACTTAAGTTTAGCAAAATGGCACAAATATACCCTCTCTTTTGAAATGTTTTAGACAAAAGAAAAAAGGGTATGTATGAATAGAAAAAGGTTACTCTCTTATGCCCTCAAAGCTTTTAATTTAGCACATGTTAAATTGCGTATTTAAGTTTTAGGAACTAGAATTCCTATACATTAGGCATTGAAATTCGTCAACTTGGGAATTGGAATTCTGATGAAAATAAAAATTCAATGATGAGAATTGGAATTCCCATCGCATGGGAATCGAGATTCCCATATATATCTTGTTTATTTTAAGATCTTTATCTTAGTTTTCTTTCATTTTTAATATATCGGCAGTAAAAAGAAGAAGAAAACCCGAGAGAGAGAGGCAGAGAGCAAGAGTGAACCCGAGAGAGAGAACAACAGAGAGAGAGAGAGAGACAAAGAGATAGTGAGAGAAACAACGAGACCTGAGCGAGAGAGAAAGAGAAAGTGAGAGAAGTAATGAGAGAGAGAGAGAGAGAGAGAGAGAGAGAGAGAGAGAGAGAGAGAGAAGCCATACCTCTTCTTCTTCTTGCTGCCAAAAAAGAGGGAGAATGAGAACGAGAGAGAGAGAGAAACAAAGAGAGAGTGAAATCGAATAAGAGGAGCACGCCGTACCTCCTCCTCTTCTTCTTACAAAAACCATAGAGAGTGAGAGAGGGAAGATGAAGGCCAAGAGAGAGAGCAAAAAAGGGGAAAGAGGGCCCCTTTCCCCTTTTTATACCACAAATGGACCAACCTAGGCTTCAAACCTAGGCAGTGCCTAGGCACTGAAATAGGGTCTGTCCACTGAAACCCTATCTCCCAGGCGATGAGGCGCCGCCTTTGATAACTAAGCTATCTATCTATCTATCTATCTATCTATCTATCTATATATATATATATATATATATATAGCCATGTCCCTGTATCCTCATTTTTTGTAATTGCCATGTTGTACCCTCCATACCCCTACCCGCACTCGTACCTGTACCCATGTGGCATAGATTATAGGAAACTGTTAGTGAGATTAAGATGAGGTCTATTGTGTACATATAAAGGTTTGATTTAACACGATGGAAATGTATCATATTATTAACAAATAGAATAGTGTTAAGATGCTATTGGTAAAGGACCTTAACTGCACAGTAAATGATTGATTCCACATGTAGGCAGATATTTTATAGGTGCTGTAAACATTATTCATTTTTTCTTTTTTGTGTACATTTTATTGCTTATGCTCTTGAAAACCTCCAAAAGCAAATAAATGGAAGATGATCTCTGGTTACTGCTTCTCTGTGTAATTGGACTTTTTGAATGTGCATGTAATGCTATCTTACAGTGGTTTGGTATGTGCATCATTAGTGAAGAAACTATAGGTTTTTGTGCTCAGTTGGTTAATTCTTTTTTGAATATATTGGGAACCATGTTTCAAATTACGTGCAGTCAGGTACTTGCACTCTCAGGGAAGCTGTGATAATTGGAGGCATAATTCAAAAAGTGTCCATCCCACCGCTTCATTCAAGGTATCACATTAATCTTTTCACAAGTTTGTAGTGTGCAGTTTATATTCATGAGATAGGTGTTCTGATGTCCTACTTTGTAATGTGCAATGCAGTGCTGCTCTGATGAAAATAGCTGAGATGGATTACTGTGGCACAACCAGGTATTCTTTTGTTCATTGATCAGATCTAGCCACTCAAGCCAAGCTATCGATAAAATAGGTTGAGATCACTTCATCCTGTCAAAATGGCATCCAAGGCAGACTATGACCAATTTCAAGAGTCCAAAAGATCTTTAAGTCCATTAGGGAGCATTTCAACATCAAATGACAATGGATCTGGCTAAAATCAGGGTTACTGGAAATGCTATAGAATATGGAGAAGCACGCTTCCCTGATACACATTTTGGAAGCGCGAAACGCGGCACTTCTGAAACACGCAGGGAAGCGACCATTTTAATTGGGAAGCTCGCTTCCTGTAAGCTTTCCACTCACTTCTCAATATCGGGAAGTGAGTTTCCTTTTTTTGGGGGGCTTAGACAGTTTTGGCTTTTAATAAATTTTTTTAACCCAATATCGGCAAGGCTCGATTCACACTTGAATCTTAGGTCGCTTTCCTCTTTGTTTTCCCTTTGATTCCGGTTTGATTCTTATTTCGTTTCCGATTCGCTTATCTTCTTGCTTCTGAGACTATTCCCGATTTGTTTCCAAGTCATTCTATGCTTCTTGCTTCCTAAAATTTTAGAAATACCTCGCTTCCCGAATTGCTTCCTGCTCCCTCTTCCTGACAACTTTGGGTAAAAGTGTAAAACTAACACTAGTGCCACCCTATACTTGCTCTAAACTGGGCCATATTGCAGGTTCTGTCCCATACCTCTGAACTCATTCTCTGCATGTACAAATCAAGAGGCCTACCTGAAAATTTGGCTATTCTTCTTAAAAAATGTATCCGATGATGTGTAAAATTGAATCCTGTCACTTCTTTCACAACATTTTTTCATACTTCCCGTCATTATCTTTGGAACTTTTGCAAAAGGAGATATGGCATCAGCAAATCCTACTTGCATAAGCTGAAATGGACAAGCAAATCTGACTGATCCAATCCAGTAACAGCTAACCTTGATGAAATATACCTAAGCAAGAAGTTTGAAGAGGAGGTGAAGTAACTTCCTCACAAGTTGAACGAGATAAAGTACATGAAACTCTCAATACATATATCATAAACATAAAGAAGATTAAGCGGACAAAAGATTGAAACTAACCTCGAAAGATATTAACCATATGTAAGAGAGAGAAAAGGGCAAAATGCCTCAAAAACTCTTCATCAGTGGAAGAATAAAAGAATACAATACCTAATATAATGCAATATTGAATACATGACTGTATCTTCACAATTCTTTTTTTTCTCTCTTTTTTTATAACTAATATGTCAGGCAGTAATCTGATTCTTTTGTTTGTCATTTGCAGTTATTTCATCAAGCTTCTTCTGGACAAGAAATATGCATTGCCTTATAGAGTGCTTGATGCTGTTACTGCACATTTTATGAGATTCCTGGATGATGAAAGGGTTATGCCTGTCATATGGCACCAGTCACTTCTTACTTTTGTTCAAAGGTTGAATCTTTGTCCATTTAGTTGGTTGTCATTGCGGTGATTGTGTCCAAAATTCGGTTCCTTATCATTGTCATGCATGGTTAAAATCATAATTGATCTTTTATTCTATTCTATTATTGATAAAAGATATGTCAAATTGATACACTACCATGGATAAGATAACAAGATGGCCCTTCTAAACCTCATTTAAAAACAAATGTATATAGACTTGAAAGTTGTACTGTTATTTGCTAAACAAATGATTTTATTGAAAAAAATAAAGAATTGCTACGTAATCTTTAGTTGCCAAAAGAAGACAACAAGGTTATTAGATAAACAATGTCACAAGATATGTTAAAAATAAGCAAATGGACACAATTGCTCTATATTAGGAAAGGAACATGAAGAATT
Source organism: Nuphar pumila (assembly GCF_984573655.1). Taxonomy (NCBI): domain Eukaryota; kingdom Viridiplantae; phylum Streptophyta; class Magnoliopsida; order Nymphaeales; family Nymphaeaceae; genus Nuphar; species Nuphar pumila. Next base: position 30,131,676 of record NC_143250.1, on the reverse strand, counting down.
TGATAATGCTGTTAATAACTTTTAATAAATAATGTCTAACATATTGTTAGTTTGATTGAAGAACTGGAAAATGTAGGAAAACGAAAAGCATAATGGGATTTGCTTTAGATTTTTATATTGTTAGTTTGATTGAAGAACTGAACAAATAAAGTATGCAATTGTATATTTACTCGCCAATATCTATCTTCATGACATCTTGGCAAGGTATTTTGTTTATAATAATATGAAAAAGGTAAAGAGAGTAGTTGAAATGTAGGTAAAACAGAAAAACATCACATTTGCATAAACATTGACATAAAAATATCAAGATAATATAGTGATATTAGCATGTTCTAAACAACACCAAATATTTTGAAATATCATGTCATTATTCCTTTCAATTTATTCTTTCTATGTACTATGATAATATTTCAGTATTTTTAACAAACCATCAATGTCTCTGACTATGCACATATACGCCCACACACATGCACATGCACACACACAATCTGTCACATGGGTGCGGGGGCGCGGCACTTTCAAAAAACTTGGGTGCGGGGTGTGGCAAATATATATATATATATATATATATATATATATATATATAAGTCCAAAAGTTGGACGTAAATGACGCACCGGGTGCCGCACCCTCATGTGCACCCGTGTCGCATCGACGCGGGTGCGGCACCCAGTTGGCAGAGTCCCTGTGACATAGACAATCATATATACATAGAAACATATATGCACATACAGGTATGTATATGCATATGGAAAGAGTGAATGTCGTCATGTACCTAGATGCTATCTTAAGAAATAAGGAATGCTTAATAAATAATACTAAAGAATTAAGAAATGAATGACTAACCATAATCCATTAATAAGAAATGTAAATTCCTGCAACGACAAAATAATATAAGAAAACATGTGTACCCTCTAGTGTACCATACTGTATAGTAGAAACTGCTCGTTCCTTCATAGTTTATTGACTTTTTTGCGAGTCAAGCCATATGAATATGATCTATATGGTTTGTTTAGTCAAAACATGCTTTAGATAATCTGATCAGGTTGTATGAGCAGGTTTTTGAAGGGCTTTAAATTTCAACGGTGCACAATGCATAAAAATTTTGTGATTGATAATCATGTTTTTGCTTCAAAGTCACTTGATTGATAGTGCATTTTCTAATAAATGGATCATGCCGAACACATCCATAAGGTCAAACCTTATATATATATATATATAGTTGTGCAATTAAAGGTAATTTCTCCGCAAGGGTTTTCTTGGGGACATCTTCAATAAGTGATTTTTCTAGGGAAAATTTTGGAATATTTAAAAATGGAAAACTATAAATAATAATAAGAAACATAGAAAGATAATAGGTTTTCTATCATTTTTCTTGCAAAAATTTAAAGAAACTACTTTTAAAAGTTCCAAAATACAAAAGAAACCAAAAAATAGATAAACTGAACTTAAAATATATAAAATAAGGCTTTTTAAAAGATATCACAAAATATCATGATAATATCACCATTATTTTCATTTTGGTGGTATTTTAAAAAATATTGCAATATTTTGCCGATATTATTGGCCTAGCTGAAAATGCCGATAATATCATGCTATTTTCAAAATATATTGGTGACTATATGTGTGTGTGTGGACACTGATACTTGAGTTGGTGTCGAACATGGGTACAGAATGTCGGATGTGGCGGGCCTTGGACGTGGAAAACTATATATATGTATGTATAAAGAGAGAAAGGGAAATAATTGAGTGAAAAATAAAATTACTATTTCAGAAAAAGAGAGGGAAGTAGTCTTTCACAAATCTAACCCATGGATGTGATCGACATGCCTTGTTCAGTGGGGATTGCCATTTGGATCACCAGATTCTGACACCTGACCAGTTTTTTTCAACAATTGAAAAAACAACAGCCATAAATGCATCAAAATTTAAAAAACATTTTTCATCAAAATAGTATGATCCAAGGGTCAATCCTTAGCAAATGTGATGCGTCGTTTCAACTGTAATTCAACATGCTTGTCTAATATGGACATTTGCATATGCTGTCATAGCATCTTTGACTGCACACATGTATCCTTCAATGGTCATGCCTCATCAATCGCCTTTTTGTAATTATCATTCTTACAGTTGAAGTCATTATGTATATCCTGCACTAGTACTGCAAAGTTGCATGCATGCATGTGTCAATGTGGTTGTGTGTGTTTATGTAGTATTAGCTTGTGCTAATTCCTTTGAACCTGTTTATACAGGTACAAGAATGAACTGACGAAAGAAGATAAAGATAACTTGGACCGTTTAATTCAACATCAGAAACATTATTTGGTGAGCATCTTGTAGACATTACAGGAAGGGAATATGTGCATCTAGGACAGCTTCATATTCCAACATAATTTTTGTCATTCACTTTTTTCTGCAGGTTACACCTGAGATTCGCAGAGAACTTAAAAATAGCCGATGTCGTGGGGAGAAAGTGGATGACATCATGTCAATTTATATCCTTACTCAAGAACCACTTTTACATTTACATGGCTCCATCTAATAGGCTACACTTGTATATTTCTTACTGTACTTATGTATGAGCTAATATCTTTAAAGTGCCAAAAGTCTTGATTTTGTTCCTAGTATATGTACGAATGCTTCGGTTTTTTATAGTATACATTACCATAGTCACTGATATTTGCTAATATTTTGAAAATATCATGATATTATCAGCATTTTCAGCTAGGCTGATAATATTGGCAAAATATGGTGATATTATCCCGATATTTTTTAAAAATCTCATTTTTATATATTTTAAGTTCAGTTTTGTTGGTTTCTTTTGTATTTTAAAAACTTTTAAAATGTGTTTCTCCCATCTTTCTTATTATATTTATATTTTTTCAATTTCTAAACCTCCGAGATTTTCCCGATAAAAATGACTTTTTGAAAATATATCCGAGAAATTACCTTGAACGATAAAGGTGCCTATGATACATGACATGAAGGGAAACATTAAAATGGAGGATTCTGAGTTAGCCTTCTAAATATTTGAAATTGGATTCTGACTATTGTATTGTAATTCGATAGATTGTTTTGTGTTTGTTGTGGTTGGTCAGTTTTTGCATACAATATTAGTGTTGTTTCTGTATGTTCTTTTATTATTTTAATTTGTGCACATCTTTATTTTTATCAGTCTGATATTTTATTATTCATTTTGTCATTTTTGCTATTCATGATAATTCTGTATGATTGGATGAAATTATAGGGTATGGCAGTCTTAAGCAAAAACACTTGTTATTGAAATGGCATGACTGCCTACTGCTTTGTTAAACGGGTGATGGCCTCCCATTTGTTGTCCCTTGCCTTTGAGACTCCAGAAACATTGTCCCTCCAATTGCATGTTCCCTGTAGTTTGGCCTTGTTGTTTCATGGTTGTAATTATCTGGCCTTGTTCCATTTATATGGGAGTTCCGTTTTCTGAGGTTCTTTTTGCCTTTATGTTGTCCTTAATCCTTGTGAATGCATCTTGCTAGTTTTAATCTTACTCCTGACATGTCAGCATCCATATCCTCGATTGGATTAATAGGATAATCTGTTCTTGCTTAAACTGCTATTCAAAATTGTTTTCTTATTAGTTTTAACTTGGCAGATATTTATGAAATGCCATTAGATTGTGTTTATCTCAGAACTACATTATGGATGACATCATTGGCTAATCTTTGATACTTTTTCTTGATTTGTGCATTCTCATAAAAGTCATGTTAAACATGTGAATGCTCTCTTTTATGATTTGTCTTTAAATAGGCGGCTGTTGCTGAAACACCATTAAATTGTTTTTATCTTTTGAAGTAAAAAAAATAAAATAAAAGAAAAACACAGTTTAATTGTGTTATCTCAGAGCTGCATCATAAATGACATCATTGGCAATTAGCAATTGTTAAAGTTTGATTACTTCTTGTTTTGTATGCTCTCATTAGGTACACATGAAACTTGTGTGGAGAATCTCTTTATTTTTACAGACATGATATTTTGTTTGTTTTGGTGGTGATATTTCTTGTTTCCTTCACGCAATTCTACCCTCACCTATTTCGGTTATCAGTAAAACAATTGAGGAGGATCGGTGGAATCATCCCGAGGTGCCAATGGAAGAAGATTGATGCAGGAACCTTGTATTATGGCAGCTTGTTAAATTAATTTTTATCTTAATATTGTATACGATTACAAAAAACCCTTTTGTTTGTTTAATCAAGATGAGTCAGTAGTGAATGCTTTACATTTTTTTATTGAAATTCTTCTTTCCAAAATCAAATGGAAAATTATAAGGAACGTGATAACTGAGTATTAATAGAAAGATCACTTCATGGTATTCTGATTTGTGAGCATTCCCATTTTGTATGGAATGGTAATTTTTTCCTTAGCATGATAAGTGGCTGTTAAATGCAACAATCAATGTCATAAAAGAAAAAATGCTACAATCAATGTGGTGAAGATGTAATGTTTAAGAAATCGTTTTGGAGTTTTGGCAAATCGCCTGATCAATTTGATTTAGCACTACGTGCATTCCAGCTTGTAGTTCTTTCACAAGAAATGTAGTTCCCGAGAAAATTGAGTCGTCTTTTCTTCAGCACTTTTTCCTATAGGAAAACCTCATAATATCATATGATATTTTAGATTGATACTTTCTGGGCTAACACTACTTGATATAGCTAAGGTATGCTTCTTCCTTCCTTCTCCTGTACGGGCTACAACTATTTTGATGCCAGAATATTATCATTTTCTGGAAGAATAATGATCTTGGTGGTGTCCATGAAACCATGGAAGTAGGTTAATAGCATTATAGTGGCGGATATGCTTTTGAGATTTTACGGTATAAGTGGGGTTTCTACATTCATTACTTTATCCCTCTTTCCATTTGACTCGGTTCTGATTGTACCTTCATGAATTGGCTAGTTCCATATTGGTATTATGAACTTTCTAAATTATTTCTGCTCACGTTTTGAAAATTTACGAGCAAATTTTAATAAAGAGTTATTTCGAAACGGATTTGGCCACATGAGATGGGTTTCTTTTTAAAGATAGTTCAAAATAGCTCAAAGAGGATTCAACTTAAATGCTATGGTGATTTCATCCTTTATTTGGTTAGTGGGTGTTTGTTAAGAGGCATTCAACAATTTAAATGGTTAAAACTGGTGAAGTAGAGTTGGATGAATAGAAAGTAACCCAGACGGCCATTGGATCTGTCACTGAAAACTAAAGCTATCTTGGGGCGAATGAGATGGCTGGACAATAAGGTCGCACTTAAGGATGCCCGAACAGACCCAGGCAGCCCGAGTCCGTGCCTGAATCTTGTTGGCTTCAGCCTGTGCCCGATATTTATCAGGCGCCGTGTCTAAGTGAGCTGGGCTGGGCCCTTTAAGCCCGACCAGTTAAAGGGCCAGGTCCAGCTATGCTCCATTGTCATCATGTTTTAACCCTACTTGGGCCCAAGCCGTTGACTAGTAGGGCCGGGTCGATCCTCGATTCTTATCGTGTTCAGGCTGGGTATCCGCCTGTTGGTTATGAGGTCGGATCAGGTGATATGTCAAAACACGTTTTTGGTGTTTTGGAATCAACACCGTTGATTGCTGTCCTATCAAGAAAACTTTCTCACCATTGCTTTTTAATCGCAACACATTATCTGATTATCACCTTTGAATATTGGTATCTACATTAGTGCACCTGTCCTTGTTTGAAAACGCCACTGTGTAGTCACTCTTTTATGTACAAGTGTATAATTTTTTTTTCTTGGACGAAGTTCCCTGCCAAAGCGGGTAATCTCTAGGTGCAGTCACTGACACCCAAGCCCTCATGGAACTCACCAGTTAAAGGCACCCACACATCTGGTAAGAGTCGAACCTTGAGACCAAATGACCAGTACCTTGTACCCAAGTCCACTACCACTTGGGCAACCCAGGCATGTACATGATTACAAAATGAGAGAGAGAGAGAGAGACCTGAAAATGGTAGTGGGTGTGAGAAAGATGAAGATGGAGGAAGCTCTTGTGGCAACCCATAGGATGAAATATGTTGTGGGTGAATGATTGTCCTAATTAAAAAAAAATATCGGAAAGATTCTTCCACCCCTCAAGTGGAAGAATTTTTTTTTTCAAAAAATCACACTTTTTAGAAAAGCTTTTCTTTAAAAAATTCTCTAGTTTGCAATTGCATTTTTCTTCTGTCAAGGTAGAATTTTGGTAGAGAAAATATTTAATTTTGAAAATAAATAAACACACACACACACACACACACACATATATATATATATAGGTGCTTGAACACCTACTTGATGTTGCTGAGAGTCCATCGCGTGCACAATGGATGCTCAGCATTTTTTTTTTTGCAAAAATGCACAAAAATAGGTGAAAATGGTATTATCGGCGCTTTTACAGCACTGCTAAATCCCAATTCTGCTGGGACCTTTAGTGGCACATAAAAACCTAAAAGCTTTTTTCAAAATGCTGTGCGTCCCTGTGGACCATTTGGTGGCATTTTTATGAGCCGCTAAATCCTTATTGGCACAAAAACTCAAAATTTTAAGCATTTTCTATCATTTTTTTGCGCTGACCCTTCATCAGAAGCGTGCGTGGACAGTCAGCGTCATTAAGCACCTATTCATCAAGTACTTACATATTTTCCTATATATATATATATATATATATATATATATATATATATATATATATATATATATATATATATATATAAGTCAGAACGTAGGTGCTTGAACATTATGTGCTTGTGATACGTGGTTGATGGGGTTTTCGCAGTTCCGACCCATAAATGTGTTGGGCATGGTCAATTTACGAGGAATCCACATCTAAATCATGTGTTTTTGATGAAAAAAATGATATTTGGAGCCTCAAAATTTACAAAGATTTTGGACCGTTGATTTTTTGAACCTTATAAAAACCCACCCATGTGTCAAAATTGAACACTTCAAGAGCTAATCCCTATAAAATCAAGTACATGGATCACATTTGTACGGTCATAATTTAAAAAAAAAACAAAAAAAAACCTGAAAACCCCATCAAGCACATATAACAAGCACCTAATGTTCAAGCACCTCTCTCTCTCTCTCTCTCTCTATATATATATATATATATATATAGATAGATAGATAGATAGATAGATAGATAGATAGCAGGAGATAGCTGCTTCTCCAATCCGTGTCTACTGCTAGCATACCAGGCTTCTAAAGAGTTTTTTTTCTTAAAACTAATTATATAGGTGTTCTACATGCTTGATTCTATAGGAATCAACTATTAGATCATCCTATTCTACCACATGGGTAGGTTTTAATAAGGTTTAAAAATCATTGGTTTAAAAGTTTCATAAATATTCAAGCTTAATGTTTTTCATCCAAAAACACAATTCAAATGTCATTTTCTCGTAGATCGACATTGCCAAATTCATTTGTCGGGACAGATTTACTTAAAACACCCCAAACTGCCCTCCACACACACACACACACATATATATATATAGTTAATATTTTCTACAATAAATTATAGTTATAATTGACTTAGTAGACAACATTATTTTCTTTTCTTATTTGTTTTTTCTCACAACTAATACCATAGATAAGATCTACATGTTTTTATTAGCGGAACCGACCTTTGATTTGCTAGAATTCGACTTATATACAAGTTTTTCTGGCAATAAAAAAATCAACAGTTATGAATGAATCGATTTTTTTTAACTCATAAAAACATGTTTTTTCATTGAGAAAACATAATTCAATGATTGATTCCTACTAAATCAAGCATGCTTAACACATCTATGAGGTTAGATTGAGTCAACAACTAGCATCATGAGATTCCAACTCGATTATATGTGCCATGATATATATATATATATATATATATATATATATATATATATACATGCGCAAAAAACCATAACAGTGGATGAGTTTATTGTTGAACGATGTTGGATGTGACTCTACGTATTGATTTTGTGCAAAAAGGAGAATTTGCAACGGTCTTTGACCACCACTAATTCCCTGGGCAGAAAGTCATTTTTTAGCGGTGTGTGCACATCCGACTAACAACGGGCGAAATGTTCATCTTAGTGAAAACTGCAAGATCTTAGGTCACAAATCTAGATTTGGTAGAGGGTCACTGGATAATGGGGCATGTGCACGCTCGTGAAGCCACACACTCTACCTGATTGAGCTATTCTAGCTCATCTCTAAGTGTGGGTTTTTACAATCCTCCAAAAGAACTGCAAGATTGTTTTGTTGTCCTTCCCTGCCATGGCCATGGTCTTGTATAAGCAACCATGAAGAATTGGATTAGTACCATCATTAACTTAGAGATAATGCCTCATTATCCACAGTAACCCCCTCCATAATCATCATGTAGGTTATGTATTCAACCATTAAACTATGATTAATACTCATATTAATCCTACTTAATAGACCTAATTACAATTTATAATGAGCCCACCATCCAATGGCTCTTGGGGTTCCTCTTGTGAGACCCTATGGCCATATCTGGATCTGATACCAAGATCCAACATCTCTCACTTGGCCATACAGTGGCAAACATTAGTATTATGAAAAAATTTCACACATCAAGTGGATCATTCACTCATGCTCATTTTACATACTTGAGTCTTACTCTAGTCACATGTCTTGCAACGACATATTCAGAAACTACAATCGTCAATGGATCAATTTCCATGTCTGATGAAGATAAATAATCAACTAAGATTCTAGCATACATGGCTAAACATCAATCGATTAAATAAACTTGTACATTTTAAAGAGTTATATCATATTTTAATCATGAGATTTTTTACACATGTTATAGATTATTTATCACATAATTATGTAGACTATTCTATCATACCATAATTCATTACTCCATGTATGAAATAAAATGATCATATGATCTTGAGAATATATTCACCAAAATTTATGAATTTATCAAGTTACCATGCACATATAATGTGATCATGAGACTTATTCACATATACTATGCTTTATTCATAACATCATGAAATGTCTCATGATTTATGTCATAAAACTATCTTGCATAGTTATATGAACTATTCATCATATCAAGATTTCAATCATAACCCTTAATGTGCAATTTTATATTCATACTTTCATTCACATTTATTGCAAGAGCAAATAAATGCATATCACCATGGTGAATTATTTTGCATATGTATTGTTTAGGTTGTCTTACTTACAACACATTATAACATATGAGTCTTACCTTCTTAGTTAATCATGGGGTTTCTTATGGCTCTTACATGATCATACCATAAGATATCGTCATATTCTAATAACTTTACATAAAGTACTCATACAAACTAGTGGAGTACTATGAATTTTCATCAACTCATAGATCCATGATTAATTCTCATTTGTTAAACTCAAAAAATGTTCTCACTTTCAAAGTTTTCACCAAAGACTGTGCTTTCACTATCCATGTGCATCATTATTACATGCAACATGCCTTAACTCTCATCAAATTATTCACTACCTGATCATTGTGGATCGATATATCCAGATCCAAATTAACATTAAATATGACTAATATAATCATGTTGCAAATCATGCATAAAGCTTCTAAGGTATGAAAAAATTCTAACTATATATTCATACAAGCAAACCATAAGAAGCATGATTTATGATGAATCATATGCAAACAAGTATCTACATACATGTGTAAAATTATAATCCAACTAATTTAGCTTACACTTTTCTAATGCATTGCATTAAGCAATATATTCTCACTAGAAGCAATATACATTAGGATTAAAACTTAAGGTATTAAATTCACTAGATCCATATTCAATGAGAGTTGCCTTTTCTTTTTCATTGCCATTTAGATATGCCAAACATTATAAGCACGTTCATAAGCAGTCAAACCACAAGTCTGTATACATATGTGTTTATATCTATCGTTAGATCCAATCAAAAGACTATATCCAAATCCATTGAATTTATGAGTCTATATCCAAAACTTGACTTGAAATATCATCAAGTCCAACATGATCTAAAGTACAAAATGGATCTTTATGCTACTTTAAATAGCTCATAACAACAAACATGGATAACATATAATTTAATTATAGTACAAATCCATATCATTAGATTCCAAATTCAAAGAGATCCTTACTCATTATCCGGCGTTATACTTTTCAGGATCCAACAAAGGATTCATTAAATAATGAGACCCAATAAGGAACTACCCAAACTATATATATGCATCAAACATGTATTGTCCCATATAACCAAGTTAAGTAAACTTGAATGCCATTATTCTAATTTAGAACCACAATAGATCCATATAATTAAGACTAAATAAGGATTAACTATAAGCACATGCAATAATGTAATATGCAAAACGTTTTTAGATCTTATAGTGCTAATATAGATCCAATTTTCTATATCACGAACAAGTTTCATTTGGATCAAAACTAGGTTCATGAGTTTTAAATAAAAAAATGGATCTCCATGCCTGATTTATATTGAGTTATACCCTCATAAATCATAAGATAACTCATACAAGTATGGTAATTGGGCAAACAGATCCAATAGGCTCAACCAAATCCAATGACATTTTCTAGATTAAAAAACATTCAACTGAAAGATTCATTCATATTTAACCAGATCCAATATAGTTTTACTGGATTCCACTTGGTCTTATTAGAATTTGACCTATGTCAAGCATTATATCTCATCTAGTCTAACTTTGTCCATCATAAAGTTGGACCAATACAAGGATATTCCAGACTCATATATTAATAGGATTTAAACACGAACAAAATACAAAGCATATAAAAACAACATGAGATTACACAAAGCATTTCAAGATCCAATATAGATTTATGCATATTTAGATTGTTCAAACAAAACTATGGATTATATAGGATTTGACTATGGTCCAAATCCATTAGATTTATGGATCTATTATATTTCACACCCATTCCAAACCCATCAGCTAAGAGTGAACACTTGACCCATAACATGGACCATCAACTAAGTATAACACCTGCGATTTTGTTTTAGTTTTAATTTTTAAATTCAAGTTAAAATCAATTTTTAATTATGGTAAAATTCGAGAGCCTAAGTTGGCTAAGCAGTGTTTTGGATTCAAACTAGGTTCTAAGAGAGGCTCAAAGGGGTCACACCTAGCCCAGTGGGGGTGTCAGGCATGATCAATGTAGTCCACAGGAGCTCAGGGATGACTCAAAGCTATTTGGATCTTCTATAAATTAGGTTCGGAGCCAAACTTAAGTTTGGATCAAATATGGATTTGAATCTTATGTTTAGATATGGATCTTTAAATAGATTTTAGATTTGTATCTATTTGTTTAGTTTCTAGATCCAACCTAAATGGGGATTGGATCTGAATCAAACTTTTGGATCTGGACCTAAGTGGGATCCACTCTAAACTCTAGAGATCTCATTAGGAGGGTCTTTTAAACCCTAGAAGAATCTAGAGAGGGTGAGACACCCCCCTAGTGAACCCTCTTAACTAATTAGGTTGATTAGTTAATAATTAAGATAAATTAGTGGCTAATTAAGTTAATTAATTAATTAATTAATTAGTGAGTAAAATTTTGAAATAAGTTTTTTAGGGATGAGATTAGGTTAGTTTTGATAAGATTGGGCTCTAAGGAGGGGACCCTCCCCCCCCCGTGGAATTTCTATTACAAAAAAAAAGAGAGGAGTCTCTCTTATCTCTTCTTTCCTATTCTCTTCTTTTTTCTTCTTCCTTAGATTTTTTTTAGCAGCCATTGAAGCTTCTTTAAGGTGCTAAGACATGAGACGAAGTGTTGGTAGTTTCAAAAACATGTTTTAGGTTGAATTCATCCTACGTGTAGCATAGATCGAATGCAAATGCATAAACCGTGTGTCTTGCCGATTTTACATGCTGATCAATGATGGATCAGATCTGAAATATGTTTGAAAAAGGTTTTAAAAGTATTTTAAAATCAATATATGGTTTAAAACGGATCTACAGAATCATTTTTTGTAAATCTATGCCCAGACGGCTAAACTGGGAAATCGGGTAACCCGAAACACATAGTTTCGTGTTCCTATATAATTTTAGATGGTTAAATCTTTATTTCCAGCACGATTGGATGCATATTTTATTTCTTGCATGTGTTTACAATATGAATCATGTTTTTATAAATTTATTTTATACGTTTTATGATATTTTTGCATGCGAGCATCTTAAACTAATTATTCTATGCAAAAATCATGATTTATTTTGATAGTTTAGATTCCAAAACATATATCATGATCATATGACATCTCTTTATGACCGTAGATGATGTTTAGATTTTAAAGCATATATCATGAGAATTGCGGAGGACCTGAGCATGCCGGTAGTTTTTCCAACAATGATCGAGATTAACTCAGGTCGGTTACCCTTCTCTCGGTTGGATCTGAGCCCCACCTGATCGATTTATCGAATCTGAATCTTCGTCATTCGATTCGAGCCAACACCGACCGTATTTTCTCCTCTACCCGTCAAGCCATGCCAACACTGATCAAATCCGCTCCTCTGCCAACGGCCAGACAGTCGGTTGCCTCAAGTTGTGATTTCTCTCTTTCTCTCCTCCTCTGTCTCTCTCTTCACCAGACTGTCGATCAATTTTCATGGTCAATCAAACTACATGTGTCAGGGTCAAATCTTCAGCTGGCAGTTCTAAAGACCCTCCTACTATGCACGTTGTAGGGGGTTGTCGAGGGCTTGAGTATGTTGATGGTGATTCTACCTACGACGTTAAGACCGACACATGTCTATTCTGTCACATTCTATGGGTCAACAAAGTTTTTTTCTTTCTTTCGGTCGACTGCAATCTTGTGTTGGGGTTCAGATCTCTGCTCAGCAGATTTGATTCTATGCCGACAGATTTGATCTCACGTAGGGTCGAACCCTATATGTGCCGATCGGATCTGACCTTCGGTGGGTCAATCTATGCCTACTATGGCGGGATCTTCTATCTAATTGGTAGATTCGAGCCTTTTCTTATCAGATATATCCACTGAACGACATATCCGAGACATTGATGGTCGATTCTGCCCTCTATCTTATAGATCTGAGTCATTCATCTGTTGGACCTCTTCTCTGTCAGAGAAGGAGATTTTCACAACAGAACATTTTTTATTTTAATATATCTAGACTCACATGATCTGGATATGGATCAAAGCCCGACCGAATTTCGTGTAATGCTTCACTGCCTATCCCTCCACCACCCATGCCCTAAACCGACCCAATTTTGTGGCTCTGATACCAATGTAAGATCTTAAAAGGTCCCAAATATTGATTTGGTAGAGGATCACTAAATAATAGGGCATATGCTAGAAAGTCGTTGAACCTTCAATCTCTTGAAGCCACATGCTCTACCTGATTGAGCTATTATAGCTCATCTCTAGGTGTAGGTTTTCACAATCCTCCAAAAGAGCTGAAAAATTATTATATTGTCCTTCTCTACCATGTTCATGGTCTTATATAAGCAATCATGGAGGATTTGATTAATACCACCGTTAACTTAGAGATAATGCCCCATTATATATAATAATCCCCTCCATAAACATCATATAAGTTATATATTCAACCATTAAACTAGAATTAAAGATTTTAGACAACTGATTTTTAACCCTATAAAAATTTGTCCATGTGTTGGAATTGAACATTTCTAAGAGTCAATTATTACAAAATCAAGCATTTAACATGCATCCACAGGATCAGATTTTGAAAAAAAAAATGAAAAACTCCTAAAAAAATCTCATTTTGTACGGAAGTTCACTCTCTCTCTCTCTCTCACTCACACACACACACACACATGCCTACCCACCTTGTTCTGCCCCCTCAAAAATCATCATTTTTGGCATTTTTTTCTCACATCTAACACCATAGATGTGATCTATAGGTTTTGTTTAGTGGGAGCCAACTTTTGGATCATAGGAATCTGTTTAGTGATCCAAAATCAATGGCTATGAAGATACCAATTTTTTCTGGCTCATAAAACATGTTTTTTTCATCAAAAAAACATAATCTAAGAGTCGATTCCCAATAAATCGAGCATGGTAAACACACCTAATGGTTCAGATCTATCATAAAACACTTTCAAACTATGGGGGAGAACGAGAAATGGGACCTAATATGTTCAGTTCATATATATATATATATATATATATATATATATATATATATATATATATATATATATATATATATATATATATATATATATATATATATATATATATATATATATATATATATGGTAATGATAAGGTGCTCCCAAAGTACCTACTTCCACCTAATAGAAACTTTAAATTTTCAATTTTCTTAAAGTTTTTTTTGTTGATCTGACCCTATAAATATGATCTATAAGCATTGTTTTAGTAGAATATATATAGAAAAAATGGTAGCTGCTCAACCTTTAGGTCCGCAGATACCAGCACAAACATATGGGCCGTCCATCTCAGCCTTGATGGATGGTCTACGCAAAAATGCATATTTTTTGCTTTTTAGAGACAGTTTTTACTGCCACTAAAGGTCCCAATGGCAACTGGGACATTTAGCGACAGTCAAAACACTGCCACTAAAGGCCCCAGAAAACTGGGGCCTTTAGTGACTGACTTCTGACCACCACTAAAAATAAAAAAGCGAAAAAACACTGTTTTTTTGTGGCCGTGATGACGGCTCACAGAGTTGCACAGCTACTATATATATATATATATATATATATATATATATATATATATATATATATATATATATATAAAGAAAGAAAGAAAGAAAGAGAGAGTAATGCTTTCTTAGGCCCCCTTTTTCGTTAGGCCCTTTCAAAAATCATAGTTTTAATTATTTTTTTCTCAAGTCTAACACCGTAGATGTGATCTGTAGGTTTTGTTTAGTGGGAACTGGTTTTTGGATTGCCGGAATCTGACCTGTATACATGTTTTTTCTGTGATCATGATCCAAGAGTTGATCCACACTAAATCGAGCATGCTGAACACATCTAACTGTTCAGATCTATCATAAAATACTTAAAACCTATAGGGCAGAACGAGAAATGAGGCCTATATATATACAGGGTTCCGTGCTCTATATGATCTGCTAGGGTTGACAGGGGGGGACTATTTCTCTTTGCTCCTCTGAACATGATTCCTAGGGAGTTTTGGGTAATCAGCCCTGAAAAAGGCCGCATATATTGGCTGCAGTAATCTCCTTTTAGGGGAGAGCACGCACTAGAAGAAGAGATTTTGGTATGTAGAAGGTTTTTAAAAGGAATTGTCAAAAAACAATGTCCCATAATACACTAAAATTTCGTCATTCACAATTAGAATAAAAGTTCGTCTTTTACTAAACAGTGAAAAAACACAAGCCTTGGTATGACTGACCAAATAACATAGTGCGTACAAGCTCATAGACTTCGTGTAGGGCTCTGCTTGGAAACTGGCAGCTAAGATGGGAATTTAAATATATGGTCAAACTACCTTGGCGGTGGGTGTTTGGAAACTGGTAGTTTGGATGGGCGTTTATACATTTGGGAAGAAAAGTGAGACAGTGCCCGCACTAAAGAGTAGATTTGGCAGCTATCACTTTTCCAAATGCCGTCGGACTACCAGTTTCCAAACAGAGCTAAAATGTCATATTGAAAATAAAAATGAGTTATATCTTCAACTAACTTAACGGAACTAAGGTTATCTGAAAAAAAAAAAAAAAAAGACTTAACAGAACTAAGAGTAGATCCAAAGCTCATGTAAGCTTAGTTACTGCATGATTTTGACTTTTGAGACAAGTTGAGCGCATAAAACAGCATCAGATGAACTCTAAATTATTCATTCGGGTTGTTAGTTAGTTGTATGGTTTGTTTATTCAATTGTTAATTTATTCTTAATTTGTTAGGTGTTCAATGATATTATTTTTTTATTACTTATTATTGATTGATTTTATTTTGTATAAATGTTTCTTATTATGTGTTTTTATATTTTTTTATTTTTTATTTTATTTTGGATACCACCTAAGCCGCCTAAGCCTTTTTAGGGGCGTACCCCCTAGGCTCCTTCTGACACCTATGTAGCAATATGTGAAACAACAGAATATAGGACAGAATCAATGCACAATTAATAATGTTTCACATTTGAAAGCGCCGGTTGAAAAGATGACATAAAAACTGAGTTAAAAAATCAGCAAATAATATATATGGCCTTAATTTAACATTAATTTTACAATAAATTATGCCAAAAATGCACCAATTATGATAATTTTTCTTCAAAATCAAGTCGGCATATAGAAACCATGAGATTCAAGTCTAGATTCATTGTGTTTTGAATCTGAGATCTGCATAAATTGGACGCATGTTAGAGTTTTTGTAAAAAATAATTTTAAATATAACTTTTCATATTCAAAAACATTTTTCTCAAAAGAGCGAGTTTTTTTTCTGGCATACTGAAGATAGGTTTTTTCTTCTGCTTTTTAAAGTTATTTTTGGAAAAAGGCGTGTTTTAAACAAAGTTTTGCTATGTCCCATCATGTATACAGTTCAAACACAAAGTTGGCAGCCTTAAAACCCTTCAGGTTTATGCATAGGAAGATGAGTCAGATCCAAGTCATCCACCAAACTGCTTCACAATCTTAGGTCAAGAGTCTTCCTTTCAGAACTACCTAATTTTGCTCAACTTGTTTTAATTACTTGCTTTCTTGACACTTTCTCAGTAAAAAAAAGTTTGACTCAAAAAGTGGCTCTTATTATTATTATTTAGTAGTGATGGTGAGGGATTTAGGCCTCAAAATGTGTCTCTTTACTGAAAAGGAGGAAAAACAAAACACTTGCAGAGAAAAACCTAGCATCGGACAGGTTAAAATTTTCAGAAGCTTTTATCAAAGTCCTCTTCCTCTTTTTATTTCTGGTGTACTTTAGTTTTGCTAAACAAGCCTTAATGTTCTTAACCAATTGCATACTTAGTTTCAGCTGCATCGTTAAATGACGCCACCCATTTTGGTGATTGTAGGATAAATATTTGGTTACTTCCAATGCATAATCACATTTAGATCATGAACGTACTCTTAAACAGCAATTTCCCACCGGAATGTCCATTTGATCATAAGACTAAGCCATCAATACACCTGTAGGAGTGAAAATTGATTGGGTTGAGTCCACTGTTCATCACTGAATGTTAACACAAGTTCATGGTGGAAAGAATAACATATTACTGTAATGAGAATCATATCTTTGATATAAATACCAAGTGATTAAAAAACAAACAAGTTCTTTCCTTCTATCATAGTTGTCCCAGATGAGATGACCTGGCCTCAAAACACTGCCTAAGATCATCCATTAAACAAACATGAATTTTGTTTACCTCATAAGATAGCCAAATGTTTCAGAAAAGATGTATGCCATCTCTAAACTCATAATCCAGCCTTGCTTTTCAGATGTTGCTTGAAATCCATAATGTCGCCTTCCCATCTTGCCACAGTCTGGTTTTCGCATACCCAAATTTCCTCAGCCACCTGATTGATAAGCCTGAAGTCATGGCTGACCAGAACCAGGCCCCCATCCCACTCATTGAGTGCATCTGCCAATGAGTCGATGGTCTCTATGTCAAGATGATTTGTGGGTTCATCAAGGAGTAACAAATGTGGTAGCCGCCATGCCAACCATGCGAATATCACCCGACTCTTCTGTCCATCAGAGAGATTCTTCATCGGCATTACCTGTGCTTTTCCAGTCAATCCAAACTTTCCTATGGCAGCCCTCATCCTCTCCTCTTCGTTTCCTGGATATTCCTTCATCATGTACTGAAGCGCCGGCATGTCCATATCCAGTTTCTCTGCAAGATGCTGGTGAAATTGTGCAATCCTCAAATGGTTGTGACGCCTCACCATTCCATCTAAAGGAGCCAATTCTCCAGTCATAAGTTTAAGCAGGGTGCTCTTTCCAGCTCCATTTGGCCCAACCAGTGCTATCCTGGAATCCAAGTCCACACCAAAATCAAGGTTCTTGTATATAAGGTTCTCCGGAGTGTAGCCAAATGTCACTTCTACAAACTGCAGCACTGGAGGTGGTAGCTTCCCCACATCAGTGAATCTAAAGATCAGCACCTTGTCTCTGATCACCTTCTCAGTGAGTCCTTCACGTTCCATTTTCGCCAATGTTTTCTCCTTGCTCTGTGCCTGGCGTGCCAACTTGGCAGAACCATGTCCAAACCTTGCAATGTATTCTTTCATAGATGCAATCTGATCTTGCTCCCACTTGTACTGCTTCATCTGATTCTCTTCCAGCTCCGCACGTGTTTGTACATACTGGTCATAATTACCAGTATAAAGCTTCAGCTTCTTGTTCTGCATGTGGATGATGTTGGTACAGATACCATTTAGAAAGTCTTGGGAATGTGAAATCACAACAAGGATTCTATCAAACTTCTTTAGCATCTCTTCCAACCAGACACATGCTTCCAGATCTGTGCACAAAATAAATATGTTTAATAGAATAACTTACAGTGAACTGAATTTTCCTAGATCTAAAATGTTACATTTCCACAGATAACATATAAATGCTGACCAAGATGGTTGGTGGGTTCATCGAGTAAGAGGATAGTGGGATTCATGAAGAGAGCCCGAGCCAATGCAATCCTCATTCGCCATCCACCGGAAAAATCACGAGTTTTCTTGGCCTGCATTTTCTTGCTAAAACCAAGACCATACAAAATCTCTGCAGCTCGTTTCTCAGCTGTTGATGCATCCAACACTTCCAAACGCTCATAAATGCGCTCTAGAGTTTCTTGGGCATTTTCATCCTGTAATAATTCACATTTTCAGTTTTCTAAAATTGCTAGTGTTATATTCTTCTCAGGTTAAGGGCAAGTACCTCTAACAAAGATTCAGCCTCTTTCTCCAATCTTAATCTCTCCTCATCACAGTTTATGACAGCCTCAAGGGCAGACATATCTGAAGCTTCAATTTCCCTGGTGAGGTGATAGATATCCATGTGTTCAGGAATTGGAAGCTCCCTGCAGCCTATTGCAGAAAGAAGGGTGGACTTCCCACAGCCATTCAACCCAAGCAAACCATAGTGCCTGGAAACAAAATGACAGCAGAATCTCCATCAAAAGAGCCTCCAAGGTTGATAAAAGAGAATTGATGCAAAGTGTAATAGGACGTTACCTGCCATAGTTGAGCTCGAGCTCAGAATCTACTATCAGATCATGACCATGGAAAGTAACTGATAATGACTCAATCTACAACAAGAGGTAAACCAAAAGTCAGGCAACAAGAAATGCAAGAATTATGGGTTTGACTCAGAGTCAGGACACAATCCATAGAATATATTTCTATGGATCATTACCTCAGATCTGAAAAACATTTTAGATTGACCAAAATATACAAGAAACATAGGTCTTCAACCACGGTCTTGATCTAGAATAGTAAGGAATAAATAGAACAGAACACCATGAGTTGTAACAAATCAATCAAACTTAGCCATAGAAGCATCCATAAAAAGGACATTGTCAAAAAGCTCCAATCATAACTTAGAGCAGATAAAGTTTATAATCATACTTCATGTAAACATACAACGTACTAGGACACACAGTGAACCAGGAAGAGGCGAACAACATGCAGAACCACACTTGAAATACCATCAACTAATGCAATATAAAATATTCTACAGGCCATCTGAATGGATAAGGCTTTGCCTGGAAAGATACTCAAGAAGATTTTCAAGCATGTCTAAAGGAATCTTTTTGGAATATATGATGCTGATACCCAAAAATGCAACTTGTATATTGCACGCACCTGACTCAAACTGAAAATAAACCTGATATAAAACTGCATGAGATATTAAGATTTTCTGCCTATGCCATGCTTATAACTTGATAACACATAAGGCAGCCTTATGATGTCACCCTCAATAACACATGCTAACCATGAAGATCGGTGACAAAAAACATACATAGGATAATGGTGTTACACAGTGACATCATCCAATGAGCATGCCCTTAGACTTGCTGGCTTCATTAATTCAAAAGGCTATCTGATTCCTTAGAAGGTTTTGCGCTTTTCTACTTTTTCTATTGTAGAACTTGATAACAGACACAACCAACCCATCTTATCATAATAGATCATACTTTATGCTTCAAGTGACCAGACCATAAGGCCATGAGCATGTAAACGGAGACAAGATGCTCAAAGTCTCATTCCCTATCTAACAGGAACTGCTTGAAAAAAAACATCATTTAAAACAACAATTTCGATAGATTCCTAACTAGCCTGACCTCCACTACTGATGGAGAGGTTAAAAATCGAAGGAAGAAAGGTGATTAGATTTTGCTAGGCCAAGATAACTTTCTTATGTTTCAAGTATATAACAAGAAAAGAAACAAAAGACCGACTAATTATTCCCTCATTAAAAACATTAGATCTCTCTCTCTCTCTCATGCATTACATTCTTAGAAGCACATGCATAGCCCTAATCGAAACCCAAACATTAATGATATTATAGACAAATATTTTCACATTCTTAAATTCTCATAAAGCAAACAAAATTCACACCAAATTGCCAAGATTTCAACTTTAACCATAATCATATTTTGTAGCATCAATTTGATGACATTTTGATGAACAATGAAATAAACAAATGAGATCCATAAAGCAAGAATGAAAGGGTTAATGTTAATAACTTAAAACCTCAACTTCAAAGGGCAAAAATCAACATGTTCATGCTTAATATCAAACTAAAATTTTTAGTGAATACTTTATGTGCAGATGCATATGAAGTTAGCAGAAATTACTATCAATGAACACATGATAGTTTCTCTGTCAGTAAAACCACAGAAGGAAAACAAAGGAAAGGGAAAAAAAGGCATACTACAATTAAATTCTTCTCTTGAACGGGATTCATGCAGTAAGAGCAGAAGAAAAACTACTCATTGCAAAAGCTGAGAAGACACTAATGAAGCTAAGCCAATCTCTGAACTCACTCATTTTTACCAGCTTGTCATAGCTCCCTACTCATGCGAGTCCACATTTACTTATAGTAACAATCAGTTCAAAGTGCCAATGCATACGTTCTGTTTAGCTCTTCTTCATCACCTAGAGCTAAGATGATCAAGGCAGATTAGGTTGCTGATCAACCATACAAACTTTAATGCGTTATTCATGATTTGCACAAAAACAGTAAGAAACAGAAATGCTATTGTGAAAAAATGTCAAAAGACTTTGACTGGCCTTTTTTTTAATCTGAAGATTGTTCAGCATCATATTTAGTTGATGATTATGAAAATAACATATTTGTCAGAAAAACAAAGCATAGCAGCATATTCATTTAGGCTGCTATCATGTTGATGAATTGTGCCATGACACTGTTTCGCTGTTTCTGCTCCTTACATACATTCTGACCATCAGCTTCTTTAACATGGCCCTGGCCTCCATCTGTTTGCCCCATAGCAAACTCTGGCATCTATATGTAAATACTTTGACACTATGTCATACAGGTTAAGCATTATAGTCTAAAATATGTTAATGCTTATATATAGGTTTTTTATGCACACTTCTCTACTACAATTCTGAACTCTTCTTTATATGTCTATCATATGAGCTCATTTCTGTGGGTTGGTTTTGTACATTACAGATGCTGCAACAGTTAGAGTGGAATAGTCTTTGACAAGAGTAGCACAAGTTAGGCATCTATAGAGTAGGAGGCTTTTCTATAATATATATGTATGCATATTATGTATATAATATGCAAGATACATACATATATACATCTGTACATATGCATGTATGCATACACACATGTTTTGTATTTTATATCATATCTTGCATATTATATACGTAATATGCATACATATATATTATAAAGTCACATGTTTCATGCCCGCCCGTAGCTACCGCAGGCTAAGACTAGTGGGGCCAGGTCTCCGATCCAAGGGTGCGGTTTCTGCATGTAACAAACAAAAAACTGAGATAAATACCCGCGACACGCACTCACACCCGCCACACGCTATATATCAGACAATCTCATCTGTTTCAAATTTCAATTCTTGCTTGAATGGCTAATCTAAACTAAATGTCTTTAATCAGTTCCGATTCCATTAACGGACAAGCATGAGTTAGACACTGGCTAACCAATTCCAGTGAACCGGGAAGGCCGAAATGGTTCGATGGTAAATGATAAATTCACCAATCTCAGATTCAACCGAGTATTAAACAAAAAAAGGCATTAAGATGGTTTCACATAAAAAACAAAACACTCATAGTTTCCCGTAATTGCTGGAAAGCAGTTCTCCGTAAAAAGATTTAATTTGATCCCTCAATCAATCAGAGATTGTGCGCATATCACAACGAGCAACTTCAATTGGGGAAATCTCCAAGATGTAAATTTGATCACCATAATAACATTGACATCACCAAAAGCATCAAGGAAGATAAGTACACAAATATCAACAAGGCTTACATGGATATCCCGCGAGAGGAGATGAGTCGTGAGAACTCCGGTGCACGTCCGATCCGATAAGCGCAGCGCATCGACTTCGTTCGCCAACCTGTCGCTGGCGCTGCCGCTCAGCGCATCGGCGGAGGCCGCCTTGTTAGACGCCCCTGCGGCAGCAGCGGTGGTGGAGCTCCCGGACTTTCCTCCTCTCTTGGCGGCAGCCGCTGCCTTCTTGGCTGCTGCCTTCTTCTTGCTGGCGTCCGACACCATCTCGTTCCTCCGCAACGAAGAGCAAGAAACAAAAACAACCCCTGATCTGAAAACCAGAGAAGCTGCTGCTTTCGATATTCTTGCCCTACAAAACCAACGAAAAAGGATCGCACGATATGAGCGAAACCCTAGATCTGTTGTTGCGGCTATTTTTTTGACACGCACACACTCTCTCTCTAACGAAATTGACGAAGAGAGAGCAAAACCCTAAAACACGGAAGAGCGGACACAGCTTATTTATTTACTTGCTCAAGCATGCCACAAGCGATTCTCAAGAGGGAATGTACCGGTTCTTGGGTCGGTTCGGATTTGGGTTGGATATCTAACCGACCCAAATTTGTTTGGTCGTTTTTGTAAACGGTTCTGATTTGGATTGGATGTGGTTAATACCATATTCCATTAATTGGATGTTGGCTAAACGGATTCACATTTGGATGGTAAAAAGCTCATACCAGATCTGCTTTTTTTACATGTAAATGGAATCGGATATCTGTAAGTACTCGGATATTTGTCAGATTCGGTAGCAAAATATTAACACCATATCCGACATCCAGTTATAATTAGATACGGTTTTGGCTTAACAAATGCAACCAAACAGAATCGGAATTTGGTTGGCTATGGGATAAGATCCGACTCATTAACACTTCTGTTTGGTCCATTCTTGCAACTCAAGTCAATATAGGCAACATGTTATCGTTGGCTACCAATATCAAAAACCGATATATATATATATATATATATATATATATATATATATATATATATATATATATATATATATATATATATATATATATATATATATATATATATATATATATATATATATATTTTGGGCGTATCTCGCCACGTTATCGCTAACTTAACATTTTATGACTCCCATTAGATTAAATAGAAACTTGTTTAACCATTAAATCAGTTAGTGTTGTTTCCACACGATCCAGTGGGACCAAAATCTATGTACCAAATTAAGATAAAGGGAAAAATATTCAAAAAACGCACTTAGAGTTTGTGCATTAGTAAAAAACACAATTAAGTTTTTGATTTTTTTTTTAAAATGCACCTAAACTTTTGCATCATTAATCAAAATCAAGTTTTCACCTAAGATATCACTAATCCAAGGTGAGTTAAGAGGGTAAATTGACTAATTAGCCCTTCGAAGGCCTCCTTTCTCTTTGTTTTCGCTCTTTATTTACCTTTCCACTTCCGTACATTCCCATCTGCCCAAGCATCTTACCAAGTTCCGAGTGCCTTCCCTCCATCCTAAAGGTCTCTCCACCAAGACTTCTCTCACATACCCTGTAAAGCTGCAACATCCATCAATAAAGGTCTCTCTCTCTCTCTCTCTACAAAGAAAGAAGAAAAACAAATACTGTTGTTGCACATCTTAGACATGGATGGTGCAAAACAAAAGGTTGTTGGTGTATGGTGCAGATGGCTTGATAGAGCCAATCTCCAAGATCTATGGCGTTGGAGGAGCCTATAAGATATTTCGTGTACATATGATAAGAGACGATAGAAAGCTCTGTATGAATGATAGCATATCCAGAATCCAGATTTTATTCCCTATATATGATTTTGCCAAGCCATTAGTACAAACTGCAGAGCCACGCCTTAAACTGGTTTTCAACAGAGAAAAACTTGTGCCTATCTTGCTTCATACTCTTTGATTTTAACCCTATAGTAGTCCATTGTTTGACTTGCTCCATAGCCTACAATTGCTTAGCTCATGATTAGAAAAATGGGTTGATGGATCTTAATCTTAGACAACATTGCAGCTTAATTAGAACTGGTCACCTCCCAGCATTTTATCGATATTTTTTTTCGTTCAAACTCATCCTAGCAACAACCATGAATTGCTTAAACTTTGAAAACTTAGGTGCATTTTTTATACATTTTTGAAAATTTAGGTGTTTTCTCCCATATTAATAAAAAGTTAGGTGCTTTCTTGAAATACAATGTTAAGGGTAAAATAGTAATTTTATAATACATTTAATGCTGAACTTGTTGAAAGTAAACTCTTGGACCTTTATAATTAACCATGATATTTTTTTAGGTGAAAAATAACCATATTGTCCTCACAATTTGCTGAAATCCTCCTCATGTTCAAAATTTTGATTCTTGATTTTTTAAGTTATTTTTACACTTCACACTGGCGAACGTATTGATGTTCACACGATAGATACATTGTTAAAAGGTCACCACATCTCAATAAAAAAGAGATTCTCATGAACATTTGGCATACTTGATGAAATTCTTATAAAAGAATTTGTGAACCTGTCTAAGTTGAATCATAATAAAGAAGATTTTCATATCAAATGCATGCATCTTTTGAGGGTTGCAAGCCCTATGCGAATCTTTTAAAATTGAATTGCTGCATACGTTTGTGGCTATATTTATGGCAGTCTTGACATTTGCATAGACATCATGTGAACCTCTTTTAACTAAAAGCTCGCTTAAAGTCAAAATGTACATCCACAATTATATGTTCAACCTTCGCAAATCCGTGTTATGGATGTCCCTAAACTTCGCATGTTTTCTGATTCAAGCTTTTCAAGTTCTTGTCACACATTTGCAGACGTCGTGACCTTGTAGATCCCCAAAAATTTTAAAACAAAAATAAGGGTTTTCATGATTTTTTTTAGAAAATGGTCTGAAGTCCATAAATGAAGTTAAGAGTTTATGGGGCATGTTCTTCAAGGTTGTGCATCTTTCCTATTTTGTTGAACAGGGATCAACGATACCAAGAGCTCAAAATTTGTGTTTTTGAGATATGTGACTTGTGAGTGTATGTACCTCGTGCACAGATCCTAAAAGAAGCGAGTTCGATGGCGTGAGTATAACACCCCAAAATTTTAACAAAAAATATAAGATTTTATTTCTTTAATGCAAGGTCTTATCTGTGACATTGCTCTATCCGGACAAAGCTCTATGTGTCCTACCTGAGCGCAAGTGCCAACATATATCTAAAAAAAATGGTTCACCACTCAATGCATTTTTGTAGAGTGCAACTCGAGCAATCACGTGTCAACTGTGTAATTATTTTCTTCAAAAAAAATGAAAGCAAGATAAAGCCATATACAATTATGTTTCCATTGACGTGAAACTAGAACATTAGGCTAAGAGTCACTTTACATCGAAAAGGTAAGAGTGCTTAAAATCTAATATATTAGATAACTTTAATTCGTGGATTCATGCCATACGTGACAAGCTCCTAATTTTTCTTATTGAAAGGCTTTGTCTCATGTTGATAAAACTTTTTGAGAAAAAAAAAGAATACCAGGTAGTATATGTTAGGTGTTGTGGTGACGAAGGTAAAAGAAAAGCTAGAGGAACTAAAGATAAAGACACAACAACTACGTGTGCAAGTAGTGCATCGTCAATGATGTTAGTACGAAGCCTGCGACCGATCTCACAGTTACAGTGTTGATCTTAAGAAGAACTTGTGTTCTTATGAAGAGTGACAGGTTAGCGGGATTTCATGTGAATATGTCATTACATATATTTTGTATGAGGGCAAGCTGTCAGAGGATTACTGTGACAAGTTCTTTACAGTTGAATAATATCGAGCTGCATATAATGCATATCCATTATTTTTTATAACAGATAATGTCACACACATCGTTTCATTGACTCTTATATTTGTCTATCCACCAAAAGTGATTTGTAAAGTAGGGCGACCTAAGGCGAAGAGACGGAAAACAAAATACAAAGATATTGTGCCATACAAGTGCAATGTATGTGGTGAGGTTGGCCACAACAGGCGAACACATAAATAACAATATGCTAGAGCACGTATGATTTATCAAATATATGATTTGTTAAGAGTTGTTTAACAATGCATAAACATTTTATTTTTTTTAATGAATGCAATGTATGAGCAATTTCATTTTTTTTACAAATGCAATGTATGAGTAGATTCAGTTTTGAATTTATGAAATGAATGCAATGTATGAGCATATTTAATTTTAAATTAATGAAATAAATGCAATGCATGAACAAGTTTATCATTTTGAATGAATGAAATGAATGCAGTGTATGAGAAAATTTGTTTTTTTGAATGAATGCAATGTTTGAGCATGCTCATTTTTTTGAATGAATGCAATGTTTAAACATGTTTTTTTTTTAATGAATGCAATGTAAAAGCAAGTTCATTTTTTTGAATCAATAAAATGAATACAATATATGAGCAAGTTTATTTTTTGAATGAATAGAAAAAAATTAATATATAAACGTGTTCATTTTTTTGAATGAATATGGTCGGATTTCAAGATTCGTAGGCTAAGAGTTAGATTGCAAAGGAGGTAATTTTGTCTCAATTATTTGCTCAAGAGAAGAGAGGATCTGCGAACAAAAACAGTAACCTGATTAACATTAAGAGGCTAAAGAATGAATACCCTAATGTTGAGCCTTTTACTATTTCATCAATTAATGATCTAGTAACGTAGTATGTCGAACCCTCTAATGTTGAGATATGTACTATGAATATTTGTAACATGTTTATTTTTTAATGAATAAAATAAATATATATATATATATATATATATATATATATATATATATATATGAGTAAATTCATTTTTGCATAAATGAGTATGACCAAGTTTAGTTTGAATGAAGTTATATCATACTCTCTGACCAAAGTGCACGAAGTCAGTATAAAATATAGGGAAAAATGACCAATATTTGTGACGATGAGGAAGTCATAAAATATATGCGAGGATGAGTAAGTTTGCATATATTTTATGCATACTTCCTCATCCTTGCAAATATTAGAAAATTTTCACCTATATTTTTATCTCATACATTGAAATCATTTAATTCTTTTACAAAATGATGTTGCTCATACACTGCATGCGTTTCATTCTTTCACAATATAAAGTTTCTCATACGTTGCATTCGTGTCATTCTTTTACAAAATGAATTAATAGTAATACATTGCATTCATTCCATTCTTTTATAAAAATATTGCTTCTCACTGCCTCTTTGATGAGGAGAAAAATAGTATGTGCAGAGGTATTTTCATCTCTTGGGCCTCAAGAATGTGGCATATCACTGCTTTCTATCCCACCCATGCTATGTGATCGAATGTTGATTATGAGATACATCGGCTCTGTGTTGGTAAAAAAAATACAGTATGTCATCAATTCTACATCATCATCATTCGCGATCTCTATGATGAGAATGGGTTGCAGATTTCATTTCCTATGCCACTCATGCTATAAGATGCCCTTATTGGAAAAACTCATTGTCGATGATTTTTCATCGATGAAGTATCATCGATCTCCTCACCATCAATGCTTGGCCCTAAAAAAATGACCATAATTTTTCACTGGTTGAAGACCACAAAAACCTTAATTTTGCTTTTATACTATGCTTGTATGAAAATATGAATATTTTATAAGATTACATCTAATTGTGAAAAGATACAAATATGTCACGCTCTGAAATTCTTTATCTAAGATATTTGCAAAGTTACAATCATAAAGCGGTTAACAAAACTTATTTTTGCATGCTTCCTGAATGCCACAAAAAAATATGTGTGAACATACATTTAAGTGACATTTAAAAGAAGAAAAAAGAATGTTCACACAATATCCCATGACTTTGGTACAAAATATGCAATTTTAGTAAGGTATTTGCAATTTTATGATTAATAGAAAAGACCAATCCTTTAAAGTGAGAGTTTGTGATACCCGACAAGCAAAGCAATATAACACGTCGTTTTTACGTATGGTCATTTTCTGTTTTATCAATTCATTCTCAATATCTTAGGTTGGTACATACCATTCACAACCAACAAGTTATTTTGTTTCCAACCGACAGTCAAACTCCACTCGTTGCCCAAGAGGAGTTTCTATATTTTGGTTGCTTTGAGATGTTTTTACACGTTTATTTGTAACTGAAAAAAAAAAGTTTAGATGTCTTATGTTTTTGAAAATGTGATAGCTAAGAATAAAAATGGCCTCGATAAAATAGCATGGGCATTTAACTGATCTATTTGTTCTTTAATAGACTCCGAACAACCCTTTCTAATTCCTTTCTGGACATGAATGTTCAGCATCATCCCCGGTCTTGCTGTGAAAATTCAGCATCATCCCAAGGACGATCTATGTGGCCAGTAAGAGGGACAGAGGGCTTCTCCTTGGAGAGAGAGAGAGAGAGAGAGCAAATAGGGTGGAGGCAATTACTGTAGAGATGAAGAGAGATCTTCAAGATGACATGTTTCACGTCCATACTCTGTTCTGTTCTTTTGTTTACATACACTTGAGCAGTATTTTTTAGGACGAGAAACCCTAGCCCAGTATCAGGCCAGTTAATGGACCCACCGCCAAGCCAGGAAAACCCCAGACGGAGCCCACTGACCACCCTCTCACCTTCAAAAGCTATGGACACACCCAGTGCACCAGCGGGGTTTGAACCGGTGCCTTCAGTCCATCGTGTGTCGTGTCTAACACTGAGGCACTTACCTTCACAACCACCCCGCTGGCCATATGGGTGTCCGCTCGTATTGCTATTTGAAGCAGTAATTTTTCTTTATCGCTTATAAATAGTAAATAAAAGTACGTTCAAGTAGAGCCAAGCAAGAATTCAGTTGAAAGAATAAAAACATGATACAAATGACAACTCCAGATACTCATTAATAAACAAGAGATAATGGAGTGAGCGAGATGGGCTGGATGGGTGGAGTCACACCATCGTAACTAAGGGCTCCCAGTTTAAATATTACATGTGCTATACCGCAGCCATATAGTAATAAAAAATGATGGAGAAATTGTCACAGGTCCTACCTTGGCATGCAACATTGACTGCAATCATGCATCAATCCAGTCCTTGAACAGCAACATAATGTAAAGTGGGGCATTTACAGCCATTATGGCCAAAACAGATTTAACAACACGCACAACTCGTAGAGTCGAAAACTTTGATTTGTATCTTGTAAATCCATGTCCCTTGATGTACTCGTCAGAATTTAATACATCCGCTTCCACACCTGGCTCAAAATATGGCTCTGTTTCAAGAGTGATTTGTTTTTTCGCTGTTGGCCGCATGACAGCAGTGCCCCTGGAAACAACCACAATAAATTCAAACTGCACACAA
This sequence comes from Nuphar pumila, assembly GCF_984573655.1. Taxonomy (NCBI): domain Eukaryota; kingdom Viridiplantae; phylum Streptophyta; class Magnoliopsida; order Nymphaeales; family Nymphaeaceae; genus Nuphar; species Nuphar pumila. The sequence continues at coordinate 30,101,870 of NC_143250.1, read as the reverse complement.
ACACAGTACATGGTGTGTATCCAACTTAACAAATACAGCCCCTGGACAGGCACAACTCACGCACTTTGCAGAAGTCCTCACATTATTTGAAGACATAAAGGGCCCCTTTAAGGATTTCTTCACAATATGCATTGAGCCTTCTGCATCCCATATCATCTCATATTCACAGTTCTCATCTTCATCCTTTGCTTTAGTCCCAGGCTTCAGGCTGCTGCTAGCAATGCTTTCCATCAATGCAACCAAATTAGTATACCATTGCCAGCATTGCAAACCATTTTTTGGCCACAAAGTGAGCAGAACAAGGGTCATTACAAAGAGGACGATGTACCTGCTCATTTTGCTCATAAAGACAAGATCAGTGACTGAAGTGGCATCAGACTTGTTAAATTGATCAACTAACATTAAGAGTCAAAAAATAAAAAAATATAAGTTCACAATATTCAAGTGGAATTACCAGATATAGATGTGAGTTTGCTTTGGAAGAAAACACAGTTGGGCAGATACAAAATCATCCAAGTTGGAGATGTTTGGAGAAGGCATAGGATGCACAGAAAACAACATGAAAGAAGGATATAAATTCCCTTGCTGCCAACTAACAGTCCCAACTGTGTGCTACATAGGAGCAACAACAAAATCTGTCAGAATTCAACAGACATGGAATAAGAATGATCAAAACACAACCACAAAAACTACCTCTGTCACAGGTCCATGTTTAGCCATATGGGTCACAGTACATTGATCATGATCATGGCCTGAAAGTATAAGTTTCTGAAATGTATATTAATTACTGCAAGTATTTATGCACATTTGAAAGAATTGAATTTCCAATAGTTATGCCAAAATAAAAGGATCATCCATTGCATATTCAAGTAACACAGAGAGGGAGAGCGAGAGAGAGAGAGAGAGAGAGAGAGAGAGAGAGAGAGAGAGAGAGAGAGAGAGAGAAATATACATACAGGTTTAAGAAGATCTAATAAATGGACTGATGTTTGTTCAGAAAGATAATTCTGATACCTATACCAAAAGTTCAACCATTAGAGCATTAGATATTTTGCATTTGCATATGTTGAAGCAAATATAAAAAACAAAATTTTCTCCTCCCGGCACCTTTGCCCTTAGCCCCTCTACCTTCCATTATGCATTTCCCTTATTTCCTAGGGGTATTTATAGGAAGGGAGGAGAAGAGAGCAGGCTAGGAAATATTCTCATTTACATTTAAATTTAATTTTAATTTTATTTTCATTTATTTAAGATATTACAGGTATAAGAAAATATCTTTCTATTTGAACCTGTTAAAAATAGAGAGAATTTCAAATCCCTGAAGAATAAGAAGTCAACCCCATGATTTCAGTACAAATTTCAAAATTTTACAGATGGGTCCATGATCACCTCTCTAAAGCCAAGGCATTTCTTTGGTTTTATATTTTTAAATTGTTTACTTTTATATTATTACTTTGTTTTAAAGTCCAAGAGAAGATTTATCATTAGGGGTGGAAATCGGGTCGGCTTGGCAGGCCGACCCGGCGGGTTGGCGGGTCAGCATGCCTCAACCCGAACCTGACCCGTTTAATAAACGGGTCGGCTGTGGCAAACACGAACCCGACCCGTTTATTAAACGGGTAACCCGACACGACCTGTAATAACCATAAATTTTAGGCATTTATTTAGGAATGTTATATAGAAATTTCATAACATTGTGATTTGGGCCTGAGATCCAAGTCTCGGATCCGGGACCCATAAAGGGATCTTTACGTATATATTTATCTCGTATAAACTTATATGTATATATATAAGTGCAAAAATTTTAATTAAGCGAATTATTCAAGTGATAGCTATGTATATAATGCATAAATGGGCTTGGGATCCACATTTCGGATCCAAGACCCAGATAGGATCCTTATGGATATAGGTAAAATACCCTATATATACATATAAATGATTATATACATATATATACATATATATATATATATATACATATTATACATGTATTTTTAGGGGATCCACGATTGGATCTATTCGGATCCAATCCGTGGATCCATACCGAGTGGGAGGCACGGGTTCAGAACTACGACCGGGTGTGGATCCCGAGTCGCAGGTCGCAGACCCGGACCCGACCCGCTCGTTAAAACGATAAAGAGGAGGGGGGGAGGGGGTTTAATAAGGCAACCCGATAAGGGTTGCCCGATTTTCTGTAACAGGCGTTAGGGTTCAGAGAGAACCCTAACCCCGATCGCAAGGAAGAGAGGGGGGGTGGATGGGTCGCAGCCGCCAGAGTTGTGGTAACGGCCTCCGCCACTTTCGGAGGGCCTCCTCCTTCTTCATAAAAGGTCGGTACCCCTGTTCTCTCCTCTCCCATCTCTCTCTCATCTCTCCCTCTCATTTTCGTGCACATCGTCAGAGCCTCCATCACCGGCAGCTTCCCACCCGCGGCAGGCATACACGCCACCCTTGTCAAGCGGAGTTTCTTCTTCCTCGTTGTTTTCCCTCAACCTGAGTTCGACAGTGGGGAGATCGACCTCAGCCGACCCTTCTCTCTCAACGGTTGTCTCCAATCCCCGGAAAACTCATCGGAGAAAGGTAAGACTCTTCTTTGGAGTCTGGGCGAAGAATCGAAGATGGGTTCGATTCCGTGTATAGATTCGAGATGAGAAACCCAAGGAGCTCTGCGTGGTTGGTAGGATTTCCTGTTTTTCTTTAGGGTTCCCATCTGTTGAGAGATGTGTGTGTGGGTTCCGTGAATGGCAATTCGAATTGTTATTTTGGGGGTTTTTGATTCCGGTTTTGTGGTTGTCGGAAACACATAGTGAAAGGGAGATTTGGGGTACCTTTCGATATGTGCAAACCGAGTCGATTTCGGCAGCTATGAAAATCTGAGTGAATGGAGGTAGGGAATCCGAAATCTGCAAATTTTCGGGATTTAAGATTTCCCTGATAGAAGGGGTTTGATTTATGTTAAAGGGTTTCAGATCTCTGTTAACGAGTTTGTTTTTGGATTTTCCTAAGAGGGTTTACGGATTTCTGATGGGGACAGATACCCTGAAATCGTGAAACAAGGGTTTTCCCTGTTCTCATTACCCTGAGCGATTGGTTTGAGAATGAATTCTTTTTTTTGTTTTGTTTGACAGTCCTTATGGTAATCGATCTGCCTTGTTGATTTCTGTCATTTTATGCATGATATTAGTGAGATCAGTGTATTTAAGTTAAAGTTTTGTTCTGTGAAATACAACCTTTGTAATCTATTTTCTGTGAGATGAAGGGTGATAAATGAATTTGCGGGTTTCTGAAAATATTCATACTAGCCCCTGTACATTGATACGTTAGGCTGCCAAAATTCCCTTATAGAAATGTTTGATGGTAGTTTAAAATGAAGCTTAGTAGAAATGCTTATTTTTATTTCTATATAATGTTGAAGATAGACAGTTTAAAATATGCATTTACGGTAAACTGAAACCTTATAAAATGTTTATTTTCATCTTTAGGTGATGATGTTGGCTGTTAATTGAAAATCTGCACTTAGGGAAAACTAAAACTTAGTATTTAACATCATTTTCACCTGCAATGCACATGAGCTGCCTATGCCATGACCCACGGTTTAACGGGAATCGAATGTTATACTTGCCTTTGCCAGTCGATTAAGGCGCTACTCTTGAAAGCTTATGCATTTTCAGCATAATCAGTGGTTTTTGCTGGACGGCCAACTCCAGCTGATCCAGTCGGCTGGGCTGGTTGACAGGCTCAATCGGCTGGACTGAATTGACTATATTTTCTAGCTAGGAGGTTGGCGGGTCTGGGATTGGTAAGCCCGACCAGTTTCTCAAGCATATGTAGAAACTTACACTTCTGCCCGGTGAATATGTGAAATGTTATCTTAGCATATCATTTTCCTGGTTGTACAATCATGAATGTAATCATGGAACGGTTATTGATATTTTTGTGAGCATGTATGCTTGATGAGAATCTGTAATGTATGTGCACACTCACACACTCAAAAGAGGTATGCATTGGTGAATACACATATGTGATGTAGGTAACACACATAACAAGGATGCATATGATTGAGAAATGACATGCTTATGATTGAGTTTATATTTGCATGAGTACACATGCATTTGACACTTTGGCTTAGTATTATGAATAAAACACTACTTTGGTTTTATTATATGATGCACCGATGGCCTAAATAGACCATCACCGTCCTGGAGAGCCGTGGATTTGGTTTCTTTTCACATATGTTTTTAACTGCATCACTTAAACCACATAAGTTGGTATAACACACTACTACACTGTTCTAGTTGTCCTCACGGGCTGAAGTCCCGTAAGGGTCCCCGCAAGGGAGGATGCGGGTTTCTACTTTACTTTTGCATATAGTGTTGCAAACTTAAAGAATTGACTTTAATAAAAATATAATGAATAAGAACAATATAATATACGTTCTGGGATATCTCATCTGGAGTATGGGAATCTTAAAGATCCGGTCTTGGGGAGACTGTGAGGATACAAAAACTCCGTGTGCTGTAATTTTGTCCCCTGAACCCGATATTGAGGTTCTTTCTCTTTGTCACGGTTTTAGGGAGAGTCCGCCACTTTACCTGGGGGTGGTGTGTTCGACACAGCTGTTGTTTATGGTACCAAGGAAGTGACACTTGTTGGCGTGGGGTGTCCCTTGTGTCCCTGACATTAGATGTGGAGGTCTAATGTTCCGAAGGTGATTCGGTCGAGAGCTAAGTTGGAACCCAGTAATAAAATATAAATTGTGTGCTAAGCTACCCTGGGAACCTACTTAACTTCAGGGTTTATACCCGTTTGGTGTATCCGCAGGCAACGATAATTAAAAAAAGGAACTTAAAGTTGTGTGCATTTAATATGGCATGCATATGGCAAAATGAAACTTAAATGAAAGATAACAAAATGAATCATGCATTGCACTAGCATATATAACTGGTTGCATGTATAGTTACTTAAATTCTACAAATTGTTATATCTGCACTCACTCAAATTATTACATGAAATCTTATCCATGTTCTTTGTCTCACCTGGTTTTCTTTAGAAGTAGTTGTGCTCAGAATTTTGGTTCTGACACCCTACTTTGTTGGTTTTTCACAGGAAACGGTGAGCAGTGAGGTTGGACTGGCTTCTGGGAATTGATGAGTCATACTTGGGCTTGACAACTTCAGCAGGGGACAGAGTGGCTCTTTCTTTTGTTTCAGTTCTTCTTGCTTTTTCAGTTGCTGTTTTATTTTGAGTCGAATAAAACATTGTCTCTGAAATTTACTCTTATTCATAAATAAAGAAATTACTTTGGTTCTTATGGATGATGGTTGCAAGTTCATTTATGATGTTTGGGCTATCCAGTTGGAATTGGAACTGTGATGACCCCGGGTCTCTGGGAAGTTTTCCCCAACTCTTAGAAAAAAAATATTTTGCATTTTTAAAGAGTATGAGTTGGGGTCGTTACAGGTTTGGTATAAGAGCCACCACAAATTGTTATATCTGCACTCACTCAAATCATTACATGAAATCTTATCCATGTTTTTTGTCTCACCTCGTTTCTTTAAAAGTAGTTGTGCTCAGAATTTCGGTTCTGACACCCTACTTTGTTGGTTTTTCACTGGAAATGGCAAGCAGTGAGGTTGGACTGGCTACTGGGAATGGATGAGAGTCATACTTGGATCTTGACAGTTTCAGCAGGGGACCGAGTGACTCTTTCTTTTGTTTCGGTTCTTCTTGCTTTTTCAGTTGTTGCTTTATTTTCAGTCGAATAAAACATTGTCTCTGAAATTTACTCTTATTCATAAATAAAGAAATTGTTTTGGTTCTTATGGATGATGGTTGTAAGTTCGTTTGTGGTGTTTGGCTATCCATTTGGAATTGGAACTGTTAGAACCCCGGTCTCTGGAAGTTTTCCGCACTATTTAAAAAAAATAAAATATTCTGCATTTTCAAAGGGTATGTGTTGGGGTCGTTACAGGTTTGGTATCAGAGCCACCACAAAGACTTGCAATTTGATCATCTTTAAGTATTAAATTCTTATTTTTGGTATGTGAGCCCTATCCTGAAGCGTCAACAAGTTGTGACTCGTCCTCTAGAGCAGTCTTCTTCACTGGTAAGGCTATCTAGTACTGTTATTTAAAGCATATGAACTATGCATGATTGATTGCATTCATAGTTCAATTTTTATTTGTGTGAAACTAAAAGTCTTAGTGTAATGGTATGAACGATTGTTGTTCGTGATCAACCCCAAGGGGGTAGGATCAGTAAGAGTCTAATTTGTGAAAGATATGTGCGTTGTAGATGTCGTACTCACGCCGAGGTGCTTTGTCTTCCACTGATGCTCCTGCAAATTGGCAAGAGCAGAGAGACTTTATGATGGAGGTCATTCACACCCTGACCGAGACTATGACGGCCCAGGCAACCCAAACTGCTCAAGCTCTGCAGGCTGCACAGGCTATGTAGGCGGCACAAGCTGCTTAGGCAGCTCAAGCAGCGCAGGCGGCTCAGGCAGACGTGTGTGAACCTCCGGTCGACGTTGGTTCGAATTTGGGCGGCGTTTCCTTCGAAAGGTTCCTAAAGTTGGATCCGCCAACTTTTTCAAGAAAGGCAAACCCAGAAGCTGCAGAGAGCTGGGTCGAGGAGATGGAGCGGGTGTTCGACGTCCTACCTGTCCCCGAGGATAGAAAGACACCTTTTGGGACGTACCGTCTGAAGGGCAATGCCAAGAAGTGGTGGGACACCCTACGAAGGGTGAAGTTCGCCGGTTGGGACGAGATCATCTGAGGAGTGTTCAAAGAGGAGTTTTTGGATGCATATTTTCCTTCTTGCGCTGAGGAACAGATGCAACGAGAGTTCCTTGATTTGACTCAAGGAACCATGAGTTTGGTGGACTACACTACGAGATTCCGGAGTCTCAAGAGGTACTGTCCGAACCTCTTCAAGAGTGAAAAGGCAAGGCGGCGAAGTATGTGCACAGATTGAAGGATGGGTTGCGGACTCGCGTCCTGACGAGTCGGCCTACTACTTTGGCTGATGCGATCGAGTCGGCTACCGTTCTGACCAAGGATTGGGAGAGTTCTAGAAATATATCGCAAAAGGGAGGCATCAATGGAGGGGATGCTTCGGGCGGAAAGAGGAAGGACCCACCTGCAGGTGGAAAGACTCAGGGTGGCAAGAAGCAGCAGACCCATGAGGGGCAACAAGGAAAGACCCCACCAACATATCGCAAGTGCGATAAGAACCATACACTAGGTTTTTGCTCGTTGTTTAAGGGGATTTGCTATCAGTGCTGGCAGCCAGAGCACATTGCTCCTTTCTGTCCGAACAAGCCAACGGCTCAGGAAGGACAACAACCACCTCAACAGCCACAACAGATACCTCAACCGCAACAGGGTCAACGGAGGACTAATGGGAGGGTTTATGCCGTTACAACAACCACACAAGACGATGAGACTGATCTGGTCTAAGGTATCTTCTTAGTTGTCAATCATTAGGCTCGTGTGATATTTAATTTTGGTACTACCCACACTTATTTGGTACGTTTTGATTTCGCGGACGAAATTCTTTTAAGGGGGTAGGGATGTAATAACCGTAAATTTTAGGCATTTATTTAAGAATGTTATATAGAAATTTCATAACATTGTGATTTGGGCCTGAGATCCAAGTCTCGGATCCGGGACCCATAAAGGGATCTTTACGTATATATTTATCTCGTATAAACTTATATGTATATATATAAGTGCAAATTTTTTAATTAAGTGAATTATTCAAGTGACAACTATGTATATAATGCATAAATGGGCTTGGGATCAACATTCCGGATCCAAGACCCAGATAGGATTCTTATGGAGATAGGTAAAATACCCTATATATACATATAAATGATTATATATATATATATATTATACAAGTATTTTTAGGGGATCCACGATTGGATCTATTCGGATCCAATCCGTGGATCCATACCGAGTGGGAGGCACGGGTTCAGAACTGCGACCGGGTTTGGATCCTGAGTCGCAGATCGCAGACCCGGACCCGACCCGCTCGTTAAAACGATAAAGAGGAGGGGGGGAGGGGGTTTAATAAGGCAACCCGATAAGGGTTGCCCGATTTTCTGTAACAGGCGTTAGGGTTCAGAGAGAACCCTAACCCCGATCGCAAGGAAGAGAGGGGGGGTGGATGGGTCGCAGACGCCAGAGTTGTGGTAATTGCCTCTGCCACTTTCGGAGGGCCTCCTCCTTCTTCATAAAAGGTCGGTACCCTTGTTCTCTCCTCTCCCATCTCTCTCTCATCTCTCCCTCTCGTTTTCGTGCACATCGTCAGAGCCTCCATCGCCGACAGCTTCCCACTCGCGGCAGGCATACACGCCACCCTTGTCAAGCGGAGTTTCTTCTTCCTCCTCCTTGTTTCCCCTCAACCTGAGTTCGACAGTGGGGAGATCGACCTCAGCCGACCCTTCTCTCGCAACGGTTGTCTCCAATCCCCAGAAAACTCATCGGAGAAAGGTACGACTCTTCTTTGGAGTCTGGGTGAGTAATCGAAGATGGGTTCGATTCCGTGTATAGATTCGAGATGAGAAACCCAGAGAGTTCTGCGTGGTTGGTAGGATTTCCTGTTTTTCTTCTTTAGGGTTCCCATCTGTCGAGAGATGTGTGTGTGGGTTCCGTGAATGGCAATTCGAATTGTTATTTTGAAGGTTTTTTATTCCGATTTTGTGGTTACCGGAAACACACAGTGAAAGGGAGATTTGAGGTACCTTTCGATATGTGCAAACCGAGTAGATTTCAGCAGCTATGAAAATCTGAGTGAATGGAGGTAGGGAATCCGAAATCTGCAAATTTTGGGGATTTAAGATTTTCCTGATAGAAGGAGTTTGATTTATGTTAAAGGGTTTCAGATCTCTGTTAACGAGTTTGTTTTTGGATTTTCCTAAGAGGATTTACGGATTTCTGATGGGCACAGATACCCTGAAATCGTGAAACAAGGGTTTTCCCTGTTCTCATTACCCTGAGCGATTGGTTTGGGAATGAATTCTTTTTTTTGTTTTGTTTGACAGTCCTTATGGTAATCGATCTGCCTTGTTGATTTTTGTCATTTTATGCATGATATTAGTGAGATCGGTGTATTTAAGTTAAAGTTTTGTTCTGTGAAATACAACCTTTGTAATCTATTTTCTGTGAGATGAAGGGTGATAAATGAATTTGCGGGTTTCTGAAAATATTCATACTAGCCCCTGTACATTGATACGTTAGGCTGCCAAAATTCCCTTATAGAAATGTTTGATGGTAGTTTAAAATGAAGCTCAGTAGAAATGCTCATTTTTATTTCTATATAATGTTGAAGACAGACGGTTTAAAATATGCATTTACGGAAAACTGAAACCTTATAAACATGTTTATTTTCATCTTTAGGTGATGATGTTGGCTGTTAATTGAAAATCTGCACTTAGGGAAAACTAAAACTTAGTATTTAACATCATTTTCGCCTGCAATGCACATGAGCTGCCTATGCCATGACCCACGGTTTAACGGGAATCGAATGTTATACTTGCCTTTGCCAGTCCATTATAAGGCACTACTCTTGAAAGCTTATGCATTTTCAGCATAATCAGTGGTTTTTGCTGGACGGCCAACTCCAGCTGATCCAGTCGTCTGGGCTGGTTGACAGGCTCAGTCGGCTGGACTGAATTGACTATATTTTCTAGCTAGGAGGTTGGCGGGTCTGGGATTGGTAAGCCCGGCCAGTTTCTCTAGCATATGCAGAAACTTACACTTCTGCCCGGTGAATATGTGAAATGTTATCTTTGCATATCATTTTACTGGTTGTACAATCATGAATGTGATCATGGAACGGTTATTGATATTTTTGTGAGCATGTATGCTTGATGAGAATTTGTAATGTATGTGCACACTCACACACTCAAAAGAGGTATGCATTAGTGAATACACGTATGTGATGTAAGTAACACACATAACAAGGATGCATATGATTGAGAAATGACATGCTTATGATTGAGTTTATATTTGCATGAGTACACATGCATTTGGCACTTTGGCTTAGTATTATGAATAAAACACTACTTTGGTTTTATTATGTGATGCACCGATGGCCTAAATGGACCATCACCGTCCTCGAGAGCCGTGGATTTGGTTTCTTTTCATATATTTTTTAACTGCATCACTTAAACCACATAAGTTGGTATAACACACTACTACATTGTTCTAGTTGTCCTCACGGGCTGGAGTCCCGTAAGGGTCCCCGCAAGGGAGGATGCGAGTTTCTACTTTACTTTTGCATATGATATTGCAAACTTAAATAATTGACTTTAATAAAAATATAATGAATAAGAACAGTATAATATACGTTCTTAGATATCTCGTCTGGAGTATGGGAATCTTAAAGATCCGGTCTTGGGGAGACTGTGAGGATACAAAAACTCCGTGTGCTGTAATTTTGTCCCCTGAACCCGATATTGAGGTTCTTTCTCCTTGACGCAGTTTTAGGGAGAGTCCGTCACTTTACCTGGGGGTGTTGTGTTCGACACAGCTGTTGTTTATGGTACCAAGTGACACTTGTGGACGTGGGGTGTCCCTTGTGTCCCTGACATTAGATGTGGAGGTCTAATGTTCTGAAGGTGATTCGGTCGAGAGCTAAGTTGGAACCCAGTAATAAAATATAAATTGTGTGCTAAGCTACCCTGGGAACCTACTTAACTTCGGGGTTTATACCCGTTTGGTGTATCCACGGGCAACGACAATTAAAAAGAGTAACTTAAAGTTACGTGCATTTAATAGGGCATGCATATGGCAAAATGAAACTTAAATGAAAGATAACAAAATGAATCATGCCTTGCACATAATCATGCATTTTTCTGCTATGAATAGATCATGCATAATTGAATTGTTCTCTAAATCATGATAGAATGATGGGTGTATGTTATTTACTTCCTAAAAAGCATGTTGAAAGATCTTGTTACTTAGTTCTTGTATATGCTCATGCGTTACTGTTTCTTCCTGCTTAGCATATATAACTGGTTGCATGTATAGTTACTTAAATTCTACAAATTGTTATATCTGCACTCACTCAAATTATTACATGAAATCTTATTCATGTTCTTTGTCTCACCTGGTTTTCTTTAGAAGTAGTTGGGCTCAGAATTTGGGTTCTGACACCCTACTTTGTTGGTTTTTCACAGAAAATAGTGAGCAGTGAGGTTGGACTGGCTACTGGGAATTGATGAGGTATACTTGGGCTTGGCTCTTTCTTTTATTTCAGTTCTTCTTGTTTTTTCAGTTGTTGCTTTATTTTCAGTTGAATAAAACATTGTCTCTGAAATTTACTCTTATGTATAAATAAAGAAATTATTTTGGTTCTTATGGATAATGGTTGTAAGTTTGTTTGTGGTGTTTGGGCTATTCAGTTGAAATTGGAACTATGAGGACCCCGGGTCTCTGGGAAGTTTTCCGCAACTCTTAAAAAAAAATATTCCGCATTTTCAAAGGGTATGAGTTGGGGTTGTTACACGACCCGCCAACCCGTTTAATAAACGGGTTGGGTCTGGTAAACGAGTTGGCGGGTTAGTGGGCGTGTTGGCGGGTCAGGTTCGGGTAAACGGGTTGACCTGCCCGCCTAACCCATTTATTAAACGGGTCAGCCGGGTTGGCATACCCCTAACACGAACCCGACCCGTTTAATAAACGTGTTAGGCGGGTCGGCCCTTTTATTAAATGGGTTAGTTTAAGCCAAACCCGAACCCGCCTAAGAGGCAGGTTGACAGGTCGTGTTAGGTTTTGCCACCCCTATTTATCATAATTTAATTATAAAAAATATTTTCCCTTCAAGCATACCTTTTAAAACACTTGGATAGATAAGAACCTCAATTGACTTTTACTCTGTTACTTGGACGTTAACATGGGTGTTAGTATCGGACGGGAAGAAGTGTCAAACACGATGTGACTTAAAAACTAGACACGAATATGAATATATATATATATATATATATATATATATATATATATGAGAGAGAGAGAAAAGAGAGATTTAAAGAATTATACAAACAAAACCATAAAATATAAAATGCACATTCCTTTCTCATTTGCAATCTTATCCTTCATGATTTACACCAGTGTTATCAATACAATACAATATGATATATCGTAGTATCAATAGGAGAACCGATACAATTTGAGACCTATATCGTATTCGGTACAATTATCGTACTGATACGACATGGACTGTACGATACATGGGTCTATCATATCGTATTGTGTGATACACCATGTATCGTACAGGTCTAGCATTTTTTTTTTACTTTTTCGACACTGAAAAAGTGGCGACCAACCACTTATAGGGGGGCATTTTTCAACCCCCAAGGGTCATTTTGATCCCATATTTTCAAGTTCTCCCTCCCAAACCCCTTTTCTATGCCTACCCACTAAATTTTGAGATCAAATCTACTCTAAAAAGTAGGGCTTCAACTAGATCTGAGCCCTAAAAGTGTGATTTGCCTCAAATCTCACCTATTTTCGTCCTACCCAATCTTTTTTTTCCTTCTAACCCATAAAACCAAACCCTAAAACCCCTCATTTTCATCCTACACACTCATTTTTTGGCTTATAACAATTAAAACCAAGTCATAGCAGTATGATTTATCCTAAATCTGCCTATTTTCATCATAAACATTTTTGTGCCCTCTAACCCTCAAATCCTATGTCACATGGGTGTGGGTGCGGGTGCGGGTGCGGAGGTGCGGCACTTTCAAAAACCTTGGGTGCGGCAGAGGCAAAAATGTAAATATATATAAGGGGGGTCCGGGGGTTCCCCCCGGCGCGGGTCCTGCTGACCCTGGGTGCGGTCAACGCACCCAGGGTTGGGTTGACCGCACCCGCACCCGCACCCGCGTCGAGACGCGTCGACGCGGGTGCAGCACCCCTCTAACTGAATCCCTGTTACATAGCTCAAATCTAAACCCTAGAGGGTTTGATTCAACATATTTGGAGCATGGTTGCATCAAGAGACATGGCATGGGATCATTGTACACTGGTTTATGAAAGAAATAGGATGTTGAACTGGTACAACTATTGTAAGAGGCAAATTCATGGAAACCTTTTTAGCTAACATAGGGCTTAATACGGCCACTTGCACTTCTCAAAATCTGCCAAATGTTGTGAAATGGCAGATGGATGAGCTATTGAAGGAATCTTAGAAGAGACAAAGCGATAGAAATTGGGGGCTACAATATGTCCCAACCCTATAAAGAGCTAGAAATGGCACTAGAGGCGCATGGGAAAGCAACTGACAGCGTGATTGGCCCCACTGAGGAGTTGGAGATCTTACGACAATAGAAGGGCAAGGGGTGGAGGTGGGGACAAGCAGCAACTCATGGTGGACCTGGTGGTGGTAGTAGTAGGGGAAGGAGAGGAGATAGGAGATTTACGACTCCAAGAGCGCAACCAAATATACGCTCTGCCATGACCTCCAAGCAAATGATTGAATAGGCAGATCTAGCAATTGGGCATTTTTTTATGAGACTTGCATAACATTCATCGTTGCAAACTCTTATCATTTTCAGGCTATGGCTGATGCAATAGCCAGTATAGGAGCTGGTTACAAGATGCCCTCCTATCATGTATTGTTCATTGTGGCCAGGTATGCAGTTGAAATTCAACGTTATTATATTTAATTATGTATTTTTGTGTTGCAAGGATTTTCTCTCATGATATATTTTTTTTGTTGGTTTAGATCAATGGTGGAATAGGTTTGGTGGAGATGCTCTTTCATTATCTAGGTTTGCACAATGTATTAAGGGATGCAGCACAAGTAGATGCAAGAAATTGGAGTTTTTCATAGTGCATCCACATAGAAAAAGTAATAGATTGGAGCCTCTTGATTAAATGATCTTGTATTTGTCGCCTACAACATGAATGAAGCACAGGTAACATTAAGATACTTAGTGGATCTACTTTAGTACAACTTGTGTATTCTAATTAATATCTTAATATTGAAGACAAATACAAAGAGAATCGAGAAGACACTAGAGGAGCAACTACGGTTCCATTTGTACTGACCAAGGTTGTAAGTATCGTATTGTTACATGTATCGGTCAAGCCCAAAATAAGATACGTATAGTATCATATCGTATCGTAAAAAATAATAAAAAATAATAATAAAATAAAAAATTCCAAAAAATCATGAAAAATTAGAAGAAAAAAATCACAAAAATTCTAAAAAAAATCATAACACATGAAACAATGATTAATTGCACAAAATACAACAATAAAATCATATATGAAGCATTAATGTCTCTATGAGTTGCATAAGACATCATCAAACATCAACTATCTCACAAGAACAATGCAAAATATTAAATATCTTGTAATTAAAAATATGCCACAAGACTTATACTTTCATATTGCATAAATAAAAATATTATGGCAATATTTTCACTCGATTTTCAATCTATTTTCATTCATTACTTAAGTGGCCCATTGCCATGCCGGATCATCTAATGTCATCTTTGTTGAAGTGTGGAGCATGATTTCTACATTGATATAAATCACTAATTTCCGCAAATCCAACTTCGTGATAAGTTCGCAAGGGGTAGCGTCCCTTGGCCGTATGGTGGGGGATCGGGGGCATAATTTTTTGAGGTTTTGTAATTTTACTCAAAATAAAGATTTTTTTACCTTAACCCACATCCTTGAGTGAAAAATTTGTGAAAATGCACTTTTACTTGAGCAAACCACAAAAGTCATCTCTCTTGCGCACGGATCGATCCCCAAATCACTTTTACAACCAGAGTTGTCAGTTAAGGAAGCGGGAGTGAGAAGCGAAATCGGGGCACTTCTAAAATTTTAGGAAGTGGGAAGCGTGGGACGACTTAGAAACGAACCGAAAATCATCTCAAAACAAGAAGGGAAGCGAAGAGGAAATGAAGAAGGAAGTGACCTAGGATTCAAGTGGGAAGCAAATAGGAATCGAGATTTCCTGATATTGGAAAAAAAATTGTTAAAGGCTTCAAGACCCCCCCAAAAAAAACTTCACTTCCTAATATTGGTAAGCGAGTGGGAAGAGAGTGAAAGCGAGTGGGAAGCAATTGGGGAAGCGAGTAGGAAGCGAAATGGAAAGCGTGCTTCCCATTTAAAAGGATCGCTTCCCTGTGCATTTCGGAAGCGACACATTTCGCGCTTTCATACCATTTTCGGTAACCTTGCTCACGACTCCTAGGGTGTGTGGATACCCCTCTAATGGCCTCTATACAAATGAGGAAGTTGGACCTCAAGAGATCTTTAAAACCTAAAAATTAAAAAATAAGTTTCAACCCTTTTTAAAGTGCGTCGAAGGTTGTATTGTATGATATCGTACAATACAGGGTTGTATCGTACGATACACACTAGTATCGCGAGTTTTATGAATTTTGCAAAGTGATTTACAAAGTGTTTGGCAATCAGTTTTATCATCTTTTATATATGTACCACATTTTGAAAACTAGTTTTGTTGTTCAAATGAAGTTTGCAAAAGTGATTTAAGATCTATTATGTTGTCTTTTCGAAAATGTCCTTTTCAAATGTCTTATTTTAAAACCCTAAAAACCTAATTATTAAGATTGTAATTAATTGCTTATTGAGCATGTAGCTCATTAAATGTTATTGTTTTCAAAATGAGAATCTTGATAAAAGTAGCAAGAATTTAGAGAGACACTCAGTTTATTTCGATGAGAATATGGACAAGGAAGTCAAGCATAATCAACCACAATGGAGTTATTGGTGATTAGTTTGATTATTTAGAAGACATTGTAATCACCTCGCAGTTCTACTTTATCTTGTAATGAAGATTTTAATGGAAGATGAGTTAGTAGATAGAGTTGTACAAATGCTATGTAAATGTTCATTTTCTTATTGCTTTTTTAAAGTTTTGTTTTGTTCATTTAAGACCCAAAGATAGAACTGAACTGCACAAGAGTCACACCCTAAGACATGAGCAATTATGGACTTGTTTTTGGGCGTGACACCACAGACATTTGAATGAATAAGATCAAAGACTATTTCAAATTCTATCTCCATAGATCCAAAAGGTAAGGCATGACTCTTTGCTAGCTTGCAACTCTCACACTCCTTTACATGGTCTGACACAAAAATTTTAGATCCATCCAAACTATCAAATGACACAAGATACCTTAATATATATGGAACTAGAAATTAGACCAAACTGTTAAAATATGTATATATAAATATATATATATATACATATATTTATATATATATATACATGCGTATATATATAAGTATATATATACAGATATTTTCACTTCAAATACCCGATAGGGGTATTTTGTAATTCCCCATGTACTTTTTACTTTTAGGTTTTTGTTTTTATTTTTATTTTTATTTTTATTTTTTTTTTCCTTTTCTTTTTTATTTTTAATCATTGTAATAGGACCACTAGGGGCCCCACCTTCTAGTCGTTGGGAGCCCCAACGGTCATTATATGACCGTTGGGGCTCCCAACGACTAGAAGGGAGCCCCTATGTAGTTCCTCTCTCCCCTTTTTCTCCTCTATAAAAAGAGGGCTCTCCCTCTTGCATTGTAAGGGTTTTCAACCCACTTTTTTTCCTTCTTCCTTCAATATATTTTTTGCCTCTAAGGCACTTTACGCTTTAGTGTGTTATTTGCGCACTTTAGGTGCTTGTGTTCTCGGCTCCTTGTTTGACTCTTTTAAAGAGTTCGTTGGGTCATTGGTGCTTCCGCTATTTTCATTACACAAACCGATGATGCCACAACATAATCTCATCCAAAACTACAGATCCTAAACTCTTGACCATAGTTCTCATATACTCAGCCCAATACAAATAATTGATCCCATCTAATTTCAATAGAATTACTTCGATACTTTCCTTCTCCATATCACTCCAATCCCTAACTACAAAAAGAACTGCACAAAGACAAGAAACATAACAAAACAAGATCCAAGCAATGTTGTATATATTAGCTAACCGAACCAAATCCAACAAACACCCACAATAGTGTGCCTATGCCAAGAATGTACAAAAAACCTCTACCGATGGCCACAACAATGCAAAGACACCTTCAAAATTGCATGATGCCAATGTCAAGGGTAAAAGAGCACAATACGTCACACAAATAGGGCAACTACAGCAATTGATACCCAAGAAAATGCCCAAAAACACTTTACTGCCAGAAATAAGGCACTGGATCATTTCAAAACTCAACCAAAGGCAAAAAACGTGCACCCAAACCACCAAAAATAGCTTCCTCACTCAAAAATGACCCAAAACATACATTCATCACCCTTAAAAACCACCAATCTGATCAGAACCACTCAAAATCTCAAATATGGACAAGAAATTATTCATACCCTAGAAAATATTCAAAAGTTTATAAAAAAACCGATACAGCTCTGATCGCAACAATTCTTGATTTGTTGGACTATTGAATTCAAGCTCTATCAAAGCCCTACCTCAACCGGACCAAAGCTGACAAGTTGTACTAAGTTGCTGATGTCAGCATGCATGAATTTCAATGCAAGTCTCTAGCTTGACTAGAATGGAGTCTCCATTTCCTCCTAGTCTCGATCTCAATCTCCCTTCAATTTAGATATGGCTCTGATACCATATCGAAACAAAAAGAGAGGAAATAGGGTGAGAGAGCATAGAGAGGAAAGCACAAGGAAACTTCATTACGCCAAAATGAAGAGGTTACAAAGAGGATGACCCTCTTTGCTAACAAATAATCTGAAAATGGACTAAAATAGACTGCTAACTTTGACTTTACAACAAAAATCTGAAAAGTACAAGAATACCCCTATAAATAATAAAATATGCATAGAGGGATAGCACACACACAGATATGATACCGTATATTACATTCCTCAACTGATCCATTAAGACCCTGACTCTCATCTATAACCCAACCACTGAATCAGACCCATCTGTAACCATTACCCAGCACATTTTACATAACCTGCTTGCACCCCAGTCAACCCAAATAAAAACACGCCAAATTACAATGCCATTTCCACCATGGTGAGAGCTTGACACCCTTGCCCAAGCCTAACCCAAAACTCGTTAGGACTAATTGACTAATCTTAGGCACTAGACTGACTCTTTTCAACCCAATTAAGCCCATTGATTCAACTCCAGCCTGAAACCAATTTCACCAATACCCAGCCCATTCAATCATTTCATTGAACCAGAACTCATCTCCACCAAACTCGGAACCATCAACTAGATATGGAACTAGGGTAGACTCACGCAACCTTGGTGATCCTGGTTAGCGGACCCAACCCGTAAGGACCCACACATATCAAGATCCACATAGGCCCTAAGAGGACACTATAATAGAAAAAGCATCTTTCCTTTTTTACTCTCATTAACAAGGGAGACCTATTTAAAGCAACCACCAGATTGACATTTCAAACTAGAGTAGACAGGGCAAACTACAATTGCAATACACATAGAAATAGATGTTTAATTCCATACACTGAATTTCAAACACCATTCTAGTTTGCAACTTTTTAAAGTGGATACAGTGACTTACTTTGGTCCTCGACCAGCTTCAGCAAGAGCCATTCTCTACAAGGAAATTAAGCAATTAGGCAAGCATCATCATGGACAACTGACATAAGAACCATCTGTTTGTTTGTTAGCATGAGAATGAAATCAATCACATAAACTTGATAAATTGTAGCTCCATCTGTAGATTATGCATGCTTGAAAACTTCCAAGAAGCAAAACAAAATCATGTGCCCTAACAGCAGCATACCTGATCAATAATCGGGGATGAGCGATGTCGACCACAAAGGGTTCCATCAGGTCGATAAAGTGGGATATGCGTTAATAAAACTCTTGCCTGAAATAGATCATCTAAAAAACCGTCTTTAAGAACTATCATTGGTCAACAACTAGGGCGGAATTGCAACGTCGGATATGATACATACCTGTGGACATAGTTTTAACAAAATTCCACGAAGATGTAGTTTCATTCCCTTGTGAAGGACCTGCACCCATAAGATACAAGAGAATGTTCACTGTGAAAATTCCAGCCAATAATTGAACAGTAGAAACCTAACATTGCTGCTGAATGAAGGAAATTCTACAAAGTATTAAAACTAAGAGAATCTTTTAAGAATTGTTATTACATGGTAATCTGCTTTACTACTTAGGGAGGTGGTACAAAGATTTACAACATTTTATGAAGTGTGGCCCCATATATTCCTTAAACAATTGTATAACATGGAAGTCTACCCAAGGTGGAGTTTTTATTCTACCTAGAAAATAACATGAATCTATGGAAGTTGTGCCATAGGATTTATGCCCTACAAGATGATAAGAGGAGGAAGTAAGAAAGAGGAGAAAGAAATATTGGCAGCCAAGAAAATGTCCCCAATGCAGGCTGGTGTATCCGTATGTTGTATTAGTATATTTTTCTCATGTACAAAATACCCTTCATAAGACATATAATGACCCACTCAGCTCTCTTCTATCTTGAATAATAAATATGCCCTCATACATACAAACAAAGCACAACTGAATACAAATGGATCCGGATCACAACAGTTCCCCTCAAATTGTGCATTGGTTTGAACCAGGACAGTATGCTCTTCAAGAACCAATGCTCATGTACTGAAAGTGGATTCGTAAATAAGTCTGAAATTTGTTGCTCACTCATGATGAACATGGGTTAAATCTTATCTTCAACTTTCTCCAATACAAACCACTGATCTAGTTTAATATGTTTCATCTTTCTATGCTAAACTAGATTAGTAGAGATCACTATAGCACTTCTATTATCACCATATAGCATGGACCTTTCTACCTTTTGATGCAAAGATATGAGAAGGTGATGTACTCAATATCACCTCAACTGCCTCTGCCGCCATTGCCCTGTATTCTGAAACTTAGTAACGTGACACTGACTGTCTAGTACTTGGATCTTTTGCCCCAGTCCACATTGTAATATGCTATAACCACAAGTTGAGATGATGAAAGCATACTTGACCCTTTTTTATAACTCAAACCATTCAAAAGGGTCCCTTTATTATGCTGCAATATTATTTTCATAGCCTCCATGTGACTTTTCTTGAGAGCATGCATATATTGAGAGCCTGATTTGCTGCATACACCAAATTAGGTAAAGGTCAAGTATTGGAGACCTCAACTATACTTCTAAACTTCTCTGGCTGATCAAGCAAGTCATCATCATCTTGATTCTTCTGCAATTTAGTGTTTAGAGCCATGGGAGTCTTGGTCAGTTTAAACTGAAGCATCCCACTACGCTGAAGTAGATCTTGTGTATATTTGCTTTAAGAATTATTCTCAGTTTGATCCTGTACACCAAGGAAAAATCTAAGATACCCAAATCTTCCATATAGAATCAATCTTGAAAGATATCTTTCAATTCTCTAATGTTGGCTACATTACTACTGGTTATGATTATCTCATCCACGTAAACCAACACAATTGTCATGCCCTTACGAACAAGGAGTAATCACTATGGCTTCATACAAACCCAAGAGACTATTGAGACGTGTATCATACCATTTTGTATAATACCACTCATTATGACATCGTATGTTTTATTCTTTATAGGGGTACTTTGGTACTTTCTCAAAGATACATGTACAATCAACTATTTTTACCTTCTAGTGATATAGAGGGGTCAACCTCTCTATATGGGTGTATCTCTCTCATTCATTTTTCTTAATGGAAGCCTTCTTCTCCTTTGTTTCTTGCTTCTTCCTCCATGCTTGTGCATCAATTTCCTAAAGTTGGATATGGTATCATACCCATATTTGTGACCAAACAGACCATCTAATTGTGCCGGAGAAGGAGCTTCTATCTCAATTTTCACCTTGGATAGTGTGCCTCATGCCGACATCAACAAGAAAGGGATTGATTGTGTCAGTTGGAGATTTGATAAAAATCTATTTTAGGGGTTTTGTAGGGTTTATTTTAGTTATCGATTGAATCAAACTCCATCCGATTTGGGGATGTATTCGATTTTTTGTGATTTATTTCTTATTTCCTCAGTTTTGTGAGAAAAAATAGGCAGATTCTAGAAAATCATTGTATCTGGGCAGATAGTTGTTTGATGCAAGGTTGTAAGTATCGTATCGTTACCTGTATCGGTTGGGCCCAAAATAAGATAAGTATCGCATCGTAAAAAATCATAATTTTTAAATAAAAAAATTCAAATTTTTTCAAAAAAATCATGAAAAATCAGAAAAAGACTAGCAAAAATTCTAAAAAAATCATAACACATGAAATATGAATTGTACAAAACACATCC
The DNA here is from genome assembly GCF_984573655.1 of Nuphar pumila. NCBI lineage: Eukaryota > Viridiplantae > Streptophyta > Magnoliopsida > Nymphaeales > Nymphaeaceae > Nuphar > Nuphar pumila. The sequence goes on along the minus strand of NC_143250.1, from coordinate 30,080,571 downwards.
ATAAAATCACATATGAAGCATTTATGTCTCTATGAGTTGCATAAGACATCATCAAACATCAATTATCTTATAAGAACAATGCAAAATATTAAATATCTTGCAATTAAGAACATGCCACGAGACTCATACTTTTATATTAAATAAATAACAATATTATGGCAAGAGTTGCACTAATTTTTCAATCGGTTTTCACTCATTACTTGTGTGTCACATTGTCATGCCAGATGCCATCTTTGTTGGAGGAGTATGGAACATGATTTCTACCTTGATATAAATCCCTAATTTTCGCGGATCCAACTTCACGATCTCTAGGGTGTGTGGATACCTCTCTAATGGCTTCTACACAAATGAGGGAGTCTGCTCTCAAGAGGTCTTCAAAACCCAAAACTGAAAAAGTATATGATTCAGCCCCTTTTTAAGTGCATTGACCCTTATATTGTACAATGCAGCCCGTATCGTACGATACGGGCCTGTATCGTATCAATATTTCTCATAGCAACAATACATACAACATTGGTTTGATGGTTTGGGTTGAATTCATTAGGGTCGTTTTTGGCCTGAAAAGTGATTGCAATCAATTCTTTTTTGAAATTTGAAGCATATGGGGATTGGGTTGAAGTTTTTGACTGGTTCTTTTTGGCGGTACCTAATATTTTAGGTCTTTCTTATTAATAGTGCTATCAAGTGATACTATTACTGAGATTTTTGTTTTTCTGCAGTTTCTGAGTGTGATATTGAGTATTTTGGTTGCAATGCTTGTGAATTTTAGTGAATAGTGTGTTCTTTTTTACTGGATCTTGGCAATGGCATTGGCAGTTAGGCTGAAGTGCCAAGCATCATTGCTTTGGCATATTTCACTGTATTGCACCTCATATTCTGTAGATTTGTGCTTATTGTTTTTGTGCAGCATATTTGGAGTTTGTAGTTGGGGGTTGGTGTGAATATGGAGAAAGGAGAATCTATTCAACTGGTTCTGATGAAGTTTGATAGGACAAACTATGCTTATTGATCTGACTTTATGATTGTGGTGTTGTTGGGAAGGGTCTTGGTGGCTACCAAGTCCATGGAGGAGTGCAAAGGTGAAGGCATCTGTGGAACAAGGAGTAGAAGCGAAGCTTTTCAAGTTCCAAGAGACCGAGAAAGCTTGAAGGCATCTCAAGCAAGTGTACAAACAAGAAAATTAGGCAAAGCAATATAGACTCATGCAGGAGCTGAGGGCTCTGATGCAAGAAAGTAAATTTGTTCAAGACTTCTATTCAGATATGCAACAAATATGTCATGACCCCAGCTTTTCCTCGTGAAAAGTGATTTTTTTTTTTAAAACAATTGCGGAAACCAAACCCAAGGATTCGGGGTCTCACAGATTTAATAAATAACAAACCACAAGAGAGTGCATTGAATCAACGAAGGAATAACCAACTTTATTAACCAATAAAATGAATTTATAAAAACAAATAAATAAATAAATAGTTAGTAACATAGAGTCACTCTGTCAAGAACATCATAACATGTCACGCAAACTCGCAGGCTCCATGTAGCAGTCACCCCATCACTGAGCTCCTGGTCCCGAAAAACATTTTGAAATACAGGGTAAGAACCAAAGTTCTATGTTCATTCCTCTACAAATCCAAATAGAAAGGAAAGAGCATGAACCACATTCATGCATAAATTCAGAGGAATGTAACCACAAAAATTTCATAATCAGTTTATCATTCAAGCATTTAAAACAAGTATCATGCAATAACAATTTTCATATGACATAGAATGAGTATGAATGTATGAACTAATGCAGAACAGTAAAGATGCATGATTCAATGCACATGCATGAATAACTTATTAAGTTATTATCAAAGCTTTTTTTTTCATGCATGTCCCTATTAAATGCACACAATTTTAGTTTCACCTTTCATTAAACCCGCGGATACTCAAAACAAAAACCACAATTTTCGAAGTCCAAGTTAGGTTCTCAATTATAGCTTAACACAAATTTTAGTTTATTACTAGGTTCTACAATTGTTCCTTGATCGATATCAAGAATCAACACCATCCATCGGAATATTAGAAATCAAAATCTAATGTAGGGACATCAGGGAAGTCAGCATCCACTGATATCACTTTCTTGGTATACTAATAACAACAGTTGTATCAACAACAATACCCCCCAGACAAAGTGACTGAAACCTCCTTAAAACTGTGGTCAGGAGGTGAACCACCACATCGGGTTCATGAACACAATCACACACAGAGTTTTAGTATCCTCATGGTTTTCCCAAAACCGCCATCCAAGATTCCCACACTCTGGAATGAACATTCAAGAAGAATTAATTAGAAGAATTAATTACACTGTTTTGTCTATTTTATCTTTTTAAATAATTTCAAGTTCTTAACACAAGAACCGTTTTGCAAATCAACATGCAAAACCCAATTCAGGCCCTGACCCGTCGCATTTAACAATGCAGTTAACTTTTGAAAAACCAATAATTCAAGAACGAATTTTGCAATTCATAAAAACAAATTATGGAGCAACACATGCTCCTGGCCCACATGACCTGTAGTGGTTCACAACTGACCACAAAAGCATTTCAAGAGATATATGCATCTTATGCAAATTTCTTAGTGAACATGCACACCTTGTTCCATCACATGACCAGAATGCACATTCAATCACATAACATGAATGCACATGATGCCAATTTGCATACGCATGCGAAAAAATGCTTGCAACATACATTATCATGATCAATTTCATGTATAAACATCCAAATATGCACGTGATCATATTTATGCAAACATCAAAATAACTTTAGAATTTTCATACGTATGATATGCACATTTATGTAAACATGATCAAATCAGAACCAGTTTTATGTATCACCTCAAATGGATACGTACATGACTAAACTCATGCACTTAGACAACCATGCAGAAAATTTTCTTTTTAAAAGTTCAACCATTGATGGTAACCCATATACGTAACCACATTCATGTACATGGATCGGCCATTGCGAAACAATCCGCATTTCCAGCATGCTGGCTGATCCATGTACATGAACATAATCATGTACATGGGTCAGCCAAACCCCCATAATACATGTGTGTATCCTACACAACAAGTTGGCTGCATAACCGATAAAGCCAAAACATGAAAATCTTCACAATTGCATGGACATGTAGTTCGATTCGCACATAGCAAAAAAATAATACATGAGCATAAACATTCAAGCCTGAATCAATACCAAACAAAATCAGTTGTAAAGGCATGTAACAAGACATGTTTTAAATCATAACAAAAAGAACATATACTTCAGCAAAATCAAACTAGATTTGCAACTTTATGTACACGGAAAATCTGATCTAGTCTGCATACATATAATATCAACAAATCTGTATCAGATTCGCACACTAACGAGACACGGCAGATCTATCCAAACTGTCTATGTTGCAGCAGATCTGCCCACCCATATTACAGCAGGTTTGGATCAGATCTACGCATAAATGGGACACGACAGATCTGACCATACAGAATACACATACGTTGCAACAGATTTGGTCCAAATTTATGCACACGTATTACAGCAGGTCTGGATCAGATCTGCACATAAATGGGACGCGACATCTATCCAGACTGCATACACATACGTTGCAGTAGATCTGGTCTAGATCAGACCACACGTATTACAGCAGATCTGGATCAGATCTGCACATAAATGGGACGCGACAGATCTGTCCATACTGCATACACATACGTTGCAGCAGATCTGATCCAGATCTACCCACACATATTACAGCATAATATCAATTTCAAAATGGTATTGTCAGCAAGTCTGACTTTTGCTGCATCACAAGTGTAGTGACTTGAATAAGGAGCACCAGAGCCAAGGCAGACGAGAGGAGAGAGAGCGAGAGAGAACTCGTTAATTTTGATTAGGGCTAATCTTTATGTTAAATAGAGAGAGGCCAATGTAAAAAATTACATACAAGTCCCTCATTAAACAAGAAATATCAAATAACCTACAGTTTAAGAAAACTTAAACTTAAAACCTCTTAATCTCAACATTCCCCCGAAGCTAGAGCATAGATATCAATCATGCTTAGCTTGCCACAACATTTTGAGAAATTTGGTCTAGCAAGAGGCTTTGTAAACATATTTGCAACTTGGTCCTCCGACTTTAGATATTTGGTAGTGATATGACCAGCTTGAACCATATCTCTTACATAGTGGCAATCAACCTCAATATGCTTTGTCCTCTTATGAAAAACAGGATTGTTCGCTATATATGTGGCAGCCTTGTTATCACACATCATGGTCATAGGAGAGGAAACCTTCACCTGAAGATCATGTAGAACAGTCTAAACCCACATTAATTCAGCAGTTGTTTGGGCCATAGCCCTATATTCTGATTCTGCACTCGACCTAGAAACCACATTTTACTTCTTACTTCTCCATGAAATTAAGTTATCTCCCAAAAACACACAGAATCCTGTGGTAGATTTTCTATCCACTACAGATCCTGCATAGTTAGCATCAAAGTAAGCCACTATCTCCAGAGTTCCATATTTCTTGAATAATAACCCTTTTTCAGGAGAAGATTTTAAATACCTGAGAATCATTATAGCTGCATTCGAGTGTACCTTAGTTGGTTTGTCTATAAATTGGCTAACTTTGCTTACTGCTAAAGCAATATCAGGCCTCGTCACAGTTACATATATTAGCTTTCCTAGTAGTGAGCGATAGCTTTTGCTATCAATTGGTTTTGACCCTTCTTTAAACAACTGAACTTTATGATCCATGGGAATATTAGCTGGTTTAGCTCCCAACATTCCAGTTTCCTTTAATAAGTCAAGAACATACTTCCGTTGAGACAAAACCATCCATTCACGGCTCCTGGCAACTTCTATACCCAGAAAATATCTAAGTGAACCAAGGTCTTTTGTAACAAAGTGTTTTTGAAGATGAGCCTTTGTGGCTTCAATATCTTTCACATCATCTCCTGTAAGAATGATGTCATCCACATATACCACCATAACAACTATGCCTGAGTTAGTTTTCTTGATAAATAGTGTGTGATCTGCCGCTGACCTATTAAAACCAAAGCGTGACATCACTTCAAACAACTTTTGAAACCATGCACGCGGACTTTGTTTCAAGCCATAAATCGCCTTTCTCAATCTACGCATCTTCTGACACGCCCCCTCAACCTCGAATCCTGGAGGTTGTTGCATGTAAACTGTCTCAGATAGATCCCCATATAGAAATGCATTTTTCACATCTAATTGACACAAGCTCCAACCACGATGAACAGCTACTGAGAGAACAAGACGAATGGTGCACATCCGTGCAACAGGAGAAAAAGTTTCAAAGAAATCAATACCATAAGTCTGAGTATACCTTTTTGCTACTAATCTGGCCTTGTACCTTTCAATAGAACCATCCGATTTGTACTTTATTGTATATACCCATTTGCATCCAACAATGTCAGCATCCACTGGGAAATCAACTAGATCCCATGTATGTTGAGACAATAAAGCATCCATTTCTTCTTGCATAGCCAGCTTTCACCTGTTATCTAGCTCTGCCTGTTGATAGTTCAGAGGAATAGTTTCAGCAGATAAGGCTGAAATAAAAGTTTTCATCTGATTTCCAATTCTGACATCGGAGATAAAATGAGATATGGGATATAAGGTACATTGTCGTGTCCCCTTTCGTAGAGTGATTGGCCTGTTATCATCATCATGAAGATCACTATTGTCAGTAATACTTACCTCAGGAGAAGAAGAAGATGAAGGCACTGGAAGAGGTGGAGCTCTACGCACATATACCAATGAAGGATTATTAAATCGTGAAGAGGATGAAGTTTGGTTCGGTAATGAGGGCACAGATTCCAAAGGAAAAGGAGGTATAGGTAATGGAAGACTCAGCTGGATCAACTTGCATCGGGGAACCGGTACTAGAGTAATATGGAATGGATTCCAAGAAAGATACATCCGCACTGACATACTCTCGGCGAGAAATTAGATCATAACATCGATGTCCCTTTTAAATTTTTGGATAAGCTATAAATATGCATTTTGTAGCTTGAGCAACTAATTTATCACGGTTAGGGCCAAGTTTGTATACAAAACAAACACATCCAAATATTTTTGGTGAGAATGAGAAGAGTGGGGGCATTAGGTTTTAGGATATGTAATGAAATTTGATCACCCACAGAAGATGAAGGCATGTGGTTGATCAGATAACAAGTAGTGATAACCGCATCACCCCAATATAACGCAGGAACATTGGATTGTATCATAAGGGTTCGTGCGATATCAAGCAGGTGCCTGTGTTTTCGCTCAGCCACCCCATTTTGTTGAGATGAATAGGCACAGGTAGTTTGGGGTTGAATGCCATGATCTTGATAAAATTGCAACAAGGCTTTTGTTTTGAACTCAAGTGCATTATCAATGCGAATAATCTTAACAACAGATTTAAACTGAGTTTTTATTTCAAGAATCAATGACTTAATAATACTAGGAACTTCAGATCTTTCTTTTATTAGGAACACTTGAAACAACTTAGAAAAATCATCAACAATAACAAGATAATATCGACACTGAGTCCTAGTAGGAATCTTACTAGGACCCCATACATCCGCATGAAGAAGTTCAAAGACCTCATGACTGGACTGACTCTGACTAGAAAGGAACGAACTCCGATGATGTTTGCCCAACTGACATGTTTCACACTGAAATGAAGTAGTAGACGGAATTTGAGGAATGGCATGACGAAGCTTTGACAATGAAGGATGACCAAGACGACGATGCCACTGAACATGACTCGAGGAATAGTCGACTGCAGCAAAATTGTTCCCTACTGGATGATGCAAGTAGTAGACTCCATTTTCTTCAGAGCCTCCACCAATCTTCTTCCACGTCAGCAAATCCTGAAAATGACAACCAACAGCATCAAATATCACTCTACAGTTTAGCTCTTTTTGTAAGGCAACTAACAGAGAGTAAACTTTGAGGAAAGTTGGGAGCATGAAGAACATTTTTCAACTGTAAGGTGGAGGATATAGAAATATTTCCCTGACCAACAACTGGTGAGGAACTCCCATCGGCTAATGAGACTCCTCGATGAACAATAATATCCTTTAGATCTGAAAAGACAAGCGAATTTCCACACAAATGTCTGGATGCACCAAAGTCAATAATCCACTTACTATCATTCAGATGAAGATGATTCCCTGTTGAGTAGGCAACACCGGCTACAGGAGAGGAGCAGCTCGAAGGACGAAGAGCTATCAGCTCATCATATTCTGCTCGACTGAGGGTAATACTGTCACTTGCAGAGGTATTATCATGTGCATTTGTTGCCTCTAGTGTAGTAACATTTGCTTTTGGAGCATTTGACTTTGATGAAGAAGAGGTTGGCCGACCATGCTTATCACAGCAATGATCTTCTAAATGTCCAGATTTTCCACAGAATGTACATTGAAGTTTTCCTCTGCCTCTCATACCTCTGCCACGACCTCGTCCTCTGATATTCTGAATATTTCCACGCCCATAACCAGATGAGACAGCTAGAGCAGATGACTGGGACACAGGGTGAGATTGTGGAAGAGAAATTGCAAGTCTACTCAGATGATTGTATGCATCAGCAAGAGTAGATACATCTGATCCAGTCAACATTTGGACTTTTGCAACAGAGAATTCTGAAGATAAACTTGTGAAAAACCGAGCAACCATAGTCTGTTCTTGATTATCCTTTTGCTTCAAACAACAAAGAGGCATGTGAGCATTGAGTCTTTCAAATGCAGCTTTGACGGAGGCATCGTACTGGGCCAAGGTCTGATCTCCCTGCTGCAAATTATATATCTCTTGTTCGACTTGCAGGATACGACTCACATTAGTCTCCTGTGAGTACGTATCTCGAAGATTGTCCCACATCTGTTTGGCTGTATTATAGTAAATTAGACCATCTGCAATATGGGGTTCGACACTATTCATGATCCATGACATAACGATGTCATTATCTTCGTCCCAAGTAACGTATTTTCCCACCTTTTCATTGGGTTCATTTTCCAACAAAATATGTTTTCTACGATGTCCAGATACCGACATCATAAAAATTCTGAACCACTTGGCATAGTTAGTTTCATTCAATCTCACAGAAGAACCATACGAGAAGGGATTTGCAAAAGCCTTATACTCCCCAATATATTCATTTTTGGAATCACATTTCGAAGTTTCACCGATACTGAATATTTGATGCTATTGCAGCTGCCAAAACAAAATCCAGATTCACTCACTTGAACAACATGTTTTATAATCACATGTCAGCCAAGTCCACGACTACACAAAGGTTGCCACACCAGAAATAAATTAACGACAGGCTACAATTGACACAGAAAGCAGCGTGTTTCACAATCACGCATCAGCCAATACCACGACCGCACCTGACTATTCAACCCACATCAGACACAATGGGAAAAACAGCTCAGAAATATAGATCTGAGAAAGCCAGAACAGCGTCCAACATGACAACTTGTTCATGGTCTGATTTTAGCACCTGCACTCAACACATAAATCCCACAACAGCCAAAAAAAACTTTCCACAAAACAGGGAATCACGCTTGCTACTTCCACGACACAAAAAAAAATAATATTAACATGTTGCTTCCACGGCTCACAAGTTACGCCTGCTGAAAAGAAACTTCCACGAAAACAGGAATCACGACTGCTGCTTCCACGACACAGAAATTAACAAAAAAACTGATTAATAGGCTGCTTCCATGGCACAGAAATCGCGCCTGAAAAAAAAAAACCTTCCACGAAACAGAAAATCACGCCTGCTCTTCCGTAACTCCCAGCTGCAATCGATCTGTAGATCTGATTACAGATTTGTGCCATGACGTTAGTCAGACATCAGATCTGTGATCAGATCTATGCAATTAGATAAGAAAAAAAATAACCACACCTGCTTATGATTTGGTGTAGAACGATCACGTTTTCAGGCTCCCGAGATCCACTGCTTTGATACCATGTAGCGACTTGAATAAGGAGCACCAGAGCCGAGGCAGACGAGAGGAGAGGAGAGAGAGGTCGGCTGAGAGAGAACTCGTTAATTTTGATTAGGGTTAATCTCTATGTTAAATAGAGAGAGGCCAATGTAAAAATTTACATACAAGTCCCTCATTAAACAAGAAATATCAAATAACCTACAGTTTAAGAAAACTTAAACTTAAAACCTCTTAATCTCAACAACAAGTACAACAACATGCTGTTGTTGGGCGGTAACATGCTGACAACAGCATGTTGCTGCTGTAGAAACACACAGCAACATGACAGCAGGTCAGTGTTTGCACAAAAATATGAAACACTATGCTGCCAAAAAACAGTCCACATTATAACATATTAACAACATACATTTTCAGCATTTAATACAGTTATTACAGTAATAATCTAATAACTAAAACACATGTTTCATCACAGTCAATAAGATCAGCCTATAAACAGGTTGATATCATCTTAAAAAGAATAGATTTACAGCAGGCCTAATCAGCCTACACTAACAATGCATGTGGGTTGATACAATCATCTTGCACCTCTTGTTACAGCAGATCTGTCCAGATCTGTCATGTGTTGTCGGCAGATCTGGATAGATTTGCCGATACACATGAATCGGCGACCTGGTTTGGGTCAAATCTGATCCCAACCCAAAAACTATATATATATGTTTATGATTCTTAGAGCATGAACGATAAAAGAACCAGCCCATGCTAAAATTGACAGGGCTAAACATTATATATATATATATATATATATATATATATATATATAAAAGATTTGATGCAGAAATCAACAACATGCATGTAAATCCAAGAATAACTTGATGTTGAACACATGTTTAAACATGAAAATCATTGGCATGATTACATCAACCAAAAATATATGAAATCGAGAATCAAGACATAAGTTTAAACATATTTTTGGAATTAGATTCTTTTTTTTCATCTAAAATTTCACATGAATTAGATTTAAAACCCTTTCTTCCAGTACGAATCTAGAGAGGAACATGTACCTTAAATTGGATGTGGAGAAAAACCGAAAAACAATGGACAATCGGTGAGAAAGATGGATTTTTTCCCTCCTTCCTTATTTCCTCTCTTTCCTTCTTTTCTTTTTTTTTCCCTTTTTCCTTCTCTCTCCCTCTCTCTCTCTCTCTAGAAAACAAATTCTAGAGAGAGAGATGAGTTAAACCCTTATAATTTTTTTTTGGTCTTCTAGAGAGAGGGTGACGTACCTGTTAAAATGTACCCATCAATTGTTGTAATTAGATATATTTTATATATATAAAAGATGATACATATACATATATGGTATATATGTATATGTATCCTCCTATTTATATATATAAAATATATATTTTCCTTTTGTTTAACCGTAGGGGTATTTTAGTCTTTTCCTCTGTTTTACGCACATTCACTTTATGAATGTGATTGTAATTTATTTTATTTTTCTTTTTCTTTTATTTTTTATTTCTTTTTTCTCAAGTACCAAAAGGTACCTTGGGGGGGCCCACTCAAATAGACGTTGGGCCCCTTCCAACGGTCACATTTGTGACCGTTGGAGGGGCTCCAACGTCTATGAGTGGAGCCCCTCCAAGGCTCCTTTTTGTTGTTATAAATAGGGGCTCTCCCCTTTGTATTTCTCACTTCTTGAGGGAGCTTATGCTCCATTGTAATGGGGTTTTTACCCCTTGTCCATTGTTTCTTCAATAATATGCAACTTATGACTTTATGTCATATTTTTCCCTTTTTATGGGTTTTATGGGTTAGCACATTATGTGCTTGTGTTGTTTCCCTTTAATGGGTATATTTGCACTTCACGTGCATAAGTATGGGTTCATTATTGAACCCAATGTATTCCAACTCACTTTCTAACAGTACCCTCTAGAGTCCTCTATCCTTTAGAGGATAGAGTTCTACCAAATGTAGAACTCAATCTCTCTCTAGCTTCTCCTATTTATCCTCTTATTATCTTATATATATATATATATATATATTTTTTTTTTTAATTAATTAGAGATCTATCTAGAACACCTGTCTAGGTAAACTTCTACTCCATGTACAACTCAACCTTATCCAATAAATACAAATTAGAAATTTAATTAATTAATATTTTTATTAATTATTTAATATTTAATTATTTATTATTTAATTATTTAATATTTAATTATTTAATATTTAATTATTAAATAATTAATTTTTAGAATATTCCAAAGGGTGGCGTCCCCCTCAGAAAGTCCTCTCATAACATAATTCTCTCTTAATTTAACATTTTAAATTGATTTTAAAGCTTCATTGGTTACTCTTGGATTTCAGATTTGGATACAAGATCCAAATCCATATCCAAAATCCATATGGATCCCAACCTAAACTAGATCCTAGTTAATATGGGTCTTGGACTGGGTCTAGATCCATATCAACTCGGATCAAACGGATCAGATAGGATCCGATCCAATCCAAAAAATGGTAAAAATAGAGGCAATCATTTTTTAAAAACGTGATTTTCTGGTCAACCATAACTCGATTTCAGAAAAATGAAATACCAATGTTCTCAAAATTATGATACGCATCTAACGGTATACTTACTTGATTTTCACCTCTAAAATTTGCCTGAATTTAATCTGAATTTCCCTCGATTTTTGCTTGATTTTAAAGGTTAAAAACAAAAAGTTTCTCAAATATTATTTGCCTCGTTTTGGTCTTGTCAGTGGGCCCTAGACCATGCCCAGACCCAGCTGACGTCACATAGAATTGAGGATATTTTCTATGATTTTTTTATCAACTTTATAAAACACTTAGCCAAAATTTCAGAAATTCAAAATTTAAAACTATAAAAAAACACACGATATTACAAAATATGGGATGCTCATGAACTTATAGAAGGCAACAAGAAATGTGAAGAATGTGTGAAATGTCACAAATGCAAAGACTATATTTGCAATTGTATGGATTTGGATGATTAGTCTAGAGAGATAATCCAATTGATTGAGTTTTTTATGCACTTTGTCCTGAACTTGATGGTGTGAGGAGTGTCATGCTTCACATGGCCTTCTTACCTTCTGTTACTTGGGCGCTTGTTGAGCTCAGTGTTGAGCGACCAAGATGAGGTCTCTTGGAGTGTATTCCTCTGGAAATTTTGTTATGGCCATTCATGTTAAAGTTAGAAGTTCAAATTGGATTCTAGGTACAAATCCATATCCAAAGATCCAAAGGTGTGTACTTGTATTGATGTCGTATTCTTTATTTGTAATAAGGGTATTAGTGTACTTTAACATATAATGAGAGAATATGTATACAAGACATTGATACCAACCCTAAGGGAGGACGATTTATCAATAAGGGAACCCACTTGGCTAGCTAGGCTCACCTAGGCTCAAAGAGGTTAGTAACGCTTTGTAATTGGGTTTGGATCAACTAAGATGCAAGAGATTGGATCAAATGTACTTGAGTGGGTAATGAGGCCATGAGAGGAGTATAATGATCACTTCATGTAGATCATGGAGCCTATAAATAGGGCCCATGCCTCTCATTTTGCATGAATCCTTGATCATTAATAGAATTGACTCATTGAGTCTTGGCCTCTCTAGTTTGCTAGAGTGGGTTGGCTCTAGTTAGGGACTCTCTAGATAGAGATACGCTCAAGCACTAAATCCTTTTAGTGTTTGGGATTTTCCTACACCAACTTTCCACACCTTCCCTAGCCATTTCCATTACTTTCCCTTAGGTGTCATAGGCACGCGTGAACTTCTTGGGTTCTGAAACTTTCATGTGGTTAGTCGTCATGACTACCACTTTATCGTTGCCAAACACTATGCAATGTTCCAAGGCCTCGACTTTGCGCTCCAATGCCTGGTTCTTTTGTTCCAACTTCAATCATTAACTTTCAATGGAAACTTACTCGATTGTAATTGAGTCCACCTGGCCTCCAAGTATCACGAATTTCTCTTGGAGTTCCAAATTCAGTCTTCAGCTCGTCATTGAGTTTTTTGTAGTTAAAGGCATTAAGCACTGCCTTGTTCATCTCCTGGACATCTCTCAGGAGCTTCTCCACCAAATTCTCCAACTTGGTGAACTTTGCCTCAAGAGCTTCCCCAACTCCTCGGGTGCCGAATGTTTCCAAGGTGATTCCTCTCCCTTTGTCTTTCTTGTTCTTATGAGGAGAAGAACAAAAGGCTTTGGGCACTAAAAAGGCCAAATCATCCACCCAATTTCTCTAGAAAGCTCAAAACTGAGTTCATTCCAGAGCTCAACGAAACAGTGACGAAAAGTGGCTTAAGGGGCATAAGTGACAGAGCCTAAGAATCTATCTAGTGGAGGAAACCAATAGCGAAGATGCGATGCTAGAAGAGGGGAATGTAGAGGAGGAAAGTGAGTGATGAGGGCCAGTCATATGGCATTTCTTATCATGCCTTGGCTAGGCTTTCTACACCTCATTCAATGAATATTCAAGGGGTTTTGATGGGATATGAAGTTATGAACTGTGTATGTTGATTGACACTGGGAGCACACATAACTTCATAAGAGAAAAGATAGTGAAGGAGATTGGGTGCAAGTTCAAATAGCATCTGTTTTTTTATGTAATGGTTGGGGATGGCGTCCACCTTAGGTGTCATGAGGTGTGTGCAGATGCTATCCTAAGGCTCCAAAATGCAAAAATTTAAAGTTGATATGTAATTCCTACGAGCAGGTCTGACATTGTGCTTGGTATAAGTTGGTTGAGAAGCTTGGGAAAGGTAGCTTGGGATTTTGTGAAGATGGAGATGTGTTTTGACTCAAATGGGAATTTGGTCTACTTGAAGGCCAGTGGGACTCCCTCAGCCACTGAGGTAGAGGCCAAGGGTGCCTTGAAACTATTGAAAAGCACTCAATGTGCTTATTTGACGACAGCCCAAGCTGTGGACGCAGTTAGTTCTAGGAATCCGATTGAGACTTTGCCAACTGATTTGGCTCAAGTGGTGGAGGCTTATTCTAATGTATTTGTTGAACCCAAGGGGTTACCATCGGTCCAAACACAAGACCATCATATCCTCCTAACTTACAAATCAGGCCCAATAAGTGTGAGACTATATCACTACGTGCATTCACAAAAAGATGAGATAGAACGGTTTGTGCGCAAGATGCTTGAGAGCGGTATTATTTGGGGCAGTGTGAGTTCTTTTTCTTTATCAATTCTCTTAGTGAAGAAGGATGGGGAGATTTTGCATTGATTATCATGCTCTCAATGATATCATGGTCAGGGACAAGTAGCCCATTCAGATCATAGATGAGCTTTTGGATGAGTTACACGGATCGACATTTTTCACTAAGTTGGATCTTAGAGTGGAATATTATCAAATTTGAATGGACGAAAAGGACATGCACAAAAAAAATTTACCAACATATGATGGTCATTATGAATTTCTTGTTATGACATTTGGACTCACCAACGCTCCCGCCACATTCCAATGAATTATGAATGATGTATTTAAACCCGTGTTGTGGCTTGCGCAAGTTTGTACTTGTATTTTTAGATGATATTAGTATATAGTAAGTCATGGAGGGAACATCTTGATCATGTATCTCATGTATTGGGAGTGCTACGAGAGCATCATTTGTATGAAAAGATGTCTAAGTACTTTTGGTCAGTCCAAAGTGAGTTAGGCAACATTGTAACAATGGAAGACGTGTGTGGCGACCCGGATAAAATCAAAGTCATGTTTGAGTGGTCCAAGCCCAAGATCATTATAGGTATTAGGAGATTCTTAGGATTGACTAGATACTACAAAAGGTTTGTAAAAGGATATGGACACATAGCTCAATCCTTCACAGCAATGTTGAAGAACGAAAGCTTCATGTGGACCGAGCAAGCTAGTCGCACCTTTGAGGGATTGAAGACCGCCATGAGTTAAGTGCCCCTTTTAGCCTTACTGGACTTCTCAAGAGTATTCATGTGACATCCGGGCGGGAGTCAAGCGAGCCATCTAATAGCCTATATGAGCAAGGCATTACCCAACTAAACTAAGGCCTTGTCTACTTATGACAAGGAAATGCTTGTCATTGTCTTAGCACTTGATAAATGGCAGGCATACTTGTTGAGAAGGAGATTTATAGTGAAGGATAATTGCTATCACTCTAGTATCTCTTTTATTGGTGCAGAATGAAGAGAAGTGTGAGGGACCACGTGAGAAAGTTCAAGCAATGCCAAGCTAATAAAGTATGAAGCGGTTAAGTCATCGGATCTACTCAACCCACTTCTTATTCTGGATGGGGCTTGCCAAGACATATCAATGGACTTCATAGAGTCCCTACCGAACTCCAGTAAGAGGAAAGTGATCTTGGTAGTGGTTGATAGGCTTACGAAGTATGTACACTTCATTGCCATACCAAGTAGCTATTTGGTGCATTCAGTAGGTGAAAGCTTCCAAGAAAATGTGGCCAAACTCCACGGCACGCCCAAAGTCGACTTTTATATAAGTCAATTTTGGAGAGAATAATTCGCTCTTAGTGAGACAAAGTTGAAGTTTATCATAGCAAACCACCCCCAAACCAATGGCCAAATGGAGGTGGTCAACCGCACCTTGGAGACTTTCTTAAGGTGCTTTACTAGTGAGCGACCTCAACATTGGTTAAAGTTTATCTCATGGGCTGAGTATGCCTACATTACCAGCCACCATTCCAGCATTGACACGACTACATTCAAGGCTTTATACAGGTACCTGCCTCCTACTTTGGTGGCCTATGAGCATGTAAGTGCTCAACTGCTAGAAGTGAATCAGCAACTGCACACACATGATGAAATATTGAGCATCGTAAAGAGCATGGCCAAGACACAAAATTGTATGAAGCAAATCTTCAATAAGGGAAGAAAAAAAAGGAATTTGAGGTTGGAGATTTGGTTTGGCTTCAGAGGATTCCTAAGGGCCAGAAATCACTCTTTGGAAGGTCATATTCCAAACTTTTGCCTAAGTACTATGGGCCATTTCGGGTTGTGCAAAAGATTGGTAGAGCCGCCTATAGGTTGGATCTCCCTAGCACTACACTTGTGCATCCAATTTTCCACGTATCATAGTTATAACCACATCATGGAAAACCCCATACAGAGGTTGAGATCCCTATGGAGGAAGAAGAGGCATCACAACCCACATGAATTCTCAAGATTCACTATGGAGAAATCCAATATTGCATAGGAACCGAGAGAAAGAGAGAGAGAGAGCAGCTGAGAGGGAAAAATCGTAACTTCATTATTAGGGCTAAACACCTCTTGTTTAAATAGAGGTTTAGCCTAAAAGAAAAATTACAAGAAGGTCCCTCATTATTTGTAAAATTCTAAAGAACCATCTTTTAAGAATAAATAAATAACTTTAAGAATAAAACACGACTAGTCTTAACACTCCCCCTCAAGCTGGAGCATGGATATCAATCATGCTCAGCTTGCTGCAACATTTTGAGAAATTGGGCCTAGCAAGAGGCTTTGTAAACATATCTGCAACTTGATCCTCCGAGTTCATATGCTTGGTAGAGATATGACCAGCTTGAATCATATCTCTTACATAGTGGCAGTCAACTTCAATATGTTTTGTCCTCTCATGAAACACAGGATTATTTGCTATATACGTAGCTGCCTTGTTATCACACATCATCACCATAGGAGTTGAGACCTTCAATTGAAAATCATTTAATACATTTCGAACCCACATCAATTCAGCTGATGTTTGGGCCATAGCCCTATATTCTGATTCGGCACTCGACCTAGCAACCACGGTTTGTTTCTTACTTCTCCATGAAATTAAATTACCTCCCATAAACACACAGAATCCAGTGGTAGATTTTCTATCCTTAACAGATCCAGCATAATTAGCATCAGAGTAGGCAACTATCTCCAGGATTCCCCCTTTCTTGAATAATAACCCTTTTTCCAGGGAAAGATTTTAAGTACCTGAGAATCATCATTGCAGCATTCAAGTTCATTCGGATTTTCCATAAATTGGCTAATCTTGCTTACTGCTAAAGCAATATCCGGTCTAGTCACAGTCACATATAGTAGCTTCCCTACTAATGAGCGATAACTTTTGCTATCCACGGGTTTTGACCCTTATTCCAACAACTGAACTTTGTGATCCATGAGAATATTTGTTGGTTTGGCTCCCAACATTTCTGTCTCTTTTAATAAATCAAGAACATACTTACGTTGAGACAGAACCAAGCCTTCACTACTTCTGGCAACTTCTATACCCAAAAAATATCTAAGAGGACCAAGATCTTTTGTAACAAAATGCTTTTGAAGATGAGCCTTTGTAGCTGCAATATCGTTCATATCATCTCTTGTAAGGATGATGTCATCCACATATACCACCATAACAACTAGACCTGAGTTAGTTTTCTTGATAAATAATGTGTGGTCTGACACTGACCGCTTAAAGCCAAACTTTGACATCACGTCAAACAACTTTTGAAACCATGCACGAGGACTTTGTTTCAGACCATATATCGCCTTTTTTAACCTGCACACCTTCTGACACTCCCCCCTCAACCTCGAACCCAGGAGGTTGCTGCATGTATACTATTTCTAACAAATCCCCATATAGAAATGCATTTTTCACATCTAGTTGACACAGACACCATCAATGGTGAACAGCTACAGAGAGAACTAGACGGATGGTACCCATCCGTGCGACATGAGAGAAAGTTTTAAAGAAATCAACACCATATGTCTGAGTATAACCTTTTACTACTAATCTGGCCTTGTATCTTTCAATAGAACCATCTAAGTGGTACTTAATGGTATATACCCATTTACATCCAACAATGTCTGCATCCAATGAGGGATTAACCAGGTCCCACGTCTGTTGAGACAATAAGGCATCCATTTTCTCTTGCATTGCCTGCTTCCATCTACTATCAAGCTTTGCCTGTTGATAGTTCAAATGAATAGTTTCAGCAAATAAGGCGAAAATAAAAGCTTTCATCTGACTTCCAATTCTGGCATCAGACACAAAATGAGATATAGGATATAAGGTACATTGTCGTGTCCCCTTACGTAGAGCTATTGGCCTGTTATCATCAACATGAAGATCACTGTTATCAGGAACACTTACCTCAGGAGAAGAAGGAGGGCTCAGGAGGAGGTGGAGCTCTATGCACATATACCAATGGGGGATTGTGAAACCGTGAGGAAGGTAGAGTGGAACCCGGTAATGGAGGTACAAATTCCAAAGGGAAAGGAAGAACAGGAAGGGGAAAGGAGTCATTTAGATCAACTTGCATCTGAGATCCAGTATGAGAATAATATGGAATGGACTCCAGGAAAGATACATCCGCACTGACATACTCTCGATGAGAAATAGGGTCATAACATCGATATCCCTTTTGGTTTTCTGGATAACCTATAAAAATACATTTAATTGTTTGAGCAGCTAATTTATCACGGTCAGGTCCAAGTTTATGCACAAAGCAAATACACCCAAATACTTAAGGCGAGAAAGAGAAAAGAGGAGCATTGAGATTCAGGATGTGCAAAGGAATTTTATCTTCCACGGATAATGAAGGCATACGGTTGATCAAATAACAGGCTGTGATAACAACATTACTCCAATAGGAAGCAAGAACATTGGATTGAATCATAAGGGTACGTGTTACATCAAGAAGATGCTTGTGTTTTCGCTCAGCCACCCCATTTTGTTGGGAAGTATAGGCAGAGGAGGTTTGAGGTTGAATGTCATGGTCTTGATAAAATTGCAACAAGGCTTTTGTTTTGAACTCAAGCGCATTATCAATGCGGATAATCTTAACAACAGATTTAAACTGAGTTTTTATTTCAAGAATCAATGACTTAATAATACTAGCAAACTTCGGATCTTTCTTTTATTAGGAACACTTGAAACAACTTAGAAAAATCATCAACAATAACAAGATAATATCGACACTGAGTCCTAGTAGGAATCTTACTAGGACCCCATACATCCGCATGAAGAAGTTCAAAGACCTCATGACTGGACTGACTCTGACTAGAAAGGAACGAACTCCGATGATGTTTGCCCAACTGACATGTTTCACACTGAAATGAAGTAGTAGACGGAATTTGAGGAATGGCATGACGAAGCTTTGACAATGAAGGATGACCAAGACGACGATGGTACTGAACATGACTCGAGGAATAGTCGACTGCAGCAAAATTGTTCCCTACTGGATGATGAAAGTAGTAGACTCCATTTTCTTCATAGCCTCTACCAATCTTCTTCCCCGTCAGCAAATCCTGAAAATGACAACCAACAACATCAAATATCACTCTACAGTTTAGCTCTTCTTGTAAGACAACTCACTGAAAGTAAACTTTGAGGAAATGAAGGAGCATGAAGAACATGTTTCAACTGCAAGGAAGAAGATATAGAAACATTTCCCTGATAAACCACCGGATAAGAGCTCCTATCTGCTAATGAGAGTCCCCAATGAGCAGTAATATCCTTTAGATCTGAAAAATAATGAGAATTTTCACACAGATGTCTAGATGCACCTGAGTCAATAATCCACTTACTATCATTGAGATGAAGATGGTTCCTTGTTGCGTAGGCCACACCAGCTACAGGAGAAGAGGAGCTTGAAGGACGATGTATGCTTTATTTACCTGTTGTTCGCTCAGACTTGCGGGCTTGTTACCTAGCTACCCTTTTCCCCTGATTTCCGTTGTTTATCGTAAAACCATTTCAAAAAAAAAATCCATAGAAATTCAAAGGTTTTTCCAAGGTCGGGGTTTGGGGCGCCACAATTATCTTTGATGAACAGAACTTTGAGAGCATGTTATCAGTTCAAGAGCAGAACTCATCTCGAAATGTTGAAGTTTATGATCCCTGGTTAAGTGCAGAACTGTTTGAGAGTCAAAAGGGATCTTGCCAATCTTTTTGTGAAGAATTGAATTCAAACGAACGATATCTCGAACCTTCACATCCTTCTGAAAATGAAGTGCCTAAAGATTTTCAGAGATTTTCTGGTCAAGCTCATGTCAGAAGGGCAAGAGATAATGTCTCAGACAATGTTGTGCAAGATATGGGTCAACCTTCTTTGAGAAGATCGGAAAGGATACGTCACCCTATTAAGAAATGGGTCAGCTATGATCATTTTTTCATAGATTTTCAGTTATTCATGTCTCAAATAGAAAATCATGATGTACCTGTCAACTTTCATCAAGCTATTAAATCACATAAATGGATAGAGGCTATGAATGAGAAAATGGAAGCTCTTCATGAATGTCAAACCTGTGAAATTGTTCCTAGGCCTGAAAAGAAAAATGTTGTTGGGTGCAAATGGGTTTACAAGATTAAGTATAAACCTGATGGATGTATTGAAATATATAAAGTAAGACTTGTGGCACGTGGTTTCACACAAGAGTATGAGTATGGGCAAGACTATGATGAAACTTTTAGTCTTATTGTTAAAATGAGAACAATAAAGGTTGGCTATTGATTATGGTTGGCAGTTAAGTCAGACTGATGTTAAAAATGCCTTCTTACATGGAGATTTGAAGGAGGAAGTTTTCATGGAACAACCTCCTGGATATGCTGAAGGAGAACCTAAAAATTATGTCAGTAAACTGAAAAGAGCTCTTTATGGATTGAAGCAAGCCTCTCGTTCTTGGTTTGAGAGTTTTTCTCTCAAAATTCAAAATTATGGTTTTCATATAATCATTCTCTCTTCATTTTCAAGGATAAAGATGTCACTACTTTATTACTTATCTATGTTGATGACATTATTCTTACAGGAAGTTCTAACAGTCATATACAGATTGTGAAAGAATTATTGATGCAAAATTTCAAGATGAAAGTTCTTGGTGATTTAAGATATTTTCTCGAGGTTGAAGTGGATAGAAAATGCTAAGTTAGAATTAAGCCCTTTTCTAGTTACTATAGTGATGGATGAGCTTTCGAGATCAATTCAAGAAAATGTGTCATGGTGTATGTTGTTTGCTGATGATATTGTTTTGATTAATGAGTCTAGAGTTGGGGTTAATGCTAAGTTAGAATTATGGAAACAGACATTGGAAGCAAGAGATTTTAAGTTGAGTAAGAGTAAGACAGAATATATGGAATGTCAATTTAATAAGCAACAAAGTAGTGATGGGAGTGTAGTGAAGCTTGGTGAGCAAGAAATATCGGTGGATGATTGTTTCAAATATTTGGGATCTATCATTCAAAAGTATAGAGAAATTGATGGAGATGTAAATCATAGGATAAAGGTTGGGTGGATGAAATGGAAAAGTGCAACTGGAGTGTTGTATGATCGTAGAATGCCATTGCGGTTGAAGGGAAAGTTTTATAGGACGACAATTAGGCCTGCTTTACTATATGGTATGGAATGTTGGGCTGCCAAGAGACATCATATTCAAAAAATGAGTGTAGCTAAGATGCGTATGCTTAGATGGATGTGTGGAAATACAATAAAAGATAAGATTCGGAACGAGGAGATACGTAAGAAGGTAGGTGTTGCATCCATTGAAAATAAGATGAGAGAGAATCGTTTACGATGGTTTGGACATATTCGGCGAAGGCCTAATGATGCTCCAGTTAGAAGGATGGAGAAATGGGAAAATATATTAGTTAAAAGAGGTCGGGGTAGGCCTAGGAAGACTTGGATGGAGATGATAGGAAAGGATATGAATGCTTTGAACCTCACCGAGGACATGGCATTGAATAGAAATGATTGGAGGAGAAGGATTCATGTGGAAGAC
Organism: Nuphar pumila; assembly: GCF_984573655.1. NCBI lineage: Eukaryota > Viridiplantae > Streptophyta > Magnoliopsida > Nymphaeales > Nymphaeaceae > Nuphar > Nuphar pumila. Next base: position 30,058,824 of record NC_143250.1, on the reverse strand, counting down.
CCAGAATGATTTTCTTTTCGGTTCATATCGCCGACCCCAATTGTTTTGGGATGAAGGCGTAGTTGTTGTTGAAGTGGATAGAAGAGATGATGTTTTAACTCTTACTCAACATAAATATACTTTTGATCTTTTGAGCAAAGCAGGTATGCCAAATTGTAAACCCCTAAGCACACCTTGTATTCTGAGTTCTAATGATGGAGATTTATATGATGATCCGACCAAATATCGGAATATCGTTGGAATGCTTCAGTATCTTACTTTTACCAGGCCAGACATTGTATACTCTGTTAATCAAGTTTCTCAATTCATGCATGAACCAAGAATTGGCCATGTTGAAGTCGTGAAAAGAATTTTAAGATTTCTGAAAGGAACTATTGGTGACGGTCTTCTTTATCAAAGAAATTGGATTGACAATAAGGAACATGAGATTATCACTTATACCGATGCAGATTGGGCTGGGGATCCGGATGAAAGGCGGTCTGTTTCTAGGTATTGTATATTCATTGGAAAAAGTTTGGTGTCGCGGAGTAGCAGAAAGCAAATAACCATTGCTAGGTCAAGTACTGAAGCTGAATATAGATCTATGGAAGCTGGGACAGTTGAAGTTATGTGGGTCAGACATCTTCTTGCAGACCTTGGAGAAAGAATCTCACAATCATTTTTGTTATGTGATAATCAGAGTGCTATTAACATTGTTCATAATCCTATACAACATGGTCTCACAAAGCATATTGAGATAGATCAACATTTCATCAGACAGAAGTTGAAGACAAAGAGATTGAGCCTCGTCACATTCGTACAAAAAGCCAAGTTGCAGATTAGTTCACCAAAGGGCTAACAAAGCATCAATTTTGGTTTTTGAAGAACAAGTTGTCCATGATTCATGACCATGCACAACTTGAAGGAGGGTGATAAAATGTGTTCCTGACATCATCGGATTTGGATCTGATCCAGATCCGTGCATCTATTCCTATTAAGAATGGGTTTATTTATGCAATGACAATCCTGTAAATGAATTGTATTGTAAACCTATTGTAATATTTGTTTTCATATATAAGATTAGGGCTAGGCATCCTTTTGGATGGCTGCTGATTTTTACTGTGCATCTCCCTCTCCTCTTCTCTCTTCTCTCTTCTCTCTTCTCTCTTCTCTCTTCTCTTCTCTTCTCTTCCAGCTGAAATGCATCTGTGGTGTTCAACACAAATCTGATATAACTTTTCTTACAAGATATTCATAAATTGAGCTATCGTTTATTTGCTGGATCGCCAGCTTGGTAGAAAAGACCATAACTATACTTAACAATAAAACAGCGGGAAAAGCCCATATACTATGAATATTTTTTGTTGTTGTCGAAATATGCAAGAGTCTCAATCCTATTAACATAGTAACTAGAAGCGGAACGAAAGGTATAATCCATGCATATTGATATGTGTGTTCCATAATAATCAAATCAAATCAAATCTTTTTCTTCTATTTTCTTCTATATTATATTAATTATTGTTCCCAATTCATATTCATCACCAGTTTTTTTTTTAAACACAAACCAAAATAAGGATATGGAAAAGAAAGAACATTCTTTTTTATTATTCTCGCTCTTCCTCGCCTATTTCAAATTTAACCCAAGGAGTTACAATTGAATTGGTCAAATGATATAATTAATTAATCAAATTATTGTTTAATATTGGGCTGGGGTTTAAGTAGTTATTAACTTTTGATATGGATCATGAGATCCACAAATAAGTACCCGCACTGTGTCCGGTACCCATACTTGTGTCAACACGGGTACGGTCGCCCAAATGGCATGTTGCAGTTACATAGGCGGAGAACTACCTTTTGAGCTCTATTTAGGCCTAGACAAGCAATCAAGCTAAGCCAATATAGAGCCCACCCCAAGTAGATGTGAAAAGGTTTGATGATGAAAGAAAGAAAAGGTGGCATACCAACATTAGAGGAGTTTACATCAGAGCTATGGTCAATACCAAAATATTGCTAATGATAATGACAGCACGAGTAAATGTCCAACAAATGAGAATGTCAGAACTACTATTACAACATGATGGTTCACCTATGAATTGAAACAAAAATGCACCAGCATACAATAACAATATCACAAACAAGTTGGCTTTCAATTGATCATCAGAACTTACCATCAAGTGTCTGAGCATCAACAGCAACAAAATTCACCTTTCCAACATCAAAATGGTAATTTCTTGGCCCAAATTCCTCCTCGTAACGGCTGATGACCTGCACATCTGATGGATCACTATAAAGGAGCAAGTATGGATCATAAATGCATGAAGGTTACATGTCAAGAAAAAAAGTGTGTTATTTGTGATATGAAGACCTTTGGATTCAGAGAATGGATACTAGAATATCCAACATCATGGTTTCCCGACAGAAAATGGACATCAATGCCAGAGTTTCCCACTCTTCTAGCCAAACCAAAGATGTGTTTAAAACGCATCAATGATTCATGCCACCTGTCAAATATCAAGCAGTTAGAACCTTCAAAAGGAAAAGCAGGACACAGTAAAATCGATAAACATTTTTCATGATAATTATCCTAATGTCAGAGAGCATCCACAAGTTTCTGGCAGTTCAAACTTCTGGTAATCAGGCCAGTTGAATGCCTCAACAGGTAAAATTTGATAGAACAATTTGCTTAAGCTAGGAAAGTATCAATTTAGTGAGCTTTCTTGGTCGCGCTGCAGCAACACTAACAACCAAGTATCACATTCAATGTTTTATATATATATATATATATATATATATATATATATATATATATATATATATATATATATATATTACAAGATAACATATATATGTTAGATTGTATTTTAGGCATTTGGTGTTTTTCATTTTTATTTTTATTTATTTCTTGTATTTTTAGTCAATGCCTCTTAGGGGCATTTTTGACTTTTGTTGCTAGCTGTTAGGCTAGATATGATTAGCTTAGGCTAGTCCAACGACTAGCTCAACTAGCCGTTGGACTAGCCCAACCACTAGTAGGGCTCGCTTTGGCTCCTCTCTTTGTGTATATACATGGGAGTTTCACCCCTATTCTTTTATGCTTCTCTAGAGCATTCTTGATTAATAAAATTAATAATTTTTATATTGTGCTTGTGCCAATTTGTGGCTTGTGAGTTTGTGTGCTCTTGAGCTATTGTATTTGCTCTCAGTGGCTTTGTTATTGTATACTTCCTCTGTTATTCCATTACATAGTATCAGAACCAATAAGCAATCTTGATTCTTTGCTGTAAACATTCTTTGGACGAGTGTGACCTATTGATTGTTGAAAGTGTGCACCAAAGTCTCCTTGTTCTCGGTTCGTGAGAAGAAGCTAGGGCTTGCTCTTCTCATCTTTCTGGTTAGTGAGAAGAGTTTGTGTCTACCTCCTTCATCATCATTTCTTCCTATATCACGGCCGGAAGCAAATCAAATATTGAGCTCTCCTTCAAACTAAATGGGTCAAGTTACTTGATGTGGGTCGTCGCTATGGAGAACCACCACAAGCGAAAAAAACTTTGGGGTTATGTGTGCACTTCAACTCCCGAGCCATAACTCAAACTCACAAAGAAAGGAGAGTAAATTAAAGCTATTGATGGAGAAAAAATGGAGAAAGCCATTCAAGAATATCAATTGAAGATGGGAGATTGGGGGAGCGAGAATGCCAAGATTTTGGCTTGGTTTATGAATAATGTGGAGATAAAGATTTGTGTCAATCTTTCCAAATTCAAAAACGCAAGTGAGGCTTAGATATTTCTAAAAGGAATGCACACTCAAAAAGACCTTGCTCGCCAATACTTCTTGCAAGAAAAAGTCTGCTCTACAACGCTATGAGACATGAGTGTACGTGACTATTTTTGTGCTTTATCCCCCTTGTGGAATGAGTTGGCCCCTCTTGATCCTAAATGGGAGAGGTCGGTTATGGAGTTAAGTGCAAAGGCAAATAAAGGATAAGCAATTCTTTTAATTTCTCCATTGTCTTGGCCCCGAATTTGAAAAGTGTGTGCTTCTCTTCTTTATTGTTTCTCTCCTCCTCTAAATGAAGCACTTGTTGAGGTTTTCCAAGAAGAAATCCGCCTTGGCATGACAAAAGAAGGAGATGAGATTTTTGCCGTGTGTAAGCTCGAGACCAGAGTTGCCAGTCGAGGAAGCGGGAGCGGGAAGCGATACGGGAAGCGGAAGCGGGAAGCGAGGCACTTTCAAAAATTTAGGAAGCGGGAAGCGGGGGACCACTTAGGAGCGAACCGGGAAGCGTCTCGGAAGCGACATAGGAAGCGTCTCGGAAGCGACATAGGAAGCGAACCGGAAGCGACATAGGAAGCGAACCGGAAGCGACCTAAGAAGCTATAAATTTCTAAATTGTAAATTATAAGCTACAATGTTCTAAACTCTAAGTCTAACCTTAAAATTAACATAATCCACTACTTCACTTCATCATGCAAGATTCAAAATAAAAGTATACCAAAAAAATATTATAAGACCATGACAAAAAAGTAACATAAAAGTTTTTAAGTTGGACAACTCCAACTACATCATAAAAAAAAAATAATAATTCAAGAGTTCATTAATCTGTCATCTTTCTCTTCCCCTTCAAGTCAGCAATAGATCGCGAACTTTCTGCATCATCACGTGCATCTTGTCCTCCACGACCATGTCTTCTGCTCCTTCCTTCATTTCCTATAATGAATACGTTAAAAAGTTAAAATGTTCAAAAACCATAATTTAAAATATAAAAAACACAATATCAACATACCTTGCCTAGGTCTCCGGCTAAAGAAACGATCAATCCGACCATGAGGAACTGATGGTCGCTCTTGTATATCTGCAGTTCTACTAGCTCTGATGGATTGATTTGTATCCTCTTGAACTTCATTTGTACGTATAATTATTGGAGGTAATGGAGCTCTTGGTTGTGCATCTTTATGTTTGGATTTGGAAATAGTGCTTGATTGTTGTGCACTATCATCCAAATCTCTCCATCGCATATCCTCTAATCTCAACGTATTTTCTTCTACAATAGGAAGTTCTTGATTGATATCCCATTTTCGACTAGGCCCTTCTTTATAGCGATTGTTGCACCTTTTATAACAAGAATATAAAATATGAATGTTAATAAACAATCAATGATAAAAAAATAGAAAAAAAATACCAAAACAAAAGTACAACACAGTTTAATTATACCTGTCAATCAATCGAAGATTGGAATGAATATACACTAAGGTATCAGCACGATCTTCATTGAGCCTATTTCTTTTAACATTGTGAATGTAACTATAGGTGCTCCACACTCTTTCTGCAGAAGATGTGCTAATAGGTTGAGATAAAACCTTAATGGCTAATGCTCTCAACTCCGGTGTATCACCACCATAAAAACGCCACCAATTAAGCACTGACATTGTAGGATTCAGTGCATCTATTCGTGCTGCATTTCGGCTAAATCTTCCACTTCTTGATGCAAAAGCCACAAGTTGTGACCTATAAAGTGTAGATAACTCTTCATTTCCAGAAGATATGACTTCAAGCGCAAGCATTGCACCGTCTAAGATATCATTATCCTTTTCTGCAAAAAAAAATGTTTAGTAACTATAACAAGAGAAATGCAAATGAAATAATAAAATAATTAAATCATTTAACTTTAAACTTTATTAAATAGATAGAATTAATTTTTTACCAGGAGAAACTCGTTTGACCCCTCCTGCTGCTGGGATTTTGAGATACTCCGACTCGTAATATTTTGGAGTAAGCATGTGGGCTAGACTATGGAGAGGCACATTCATTCTGTCCCATCTATTTGAGACAATCTTATGAATCTTTTCATATAAATCTGGTTGTCCTTTTAGATTGTCTTTGATTTCCCCCAACATGTTGTTCATGCCTTCATACACTTCACCAATTATAGGGCCTTCCTGATCACAAAATTTAATCATCTTATAGATGGGTTTTATAATCAATAATGCTAAACGTACAGAATCCCAAAATTCTTCATCAAGAACAGTTGTTTCTGTTGTAACAGCCTTTTTTTCATAATTTCATCCATGCATGATTGCTTCCAATCACTCCATCTATCTGAAATTACTGTGAGCCTTAAGCTCTCCCTCACATCAAGTAAGCGTTTCAAAGTAGTATAATGTGAAGCAAACCTTGTTTTTGCAATCTTTATTAATTCTAATTTTTCATTGCTTCTAAAGATTGCTAGTGCTTTTGAATGATTTGTGATATACTTCACAATTTCTTTACTTTGCAAATATGTTTCTCCCAACCAATGAAACTCATGTGCCAAATCCTTGAAGATCAAATTAAGTGTGTGCACAACACAAGGTGACCAAAAAATATACTTGTACGTTTGTTTTAATTCTTCACCTGCTAACTTGCAATTTGCTGCATTGTCTGTAATCACTTGCACTACATTAGAAGGCCCCACAAGTTTAAATCCCGTTTTCAAAAACTCGGCAATGTTTGCAGCTGACTGTTGCACATTAGAAAAATCGCTTGCATATAAGAACATCGAGCCAAAACAGTTTGAGGCAAGTATATTTATCAAGTGTTTGTTCTTGATATTTGTCCAACCGTCTGAGACAATGGAAACTCCAAACTCCTCAAACTTTTCTCGAAATTCATTTAACTCCCTGTGAACACACTCTTTCTCACTGTCAAGCAACGTTGTTCGTGCTTTTTCATATGATGGGGGTTTATATCCGGGCACTTTACTAACTGCAGATATCATCTCTTCCCAATATGGTGATCGAAGCACATTGAAAGGTATGCCATTTGCACACAAAAATCTGATAATTTTGTGATCTACATCATCTCTTTCTACCTTTTTAAAGGTATCACGAATATCAACTGTTTTTCGGCTTCCACTAGATGATGTAGTAATACTAATAGGCTTCTTTGGAGTATCAATTCTTGATCTCCTCAACTCAAATGCACTTGATGAAACCTCCACTCGACGAACTTGCCTCTTAATTTTTTTTGCCAATTCTGCATTTTTTGCAACTTCAGGGCAAAAGGCAATCCCAACACTTTGTCCCTTTGGAGATCCCATGAGATGTGCAAAAACTCGAGTATATGACCCATGAGAAATATTTTTGCAGTGCCTGCACATAAAAACTTGGGTTCCACCTTGCTTTCCTTGCCCACTCTTCTTTTGTTTCAATACATGGCGCCATAACACTGTTGTTTTATGCATGCTAGGTGGTTCATCATCTTGGTCATCTTCAGAATAGTAGTCATCCAAGTCATATTCTTCTTCATCTTCCTCATCAAAACAATTTTCGTTTCGGTCCTCAAACTGATATGGACAAGCAGAAGACCTCTTCTTGCCCCTCCCAACACCACTAGATGATTCATGCTCCAAATTGTACAAAGAATCGTCATCGTCATCAGAATTATCGTGATCATAGCTTGAGATGGTCATTAATGAAGCAAAGAACATGCAAATATATCTGCATCATAAAAGTATCAGAATCAACCTAAAACACTTAAAAAAAACTATTATTAACAGTAAATAATGGAGAGTGAAGAACACAAAGCATGGGGATGTAAACAAAAGACTAAGCTAAAAAAGGGGGGGAAATTACGTGCAATCTGACTATCACTGAACTAAATACTCAAACAGGCACTTCAAGTTCTAATAAGAAACAAGCAACATAAATAACTGAGAATATAGAGAGCGAGAATAGTTTGATTGAACTGCTAAATCAGATCAAGAACATATAAATCCAGTTTTCTTTCAGGACTCCACTAAAGTTCAATACCCGACTCATTGGGAAATTCTCCAAGTACCCATCAACTTAATTTTGCACAAATGGAGAACATTAAAGTGCTACCAGCCTTGGCAAACATTGATCTCTGAGACAATAGACTTAGAACTGAGGTTCTAAATCATTACAGTTATCTTCTTCATGATAATGTTCATTTACTATTTGTACCAGGCACCAGCTCACATCCTCCAGCAGCTCTCAGCCTCTCACTGTACATCGGACTGAAGAAATAGCTTTTAAAATGTGGGAACAGCACACTCAAATGCTCTCCAATAAAACAATAATATTGCATATTATACCCGTTATACACCAATTAGTAAAAAAATTATTCATCAGTGTAGAATACATTATATCATAAACAACTGAAGAGTTAAATAAGAAGCTACAGCACATAATGGCCAATGCAAATTAACAATCCAGCTATATCAGAAAAGTTTTGTGACGAATGCATACCATCTGTTTAGATAAGAAGTTAATATTACATTGCTTACGCTATCAATAGACTAGTATCATGGAGACAATAAAAAACAACCCACTGCTTCATGCAGAATGAATAAAAAAAACGGCTGCGATAATGAATCAGAAACTAAAAAAACTACAAACAAACCCTTAATCTACAGTAACAAAAAAACCCTTGATAGTTATGAGAAATAGACGAGTCAAAAACCACAGTGGTTGTCAACATCGTCTGAAAAAAGGGAGAAAGGGGGGAGGACATAGGGCCACCCTCTGTCCCTATCGCCCACTGTGAGGAAAAGAGGGGGCGGAAGATAGAGGGTGTTCCTCTGTCTCCACCCGGCACCAGCACCAGCACCAGCACCATGAAGAAGAAGTGCGAGACATGGGGGGTGCCCTTGCCTCAGCCACCAGCAGCCATGAGAGAGTCACAGACAGATATACACCCCGAAAAAAAAAAACCTGCGATAGATCTACACCGAGAAAGAAAAAAGAAACCCTTGAATTTGATCACTTTCCCCAAAACTACCCTATTGGATCCCACTGGTGGAGGGGAGCTCGCACGACAGAGAGATAGAGAGAGTGACAGAGCGTGAGAGAGGGGGATAGCGTACCTGAAGGTGAACATCTTCATCTTCGGAAGTCGGTGGAGGCCACCGGAATTTTTTGAGGTCGCCGGAACTCGGAGCTCGCCGAAAACTCGAGAGAGAGAGAGAGAGAGAGAGGAGTCGAAACGCGTGAAAAAACAAAACCCTAAGCCCCTTTTGATTTTATTTTTTCACGGGTTTTATAAAATACCCATTTTAACCTCGGTAAAAAATATAAATTCATGTGTAAAAAAAAAATTTAAGGGCAAACTCGACCTTTCCATAATAGCGTCCCCTTTAAAGGGGTACGCGTACCCCTTTAAAGGGGGACGCGTACCTCTTTAAAAGGGTACGCGTACCTCTTTAAAGGGGTACGCGTACCCCTTTAAAGAGGTATGCGTACCCCTTTAAAGAGGTACGCGTACCCCCTTTAAAGGGGGACGCGCTTCCTCAATTGAACCTGCGCTTCCCCTCGCGTTTCGGAAGCGCTGCGTTTCGCGCTTCCGAAACGCGTCCCGGGGAAGCGCGCTTCCCCTATTCTATAGGCGTTTCCGGTAACTCTGCTCGAGACTAATGTGAAGTCTTACAAGCCTCCACACATTTGGAGGCAAAACAATAGAGGCCCAAGGAGAATTACTTGCCAGTTTTGCTGGATTGCCAAAAGTTAAAAATAAATGTGGCTTTTTCGTTGAAGATAACTCCTCCAACACAAGTGATGAATCATAGTCACATGTATCATTAAAGGTAATTTATCGGCGAGGGCATTTCTCAGAGAGATTTTCAAAAGTTGATAAATCTCGAAAAAATCCCAAGAGTTTAAAAAATTGAAAAAAAATATAAATAACAACAAAAAAACTAAGAAAATAATTAGTTTTGCATTATTTTTCTTTCAAAAATATAAAGAAACATGTTTTAAAGATTTTAAAATATAAAAGAAACAACAAAAAATGCGAACTTAAAATTTTAGAAAAAAAAATCTAAAAAAAATATCACAATATGATCGCAATATTTTGTTTCTAGCGATATTTTGAAAATATCGCGATATATTCCCGATATTATCGGTTGCCTTGAAATAGTCAATAATATTGCAATCTTTTCAAAATATCGGCAATATCGATAACAATGTGATGAATCAAGTAAAAAGAGTGGAGATCTCAAAGACTTGACAATTGCTCAATTAGTGGAGGAACTTTAAGGGTTTTTTAAGTCATCTACATCCACCACCGGTGTTGCGGCCTCTTCCTCCTCCCCTCCCAGTATGTCGTCCTGGATACTTGATTTAGGAGTCGCTTTTTATATGACCCCTATTGAGTCTTCTTTTTGATAAATGCTTCAACTCTTATTGTTCTTGTGTTTCTACTGCTAATTGAAGTTCTTAGAAATTAATAAAAGGTTTTTAAAGAATCCAAAGAATTTTTCATTCCAAAAGTGAGAATTATTCCCAAACTAAACTTGAATTTGCTTTTGGTTTATCAAACTTTCAACTATGGATGTGAGATCTCCTCATCTAAGAGTTGTTCTGTGTGAATCTCCAGTCAAGAAAGCTCATTAAGTAAGCCATAGGAGAGGAGATTTATACTACATGGATTTTCTATCTATTTTCAACAAATCATTTTGTAACTATATCCAAGAAAAGGATATTGAAATTTGGCATAGAAGAGTATGACATCCAAGTATATCAAAATTATCTTTTCTTACTTAAAAAAAATTGTAATAAAAAATAGTTATATGCAATGAGCGTACTCTTGGAAAGATGAAATCTTTGTCCTTTGCTAATAGAACATTCATTTCTAAAAAACCTTTTGAGTTGATGCACTCTGATGTATGGGGACCCTCTCCGATCATATCAAAACGAAGATAATTCCTATTACGTGATATTCATAGATGACTTTACTAAATATGTGTGGATTTATCTCCTTAGGCTTAAATTGGAAACATTCATAACTTGATCAAAAACCAAATTCAAACCAGAGTTACCAGTCGAGGAAGCGGGAAGCGATACAGGAAGCGGGAGCGGGAAGCGAGGCACTTTCAAAAATTTAGGAAACGGGAGACCACTTAGAAGAAAATTACGAACCGTCTCGGAAGCAACCTAGGAAGCAAACCGAAAGCAAGAGGGAAGCGAAAAAAATGGGGAAGTGAGGGGAAAACGTGGGGGAAGTGCGCTTCCCATAAAAGGGGGACGCTTCCCCACGCATTTCGGAAGCACGACGTTTTGCGCTTCCGAAGCGCGTATCGGGGAAGCGCACTTCCCCATATGCCTTGGCGCTTCCGGTAACTCTGGTTAAAAGATATGAGATTATTCTAAAAAATATGAAATTAACATATAAAAGTAACTAAAAAAATTATTACATAACTGAAAAATATATGAGATTAACCAACAAAAGATAAAATATACTAAGAAACTGATTACATAACTGGAAAATATAGTGTGCTTCCCAAAAAAGGGGGACGCTTCCCCACGCATTTCGGAAGCGCGACATTTCGCGCTTCCGAAGCGCATATCGGGGAAGCGCACTTCCCCATATGCCTAGGCGCTTCCGATAACTCTGGTTAAAAGATATGAGATTATTCTAAAAAATATGAAATTAACATATAAAAGTAACTAAAAAATGATTACATAACTGGAAAATATATGAGATTAACCAACAAAAGATAAAATATACTAAGAAACTGATTACATAACTGGAAAATATATGAGATTAACCAACAAAAGTTAAAATATATGAGATTATTCTAAAAAATATGAGATTAACATATAAAAGTAACTAAAAAACTGATTACATAACTGGAAAATATACGAGATTAACCAACAAAAAGTTAAAATATACTAAGAAACTGATTACATAACTGAAATAACTGGAAAATATATGAGATTAACCTACAAAAGTTAAAAAATATGAGATTATTCTAAAAAATATGAGATTAACATATAAAAGTAACTAAAAAACTGATTACATAACTGGAAAATATATGAGATTAACCAACAAAAGTTAAAATATATTAAGAAACTAATTACATAACTGAAATAACTGAAAAATATACGAGATTAACCAACAAAAGTTAAAATATAGTAATATACTAAGAAACTGATTACATAACTTAAATAACTGGAAAATATATGAGATTAACCTACAAAAATCTTGTTGATCATGTCTCAGAAATCTTGTTGAAAAAAAAATTATGCCTTAAGGCGCAAAGGACAGCACCTCAAGGCGCATTTTTTATAACAATGATTGGCCCTTATATTTGCGTTGATCACTTCTGGAGTATCCACTTCCTTTTCATTTGTCAAGCTTGTTTTAGCAATTATATCTTATGCAAGTTTTATCTACGAAAGCACATACCCTCTCAGGGAGTAAGCAACTTGATACCTAGAAAATACCTCAGAAAACCAAGGTCAGACATATCAAAATTTGTTTTAAAAATATTTTTAATCGTATCAATACCCTTTTTATCATTTTTAGTGATAATCATATCATCAATATACAACAATAAAATAATTATACTGGTGTCTGTATTTCTCATAAAAAGAGCATTGTCAGTATAACACGAAGTAAATCCACTATTAATAATAACTTTACTAAATAAATCATACCAGGTCTTTGGGGATTGTTTAAGACAATAAAGAGCTTTCTTAAGTTTGAGAACTTTACCCTTTTCAATGTTAAACCTGAGCGGAGGGTCTATATAAACTTCTTCACAAAGGTCACCATTGAAAAAAGCATTATTGACATCTAACTGATAAATGAGTCACTGTTTGATAGATGCTAAAACAATTAAGGTCCTGACACTAGTCATCCTATCATCTAGGGCAAAGGTCTCTTCATAATCAATTATGTATTCCAGTGAATATCCCTTAGCAACCAATCTAGCTTTATACCTTTCTAAGGAGCCATCACTCTTAGTTTTGACTTTAAAAAAACCCATCTACAACAAATAGCCTTTTTTCCTATGGGTAGATCTACAGTTTTCCAAGTGTTGACTCTATGAAGAGCTTTTAATTCTAACCTCATTGCATTTATCTAATGAGAGTGTTGTTTGGTCTCAATGTAGTTGGAATGTTCATGGTAGGCATGAATTGTCATTAAACAAACCCTATATCTTAGAAAAAAGGATTTGTAGGACACGAATTTATTAAGAGGCCTAGAGATCCTTTGAGACTTTCTAGGTAAGGGTTCTACTATAGGTTCTTTTAATTAATGACTTTGTGAGTACGCTCCCAAACTGATTGAGTTTCTTATCCATTTTCAAAAGCACATGGTTGACTCTCACATTCACGCCAAGTATAAACACGAATTTCATTAGAGGTTCTATTAAGGGAATTATCCCCATTTATATCAAGAGGAATTTCCCCATCAATGCAATCAATATTATCACAATCATTTATACTAGATACTTTGGTATTCTTCCTAAGTAATATGTTAAATAGAAAAGAGTAGTCAACTTCCTCCTTAGCTTTGCTTTAATCAAATCCATTTTGATCTTCAAGAAAAGTCACATTTCTTGAAATATATAACTTATCATTTTTTAAATCATAACACCTATATCCTTTTTTATTTTCACCACATCCAATAAAAGCACACTCAATGGATTTTGGTGAAAGATTGTCATTTCCTTGAAAAAGAACAAAGCATTTGCAACTAAAAGCTCTTAATCTTTTGAAATCTGGAGATATTTTGAATAATTTTTCAAAAGGTTAAATATTTAAAAGGAAGAGGAAGGCATTCTAATGATTAGATATAGAGCGGTAAGCGCAACTTCAGCCCAAAATTGTTTTAGAACAGCCTTTGAAACTAGTAAAGCTCTAGTTGTTTCAATTATATGCCTATGTTTCCTTTTTACAAAACCATTTTGTTGTGGAGTTTTTGGACAAGACCTTTGGTGAATAATTTCATTTTGTTTCAAATAGCTTTGAAATTCATTTGACATATATTCTCTATCGGATCGAAAAACAGAAATATCAGTTTGAAATTTATTTTTAATAAGCATGTAAAACTCTTTAAAAAGGAGAAAACATTTGATTTAAACCTAAGGAAGTATATGATACATTTCGGGCCCACAAAATTCGGACTGGATCCAAAACAAAATTCGGATAGATCTAAATAAAGAAAACAAAAAACAAGTTCTGTTTTGTTCTAACAGACTTTAGGAAAAATGTGATTTCTCCCAATTGGCTGAACAAAACTGACTGATTTTTTAGGTGGAGCTTTTAGACATGTCTGGGAAGGTCTAGTTAAAATTTGAGGTTCTAACTCCTCGGAGTTTTGGATTTATGAGGTCAAAAACAGGAAAATGGAAATCGGGTTTGGACTGGGATTCAGGTTTGGAAGGGTTCGGTAAAAATGTTGGTTCTCCTAACTGGTTTAGAGTTTGGGGCTGATTTTTTTAGGGTAGGTTGAGGACACCTTGGAGAACCTATGGTTAAAATTATAGGGTTAGATCAAGTCAGATGAGGAAGATATAACCTAGGGAAATCAGGTCAAATTCTGCAAATCACAACATGCAGAATTGGGTTGGTTAACTATATTCGATTTGGGTCAAAGGGTGCAAAAGTGGGTTTGAGCCTAGGTGAAGGTGGTTTCGACTTATTAAGACTTAGGGGAGGTTCTTAGGAAGGTCTGCAACTTGTTGGTACGGCTAAGGCTGGGCTGGAACCGTGAAAAACGCATGAGCTCTTTGGAATGGTGAGTCCACCTAAGTGAGTCCTTGAGCACCTTGGTGAAAATGGGCCCGGGCTATAGCCTAGGTCCACTTGTGATCAGATCTACTAGGGACCAACCACCACTATGAGTAAGAGAGACGAGTCAAGGAGAGGGACTCGCAACAAGGTCAAAGAGGGACCCGAGTTTGGAAGAAGGCCTAGGGGGCAAGGAAAAAAAGAGAAGAAGGGGTCACGCCCAAAGAGAGAGGGAGACAATTTTGAGAAAGAGAGAGCACTCTTGTTCAATATATTTTTTATATCCCAGCAATACAAAATGAGTCACTATTTATAGGCTCTAGAGAAGCATTAACATCCTTCACAAAATAAAGAAACATTAAATAGAAAATGATAAATCCTAAGAGGCTTTTTCCAAAATAGGTACAACCTCACTTAGCTAAGAGGTAACACCCAAAAGCCTTCATAAAACACCTTGCACACCCATCTAGGCACCTCCCAAGGGGAGGTCGACACCTTGGTGGGCCCCACTAAGGCCGGCCCTCCATGGATTTGGGTCCTTTCTTACTGATATGATCCGCTCCATGCTCCGCTCCAAGCTCTGATCTGCCCAATGTCGTTTTGGGTTGAGTCTCTTCTTGCTCTGGTTTATCCAATGCCAACTTGGATTCTATTTCAAATGGATCTGTATCAATATATATAAGCATATCTAGTATAATCATCAACAAAAAGAACATAATGTGAATATCCTCCTTTTGACATGAATGATGTCGGTCCCCATACACCCGAATGCACAAACTCGAAAGGTTTTTTAGAGAAAATTACTACTTGGAAAGGGAGAAGTGTATATTTTACTAAGAATGCAATCATTGCAAATAAACTCTTTTTTATTATAAAAAGTTTCCAAAAAAAGAAAAGGATACAATTTTGAGGCACTAGGATGTCTAAGTCTTTTATGCCAAAGTATATCCTTGTTTTGAACATGATTACAAAAATATTTGGATAGAAGTGGCTAAATCCATATAATAGAGGTCTCTTCTCATACCAATCAGCTTCCCGAACCAGAAATCCTGTACAAAGCAACCCGCAGATGAAAAGGAAACTTTACAACCATGGTCAAAAATTTGAGAAACATAAAATAAGTTTAATTTTAAAATCAATCTAATTTTGGGAACACAATTTTTTTGAGTTCAAAACTTTTTTTAAGTGTCCAACTCCTTTGACTTCCAAAGATGTACCATCGGTAGTAGAGACAAAAAAGTTATGAGAGTTGGGGCATTGATCAGATAGAAGAGATGCATTCAGGATCATGTGAAAAGAAGCATATATCAGGAGGGACCACGGCTCCAAACGTGGATGGGGTAGAAGAGTTGGATTTCAAGAAAATATTGGAGAACTTTTGTCAATTGAGCAATGGATTCTTTAATATTTCCTCCTTTCTTTGACTCTTCACTTGATTTTGTTGACTTTTCTCCAACGGTGGCCACCTTTCTTTTGAGCTTAGGACAATCGGGTTTGATATGTTCCGACTCGTTACAAAAGTAGCAAATGATTTTTCTTGCACCTCCATAGTTAGGCCACCCAAAATGGGGAGGCTTATATGTCTTTAGATTGTTCCTTGGTCTTGAAACGGCATGTACTTCATCAACCTCCTTGGTCATGGAGAGACGGTTCTCTTTTTGATATAGCTCAGCAAGTGCTTCATTTAGAGGAGAAGTTCTATTAAGTAATGAAGTTTGAATATGTTCAAATTCTGAGCGAATTGCCATGAAGGAATTGAAAGAAGTTTTTCTATTTGTCGTTATCTCAACTCAATAGTTGCTCCTTTCCCTTGAGGTTCAAGAAAAGCAAGTTCATCCCACAAGGGGGATAAAGCACTATAGTAGTCATGTATATTCATGTCCCCCTTGTTTTGTGGATCTCACTTTTTCTTGCAAAAAATATTGCCTAGTGAGATCTCTTTGTGTGTACATGACTTTCATAAAAATTCAAGCTTTGTTGGCTTTCCTAAACTTGGCAAGGTTGGCACAAATTTTAAGCTCAATATTTCTCATAAACCATGCCAATATTTTGTCATGTTCACTTTCCCAATCCTTCACCTTTATTTGAAACTCTCGGACGACTCTTTCTCTTTCTTCTTCACTAAGGACCTTCTCTTGATCTCCTTCCTTCTTGGTGAGTTTGAGTTGTGGCTCGGGAATCATGCCATAAACATAACCCAAAGTTTTTTTTCCTTTTTAATGATTCTCCGTAGTTGCCATCCACATCATATAGTTTAAAGTTGAACCATTCAATTTGAAAGAAAGATCAATCTTGGAGTCCTTTTAAGCCATAACTAAGAGATAAGAGAAGAAGAAATGTGGAAGAATGACGATGAGTACGAACACCACAAGCACTCGGACACACGAGATACACGATCAATAAGGCCCAAGGGTGCAACCACCAAGGGACTCTCATACATATAATGAAGCCTCAAGGCAAGCACAAGCATAAGCCACAAATGGCTAAACACAAGCCACTAACTGGCGCAATCATAAAAATATATAATCTTATTCACTTGAGCAAAAGGCTTAAGAAAAGCTTAGCTATACAAAGAGGACAAGATATCCCTTATATAAAGGTAATACAAGGGCTATTAGAGAGCCAATGTAGCATTGGGATTTCCCAACAGCTAGAAATGTAGCCGTTGGGGAGCTCCCAATGACTATATGGTCCAAAGACCATATTGCCCATGATAAGAAAATAAAAGACAATAAAGAAAAAAAAATAAAGAAAAAAGAGAAGACAAATCTGTCCCTAGAGGACAAAATCTATTACAGGCATACAAAAAGACCAAAATGACCCTAGAGAGCAAAACCTATTACAAGCATGTATATATATATATATATATATATATATATATAAATATAAAGTGGCAGCTACGCAACCCTTAGGTGTGCAGCTACCAGCACAACTATGTGGGCCAACCATGGCAGCCTTCATGGACGGCCCGCGAAAAAACACACATTTTTGCATGTTTTCACTTTTAACAGCAGTTTTTTATCGCTGCTAAAGGTCCCAGTGGAAACTGGGACCTTTAGCGACGGTCAAAACCTGTCACTGAAGGCCCCAGTTTCCACTCGGGCCTTTAGTGACAGCTTTCTGAATGCGCATTTTTTTGCTTGTTTTCTGTGGCTGTCCATCACTTTCTGAATGCGCATTTTTCACTTGTTTTTGTCGCCGTCCATCACACCTGTGATGGACGGCTAATAGAGTTGCACTGGTAGCTGCGCACCTAAGGGTTGCACAGCTACCACTCACTCTCTCTAGTTACATTCCCAATAGCAACTTGATTGACATCACAGAGAGACAATCAAGACACAATACCCTAATACAATCTAAGAATGTTGGGCATGCATGGTCCTCTCCAAGCAAGTTGATAAATAATAACTCTCATCTTGTTTAGACAGGTCCTCTCTTCCTGCATGTCCAATATATGCTTTGACTTGCATGAGCTTTGAGATTTCTAAACAAGCTTGATGCATGTGGTTCCATTGTCTAATGGTGCTAAAGTCATCTACATTCCAGCAAGCACTTTTGTACTTCAGAGAAAACATAAGCAACAAAGACCTTGTCTTCTCTAACATATGCACAATATGGGGATTCATGACAGAGATCATCCAAGCAGCACAGTCCCTTGCACTTCTCAAGGTCATCTATTACTACTGATGACCCACAAGTTCAAGCTTTCAATAGGAGTGCTTTAATTTAATGCTTCTAGATTAAGAAGTTGCTCAGTTTTTTTAGTAAAGTTGAGAGAAGGCATAAGACGGATAAGGAAGTAAACGGAAGGCTTATTAAAATCAATGACCAATGAAAAAGATTAGGAAGAATTAAAGGGAAAGGAAAAATTTCAAACACAGTCAAGTTAATAATCAAGGAGATAAGCAGCCTTCCTTTTATTAATATTTAAAAGCCAGGCGTTTAATAAGAGAATAAGAGATGTATAAGTTTGAACAAAACCAGGTTTTCTTATGAAGATGATAATGATTTAGCAAATGTTGTTTTTTCCTTTGTAGTGAAAAGGAAAAAAAAGTGTATGGTAGGAAGGGAAAGGGACAAAGTGTTAGTCCAGATATAAAGAAACAGTTGGGCAAATAAAGGAAAATTAAAAGTGAAAATTACCAACAAAAGCTGAGATAACAAAGGGAAACAAAAAGGAAGAAAGAGGATGTGCTTAATTGGATTAAGGGCTCCACTCATCTGGTAGGGGCGACTTGTGAATGTCACCAAGTTGACGGGATGTCACAAGTTCAAAACCCACAGGTGGCATCCCTTGCCGCAATGTTGAAGCCGGGTGTACTCCCCAGTAGGGAGGGCAGACCTCAAGGGTTTTGGCAACTGAAGGCCAGCAAATGTTTGGTCTGTGGGGGGTTCCCTTGGATTATCCCAAATAATAATAATAATAATAATAATACAACATTCTTATGTGGCTAAAGAAGAGTCAATATGATAGAGAATGAACGGAAAACCCACAATAGAAAGACAAGATTATCTAAATACCCTTACAATGAAAGACTAAGATACAAGATATACACAAATACCACAATCATGACACCACTTCTTAATCATAAAATGAGTGTTTCCCCATCCTTCCCTTATTTCAAGTACACCCATTACCCAAATATAAAAGAACGATTGCCTATTCTTGTCTATTTGAAACTGTAGGGTACATCTACTGTGCCATCTATGAGTGGATATGTATTATATCACTTGATAATGACTTTCCCATCCTACTTGGAGATATTTCATCAAAAATCAATCAGAGAACATACGGTTCACCAAAGGCTTATCCTTGCAATCTCCAATACTAATATTGTGCCAAAAGAAGTACTGTTAGATTATGCATATTTCTCTTACCTTAACCCGCTAAATTTTGGTTGAAGTTATTCTCAGATTCATGTATTTAGGATGCCCTTCTTAATTCTACATAACTTAAGATGTTATGGGATTTTCCCTTTTGTGTAAGCTGTTATTTTTCTGGATGTAGAAGTTTTGTTTTGCTTCCCTTGGTTATTTCGCTAAGCAGCTATGGATCTCCAAGGCAAGTTGGATGTTTTTGAAGCACATTTCATTTTTCAGATATGGCATAATACAAACTACAATTTGATTGTAATATTCTATATTCCTATTTCATTTCCCTTGAGGTTATTGTTATGGCTACATGTTAGTTATATGGCATCCAAATTATTCAATGCACTCATCATACTAGCCAGACTACTTTTGACCAATATATGCAGCAAGCTTAAAATGATATCATTTAGATTTGTTTGATATAAGTTGTTTTTCTCTTCTTCTTAACATTGAGTTTTTTTATTGTGTATTCCTTTCTTTTCTTTTTTTGAGCCATGATGCCACATGTGGGCTACAAAGAAATCAAAGTGGGAAGAAGTTAATGACTACTACTTTTGGTACTTCAAAATACCCATGGTTAAAGCTTCTGGTACTTCAAAATACCCATGTTAAGGACATGGTTAATCATCTAGCTGAGAAAAAGCCTGTAGGAAGTCAATATCTGTAATGCAAGAACTCATTTGAATAGATCTTTGGAGAGGTATAAGGTCAACATCGTGACCAGGGTTACACTGAAGAGCTGTCACACGGACTCTTCTAACAGGGCACCGCACCCGCGTCACACCCGCACCCAGGCTGGTGTGACACTTGGACACAACTTCCTTTGTGTTAGGTGAAGTCAACCACACAGAGGTTCATTTTTATTCAAAAGTAGATTCAGTTAACCCTAATCAAGTCCATTTTTTTCTATATTATATATATAAATACATAAATGCACACAAATACACAGTGTTAACTTAAAACTGTTAAAAATTATATATATATATCCTCCCCGCACCCAAGTTTTTTTAAAGTGCCGCATCGCCGCATCCGCACCCGCACCTATGTGACATAGCTCAGGAGACTATGAGGAAATCTTTGTGTATGTAGCTTGTATAAAGCATTTCATAGTCAAGTTTCAATTGAAGCATTTGTCATTGTTCACTTTCTCAAAGACGATGGGAAAAATGCTTGTTTTTTTTTCTTTGAGAGGAATTGAGAATACATGTTTGAATGGCTACATTACAGACCACCTCCAAGTTTCTATTGCATTTGTTATTAAGTTGAGAAAGGCCTTTTATAGTTGTGAACAGATGGTATGACAAGTTCAATTCTTATATGGTAAAAGTAGCATTAATTTATGCTGTTTTGGTACAACTATGTTTGTTAAATCCCCTTCTGTTTGGATTGTTATAGTTATGCTGTATTTGACAGGGTGATTATTATTGTGATGATAAATGTACAAAGGACATAGTTTGTGAATCATTTTGGCTTCTCCAATAAAAAACTTTTCCAATCTCTTATCTTTCACTTCCACCTTGGCAATCGAGAGAGATAGAGAGAAACACACATGTTGGTACACTATGAACTTTTATCTCTTATGTTCTATGTTTGTTATGCTATGTTGTTAGATGGTTTTTCTGTGATTTTCCCGCTTTCATTGTTATCTATTGTTCTCTATGATTTCCTATGTACATGCATATATCATGTACAAAACCATAAACCACTTTGGGAAATCACAAGGCCAAAGAATAAAGGATCGAGGAAATGAAGAAGATGAATGCTTCAAAAACAGCAAGTTAGGCAATTTCAGCATAGGTAATTTGTTTACCAATGAAAAATATGGATCTGAAAAGAAAGAAAACAAAAGCAAAAGTGGTTGTGTATTTCTTACTCTTCATCTGACAAATATGGCCCACCATCAAAGTGATCTCCCAAAAATATGATTATGTCAGGCTTAAAAGGTAGTACAGAATTCCGAAAAGCTCTTAACATGTACAAGTCACTATAGAACTGTATCGCCTTCAAAGTAACAGATTTTGGAGAAAGCCCATGTGATGTTCGATCTGTAAGCTATTGAACGGATGAATGTGAATAGGGAAAAGTAACACATGTTAGGAGAAGCGCCATAAGGACAAAACATGCAACTTATTGAACTGAAACATCAAAACAGCATTTTACAAGCATGAAGTCAGCCAATGGTTTCCCCAGAGATACATAAGCAGTGAGGCATAACCGCCACAAAAAACAAAATCAAAGCATTAGACAAAAAAAATTGCCAAAGATTAACAGAAAAAGAGGAGAAAAATATAAGGGATAAAGAGAGAAATGTGTCAAGACGCAATGCAGGAGTCTCACATTTAATGCAAGAGGTACATCCCATGTCCTGTAAGGTACAAGCCTTCGAACACCTCATTCCTCACGACTTAAGGCAAAAGACTTGCACCTCTCCTTGAGTCATGTACCTCAAGCCTCTTCCTAAGACACTCCAAGCGTGCTCCCGGCATTGACACGGTTAGATCACTGTAGAAAAATGTGTCTTTCGCGCATGATTTCAGATTATTCTTGCTTCCACAATCAAAACATGAAAACACAGAAAGTTAGGAAGCACACATGTGCCTGCTTTTATCTGTGTCTTAATTCGATAGGGGCATGGAGCACCAGTTCCCAAGGAAGAGACCCACGACCTAAAGCAGAAGGACCCGGTAACCATGCTTTTGCAAAGACTTTGCCCAATTACCTAAAATTGAGATGTTGGGTTTTTCCTTCTTTCCTTTTTTTTCTTGGGGTTGTTGTTGGGGGTGTGGTGGGATGGGGGGTTGGGCGCAAGCAAATGTGGATGTCGATTACCTGTGGGTCGGCAAGAACGGCAACATTAACCAGCTTGTCAGGATTAGGGATCTCGCCGTTTCTCTGCACATTAGAAGGTAGGATGGCACGATGCTTAAGAGGTTTGATATCCGGAAAAAAATGTCATTTTCACAAAGAAGCAGAGGAGACCCAAACAGCAAAGCAGAGGGATGGGGCACTCCTTTTGTGGTGGCCAGATTAGGTTCAGAACATCTGAGTGATATATGACATGAGAGAAGGAGAAAGAAATGTGTAAATTACCAGCGCAGGCACCGGCCAAGAGCAATCCCAGAGAGGCACCCAATAGGCTATCATCTCCCCATAAAGAAGGGTCGCAGTCCATATGCAGCAAAGGAACAAGGTAAGGCGCCAAACACTGTGCATCTCTCTGTAGTCTTCTTCTTCTCACTTCGTGGCTTCGTTGTTAAATACACCATTCACTTCTTTCAAGCATTCATCGCTTGATCAAATTGTCCACACGAAACAAGGAGAGTCGCCTGCGTGCGTCGTCCTGTACAAACAAAACCACTGCACCTTCAAACGAGAACAAAACTAAAAGGTCAATCGTAGGAGAGCGCAGATTGTAAATTTGTGATCATTCTAGTCATAAAAGTGGTTTTCTCTCGCTACCCTCCTGCAGTTAACCCTAGTCGCCAAGATCTCTGATCGATCAATGCACCATAATTCACTCCAATCATTTTGATGACACGGCCAAAATCCCCCTCTTATGAAAAAACTAATAAAACCATGTTCTTAAAACACCTGATATGTGTTGAGAATTCTTATTTTCCCACACCAACGGGCGTTCCGCGTGGTTGGTAGGAGCTGTCAGTGCACGTCTCTGGTGAGACGTTGCAGGTTCAAACCCAGTCCAGTGGTATGTTTAATAATAACTGATAGGGGTCAAACCCCAGTGGTATGTTTTTAATAGTAACTGGTGGGGATCTGCCTAACCCCAGCTTGCCTTTCCAAAGAAAATTTTATCAGACTAACCCCAGCTTCCCTCTAAAAAACAAATCTTGATTTCCTACGGCGATCAATAGAAAGGTAGCCTTTTAAATATTTTTTCTAGTAGTGTCATCCGTCAGGGAGATCCTATTTCTCCGTATTTGTTTCTCATCATGGTGAGGCCATCAAGGAGATTATTTTTAGAGAAAAGAGTGGGTGGTGGCATCATTTGTTGTTCAATTGTTGGTTTTTGATGGAGCCACTCTTTTTCTGCAGATTGTCTTGTTTTTTATCCAGGATAAGAAGAATTCGGTGAAGAAATTTTTAGATATGTTAAATTTCGAATCCAAAATTGGGTTGCTTGTGAACAAAGAGAAATCAATATGTTTGTCACCTTCAATTTCTCAGTGAATCAAATTGTGGCATTGGCAAAATAGTCAAGGTGATCAGAGGGCGCTTTGCCTCTAAAATATTATTTAAGAGTGCTCCTAGATATTCTCATTGTGGACCTTGTTGATTAAATTTCGGAAAGCTATTGAAGGATGGAATGAGAATCACCTATCTAAAGTAGGTTGTCTCACTCTCCTAAGGTTTGTTCCTTCGTCTCTATTTATTGGTTCATGAATTTTCATTTTTCGTGTCATTAGTAAAATTTTGTGAAATGATAGTGTCAAGAAATCCCATATTCATCTTTTGAATTGAGAGAAAGCATACTCAAAGAGGGAGGGCCTAGAATTCAAAATTTGTTGGACATTAATTTAGCATGTCATATTAAAGTCCAAATATCTCTCCAAAGAGTCCTTATGGTTTCCTTTGAGCAAGCGTCATGCATCTTGGGTATGGAAAGGAATTTGGTAGTTGTCCATGCTATGGAAGAGGAAGCAGTGGAAAGTGGGTGACAGGATAATCGTAGACTTTTGGTTTGGCCCATGGCAGGTTGTGATGTGCCTCCATGAGGATCCCAAGTCAAGGGGTGGATATGGAATTATTTAGATGGAAAAAGTAGGGTTTTAGGAATGCAGTGGTGAACATAAGTTACCTTGCATATTTTCAAATAATTGTTTGGTGCACGTGAGTGTGGACACCTTCTTGGGTGTTGAAAAGAAAAGGAGAGGGGGTTTTCTCCAAAAGATATTTTTTTGTTTAAGTTTAATCCGAAACCGAATCCAAACTTTGAGAGTGTGAAAATTGTTCTTCAAGGTAAAGAGTCCGTCCTCCTCTAGTGAGCAAGGATCAGCCGAACTAGAAATTTCTCAAACGTTATTTTGAGAGCTACGGTGTTGCGAAGATTCGTACTTCATATGCAAGACCTGGAAGAAAGCAAGTTTGATGATAAAAAACACCAAAACTCGAGAAAAAGACACAAAAATAAACAACATGCGAACATTAGGACTATCACAAACTTAGAAAAATGCATAAAATAAGTAAAATATGAATGCAAGTAAAAATCAAATCTAACATCAGGCTAAGGTAGCCCTTTTTATAGCTGACAAGCACGAAAGAGCACGTGTGGCACTTCGGCTAGGCACAGGCTCTAAAAGGATGAGACAAGGTTGATATGGGTCCTGAGATAGGATAGGCTAGGTTAGGTCGACTATGCTAGGAATTGTAGAAACTCAGATAGAGTAACAATATTAGGAGATATGGATGACAAATGCTGAAATAGAGGGGTGTCTCCCTATTTATAGTTTTTCATCTAGATGGACTATTGTTAAATGAGATATTTTGAATTGACAGTTGAGATTTAGCCAAGGTTTATTGTCTTGGGAGATAATTTTTTTAAGAAAAGGAGATTTTTGGGCTTGGAAGGTTTCTAAATGCAAATTTAGAAGGCTGAGCAAGCAACTCTTATAACGCCCCAACTTTCAAACCTATGAAAGATTTTTTTTTATATGCACAAGAGACAACTTCTTAAAACAACCACTAGACTTGGGCGTGTCACAAGTTAGAATCAAATCATTGTAATTCAAATAAATAAAAAGACAATTGAAGAGTCTAGTCCATCCCAAAAACTCATAAGTTCTTGTGTGCCCCGACATCCATTTGTCTATGCACATGTGTGATCATCGCAAAATTTTTCCTCTCTTGTGGCTTTCTCTCTCTTCCTTCTCTTTTTCCTTTCTAACCTCTATTTCTCTTTTTTGAAGGGAGAAATGAAAAGACAAAAAAGAAGAGAGAAAAGAAAGAGAAGAGAGAGGAAATTTTCTGCGAAGGTCTAACTTGACCTTAGTTTTTGGAAATATTTTAAGAAAATAACTCGCCTCCATTTTTTAAATGTTTGCGGGAAGATTGGGAGATGGGGCTCGCTCGTCGGTACGAGGTTCGACCGTTCCTGGCGCCTTTACCAGAGGTAATCAAACCAAAGATCGAATTTATGTCTTTTGCTTTACCTTAATATTACCTAAGAATTTATTCTAAGTCTATAAAAAATGCACAAAGAATCATGCTTGTGTAAATGCAAAGATGTATGTTTTTTTGGAAAAAATGATTTGAAAATTTTTAAGTGTTTATGATGAATAGAGTGAAGAAATGGTTTCTAACTTAGAACTTTAAGATTTAAAGTTCTAAGCTTTTGGGATAATCAGAGCTTGGGAAAATAATCTAGACTTTGAAAGGAATGATTTGAAGATGAGATAAAAAAGAGAAGAAATAAAATCTCAAAGTCATGAATGGACTTTGAGTTTAGAATTTTGAATTAGGATAGAGATGAAATTTGGAATGCAATTCGAATTTCATTTGTAAAGCTTGAAATCGGAGAAATCTGAATAGAATTGAGAGATGGAATTGGTTTTTGGAAATTTGGGAATCTAAACTTGGATTTTGAAATCTGGAAGAAATGGAATTGGATTTAAAAATTGGAATTGAGTATAGAAGTTGATTTGAAATCTGAAATTCAAGATGGAATTTGAATCCAAAGTCTCGATTCTAAATAGAGTTGAGATTCAAAATTGAATTCTGGGTTTAGAATCCTAAATGAAAATTGGATCTGAAATCTGAGAGCCAAGGTGAAATTGGATTCTGGATCCTAAATGGATTTTGGATCTGAAGTCTGAGATCCAAGGTGAAATTGGATTCTGGATCCTAAGATGGGGTTTGGATCTAACTTTGTATTTGGATTCTGAAAGTCCATATGGGACTTTTGAAGATGGATCTGGGTTTTGAAAACCCAAATCGAATTTAAAATTTAAGAATGATCAAGTTTTGAGATTCAGAATCGATCTCAAACTTTGGTTTTGAATTGGAAGATAAACTTGATTTTGAAACAGAAGATAACTTTAAAGTTAAATTGAAATTTGAAGTTTGGATTTTGATTTGGAAATTGGAATTTGAATACAAAATGATTTTGAAATTTTAATGTCAAATGGGACTTTGAAATTGAATTTTTGAATTTTTGAATTTTGAAATGAAATAGAATTGAATTTGAATTTATAAATAAGATTTGATCTGAGAAATGAAGAGAAAGAATCACTTGGAATTTTGAAAAGGGAATTTTGAAAATATGATGCAATTCTATCATAAATGATGAATGAATTTAAGTAATTTTGAAATTGGATTTGAAAATCATATTTTATTCTTTAAATGAATGTAAATAAGATTAATGATATAATACACTCCTGACTATGGTCATTGAATGTATTATATAATAATCATATCTAAATTCAAATGAAGAATAAAATACATTTTGGTGCTTTCATAGAGTTTAAAATGAAATTAATTCTCAATATATCCTGACTATGGCCATTGATATATGTATTGAATCAATTTTAAGCTAAACTTTGATAAAAGAGAAAAATATTTAAAGAAAATATGATGAATTTTGAAAAGGATCCAGTGTAGATCCAATGTTATTTTATAAAAGATAAAAATCCTAAGTTTTGTTTACATCCTAACTATGGCCATTGATGTAAATCATCAACTTAGGATTAATTACCTCTTACGAAATGGTGCACGTGCCATTCGTATTCCCATTTGTGAATTTTTGAAATAAAAGACGAAAAAGAAATGATATGAAAACAAATGATTTATGATATTTACAATGCTCATTCATTCTAATCTAGTGTAAGGAATGTAAATATTCTCATTGATGTCTGACTATTACATTGTTTCAAATTTCTGAAGAAAGATTTAATTCCTGCAAGATTCCAAGTTAACATAAGGCAAATGAGAGACATTATGTCAATATCCAAATACATATACCTATATCTACCCCCTGTAAGATATGCATACAAATCACTACTTATTGATAAGAAACAATAAATACTTACTGTAAAAACCAGCAATCAATGAGAGTAACAGGGTATTGAGAACCATTATTGGATAATAATGAGCAAAGACACAGATGTAACCCACAGTTGAGCTTAGGTATAAGACTTTGAACACAAATTTTAAATGTGAAATGAACAACTATGATGCATTGCTTCACACACTATAATAAAATGGTGTATACTCACACACTGCTAACCTTGTGTTACTTTAAACACACATATCAATTCACACTGCTATCATTTGGCACCCTACACTATCTATGTCATCATATCAAGACCACCATGCAAATTTCATCTGTCATGAGGATGTTACAGAAAAGAAATGAGTGCAAGGTTGCAACTACTTAAATGAGGTTGCAATATGTCACAAACGCTATACCTAACAGGATGTAGGGGAAGTAAATATTGCAGGTGCAGCGAGGTTGCCGGAATGAGCACCCATACAAGCATCCAAGGAACTAATTAACAATATAAATCAAGGGTGTGGCTGAATAAAAAAAGGAATACACAATATAAATCGATTTGTCAAGTGAATAAACCAATTAACAGGCTGAAATACACAAGGTAGGGTGTAAACTGCAGGAATGCGAGGATGTGGCCGGTATGTAAGTGCTGATACAATATGACTGATGCAAGTGGCAGTGTATGGCATGCTAACTCATATAAACGGCTAATGCACATAAACTGCTATTACTAACTATATAAGACAATTCACCCGATCTTTATTACTGACATACATTCATTATCTAACACCCTTGACCCAACAGATTACTGACACAGACTGGTAGCTCATATAGTGCTAATACACAAACCAACCCATAGTGCTGACACAATAACAAAGACTACCACATTTGTCTTACTGTCTAACACACTATACCCTTCACACACTGTCAACTTATGTATTGTTTAACTCAGATCTACTAACACACTGTTACAGCTAAGAGGTTAGCACGTCCTAACTCTCAATGCTCAGTACTACCGCAAGTTCATTCACTGCTATCACACATTCCCTGTCACAGTCCATTCCTTCTGTATAGTATGTATAACAATGAATTGGTAATGTATACTACAAAGACTACTAACAAAAGCTATTACATCCTGCCAACTTACACTATATTAACCCAGGCTGCTAACACAACTTACTACTTAGATGCCAACATGACCCAGCTATTAATGCATACAATAACTGCCAACATACTAATACAACCTGCACTAATGACCACACGATTACCATCGAACACACACACATCTACTTATTAATCACACACAGATGTTACTGTACTCAATGTTAAACACTAGTGTAAAGGAAAAGAACTAACAATAAACACCTAGGTAAAATACACTAACTACTTTCGATCGACTAAGTCAACCCACTTATAATTAACAGTTATTAATAGCTAAGACTGAACAGTTAGGGATTACTATTAAAATAACAGAGAATCGTAAACTAACATAATGACAATATGAAATCATAGCAGGAATTTGATGAATAATAAATCATAAAATGTTGTTATGATGTAAGTGCCATAGGACGGTAAACTAAAATACTGTGCAAATGGTGCTTGATGTTTGCTGGAAATGAATAAAGTGTACAACAGTGGTGGGGAGTTTGAGGTCCAGATATGGAGGGGCATGCTGCTATAGGTTGCAGCAGGTGTCATGAAGTAGACCACGAATGGGTATGACAGTATAGGGAAACAGTGAGACAATATAGCGATAAAATGCGAACAGTGGATCAGACTATTAAGCTAACCCATAAGAGATACGAAGGTATCTGATAAAACATACCTTGTTGGAAGATGATGCCACTGATTATCAGAGTTACTCAACTGCTGGGCAGCATACAGATGAGAGCATGCTGGGTATGACAGCGAGGCTATCTCTCGAACGAAGCCGTGCAAGAGAGGAGTCTCTCCTTTGACCACCAGATGGATCCGACTCCTTGGTTGCATATGCTTCAGGGTGATCAACCTCTCTTTGTTTGTTGTTGTTAGGACTGAAGTTCTTTCAGTCGATCCAAAAGAGAGAAAAGGGGAAACCTGGCTCTACAAGATTGACATGAGAGAGAGAGAGAGCTGGGGGCCGATTGGAGACCGTGATAATCGACGAAGGAAAAAGGGGAAGGGTGAAGACGGATCGATTGAGAGGAGGGCAGAGTGGTGAAGACGGTTCGTAATGGAGGCCAAAAAGGGGGGAAGGGTGAAGATGGATGAAGATTGGGAGCCTTGTGTGCTCTTTTTAAAGAGGAAAAGGGGAAGGTTCAGGAGGGTAGTCGGTTGGAGATGAGCGGAGGAGGAGGAGGGTTTCGGTGATGGGGGAAGGCCAGCGAGGCCATTGGCGATCGAGGGTCGCGGCGAAGCAGAAGGAGGATGGGTGGATCTGCGAAAGAGAGAAAGCGAGAGAGAGGGTCTGAAAAACCCTAACTCGGCTTTCTGAGGGTTGTAAAGAAGTGTTTTTCCAAAATTTTCCAAAAAGGATCTTTTTAAACATTTTTTTCTCAAAACAGGTTTTTAAAGTCATTTTTATGCAATTTTTACTATTCTGGTTTTTCTTTTTGTTCAATCTTTGAAATCTTATTTTTCGTATATTAAAAATAAAAATTCTAGGACTAGGGAAAAGGAGAGATTAAAACTATTTTGAGAAATCTTTGCAAAAGAGGGGTTTTGAGGGAAACGAGACCTGACAGAGGTTTTTGAAGCATTAGTTTTTTTTTTGCTTTTTAGAACTTTAAGACTTTTCTAAAATGAGTTTTTTATGAAAATGCAGGATTTATTTTAGAACACGCACTTCAAAACGGATTTGGATCCTAGATTGGGTTTGAATCCCAGATTATGATTGGATCTAGACAAAAATATCCGATAAAATTCAAGAATTGAACAAGAGATCCGGAAAAATTGGATCCGGATATCCAATTTGGATCAGAATTTGGGTCAAAAAGAAAATTGAGTCGGAATTCCAGTGAATTCGAGAAATGAATGGAATTTTTGTTAAAAATTGACCTGATTATTCAAAAGAATGGACCTAGGAGCAAAAAAGGAAATTTTTGGAAAATTTGGGGTGTTCACAACATGGATATGAAAAAGTGTAAAGTATGTAGAGTGAGACACAACACGTCTCAGTATAATTTTGTGAACAAAGTCTCACATGTACACAAGCAACACAAATATTTAATGATTACAATATAACTATGTAACCTTTACATCATCCAATGATGATGTAGGAATTATGAGACATGCATATCATTATGCGTTGATAACATTACGATGTACGCATACCCTTTATGCGCATATAAGCAAAATGTCTTACGCATATTGCTATGCGTAAAATAAACATACACATCATGTATACTCTTATACGAACATGATTTTTAACATGTAATTATATGTACCTGTACTTACATATATACTTATGTGCACATGTCATTTGAGTGTACTTTTATACTCACATGCAATTCATATATATAATTATACATTTATTTCACTCATGCACACCATTAAGCTCACAAACAACTCAGGCATACAATTATGCATAAAATTTATACCAGTATGTTGTAATGTTCTCCTAGTAACCCATGCATCCTATTATACATGTTTATCTCATCTTGTTACCTCAGGAAATACAAGAGAAAAGTAGTTACGATATGACCTATGTAACCTATACATCATCCTAGGATAATGTAAACATATAATTCATGCATACCTTTATGCATACAAGAGCAAACCAATTACGCATGTTTTTGTGCATATATCAAACATACTATGTATGCATACTTTTATACGTACATGAGCATATAAATTATGCATACTCTTGCATAAATTATGCATACTTTTATGCGCATATGTCATTCAAACATGTAATTTTAAATATACAAGTCGATCATACACTTGTGCTCATATGAAATTCATGCATACAGTTATACATTCATTGCAATCAATAAGAAAATTTTGAAACCACAATAGGTTATGTACATACCTACGTGACCATGATCATCCTATGATGATTCAAAATGAATTACACAAATAGTTATGTATATGCCATGACACACAAGTCATATATATCTTTATGCATGATCAGAACTAAATCTACGTATATCTTTATATTTAGATCAATAATACTCCACGTAAGCCCTTCTCAATGAGTGTCCACTATACAACTCATGTGTATGAGTAGATTGCGCATGCTCTTATGCATAAACAATCAAGCATACAATTATGCAATTAATCTAAAATAGGCATGTATCATAATAATATTCAGACTTACGCTCTTATAGAATTCAAATGCAATCATGTTCACATTAAATTTGATATGCAACCATATTCACTTTGAATTCAACACACAATTGTACATATAATGCATGCAGGGCTATAATTCTGTTCACTTGACAACCCATGCATGACATTATATGCATTTATTTTTATCTTGTTACCCGAGGGCACCACTTTTGGCCAATCTATGGAAACTCATGTCTCGCGAAGGGGTGTTCATTCAACATATGTATTTATCATATTTTAACTCTAAGGACCATAAGATAACTCACACTAGAGTCTGGGATATATCATTACATCAACCCTCGACAAGAAACCTAATAATACTATACAAGTATACAACTATAGCCCAATCTGTTATGACAATGAAGTCGTACATGATACTTCAAGTACAAGGTTTTGATGATGAGCAAGTGAAATCAACTGCATTTCAGCTAAGACAATGAAGACATTAAAGATATCGATGAAGAATCTTTGAAGACTAGTGTGCAAATGTTAAATTCATTAAAAGTCTTAGATTCTTGTAAGAGCCTTACTTAGAGTGCATATTTAGGTTGCATTTACCTAAAATGTCTTTAGAAAAACTTTTCTAAAAGAACCCTTCATGAAAATCTTTTTAGAAAACTTTTTTCTTAAATTTTCATGTTTATTAGTCGACTAATAAACTCACCAGTCGACTAATCCTTTTGCGCCATATTTTCTAAAATGTCATTTTTGTCAAATTAGTCGACCAAAGGTATTTTCAGTTGACTAGACAGAATGTCTATTTTCTGGAAATTTTAGCAGCAGTCGACTAATGACTTTATCAGTCGACTGGACAGAACATGTGTTTTCTGGAAATTTAGCAGCAGTCGACTAATCCTTTTATCAGTCGACCGGACATAATGTATATTTTTAAGAAGATTTTAGCAGCAGCCGACTGAAAGGTTTTTCAGTCTACTGATGATATTATCAGTCGACTAATATTATCTCTAGTCGACTAAGTTTCAAATCTTCAGATTTTCAAACGGTTCGATAAACAGATCAGTCGGCCGACGATAACTGTCAGTCTACTAATAACTAATTATTAGTCGACTAATTTTGTCGTTTTTTCTGAAACTTCAAAAAGGCGTGTCTTTTCATTTTTCAAATGTTTTGATTGTTCAAAATGGACTGTTTTAACACCCTTTCATACCCTCAACGTATAGAAACTTTCAACTATAAATATGAGTGCATTTTACACTAAAAAACACAACAATTCAATCAATTTGAATCAATTACTCTTTGCTTTTCACTCATATTCATTTTCTCACTCACGTGATATTTTTCACTTTAGTTTTTCACTCAAATTCCTTTTAGAGACAGTGAATTCGTGAGTAGAGTATTCCAACAACCTCAAAAGCCAATTGCATCTCATTTGCATTCAAAAGAAGGGCTCATAGGTTGTATTGGAAGTTGTTACTTATTTCATTTTTCTATAAAGGGAAGGACTCCTTGGTTTAAAGGAGTTGTTTGCTTTCAGTAGGTGTGTTACTGAAAGTGGGACCGGATTTGGTCTGTATGATCTTGTAGTTACACAAGGTTGATAGTGGAAATCTCAAGCGAGTTTTGCTTGGGGACTGGATGTAGGTCGGGAAAGACCGAACAAGGATAAATTACTATGTTCTTTGTGTGTTTGCTTTTCAAATTCCAAAATTCGTTAATATTTCGCAGACAATTTTTAAAAGCACTATTCACCCCCCCTCTAGTGCTCGTTACTTCGATCCTACTGCACTTTCATTTGGTATCAGAGCAAGTTTGCTATTATTTTGATTTGATCATGATCTAGCATGACAACTACAACATCTCAGTACAAAGAAAGATGCTCCTTTGTTCGTCCTCCTTTCTTCGACGAAACAAACTATGGATACTGGAAAGTGAGAATGACAATATTCTTACAATCCATGGATCTCGAAATTTGGAGAGTTGTTTCAGATAAGTACCAAACTCCATCAACTGATTTCAGCCGATGGACCAATGAAGAAAAGAAGATTGCTTCACTTAATGCCAAAGCTATGAATGCATTGTATTGTGCTGTTGACAATGTAGAGTTCAATCACATCTCTCAATGCTCTACAACAAATGAAATATGGCATACACTTCTCGTGACTCACGAAGGTATGTCAAAGGTAAATGAATCTAATATTGCTTCTTTAGTTCATAAATTTGAATTGTTTAAAATGAAGCAAAATGAATCTATATCGGACATGGTAACAAGAATAACCGATATAACTAACACTCTGAAATCTCTTAGAAAAGAATATTCACAAGTGAATTTAGTCAGAAAGATCCTAAGGTGTTTAACTCCTGAATGAGAGAGAAAAAACACTGCTATTGAGGAAGCAAATGATTTAAACACTCTCACTCTTGAAGATTTGGTTGGTAACTTAATGGCATATGAAGTTCAACTTCAAGACAGACAAGAAGAAGAACCCAAGAAGAAATCTCTTGCTTTTAAGGCTACTTCTGATTCTGAAAATTCAGAAGAAGATGAAGATGCAGATATTGCTCTCATTATAAGGCAATTCAGAAGATTCATCAAAAAAGGAAGATTTTAAAGAAAGGTAAAGAAAGCGGATTCTTTCAATCCAAATGAAGTCAAGTGCTTTAACTGCAAAAAGGCAGCACATATCAAGAAAGATTGTCTTCTTCTCAAAATCAAACCCAAGGACCAATTCAAGAAGAAAAAGGCATTTCAAGCATGTTGGGATGATAGTGACTCCTCTTCCGATGAAGAATCAAATGAAGACGTCGCCAACATGTGCTTTGTAGCACAAGAAGACTCGGTAAGTCAATTTGACTATGATGATTTATTAGAAGCATTCAATGATTTATATGCCAAATTTAAGAGTCTAAGTTCTAAAAACAAAGAGTTAAAAACTAAAAATTCAACTTTTGACTCTTAAAACAAAGTGTTACTTCAAGAGATAGAAGATCTCAAGAAGGAAAACTCTTGTCAAGCATTTAAGATAAAAGAAATTGGAATTAGAACCAATCTCTTACAAAAAGAAATAAATAGTATAAAAGAAAAATCAAATGATTTTCTTTCTATAGTGACCAAATTCACAAATGGTCAAGAGAATCTAGAAAGACTTCTTGGTTCTCAAAGATGCTCGGTTAATAAAACCGGATTGGGATATAGCTTCTTTGATACTCAAAATAGACCAAACTATGTGGTGAAGAATCAAAGACAATATTCTCAACCATTTGTTCAAAGATCTAAATTTTCTAGTTATAATAGAAATGCATCTAATCATGGAACTTATAATGCTTATAAGCCTAGACATGGTTACTCTAAAAATGCTAAATCTTTTTATAGAAAAAATATTTATTATCAAAGGAAACCAAAATCCAAATGGATATGGGTTCCTAAGACTAACTCTCATGGACCCAAAAATAGAAAGGGGTCAAATGCTTTGTCTTCTAATTTTGTTGTAGGTACACAAAACAAAGAGCAAATGGATATTGGACAACGGTTGTTCTAAACATATGACTGAAAGGCCGGAGTTATTTTCCACCCTCCAAAATAAGGATGGAGGAACCGTCACCTTTGGTGACAATAACAAGGGAAAAGTAATCGGTATTGGTAACATTGGTAATCCAAAATTTTCCTTGATAGAAAATGTTCTTTTAGTAGATGGTTTAATGCATAATTTGTTATTAATTAGTCAATTATGTGATAAAGTTTTTTTTGTTTCTTTTGAACATGATTTATGCTTAATTTCTGATTTTCAATCTAAAAAGATCATTTTTAAAGGTAAAAGAAGGAACAATGTGTATGAACTTTATCTAGATGAGTTACCCACTTTTAATGAAAAATGTCTTATTGTTTCAAATAAAATTCAATGGTTATGGCATAAGAGACTTGGACATGTTAACTTTAAAATTATTTCAAAGTTATCCAAGAATGATCTTATAAGAGGTCTACCTAGAATACCATATAAGAAAGATCACTTATGTGATGCTTGCCAAAGGGGTAAACAAATCAAGAGTTCTTTTAAAGCAAAAGATATAGTTTCAACAAAACGTCCTCTTGAACTTTTACATTTAGATCTATTTGGACCATCTAGAATTTTAAGTTTGAATGGTAGCAAGTATGCTTTTGTTATAGTAGATGACTATTCTCGATTTACATGGGTGATTTTTCTAAAAAGAAAAAATGATGCTTTTTCTGAATTTTCCAAACTTTGTAGAAGAATTACAAATGAAAAATCTACATCTATAATTAAAATTCGTAGTGATCATGGTGGTGAATTTGAAAATGAATCTTTCTAAAGTATTATAATGTACATGGTATATCTCACAACTTTGCTTTTCCTAGAGCGGCTCCACAAAATGGAGTTGTTGAAAGAAAGAATAGAACTTTGCAAGAATGTGCTAGAACTATGCTTCAAGATAAAAATTTACCAAAATACTTTTGGGCTGAAGCAATAAATACATCATGTTAAGTTTTAAACTGTGTTCTTATTCGACCAATTTTACATAAAACATGTTTTGAATTGTATTATGGTCGTATACCAAAGATCTCATATTTCAAAATTTTTGGTAGTAAATGCTTCTTGTAAAATACTAAAGATAATCTTGATAAGTTTGATTCAAAATCAGATGAATCAATATTTCTTGGATATTCTTCTAGAAGTAAAGCTTATCATGTTTTTAATAAAAGAACATCTTGCATTGAAGAATCTTTACATATTGCATTTGATGAGAATTGTGAGCAAGTTATACCTCTAAGCGAAGGAGAAGAAGTAATACTTCAAGAAGAACCTTTGATAGAGAGTACTTCTCAAAATAATGTTCATCTTCAACCGGTTTGGAAAAAAGTTTCCAATCATCCACATGAACAAGTTATTGGAGAAATAAAGAGGGGGGTCCAAACCAGAAGGCAATTAGAAAAATATATTGCAAATGTTGCTTTCATATCTAAAATAGAACCAAAGAATATCAATGAGGCTTGTGATGATGAATTTTGGCTTTTGGCCATGTCTGAAGAACTTAACCAATTTACTAGGAATGATGTTTGGGATCTAGTTGATAGACCAAAGGATCATCCAGTAATTGGAACAAGATGGGTCTTCCGTAATAAGTTGGACAAAAATGGCGAAGTCATTCAAAACAAAGCAAGGCTAGTAGCACAAGGCTATAATCAAGAAGAAGGCATAGATTTTGATGAAACCTATGCACCAGTGGCTCGATTGGAGTCAATTCGAATGATGCTTGTTTTTGATAGTTACATGAACTTCAAGTTATATCAAATTGATGTTAAGAGTGCATTCTTAAATGGACACATCAATGAAGAAGTTTATGTAGAGCAACCTCCAGGCTTTGAAAATGAGAAATATCCAGAAAAAGTCTACAAATTAAAAAGAGCTTTGTATGGACTTAAACAAGCACCAAGAGCGTGGTATGAAAAACTACGAAATTTTCTAGAACAATCTGGTTTTTCCATTGGTCGGGTAGACTCCACTTTATTTGTTAAAAATCTTAATTCAGATATTCTTATTGTGCAAATTTATGTTGATGACATAATATTTGGTTCTACTAATGATTCTCTTTGTAAAGAATTTGCTAAAGTTATGCAGGAAGAGTTTGAAATGAGCTTGATGGGCAAATTAAACTACTTCATTGGACTTCAAATAAAGCAAACTGAAGAAGGAATCTTCATCAATCAGGCTAAATATACAAAAGAACTTCTTAAGAGATTTGGGATGAACTCATCGAAATCAAGAAGAAATCCTATGAGTACAACTACTTCTCTTGATAAAGATGAAAATGGTAAAAATGTAGATACTAAGCTTTACAGAGGTATGATCGGATCTCTATTATACTTAACTGCTAGTCGACCTGATATAATGTTTAGTGTTTGTATGTGTGAAAGATTTTAAGCTAATCCAAAGGAATCTCATTTAACTGCAGTAAAATAAATTCTTCGTTATTTGAAAGATACTTCAGATTTCGGTTTGTTTTACCCAAAATCATCTTCCATTGATTTAGTTTCATATAGTGATGCAGATTTTGCAAGAAGTAAATCTGATCGCAAGAGTACTAGCGAAACTTGTCATTTCTTAGGAAATTCCTTAGTCTCTTGGTTTAGTAAAAAGCAAAATTCAGCGTCACTCTCAACAACTGAAGCATAATATATAGCGGCTAGTTTAGCATGTTCACAAGTACTATGGATGAAACAGACCTTAAAAGATTTTGGTTTGAATTACTCCACAAAAACCATTTATTGTGATAACACTAGTGCTATAAATCTTTCGAAAAATCCTGTTCAGCACTCAAGAACTAAGCATATTGAAGTTAGACATCATTTCTTAAGAGATCATGTGTTAAAAAGAGACATTTTGTTAAATTTTATTTCCACTAATGAACAACATGCCGATATCTTCACTAAACCACTTAAAAATAAAGATTTTATGAGAATTAAGAGAGAACTAGGCATTTGCTCATTTTTGGATTTATAAAATGCTGATTTTTGAACAAAATCTCAAAATCGCACCATATTAGTCAACCTATAAATTTCTAGTCGACTGATGCTTTTAAATTTTTAGAAAGAGTCGCACATTATTAGTCGACCGATAAAATTTTAGTCGACTAATTTTTTTTTTTTAATTTTAACTGAAGAGACCCGATACCCCTTGGAATTTTTTTTAACATCGATTTTTTTAAAAAGGGCATCGTTTCATTTTTTACATCTTTTCATTTTTCTTAAAAACAAAACCCTTTGAACAACAAAACCCTCTTTCTTTCTCTTTCCTCTCTCTCTTCCGAAAAACCCTTGGAGTGTGGTTCGAACCTCTCCTCGCCGAAATCCTCTGGCCGTGACAGGGAGACGCTAGAATCCTCTTGCAGTGACCGACGCATCTTCAGATCTCGCCGGAATCCTCTTGCCGTGCTTAGTGCATCTTCAATCCTCACTGGAATCCCCTTGTGGCAGCCTCCTCGCATCTGCCGACATCCACCGCGAACTCCTCCTCGTCTATTCACTGTTTCTGTTGCATTGGTTCTCCTTCATAATGCCAAACAACATCTTCCTTCTATTGGATGCCATTTGGAAGCCGACATCATTCTCTGCAACTATTTTTTTTTGGGTGAATCTGTTTTTAACCATGCCTCGTTCGAAGACTGCATCTGCAAAAGGTTCTCCTCCTCCTACACCTTCAACAAGACATGGATTTTCTCTCAGATTACTTCAAAATCCTCTTCTATATGATACTTTTGGATCGATTTCTGCACTTCCTATTTTACCAGGCCGAAATGTCCTGTTTCACCTATTTTCTCGTTACAAAATTAGAGAATTATTTCCAGAAATTTCACATCTTTTTGATGCCTGTGCAGACACCCTTCGTTATCCTTTTCTGATTCACTTGTTTTATACAAATTTATAAATTGATCATGAAACTGGAGTTCTTTCCTCTCTTGTTCGTGATGTTGAAATTGAGTTTGATTCTAAACTACTTGAAGAAATCCTAGAAAATCCACCTTCAGACACTCTTTTCAATACTGTTGAACTAAATGATGAAAGAATTTTTGAACAAATTCTTCTTCAAGGTGCACCTCATTGCCCTCCTTTCAAAAATACTAATCTTCAAACTCGTGCATGCATCGCTGGACGAATCCTTGCCCATAATGTTCTACCTAAAACTGGTTCTTTTGATTACTATTCCACAGATCTATCTACGGCTCTTTATGTATTATTTGAAAATATTTCTATAAATTGGGCCAACGTGTATTTTACTAATTTTTGTAAACAAAAATCATTTCTTCCTTATGGATGTCTTCTAACTCGTATTTTCAGACATTTCAAAGTTCCCTTAACAAATGAAAAATATATTGAGCAAAAGGAGTTCTTTGATCAAACTATTTTTAAACGAATGAAAATCAAATATCTGCCTCCTTTAAATGTTGATCAAACTGAACCATCTAATCCTACTGAACCATCAATTTCTGAACCCTCACCATCTTCTGCAACACCTTCATCTTAAGCAAAATGAAAGAAATTTTCTACAAGTCAAGACAATGATGAAGTTTTGCAGCGGCTGGAAGCTTTGGAGCTGCATCAACACACTTTTCGTGAAGATGTGACTCAACAACTTTCTTCGATTCAGAAAGATATTACTGCAATCAAGGACTTGCTCAACTCACTTTTTTGATCTTTGTTTTCTGTCTTTACTAAACTTTGATACTTTATGGGTTGTAATATTTTAAACATGTATTTACATTTTGCTTATGCTATTTCCGCCCTTACTCTTTTTTATTATGACAAAGGGGAAAAAAATAGAATTA
Organism: Nuphar pumila; assembly: GCF_984573655.1. NCBI lineage: Eukaryota > Viridiplantae > Streptophyta > Magnoliopsida > Nymphaeales > Nymphaeaceae > Nuphar > Nuphar pumila. The sequence continues at coordinate 30,018,846 of NC_143250.1, read as the reverse complement.
GACACATGCAAGGAAATTGCAGGAGACCTTGCATGAGAAATGCAAAATTAAGAAAAAGAAAGCATTGAAAATTGCATTTATGAAAAAGTTTTAAATGCATGAAGTAATGATGAATGGAAATGCAAACCAATCAATATATGATATATGTGTTTTGAATGTGCTAACTTTTAATGTTTTGCAGCATATTGATAGGGGGAGTAAAATCTCCATCTATGCATCTAAATGCTTCATCTTTGATTAAGTTTGTCATCATCAAAAAAGGGGAGATTGTTATGACAATGAAGCCGTACATGATACTTCAAGTACAAGGTTTTGATGATGAGGAAGTGAAATCAACTGCATTTCAGCTAAGGCAATGAAGACATTGAAGATATCGATGAAGAATCTTTGAAGACTAGTGTGCAAATGTTAAATTCATTAAAAGTCTTAGATTCTTGTAAGAGACTTACTTAGAGTGCATATTTAGGTTGCATTTTACCTAAAATATCTTTAGAAAAACTTTTCTAAAAGAACCCTTCATGAAAATATTTTTAGAAAACTCTTTTCTTAAATTTTCGTGTTTATTAGTCGACTAATAGACTCACCAGTCGACTAATCCTTTTGCGCCATATTTTCTAAAGTGTCATTTTTGTCAAATTAGTTGACCGAAGGTATTGTCAGTCGACTGGACAGAATGTCTGTTTTATGGAAATTTTAGCAGCAGTCGACTAATGACTTTATCAGTCGACTGGACAGAACATGTGTTTTCTGGAAATTTAGCAGCAGTCGACTAACCCTTTTATCAATCGACCGGACAAAATGTATATTTTTCAAAAGATTTTACCAGCAGCCGACTGAAAGGTTTTTCAGTCTACTGATAATATTATCAGTCGACTAATATTATCTCTAGTCGACTAAGTTTCAAATCTTTATATTTTCAAACGGCTCGATAAACAGATCAGTCGACCGACGAAAACTGTCAGTCTACTAATAACTAATTATTAGTCGACTAACTACTGTTTCAGTCGACTAATTTTGCTGTTTTTCCTAAAACTTAAAAAAGGCGTGTCTTTTCATTTTTCAAACGTTTTGATCATTCAAAATGGACTATTTTAACACCCTTTCATACCCTCAACGTATAGAAACTTTCAACTATAAATATGAGTGCATTTTACACTAAAAAACACAATAATTTAATCAATTTGAATCAATTACTCTTTGCTTTTCACTCATATTCATTTTCTCACTCACCTGATATTTTTCACTTCAGTTTTTCACTCAAATTCCTTTGAGAGACAGTGAATTCGTGAGTAGAGTATTCCAACAACCTCAAAAGCCAATTGCATCTCATTTGCATTCAAAAGAAGGGCTCATAGGTTGTATTGTAAGTTGTTACTTATTTTATTTTTCTGTAAAAGAAAGGACTCCTTGGTTTAAAGGAGTTGTTTGCTTTCAGTAGGTGTGTTACTGAAAGTGGGACCGGATTTGGTCTGTATGATCTTGTAGTTACACAAGGTTGATAGTGGAAATCTCAAGCGGGTTTTGTTTGGGGACTGGATGTAGGTCGGGAAAGACCGAACCAAGATAAATTACTGTGTTCTTTGTGTGTTTGCTTTTCAAATTCCAAAATTCGTCAATATTCCGCAGACAATTTTTAAAAGCACTATTCACCCCCCTCTAGTGCTCACTACCTCGATCCTACTGCACTTTCACAATCTTCGACACAATTTTGGAGTATAAGTTTTCTTAAACTACCGGGGTGAGAGAAAGGTTCACATCTGACCTATCGAGAATGACTTTTGTCTACGTTCACTTTTATCCCCAGGGTCGGTGCAGTGCGGGTTCACAATTAACCCACTTGCTCGACCTCATTAGTACTATCTAGCATTATGGTATCATAGGCTTGAACCTGACCATGGTTTGTGCAACTTATCTTGTCTTAGGAGGACTTTTCCTCGATGTATGTTCTTCCACAAGGAATATTTATGCCCTGATAATTTCACATTTATAATCGCACTTGGGTCAATACTCGTATATCTTATTATATTTATCATGCATCTCATGAATATCACATTTACCATAATTGCAAATTAACATACAGATAACATAAACTTTGCAAACAAGTACTTGGGTCAACACCTATAATTTATGTCATTCATCCATGCATCATATCACATATCATTCACCAAACTTGCAAATGTCTAAGACGAATAGTGAAAACTTATATTCGAATAAATCATTCACATCGATACCCTTAAAAATCTATAACAATAGACATGCATCACCATGCATTTGCCAAATAGCCAATTATCAAACTCAAATAGCGACTCTCGCATTCAATTCTATCATATCGATCTATGGCCATCACTTTTACATCCTAAAGTACACAAAGATACATGTATCCTGTTTATGACCCTCAATTTACCACATTCGCAATTGTCAAACACGAATGGCGAAACTACCCCAATTCTATTTTCCTGTATATATATCGCAATTGCACACATACACATTTTAACACGTAAGTCTATGCATATTCCTTGATCGTATACACACACAATTGCTACACTTGTATGTATGTTGTCTCGACACACATAAGAACATACACTTTTAGAACTCTTACTTATAAAACACGTTGTTTTATATACAAATTTTATCTTTTAATATTTAACATTCATCCTACAAAACAAAACACTTCTTAAAGTTTCAGATCACCTGGTTCTGTAATGCCCCAAAATTTTTAACTTAAAATATATAAAATTTCAACCCATTTTTTTTAAGTCTTTTGAAATGTGATACTGCAAAAATAGTTTTGGGGTTCGAAGTTCGGCAACCCTGGGCAGGTTATAGAAATAATAAGGTCTAGGTTGGATTGAATCCAATTCCTATTTGGACTTGAATCCAAGTTTACACACAGTGATCCTAGCGGGAACATTGATTCTACAAGAATAGAATGAAAAACATATCCATTAATAACTTAACAAAATATCATCATCCATAATTAACAATATATTTACAAAATAAATTCAAAACTTCTCAGTCTAACTAAGATGGACAAATCCTAAGATCGACATGGAAGATAAAAATATGGTTCATGGCTTCGCCACTGCATCGCGTCATCGCACTGTCATTCATTCATCACCTGCACCCCATGAAATAGGGTCAAACTCTTGCAAGCTGGTAAGATAAATCATAAATATAGAAATTAAACAATACCAGAATATTCATCAACCATATGATATCACCGTTCATCAATTTAACACAATCATGCTCTCACAACATATCAAACAATATTGATTATAATATAAGTGTGAATAACTAGCAACATGTATCTCATCAATAAGAACAATTAATAATTGATATGTCATTAAAAGCGTTATTTCTCTTTATTACATCCTCTGGCATGTGGAGGGTGACTTCATTGTATTTGTTGAGGTCGTTGCAGTGTTTATTATGCTTCAAGTCTCTTTTTCTTGTAGTGCCTAACAAACTAGATAAACTATCACAAGCGAGTAGTCTATGACCAAGGGAGTCCTGCAAGGGTTAACTAGATTGCAATCTGTACTACTGTAGTAGATGTGGTATACTAGGCTTCCTTTTTAGTGCGCCAGCTACAACATTAGCCTTACCTAGATGGTAGGACAAAGAAAAGTTGTAATACTTAATGAATTCCAAACATCTACGCAGTCGCATATTCAACTCTCTTGAGAAAACAAATAATTCAATCTCTTATGATCCATGAATACTTTGAACTGCACGCTATACAAATAATGTTGTCATATCTTCAACACAAAGACTATAGCGACCAAACTCAAGATAGTGGGTCGGATAGTTGCACTTGTGAACCTTCAAGTGATATGATGTGTAATCTATAACCTTACCATGCTGCATCAAAATGTACCTCCAACTCATGCTTGAAGCGTCTGAATAAACCACAAAACCACTATTGCCTAATGGCAAAGACAAAACTGAAGCTGATGTGTGTAATGCCCCAAAATTTCCAACTTTGAATATGTAAAAATTTAACCTATTTTTTTTAAATAAAAAATTAGAAATAGCACAACGAATATAGTTGGGTTTAAAAAGTTGAACAATTCTAGTGGGATATAAAAATGAAATAATTAAACTAGACTGGACCCAATTTCATCAGAATTGGACCCATCTCTACTCACATAATAAGAAACAAAAGCAATTTCATTCCAAATTCATAATATCAGTTTAGAACTGAAAATACAAATTTTGCAAGATGAATAAAAATATCTTAAATAAATTGAGACACCCAAAAGTAGTCCTAGAACCGCCAAGACAGTTAGAAAAGATGGTTTCTGGCCTTGCTGCCACATCACACCCTCACACTACTTCCTCAATCATCACATGCGCCCCATGAAATAGTGTCAAACTCTTGTGAGCAGGTAAGAAAATCTACATTCATGGGTAAATGAATATTACCAAAGCATCAATCATGGATGTCATATCATGCTATCATGGTTCTATCGTCTAACAGTCATGTGTGCAGTATAGATGCATAAGAAAAGTACTTATTCATAGATATTGTAACATATGATCAACTAACAATGGATACAACATGAAAATCAAGTAGATATCATAATCATTGAAATTATCTAACATGGATATCACAATTATTGTGGTCAGATAGTTTGCATTGTTAGAATAATTTTGTTTCTCTTGACTATACCTTTAGGTATGCGAAGATAGTTGTTATCATGTTTGCTAGAGTATACCACGGTCTCTATTATATCATTGATGTATTTTTGTCGTGGTATCTACAAATCGGATAAACCGACCCAAGTGTGTGGTTCGTGATTGAGAGAATCTTCGCAAAGGTAACCAGATTGCAATCTATACTATTGAAGTAGCTGAGGTATACCACTTTTGGGTAACCCCAACTTTCCTAACTTCGACTGACTGGACGTCCTAGGACGTCATTGCTCCTGAATTCAAGTTGGTATGATATGTAGATGAAACCTACATGTGACATTGTCACACAAGGTTGTACCATTCCACCCTCTCTAAGGTGGACCAACATTGTGAATTGATTAATGAGCAGTCTAATCTTCTTAAGATGGTTAGCAATTTGTGCCCTCGCTTCACAAGGCAAATAGGCTCAGTAGCCTCAATACTTCCCTCAAAACAATGTACATGTCATGACATGGTTTATACCCAAGCCGTTTATGTACTCTAACACCTTTAGCTCATAGGAACATCTTTCCTGTGAAGGTGATAACAAAAATTTTTAATGTGTGGATATATGCATGTGAAGTGAGACTTTCTCTTACAATTTGTGGCTTCATATCTCACCCAAGCTCATAAGAAAACATTTTTCAACTATGTATTGCAATATTTATTTATATGACAGAGAAGATCTACACACAAAGTCAATGATGTTCACTAGGTTCATTGAACCTTATGGCCTTAACATCTTATAGCATAACATAAGACATATGATTGTAGTTAATTTGCTTTCTATTGAAAGTTTTATCACTAAGTCATCACTATGATCCAAGATTTAAAATGATATAACAAGAAATTTTCTAAACTATAGAGGTGCTTCAAAATGATAACTCGTGTGACTTGTTTTATGGACCAAGCTTCTAGCTAGGAATAATTTCAAAAATCAATATTGATAAAACATGGTGAATCCTTTATGGATAATGTTTCTAACCACAAATGAGTTTTGAAAAAAATGCCAAGTCATGACAAATCATGATTGAGTCAAGTTCTAACCATAATTGTGCTTTGAAAATGATAAAATATGAGAAATTATGTATGACTAAAGTTTCTAACCATAAATGAGTTTCGAAAATGATAACCCATGTATGAACTAAGTTTCGAACCATGAATGAGTTTCGAAAATGATAACTCATGTATGAATCAAGTTTTGAACCTTGAATGAGTTTTGAAAATGACAACTCATGTATGAATCAAGTTTTGAACCATGAATGAGTTTTAAAAATGATAACTCATGTATGAATAAAGTTTCAAACCATGAATAAGCTTCAAAATGTGAGAACTCATCTATTGTATAAACAAGGTTTCTAACCGTAATTAGGTTACAAACACATTATATAAACTCAAAATAGCTATGCTAATTCTATATAGTTCATGGTTTTGGTACTTTCTAAAATAATAATTTATTCAATTAAAATATTCTTGGTAAATTATTTATGACCAAAATACCCTTTGATAGAACTTCTTCTGAAAACCATCAAAATACATCTAGTTAAAATAAGTTATGACTCACCAGAATAAATAGCTTTAAGGAGAAATTAAATATTTTAAATAGTAATTTATCTAATATAATTCTAGAAATGCTAATTTTGCCCTTATTGGCGAGAAATGAGAAATTGCACATGTAAAATACCAATAAAAGAAATTTAAAACTAGAAACGCATTTTCAACTTGAGGATAAAATTGATTTCTATATTTATTTATAATATTCAAAACTTACAGGTTTTACAACTAACCACTAAATTAATTTATTAGTTTTTCATTTTTAATTCCTTTATTTATTTATTTATTATTTCTTGAATATCCCCAACATAAGTCAAATTCATATTGGATCCCTAATTGGATCCAAATTCAATTGGGTTCAACCCAAACCCAAAGCCTAATTAATTTTATTTATTCAGTACTTAGCATTTATTCTCCATTAACCATAATTTAATTAACTTACATGGTTAATTATTATTTATCAAGGTAATTAGTTACTAATTTAGCAATTTAATAATGACCCTAAATTGTTAATTAAATTATTATTTTTTAATTTAATTATCGATATAGACATTAATTGTCAACAATACCTAAGAAAAACCCAGAACTTAAGTTTTTAACACAGATCAAACATACAAATTAGTTAAATAGGAGAAATGGAATCTTTCACATTGTACACCAAAAATCTTTGTTTAAATTACTAAATTTTTTTGGGTCTTATAACTTCTCAAATTATAATATATTGTTCGCCAATTTCTCAACTTCAATTAGTTTAGAAAATATAACTATATATTATAAACCCCAAGAAGTCTCTTTCGAGTTTACATATCTCATTGGAACTGAGGGTAGAGATTGTCCTATTTTCGTGTGATTATCCTAAAGACACAACAAGAAAGTGAGGGACTGTATCTCTCTATACGTGTCCTCTATTCGAAGATTTTTCCAATCTCGGCATAAACTCTGGTGACATATCGTCCATGCGAGTAGTAGATGGTGTTACAAAGCGAGTGCAACATGGATTATGAAGCAAAACACATATAAGCATCAATGACACACTTTTTGAGACAATATATACGAACTTAGCCTAAGTAGGCTAGGTTTAAGTCAAGTGAATCAAACCTGGGTTTAGGACCAAAGAGAACTTTGACTTTAACTAGACCTAGCTGGGCTCAGCCAAGTCAAGTGAGTTTGGATCAGGTCAGGTAGGTTCAGACTAGGTCAGACAAGCTCAGACCAGGTCAGGCAGGCTCATACCAAGTGGGTTAGGTAGGAGAGGTTCTAGAGAAAGAGAGAAGAGGATAGAGGGGGGGGGGCAATTTTTATGAGAAGAGAGAGCGAGATGGGGGTTATTTATAGCCAAAGGAAACTTGGTCTCTAAGTTTTCTTTTCTTGGTTTGCCCTTGGTTTTTTGGATAAAGACTGAAGGTTCCTTTGATGTGGGATCCAAATAGAAAAATCTATGAGATATTTTATGAGTCCCATAAGATATTTTTTGAAGAATATTTTTATGGGTCCCACCAATATTTTTGTGAGTCTCACAAAAATTTTGGGTTTGCGGTAAATTTTTTTTTTTAAATTAGAGTATGTCATTCTCTTCGTATCGATGTAACTAAGAAAGTTGTTTTGTACAAATCTCCTAATTTTACTCAGAGAGGAAGTTATGACTCCTTAACTGTTTGATCATATATTCGTGAAGATACAAATATCCTAAGTATAAATGGTTTATAAAAATTGATCCAATTCGTATTTTGGGTTCATATGCTATTTTCATTTAAAAATGCCTCATAAATTTATTCAAAACTTTGCTAAAAATTATGGGTCTTATAGTGCGGCATAATTTCTAAGGCAAAAATTAAAATTTTAAAATTAATAACATGTAAAATAGGATTAATTAAGTTATGTAAACAACTCTAATTACATGCTCACATCAATAATTACTTAAAAGCTAACATAATCATCTATTAGGCATATTCTAAAACCTAATTACGTTAACATGCTACTATGCTACATGCATAAACTAACTTAACACTAAAACATACAAGATTGCGACAAAGCAACCTAGATAAGCATTCTAAAAATTCAGTTAAGGGTTCCCACTCTCATAGATCAAGTGTATACGTGTTGCAAAACCCAAAAAACCAAGGGGTTTCACAAACTTCGCAATAAACCGCCTCTTTCTCAATTCATCAAACACTTGGTGTGCACCTGCAACACCAAAAAAACAATAATTGAACTTAGCTAGAATGCTCTCACGCTAACGAAGAGTGCTACAATAATACACACAAATCAAGGTGGCACCAAATCAAGGTGGCACCAACATGAGTTTCTGGATTTCCTATTCCGTTGAACTTTACGAGCTTCTAAAGGGTGATCCCTAGAGGCTCGTTATCTTGGCCTAGGACAAGGTCCTGAATTTCATTTGGCATTCTCTCTCCTTTGTCATTCCTCATTTGTTAGGTCATTTTTCTCAACTCCTCTTTCAAATTTTAGATTCACTTTTCATACTTATTGTAATATCCATAAAATTCTCGAATAAATGAAAATAGGTTTTTCTTATTTCAATGAATTTGTGTTGAATTAATATATACATGAATATATATATACACACTCACAATTATGAAGGAAATAGGGGTTAAGGGCAAAATTATAATTTTTCCTATCTAATTTCAGAGTTTTAAATATTGCGTTACATCCATATCAAAATTCTAAGAACAATGATCTTGATTTCATGAAAATCAATGTTATAAAGCATTTAGAGTGCTTCCAACAAGTTTCAGGGGCATAGTAGTAATTTTTGTCAAATTTCAGGGGCAAATATGATGTGAACATCATAGTTGTCCAACTCCTTGTTGACCAGACTCAGTCAAACCCCATAAAATTTTCCTTTATTCAAAACCATACCCCTAAGTATAGACTAGACTATAAATGAAATAAAATTTTCATTAGGGGGCTAAGTAAAAAGAAACTAACCTAAGTAACTAGACTAAAAACCTAACCTAGTTAGAATTCAATTGTGTTTAAAGGGACTAAACCTGGGTTTTTACTCAAGGTCCTGACCCACTTGAGAGCCACTATGGGCTAGCCATGGTTTTGGCCCATTGTTTTCTAAGAGAATGGCGCCCCTTGGTCTCTCCACTTGGCCCAAGGCCAAGGCCAAGTGGAAATATCTTCTTTCCACTTGGCTATATCCTATCACCCTCTACCCCCTATAAATACCCCCCTTCCCCTCTCATTCATCTGAAAGCTCTCCCTCTCTCCCTTCTCTCCTCTAGCCCCCTTGATGTCACCCTTGTGGTGGTCATCCTTCCCTCTTAGCCACCTCCTCTCCACCCTAGCCACTAGGCTAAACCCAACCCTCTTAGGTTCAGACCTATCTAACCTAGTTAAGAATTTGGTTTGAACCCAACCTAGCTAACTTAGCTCCTATGATCTAGCCCAATTTTTTGTTTGAGCCTAGTCTTTGACCCACCTAGTCCTCCTAAGTGCACCCAATTCGACCATAACCTGACTAGGTTCAACTCCACCTTTCTCCACTCTAGCTAGGTTTTACACCAAGTTAACTTAGCCCAACAAGGTTCGATTCTGCCAACCTCCGTCAATGAAGTTATGCCCTCGAAGGAATCACCAAAGCTTTCGTAATATTTTTGAAGAAAAATTCTTCCTAGTTATTTTAGAAAATTTTTGCTTCTATCAATGAGCATTCAAAGACAGGAACTTCTCTTGTCAAATACTTGTAGAGCATATAATGTTTGATATATGCAATTATTTTCTTTGAATATTTGCTTCCTCATGGCTTATCGAAATAATTGATCGATTATTGATATTTTCCAAGAAATAGAGGTATTTTATGAATATTTTACAAGTAATGAGTGCTTCTCAAGGAAATAAATATTCTCAAGAAAAAATGAAGTATTTAAAAAAAAATACTTTCAAAAGCATTCACCTTGAAAAGAATAAATAATTTTTCAAAGAAATATTTCACAAGTATCTTCAAAACAAGAAATTCTAGATAAAGATTTATAAAAGAACTAATCTTTTAGAAAACAAATATTTGATGAATATCCTTTATGAAAATATCTATCCACGATTCCTATAAACTCTATACATACTTTACAAAGAGTCGTTTACATAAACTACATGGATAGTCATCTTCAGCCCCGTTTATGAGTTTGAACGAGCTCTTTGTGAGCTGAGCCATGAGCTGTTTATTTCTTTTGAAAGAATAACCAGTCAAATTTTGTAAAGCTCGTAGTCTGAATTGAACTTTTCATGCAAGGAAATGAAATGACTCTTTTTGTACAGTTACATTGCATCCGATCCGTGGTGGTAAAGATGATGACATCTTGACTGTTGTGCAAAACAATCATATTGGGTATGGGTATCCAATTTTCGTTTAGGAGGGTTATCTGATCTTGAGAATTGTGTCTTGCATTCTTTGGATTGCTTCCTTTTAGGAAGATTATACAATGCGATTTTGCACTAGATCGCCCTCTATGCATTATTGATGGCATGTTTTTTTTCTTTTATTATATTAACGGAGGGAAACCACCTAACTCCTCACCCGTCCTCTGCTTCCGTCTTGTGGCAAGGAATGAATGCTTTAGCCAGCTAACTTTGACATTCTTTTTTACATTCTTTCACCTTAATGTCTTAGGCCTACCTAACATTCTTCCGTCTTGTTGGGTGCGTTCCTGTGCGCCGCCGGGCGGGTAGTTCATTAGTAACATCATGTTACTAACATGCCCTAAACTGTTTATATGATTACCATCATTGGTGGGATTGGAAAGGTGTCCTGCCAAATGAAGATCCACTGCACCTACCTTCTCTGATCTGCTTTCTTCTTATAACTTATTGATTAAAATACCCTCACCTCTCTCTCTCTCTCAACTGAAGAACTAAGAAGGATTGCTTTGTCCCAAACCTGCCACCATTGATGTTGGCGTTGGCCCCAAAATCCACTGCCCATCTCTCGATCTCCCACCCATTCACCCAATCTCTCTCTCTCTCTCTCTCTCTATATATATATATATATATATATATATATATATATATATATATATATATATATATATATTTGTGTCCACCCTAATTTGTGTTGAGATCAGGTAATATTGAAAATCACAACGATTCCTTCGTGTGTTAGGATGATAAAGAGCACCACCATGGGCAATCCTTTTGGGGTTGGGTTGAGGTGACATTATACCACACATCTTGAAAGGACTCCGTACCACCAAAATGGTCTGGTGGTATACAGAAATGTCCCTGAGAGCCCTGGTGGATATTAAAACCTGATCCCAACCTTTTAATTTGGATTTCTGGATCCATAAAATCTTGACAGTCCTGGCAAGCATATATCTCTTATACATGAAAGAGCCATGGAGAGAACAAGGAGTGCAGTGAGAGCAGTTGAAGCAAGTGTGCAGTAGATGAGGGAGAGAACAAAGAGGGTTTTATTGGTATACAACCTGCTTGAGAGGGTTTACCATAATCTATAAGTATTTTAGATGATCTTAGTTGCCGATGTGAAAAGCTCGCTTATAGAGAGGACCGTTGTTGGGCAAAGCAGGTTATATGCCCCCCCCCGAAGATGCAGGTGCGTGTTTGGGGGTCTAAATGAGCGCCACATATATAAGCACATAAAGTTCGTATCCCCATGTATGTCGGCATCACTTAGCATCGGAGTTCGGTGCGGTTGTAAAGACTTAAGTACCCTTTTTTCGCCATTTTCGCCATGAAATGACAGTTTGAGAAAAGGACAAAAATATCCTTGATCTAGAAAAGAGAGGATGCCATGAAACGACGATTCGAGAAAATGACAAAAATGTCTTCCATCCAGAAAAGGGAGGATGATCTTAACTCTTCAAAGTCCAAATGTTTCATTTTTGCCCTAAGCAGTAAACAACACACCATCTGCTGTAACAGAAGCTCCCTTTGACGATGCACCCTTTGTCGTCGTCTGTTGTTGCCAGCGCAACCTTTGCCATCGTCTATACAGTGAGAGCATCATTGCCACCATCGACTGCATCTACCTTCTGGGTGTTTCTTCTGCATGATTTGTATGTCATAGTTCATCTGAGTCGTTAAGTGCCACTTAATAAACATTATGTGATTTTTTGTATCCAAATAATTATTTATTATAATTCTATAATTCTTTGTTGTAATTCTATATTTTTTTTTGTAATGTGACACTCTATAATTGTATAATTTTTTTTAATAAGTATAACATACAAGTGTCACTGAACAAATCATTGTAATGTTTGGTCTTCATAAATAAACATCGAATAAGCGTTTAGCGTTGTGTACAGTGAAAATCATGATTTGCTTTTTTGAGTTGTCCTCCTATCGCAATTTATACAATGATTGATAAAAGACTGAAATGATTTGTACGTATGAAGGCTACGTGCTATCGTGATTTGCTTGATATTGATTGGCTTGCAACTAGTTATAATTATTTGTTTTAACGTAACATTCTATAATTATATAATTCTTTTTATAAGAGATCATAATTTATTTTTTATAGAAGAAGTGTTCTATCACGATCTATATAACCACAGACATAAAGCGGAAATGATTTATCCTATCGTGATTTGTATTTACGAGCTTTGTCTATATGAATGATATGTCTTATCACGATTTACATAATAACTGATTCATAAAAGGCGAAAAAAAAACAATAAACAAATCAACACGATGTTTAGACTTAGTAAAGTATAAATCGAGGTAACTTCAACGATACAAATTAAGGTAACTTCATAAATACAAATTGATTTCATTTACAAAGACAAACAAGACATATCGTTGTCACGATAACTTCATAACTATAAATCGACGTGATTTACAACCACATTCATTTACAAAAAATATGAGTATTTAGTTACAATACATCATGACCAATGGTTTGACTTAGATACAATATATGACCATCATGGATATAGAAAGAGTTTAGACTCAGATTAGGGTTGGGACCAAACCTATAAGAGATTTGGATCCATGTAAGACCCAAATAGATCTCCTCTAATGTAAAAAGTATTTTAGATCCATTTAGAGACCGAATTGAATCCTACTAAGAAAATAAGATATTGAATCTACTTGAAGACTCAATTAGATCCCATTATGTAAAGTAACATTTGTATCCATTTGGAGATCCAATTTGATTCCAATAAGTAAATAAGGCTTTTGGATCTATTTGAGACCTAAATGGGTCTCGTGAAGGTAAAATGAATTTGTTTGGATCTGAATTCAATTTGAAACCCAAATAGATCCTACTTAAGAAAACAAGATTTGGATTCACTTATGATCTAAATGAATCTTTTTAGTGTATTATGAATTTCACTAGATTATAATAAGTTTTAGATCTATCTAAATTTCAAATGGATTCTACATAAATAAATAAAATTTGGGTTCATTTGAGACCTAAATAAATTTAATTAAAATATATATATGTAAATATGTATCTTTCTTTATATATAATAGTTTAGATTGAGTTTGGATTTGATGAGAGCTAAATGGGTCTCACAACCAAGCCAATTCAATCACTCCCCCACATAAACCCATCAATTCAATTGAATACATCCCATCCCACCAAATCCATTTGATTATCCTATCACGATTTGCCTTTACAAGCATTGTCTATGTAAACAATATGTCCTATTGCGATTTACACAATGATTGATTCATAAAAGGTGAAAAAAAAATTGACACGATGATTAGACTTAGTAAAGTGCAAATCGAGGTAACTTCATAAATACAAATCAATTTACAACTTGATACCAATTTAAGTTTTATATTAAAATAATATTTTAGTAATAGTTGTAAATCGATATGAGTAAATCACGATATTACATATCGATATCGTTTACAAAGATAAATAAAGACATATCATTGTCACATAACTTCATAAATACAAATCGACGCGATTTACAACTGCATTCATTTACAAACAATATGAGTATTTAGTTATAATACATCATGACCAACAATTTGGCCATGAAATGGTAAATATTATTAAGATCTTATCTCAATATTCTATTTTCTATAGCGATTTACAAATAAAATGACATTTTTTAATTTATGCGCAATGTAATTTATTTATTGTATACTTTGCGCTCAATTTTTTATAATGGGCGGGATGTGAAATGATATTTTCTTTATAAATGAGTGACATGTCGTATAAGTTCAGAAGGTTTTACTGCACACTCGATGCTCCTTTATAAAATAATGACGTCGATTGTGGCATATTTGTAATGAAGTATATTGAAGCAATATATAATGGACAAGAACCTGATTTTGACGCTGTATGCTCTACACTTAAACATGTTTTATTATCCTATATTATTGGAGACTCAATTTCTATACTAGTCTCACATTATCTTTTTGTTGCAGGATGATATACCTGAACTCTGTACAGAACTATGTAAAAAATTGATGGAGTTTCTAATTGCAGAAGAGAAAAAAACTCAGATAGCAAGAATACCTAGAAGGCAATAAACGACGCGACCCCCAAAGAGTAATATGATATACAGAGATTTATAACAAATTTTTAGACTGTATACAAATTTTGTAAGACTATGTATACAAATTATGTAAATCTCTCTGGGTTGAAATAAAAATTCAACAATTACCCCGATTTCAAGAGAAATGTTGATAAATGCTCATATCAAGATGAATGTTGATATATACTTTCAGAATGAAAATATCTTTGTTTTCCATCCTTTAACATAAGACACTATGTAAATTGATATGGTTGTAAATTGCAACGATGGGCTACATGATAAAACACTTTTACTAAACACGTCAATAAGTTAGACTGCTATTTGTAGCAAAGGCAAATCGTTGTCTCCGACATAGACATCATTGTGTAAATCACTATAGGACACTATATGGTATAATGATTCAAATACAATATATGTACAATGATTTGTATATGTGAAAGCTAGATGATACAACGATTTTTAATTTTAATACAGTTTATTCACAGAATAACTTTTTTCGCAATGATTCAACTACGATATATGTATAGAGAGCACAATTTGTTTTTTATAGAGAAAGTGTTCTATCACGATTTGTACAACCACAGACATAAAGCAAAAACAATTTGTCCTATCGTGATTTGCATTTAAGAACTTTGTCTTTGTGAACGATATGTCTTATCACGATTTACATAATGACTGTTTCATAAAAGACAAACAACAAACAAAAACAAATTGACACGATTTTTAGACTTTGTAAAGTACAAATAAAGGTAACTTCAATGATAAAAATTGAAGTAACTTCATAAATACAAATCGATTTCAATATCTATATCTCACAACTAGCTTGGATCAATACATGCTACCTGGATCTGAAAGTACAAGTTGGCATGTTACTTGATGACTTTAAAGTATAAGTCAAAAATGAGTTGTCCTATCGCGATTTGCGCAATGACTGATAAAAGGCAAAAAAGAGAAAGAAAAAACAAATCAACGTGATATTTATTGGTAAAGTACAAATTGAGGTAACTTGATAAATACAAATCGACTTACAACCACATCAATTTAAGTTTTATACTATAACAATATTCGTCCTATCACGATTTGCCTTTACGAGCTTTGTCTATGTGAATGATATGTTCTATCATGATTACACAATGACTAATTCATAAAAGGCAGAAAAAAAAATAAACAAATCGATATGATGTTTATTGTTAATGTACAAATCGAGGTAACTTGATAAATACAAATCAACTTACAACTACATCAATTTAAGTTTCATACTATAACAATATTTGTCTTATCACGGTTTGTTTTTATGAGCTTTGTCTATGTGAACAATATGTCTTATCGCGATTTACATAATGAGTGATTCATAAAAGGTAGGAAAAAAATAATAATAAATCGACACGATGTTTAGACTTAGTAAAGTCCCTAAATAATATAAATTTGCATAAGAGAGAAATTTTTTATAATGTCCACAATTTTTTTAGAATTTTGAAATGAATTAAAAAAGATATTTTTGTGAATTATTATAGTTTATTCATTAGAAGTTTTTTTTTCTGAAAACTTGTCGGTTGACTAATTAGCAAATTCATTATCGATAATATTTTAATATTTATTTAAGTTATTTAATGTTTATTTGGGTCAACCCAAATAGATATGAAAAGAGTTTAGACTTAGATCAGGGTTTGGACCAGACCTATAAGAGATTTGGATCCATTTAAGACCCAAATAGATCTCCTCTAATGTAAAAAGTATTTTAGATCCATTTAGAGAACAAATTGGATCCTACTAAGAAAATAAGATATCGAATCTACTTGAAGACTCAATTAGATCCCATTATGTAAATTAACATTTGGACCCATTTGGAGATCCAATTGGAATCCAATAAGCAAATAAGGTTTTTGGATCTATTTGAGACCTAAATGGATCTCATGAAGGTAAAATGAACTTGTTTGGATCTGAATTCAATTTGAGACCCAAATAGATCCTACTTAAGAAAACAAGATTTGGATTCACTTATGATCTAAATGAATCTTTTTAGTGTATTGTGAATTTCACTAGAATATAATAAGTTTTAGATTTATCTAAATTTCAAATGGATTCTACTTAAATAAATAGATTTTGGGTTCATTTGAGACCTAAATAAATTTAATTAAAATATATATGTAAATATGAATACGCAAATTGCCACCGTAAGCGCGCAACAATATAAATTCCGCACACACATGTTTTGGAATAATACTACAAATATCTTACAAATCGACACTAAAAAATACATAATATTCTATAAATCGATATACATATTACATAATATATTACAAATCAATATGGTAATTCAGCATAATAGCTTACAAATCGATATTAACAAACAAAACAATATCTTACAAATTAATAGTATGTTACTAGAACCACGATTTGTGATACATTGCATATACTGAGCAAATGAACGATACTGGATGGGGTAAAGGCCCTTCCTCACATTTGTAACCAAGCATTATTGTCAACAGGTCTCAGCGTCCTACAAATATCTTTAATTTTTCAACCGTCGAAAAGCCAACATCCACCTGCAATAACAAAACAATGCCTTAATGGCACTCACGCCGACATAAGTTCTTCAACAATAACATGATGACATGAAAAGGTACTCACAATGCCTTAATGAAACTTGTTCGAATGTTTGTGCATCATTGTTTTTTTTCATACTGCCTAACAAAAATGAAAAAAGAAGAAAAGACTGTAAAAAGAGATGGCTGACAAATCCTCCTATGATGCCCATCAATGATCAAACCAGTCGATCGATTTATAGTTATCTCCACGAGGTAGGAACGAACCCGAAAATGTTTTGTAACACAAGGCAGGAACGAGAAGGTGACAATGTGTTGTAACACAAGCTAAAAACCAAGGTGGGAACTTGGAATCGCGAGAATGTGCAAAGCTATTTATAGGAGGACATTTCAGTCAAGCGCATATCTATCTTTCGGGAGGACATTTACACATATCTATCTTTTTTATATGTTATTTATATTATAAAATTATCATGGGTAACATTGACATATGAATTATTGTGGGTCTCAAGATATTCCTCCATACACCCCCCACACACAAATTTGTCTTCGGTGGAGAAAACACACCCCCTCCGGTTGTTGGGTTTTCCTCTTTCCCTTGGTAGGCCTTTGCCATGCTTCAACGTTTTCCTTCGTAAAAAGGTAAAAACGTCTTTCAATTACCTCTTTCAAACCCTATTTTCTTAGGACCCTATGCGATAAGGTGAGAGTGAACTCACCTATGATCTGACATATTTTAAATTTGCATTATTGCCCGCATCCAACAAGGGCCTATAAAGAGTATACAAAACCGAGTAGTCGAGCTAGAGGAAATTAAGAGAAAAGCTGCAGAAGACTGCAACAACGCAGGCATCGTCGCCGAGAGTAAAGATGAGGATGAGTGAGGCACTTGAAGCGTACGGTCCTTATGTGGCTCAGGTGATGGTCCAGGTTGTGTACGGTGTGATGAACATCATCCTAAAGATTGCCCTAGAGGATGGCCTCAACCATTACGTGTTTGTGACATACAGGCAACTCTTTGCAACTCTTGCCATCTCTCCTGTTGCTTATTTTGTGGAGAGGTACGTAGACAGAACCAGTAAATTTGGAACTGAAGAAAGGGTAAATGACTCGTTATCATGTATCTGTTTCTCTTTGTTTCATTTTGTTCTATGCAGGAACAGGAGGCCGCCGCTAACACTGAAAGCAGCGTTTCACATCTTTCTTCTCGGACTGATCGGGTAAGTAGTCATCGTTCATTTGCTGTAAATGCTCAGGATTCTCTAATTCAAGTAGCTTTTCTTTTTCATTAAAAAAAAAGTTGTTTTTTTTTTCAAAAATATATATGATGCTGGTAACTCAATTCTCAAATACTGTCCAGAGTCTTATAAGGCAATTGAGTCCGAGCAGCTTGTATGTTACCCCCTGGAACACGGGGCCGCGTGTTCAGGGGTCCGAATGAGTGCCATGGCACTCATTCGGACCCCTGAACACGCGGCCCCGTGTCCCAGGGGGAACATACACCACCCTGAGTTCATCTTTTTGTTTTTCCTTTTTCTTCTACAGAATAACAGTCAATCAAAACCTTTATTTCTCTGGGCTCGAGTACACATCGTCTACTTTTGCATCGGCAACTACCAATCTAATACCTGTCATCACTTTTATATTGGCCTTCTTTTTGAGGTATGCGCGAACTTATGTTACTCCAATTGTATTTGAGTTATATTTGGCTCTAAAGAAAATTCGTTTGCCTTGTGTTATTAATCTAGAATGGAGAATGTGGATATACGGAAGATCAGAGGTCTGGCAAAGGTTGTAGGGACAGTAGTTTGTGTAGGAGGAGCCATGATAATGACAATATACAGAGGCCCACAGATTTTCCACTTGAGCTTTTGGCTTCTTCAATCGTCTCTCCTCGGTAGCTCGTGGGTGACAGGTGCAATTCTACTCTTTGCCAGTGCGCTTGCTTGGTCGGTTTGGCTGATCTATCAGGTATAAAGATCTAGGCTGACTTTTACTATGCTATCAACCATCTTATTACTGTGTTTTTTTCTGCCAGTTGTTAATTTGATTTACCTATGAACTTGATTGGAAACATTTTCCTTGGAAATACAGGCATGGATAATTCCCCGTTATCCTGCTCAGTTGTCACTGACAGCACTCATGTGCTTCATGGCTACGTTTCAATCTGCTGCAATAGCTCTTCTTCTAAACCATGACACTTCAAAATGGAAGCTTGGCTGGAATATCCAACTAATATCTTATATATACACGGTAGTGATCCTGACACCTCCTTATTTCTTACAATTCACAGTACTGCAGCAAAAATTCCCATAATGAGAGCAGATCCAATGATCGTGAGTTTTTTTATTTTTTATTTTTAAATAGCATGGATATTTAATTAGGTTTTAGGCTACTTATTTTAATTAGCATTTAGGTTTCTTAAATGAGATTAATATTTAATTAGGTATTCCACATGATTGATTTTAGTTAGACTTTTAAGGGTTTTGTATTTTTTTCTCAATAAACATATATATAATGTTTGTTAGGAAATAGGTTTTTGATTTTTTTAGTAGCATGAATATTTAAATAGGCTTTAAGGTTGTTTGTGTTTTCTTTTTCAATTAGTATTTTGTTTTTTTATTTTGTTTTTTAATGAGTTGAATATTTAATTAGGTATTTCTATTTTTTTTAAATCAACATTAAACATGATTCTACATGCTTGATTTTAGTTAAAAATTTAAGTTTTTTTTTTTATAAAATAGCCTATAAATGAGTGGTGGTTGTTAGGATTTATGGTTTTGATTTGGTTTTTTATAAGATGTCATAAATGCTTTTATGGTTTCATGGTTTTTTATTTTTTTCAATGGTAATTATAGACATGAATCCATGAGTAATCAATAATAAATGCTTGATTTTAGTTAAAATATTAAGGGTTTTGTTTTTTAATCAATTAATATAAATGCATAATTATGATATTTATAGGTATTAAGGTCTTTTGTAAAAGTTATGCTTTAGAATAATTGTTTTTTTTTGGAAATGTTGTTAGTATAGTTTATTATAATTTATCTTTCCTTTTCACTGTGCATTTGTTTCCACCCTAGTTTAAATTCCTGGCCCCTGGTGCCGACTACTTAAGAAAGTACTCCCAGCACCAGAAATCGCTGTGTCAAACAGCGAAAATTACCAAATGCTACACTCGCCCATTGCATGCAGTACTTTTTGCCGTCTTCGTGTAGCTATTTTCTGTGTTTTGTGTGAGAGCGAGTACTTGTTAAGTACTCAAGCAGAGAACTGGTTAGGCTATGAATATCGCTAACACTTTAAAAATATTGCAACTTAATCGAGATACTTTCAAAATCTTGTTTTTTTTTAAATATCCCAGTGTTTTCCCTCGCCAAGATTTTTTAAAGATGTAGTTGACAAGTCCAACACCAGCCTTTAAACAGCGCTTTAAGTAATATAGGTTATATTAAATTTGTAGGCCATTTATCTTGATCCTAACAGGACGCTAAGGGCGCAGAGATCCGGTGCAAGGTGATAATTTTTGGTGTGCTGCTGCACTTGATCATCTACCATCTACTGATCATGTGCAGCAACACACTAAAAGTGTGCAATCACATTGCCCTTGATCCTTCCTCCACTAAGCCATAGTTTGCAACCAAACCATAGAAGGGTGAAACCTTGCTTCTTCTTTTTTTGTTTATTAGACAAAGTGGCACTTAATCAAATAAAAAAAACGTACTTTTGCATTCTGCAAAATTTTGTTGTTGAGCTAAAACACGAAAAATATCGACTTTGGTGCTGTCGAAATGTTGCCCAAGGGCTAACCGAGTGGTATGGTGTAATTCAGGGTCTGACTTGCTCTGCTTTTGCATTCTTCATACAAAGTTGGTGCATAAAGAAGAAAGGTCCCGTCTTCTCGTCAGCGTTCAACCCTCTAGCAACAGTCCTCGTGGCCATCTTGCAGACGCTTTGGCTACGTGAATCACTTCATTTAGGGAGGTATGTCCAGTAAAGTAATGGATAGTTCAACTACCACATGCATGACTCCACCATTACGGCACATTAATATAATGTTACACAACTCATTTTATAAGCGAGATATGATTCCTTGATTGCTTTCACGTACATTTTCATCACAAGCAGGATATATATACATATATATATATATACTAAAAGGAAGATTAATGCCTGCTACTTTTCTAGCATACCACCAGATCTACCAGGAGTTGTTTTCATAAATCTGACCCTGCAGTTGTTTTCTAGCATAACAAAATGTTCTTTCCTAAAGATTTTCACAACATATGGGTAAAATTTGAAAGTGATGCTTGGATGAACTATTTATTTATTAGAAAAAAAAACAAATTTACTTTATTAGAGAAAAAAATATGGGTAAATTTAAATTATAGGATAAAAAAAAAAGCCCGGTGCCTAACGTTGTATACCTTTTTATTCTCAAGGACGATGGGGCTATGGTTTTGGTTAGGTTACATTATTTACTTTCTCTAAAAAAAAAATGAAAAAGTGAAGCTATATGGAGGTGACCAACTAACATTCCTAGAACTTTTGAAGCTTCAAGAACCAAGCCGAGTAATCAATATACTGAGGCTATCTAATTTCCCAAATGTTTGAATTTTTTATTTCCTTGAAATGGACAAACTATGCGTATTGTTGAACACGATTGACTGTTTGGTTTCGACCAAATAGTATGGGACCCAGTTTGAATAACCAAACTATGTTTGAATGACTCTGATTCTGAACTGAATCCAGGTTGAATTAGTCAGTTTTTAATCAGCAGTTGACAAGTGTCAGGAAAATATAAAAAAACATTTTAAATTATTTGTTAAAATTTATTTAAAAATAAGCCGAATGAACCCAGTTTCATATCGATTTTTTCACCGACGCAACGATCCTTACAACATTGGTTTTCACAGTGTGGTGGGAGGAGTTCTGGTGATCATGGGCCTTTACTTTGTGCTATGGGGAAAAGCAGAGGATGGGAAGGATCAAACCATTCGTTCCAGAAGAGCGAGTGGCATTGAGAACACCGATGACGTGGTGGTCAGCGTCAGAGAGCCATTGATGAATGGGAATGCTCATAATTAAGTTGGACGCCTTTGTTTTGTTGCTTTCTTGGTTCGCATTATTTTTTCCTTCTGTGTATGATCCATTTTTTAGTCAAAATGTTGAAAAATAGACCAGCCTTAGAAAGGCACTATGGAGGGTTAGCATTCACACATCAAATTTGGGCAGCAGCCATTCAGATCAAACTTATGTTTTGAGTAGCAGTGACACAACCGTATTACGAGTCTTGTCATATTAAATAAATGCTTAAATGTATTATTCTTCAAAAAGAACAAGACATAAAAAAAGCTGAATTTCTAGCGAGAATCTCACAACCATTTTAATTATAGTTTGTGCTAGCAACGGCAGCCCCACTAGTTCTCTAATGAAGTCATTTTAGACGTGTATTGATTTGGATAACTTGATACAATATACAATAGGGCTCGTTTATGTAATGCCCTAATTCTTGAAACCAAAAATTTAGAGTTTTTTTTTTAAATCTCTGTTACACAATTTTCAAGAAATACAACAAAAACTGTATTAAACATGATTCAAGTCTTGTGCAGGTTACAACTTTCAACTCACACGAATAAGACTAAAATTAACTGAATCAAATCATTAATAAAATTGAAATAACTAAAAGCACTAATCTCACTTAATCAGAGTTTATAAGTTCAATGAATTCAAGACATAACTAATAATATAACTCAAGTCCTCTTAAAAGTCTTAAAAGAATGTGACTTTCTTGACACCACCTTGAGCCTTTTGTCATCACCAGTCAAGTTACTCATTACTTGAAATTGTTAAAAGTAAAGACATTAATAATAGCCCCGGTAAAAAACATAACATGACATAGGCATTGAAAAAATGCAACACATATCTCATACATCTTTTCATATTCAAAAAAACTTTATAACATAATAATTTTATAGCATACAAACATTAACAACAAGAATCTTAACAAATCTTACCCACCAGTAAGAGCACCTCCAACCACATCTGTTAAAAATCCAAATCATAGGCAAATACATAACTACGTATGTCAATATTCAAACATATTCATATAATCATAAAATATGCATACAACATATGACACTGATGCACTTGTAAACCTCATCTAATGCATTATTACATTGTTACTTTTCACCGTCATGTAAGGGTACACTTTCAGGAACTTAACTCAAACTCAGTAATCATATTGAGTGTTTATTATGCCATGTATTTTAATTTTCTCATTGATTCAAAGAGTTTGAAAAACAACCACTGAAGCGGTCTGTGATAGAGAGAAACTCACAACGGTCCATGCGAAATTGATTTTTACTCTACAAAGTTTCTGGACCTACCTACCTAGGCCTCTTTGGTAGTCTGAGTCCCCTACAACCGACAACTGGGGACCAAGAAGACGTCGTTGCCCTCCATAGAAAAATAATGGCCAATCAGTCGTATGTACCTCATATCCTCTCCAAGGTAGACCATGTTCAAATGAGCTACTAGGTGTTGTAACACTAGGCTTACTACAATATTAGGTGCACTCAGCACTAGGCTCCTCAATCCTAAACTCTACTCTAGGTAGCTTATCACATTGCCTCACAAGCCATGAAGAACCCCTAAATTTTTCTTGAGGTGTAACTAGATATAGCCCATTCAAACAATCTTAAGGTATGTACTCCACTTTAAGGAGCACCCAGGAGTCATGCTTTTTTAAGACTTAAGTGTGTATGAGCATGTCTATCATATATTTAACTTGGTGTTCACTAGCACCCTTGGTTCTACTAAATCTGGTTTACCCATGAGCGTAGTAAATGCATGCCTTATATGACTTACAACACATCACATGCCACATACCCCACTATATGATGCATGAGACTCATTTTAATATAGCATAAACCATGAATTACATAAAATATCATATGTATGCCCATGCACACTATATGACATATCTATCATGCTCAAAACTCATATACTAATACGCAGTCTCATATATTATCATATATAAATCATCAACATACTTGCATATAACATAAACATGAAATATCATATATTAGAAAATACATAATTAACATTTCATATCATAAGCAAGCATAAAATTTAAAACAAAGCAATTCACAAGACATGGCATGTCCCAAACCAAAGAATGCATATATCAAAATCTTTTATGTTGTTCACGGTTCTGTTAGACCATCATACTGAGCATATGTGAACTCTAAAAAAATCATAGTTATACCAGAGGGTGTTGCATCTTATATCTAAGTGATAGCTCAAATAAAACCAATTCCGTTTGTCCGTAGAAATTCATAGACCAGAAATTATTTTTCAATTCTGTCAAAACATAACTGAAATTTGTTTCATAAAGAAGCAATCACCATACCTAATTCAAGAGGAATCTCAATTTCTAAATTTGTTTTATGTTAGATATTCTTGTTATCTTTCAAAATCATCTAATTTCACCAAAAAATCCTATCATATGATTTTTTTGTATTTCTGTACCGAACCTTGTCTGTGACAGTTCCAGATCAAGATCTTTTGCAGAATCCTAAACTTTGCTTAACTTGTATGAGACTCTAGGATTCTTAGATAATGAATTTGACTTTTTTAAATTTTTTCTCAAATTTATCTACATAATAACTATAGCATATCAAAAAATTAGCCATAAACACCAAACCATTGATTTATTAGATTTTCTACAACAGTGATTGTCAAAATTTGCTCTGCACATAGGACAATTTTTTTTTATCTTGTATTGCAGTAGTCATAACGCTCAATTTTGTTCCACTACTGGGGCCTAATATTTTTTTGAGACACCTCCTCGATGTTTAGAAGTTTTTAAAAAAAGGATTTGGCTAGAAGTGATTCAGTTTGAGAGCTATAATTATTATACCACAATGAATCAATTAAGAAAATCATGATTGCATTGCATTATAATATAAAATATGCTAAATATAGGGAAAACAAAAGGATCAACATGTAATATTGTTTTTCAATCATGTATCAATTATATACACAATACTTATGCACCACGTAAGCTTATAGAATACATTACATGATAATAAAATATGCATCAGATCTTAAACTATCAATATAATGCATGGTTTTTGTACATAATATCTAGTTTAAGATGATAGCATGCTAAATCATCATAGAACACATGAAATAAATTTGCAAAAATATGATTCATATTGTAAACACATTAAAGAAAATAAATATTCATTCGGTCATGCTGGAAATGACATACCAATGTTAAATCTTGTGAAAAATGACTATATTGTATGACCAAAATGACATGTTTTTTAAAAAGCCTTAACAATTTTCAAATTTGTCTATTGTCTAAAATGGCAAATGTTATTATTTTTATGAATTTTTTAGCCCTCGCACCTATCATTTTGGTGTAAATTTCCCCCATATGTGAATTTCCTCCATATGTGAATTTTCTTTGTCTCCACCTGAAACTCCAATCTTGCAAGTATTTGAGTTATCACACATTAAAAATTTACCAAATTCACATAAAATAAGTGCGAGCAAACTTTCTTTTAAACTTGAACCGACAAACATTGCAAATAATTGAGTTAGTTTGCATAAAAAAATTTCTAAATCTGCATAAAAAATATGTGCCTTTTTAAACTCAAACTGACAAACATCGCAAATACTTGAGTTACCTCGCATTAAAAATGTAATAACATTGCATAAAAATCTATAAAATTTCTTTTTAACTCTAACCGACAAACATCGCAAATACTGGAGTTACCTCATATAAAAAATGTAATAAGGACACCTAAAAAATCAATGATTTTTTTTAACTCTAACCGACAAACATCTTAAATAATTGAGTTACCTCACATAAAAATGTAATAACATCGCATAAAAAACTGTGATTTTTTTTAACTCGAAATGACAAACCTCACAAATACTTGAGTTGCTTCACATAAAAAATATAATAATATCGCATAAAATATGTGCAATCAAATTTTCTTTTAAACTAGAACCTCCAAACATTGTAAATACCTAAGTTGCTTCGCATAAAAAATTGCTAAATTCACATAAAAATCTGCAAAATTTCTTTTAAACTCAAACCGAGAAACTGCATAAATACTTGAGTTACTTCATATAGAAGACAAAATAATGTTGCATAACAAATTTGCGAATGTCTTTTAAAATTTAAAATGCATGTTTTTTTCTATGTTTGAGATAATGGTACCGGTCTAGATCAGGGTTATTTTTGCTTAGGGTTAATTTTGATCTAGTACCTCAAAATTTTTGCTTCTTTTTAAGAACAAAATCTTGGGTTCTTTGTGATCCCCAACCCGTGGTCCTCAAAATTTCCTCCGCATAATTTTTGAGTTTTTTTTTATCTTCAACAACTTTTTTGATGATTTCGATGTGGCTGTGGCATTCTTTCCGTCAACTTCTCTTGTTAAATTGAAATATGAGTTATTTATGGTCCCCCTATGGACCCCAAAATCTCCTCTGCACACATAGTTTAAAGCTTTTTTTTAAAGAATATAATATGTTTGTTTTTAAGATTGGTGTTTACTTTGAAGATGCATTATCAGATAAAAAATTAATATTTTCACTTCTTTGAAGATGCTTGAACATTATTATATAATTTTTTATTTTTCTGTGTATGTGTAATAGGGCTTGGGTTGACCGTGCACAAGGTGTTAATGTCGGTAGTTGGTTTTGCAAAGTGGTTGTTGTATGTACTGTATTATCAATATATATTGTATATTCTATTTGGTTGGTGTAGGCAGTTAAGATGACTTCAGTATATGTTAAAGTGCATTGTTGTGTGGCTGATATTGTAGTTGGAGATCATTAGTAGTTCCCCAAAGCATTAGCTTTAATGAATTAGTGGCTAGGTTGTCTCAAAAAACAAGACTGAGTAAAGAGTTAATCAACCTTCAGTATACATATTTGTTATCCATAGGTGATGAACTAGGCTGGGTAGATATTTTTTACGACAATGATGTAGAAGATAAGTTATTTAGTGGTGACATTTACTTAGTGGTCTGCATAGTGCATCAAGAAACAATTAAAAAGGATGTAGAACAATTTATCCAGGTCAGTGTGTTGTTGAACATCAAACTGTCCCAAGTAGTGAATGATGTTGATTAACCAAACATGCAAGTATCATAAATAATAAATGGTAGGAATGTTGTACAAGTGGAAAACATGCAGTTTCTCAAACCGATTAGGAATATAGATGTCAGACCTGCAAACAATGAAGAACTTCCATGAACAATTGAGGGTGTACATCAACGTATCACTAGAGATGATGTGGAATCACTTGGGCACCCCAGTTCTAGTGATCTGCATCCCAACAATGATGCACTAATGACCTCTCAGAGTGCAATTATAGAGAGTGGCAGGTAGTGGGATTCTGTGCAAACATGTGATCATGTCCATTTATGTCGATGGCGGATAATGTGCCGCAAAACCAAGGCACCCTAAAGAAGAAGGGACTAATAACAAACAAGGATGTTGTGCCATACAAGTCCAGTATCTGTGGTGAGCTTGCCCACAATAGGGGAAAGTGCAGTAAATTGTATGTTTATGCATTTTTTTATTATGTCAACTGTATGCATTAGTTTTTTCTTTAATGGATTTTGTTCTTTTGTATTTATATAGTCTTTGTTAATGAACAACTCCAATGTCTTATGTGTTATATGTATATCTTAGGTAGTTCGCAATGAGTATAAGGACAACAAAAGGAAAGGGAGATGTGGCAGACATCAACCCTATAAAGCCCCATGTCCAGCGCCAGTTGTTGTGCTCGAGGTACAGGATGTATAGGAGACTTGCAAGGAGATTTTTTTTTTGATTTTGACGAAAAACTTAGATGAAAAGTGATGTAAGTGTGAAGTTTATATGTTTGCTTGTTTGTTCTTTTGTATGTGTACTCGTTTAAATATAACATGCATATACTATATATGTAGCATTTAGCAAGATTCATAGAAAGACTTCAAGTAAAACACAATTGCCTCATGAAAAAGAGAGAAAATCTGTCAAAGACGATTTACCTTACTCCTTGTTTCTTCGTGAGTAAGCACAACCTTTTGTTTCTATTGTATTACTACTAAAAATAAAAAAAAACTAACTTGTATGCGTTGACTGATCACAACAATTGCTCACAACTCTCGGGCATAAAGAGAGGGCAATTACATGCTTGGACGTTGAATCATTGCCTTACATTTTGTTTGAAGTTGACAAGGTATCTCCAAAATGAAATTATGTGTGCTCAAGTTGTTTTTTAATCTCGATTTATTTTGCAGCTCTTATTTTCTATCAACTAGAACAACAATCATTGAGTTCTTTGGCAAATGGACCTAAAGGAGAAGGATTTTACGATATACAATTCACTTCGCACCACAACTTGCAGAGTTAATAACGTCATCTGTAAAACCCATTTTTTTTTTGAAAATTTTAGAAATATATAAAAGGGAATTTTTATTTAGATGGGATAATATAATATTATATTAAATATCTTGGATCTGAATAAAGGCATATCAAATCTAATGTGGATTTAGATATAGCAAGTGGATTTGGATCCCTGACGGATCTGAAACCCAGTTGGAGTTTAATTGGATTTTGAATAGATCCAAAATATTGTGTGACCCAACCAAGATTCGAAATCCATCTGAGAAGTTTAAGAAGATCAAAATTATTATGAAGATCCAACCCGAATCTGAGATCCATTAGAAAAAAACTGTAAGTATATAAATAAATTAATGAAGACATATTTGCAATGAAAAAGTGAAGTGGTGTTGTGGAGAGGTTTGTTGCCTCTTTTGGAGTTGACACGAGTTCAAATCCCACCACACACACGTTTAGTAAGAAGGCATTATGTTTGATTTTTGACAAAAATTACTATAATGTTATGACCCCAATATTGATACAAATAAATTAACGAAGACTTAAGTTGCAATGAAATGAGCATTATTGTAGTGGTGAGGTTTGTTGCCTCTTTGGGGAGTGACCCAAGTTCAAATCCTCCCATGCACAAGGATTTTTATTTTTTTTAAAATATGATTGTTTTTTTACAAAAACTAGAATTAAATGGCAAGAGTACAGGTTTTATGTATGAAGAATAAGGTTAGTCAAAAATTCCAAAATAAGAATGTAAAAACCCTAATTTTTGATTAATTTTTTTTCAAAAATAAATTCAGACATTTAGGACTAGAAATCCCTATTTTTGAGGTTGAAAATGAATTTGAAATGAAATTTTGATGAATTTTTACTTTTATTTCGTCAAAATAAGACTCGAATTAACTTCGAAACACCCTCGACAAGTTGTTGGGGTAATTTAAGTAATTTCGAAGCCTTTTAGGGGTATTTTTGATCTCAAGGGATATAGTCGTCCCAACCTTGGTTGACCACCAAGGTCAACTGTGTGAGACCCATATTCGTCTCATGCACTTTGACTAGGTAAAGGAGAATCAACGTAAGAGTCGATCCACGATCCGAGATCTAAATGGATCTCCACGCTCGGAAGCTAAACTAAAAGTTGAGTCTGGACAGGACTCAAACAATTGGTGATTCGAAGCCCGAGCACTCTATTGTGACAAAAGTGGCAAACACAAAAAATATGTATGATAGACATATGTTTCCAATGAAGGTAAAATCGCAGAAATCAGATATGGATTATCTGGTTTACGAACGGATCTCTGGACTAGTCAGACTCATCATCGACAGGCTGGCTGGAAAACAATCACTCATCTTTAAGAGGGTTTTCGAGCCCTTAGATGAAGAAGTTTGGGAAAACTCAAAATAAGAAATTTGTAGCTTAGTCTGGCTATCTTCCAAAGAACTAAAATTTGTGATTTTTGATTCAGTAAATCGATTTCTACGTCTATTTGAAGTTGGTGTATTTTCTATTCTAATTGTTTTGAATTGCAGAACAGGGAAATAAACATGCAACTAACAAAGGTGATTTTTGAGCAACCAACAAATCGATTCAGGAAAACTCTTTAACAGATATAATCTTAATCAGGATGTCTATTTTTCAGTAACTCAATCGGATCACCAAAATACATAAGATTGGATAAAATATGTGATGAAGATCAGACACTTGTTGTAAATAAAATATAATTTCATATTCAAATAAGCAGGATTGTAGCAGAGATTGTCAACTATTTTAGGATATCAAAAAATTTGATTCAGGAAAAATCATAAACATAAAAGATGTAGATCAAAGAGTTATCTTTCCAACAAGATCTTATTTGAAATTGTTTATTCAGTAACAAAAAAGATATGCTAAAAATACAAAACAGTAACAGAGATATGTTGCATAGGACAGGACTCGAGTCTTGTCCAACTGACAGAGATTTTTCAGTAATTGTCACGGGAAAATAAGGATGATCCATAGAAAAACGTAAAAAAAATGTTATAGGTTAAAATCTTATCTTTCCAACAAGCCAAAGATCACACAATTTGGTCTAGTATCTAGGGAGATACAACCTAAACAATGGGACTGTCTCAGATAGACCCGAGTGCAGAAACGAGTTTCTTTTGTAGAAACGAGATTCAATCAAAACACAAACATGCATCAGCAAAACTGAGATTTGGAGTAACAAAATCACAATAAATTTTTTACTAATATTCTGGAGAATATTCTCTTAGAACTTTAACAAGTAATTTATCATACGAAGACCAGCAACTATGCAATATACGAAATAACCAAAGGTAAAAAGTTGAAAGATGTTAGCTAATTTGCAGTAACAAACTCGACGAAGATGATGTTTAGCAGCCTTCACCAAGGCAAATGAAAGCACCAATGAAAGATCAACAAACGGATGTTCACCAGCGAGAACCTCGAACCAGCGCACAAGCCTTTTCCTCACACCTCAGAAATGAGTGTCTCTCTTCCTCACACAATAAGAACAACCAAGAATTTTAACCACTCTCAAGCATGAATTACGGTCAAACATCCAACCCCAAAGTTATAGCTTGGTGTCTTGGCTTTCCAACGAGTCAAAGCTCGCATCAATTGTCCTTGTATCTTGAGAGATACGACTCAAATACTGAAACTGTGTCTGACAGTCCAGAATGTCGAAAACGACGAAAACACACAACAATAACCACCTTCTTTCAAAATGACAATTTCTCTGGAATCAAAAGCAAGCCTCCTCCACCATGGTTGACCCCCTCTCTTTAACACATGTGGGAAATGGGTCTCATTAAAGAGAGAAATCCATTTCCCCAAGCAATGGCTCTTCCAAGGCATCCCTTTTTCAAGGCTATTTTGAATTTTTCCTATTTTTGCACATAGCCTCAGATATTCCCTTTTCAACAACTCTTTTAACTTTTAAAGGAAAAAAAATTCAAACAAGGGCTAAACTTGACCATATATGGGTGGCGCCAACTAGAGGTCCTATTTGGGTTTGGATCTTGGCCCAGATCCAAACAATGTTATGAATTGGACCTACAAACAAAATTGCATAAAAATAAAATGCAATACAAATTAATACTACTCTGAAACCCTGTACACCCTCTAGTACCACAAAATAATCCAACAGGGCAGTAGAACTATCTGAATCCATAGAATCCAGTACCTAAAAAAAATTAAAAATAATAATAAAATACATGACAAAGTCTAATATGGTTCCAAACATGCAAAAAGAGAACCAAACATCAAAAATAAACTATATGTGGACACTTGAAATATAATAAGCAAATAGATTTTGTAGTGTCGGAGATCCAATTGGACCCAGATGGTCCTGCACAATTGGATTTGCAACAAGACGCATCCTGGATCGGGTCTTGTGAATTGGATTTGAGATCCAATTCATCTTCAATGTTCGGATCTTTAGGATGCTTTGTATCATTAGGCTTTGACCAAGGTAGGGTTTTTGAAATTATTTTGTACATGGAGGTGATTTGAAAAGTAAAAAAAATGGTTTTAAAGGTAAGAAGAGGCATTCAAAATCACCTCTTCTTGGGCCAATGCATGCAGAGTTGGGTCTGCATGCATTGTCAGCCCCTAGCTTGTGTAGTGAGCTCATCATGAGCCCACTTGAGTGCTATGGGCCCCCCTTTGCCACCCTTTATAGCTATTCAAAAATTAGAAAAAAAAAGATTTAAAACATAAAAAAAAATTAACAATTTCACCTTTTCTACAGCCAATGCATGTAGAACTTTCTCAACTGTCTCTCATCTCTCATCACTCTCTCTCTCCCTCACTCTCTCTTCTCCTTAGCATCAACCCATTTTTGGTGGTATTAGATTTTTTAGAACTTTGGGCGGTACCACTCACCTATATAGTCATAGTTGGTGTAGTTAAAGAAGTTAGCCAGCTAAGGAGTTCGGTTGGTGGAGATTTTCAAAAACATCCAGCTTAAGGGTGAAGGCCTAGTCGACCCGGGTAGGTTAGCTCTTCTGTCTCCATTTTCTCTTGTATTTTCTCATTCTTAAGAGATGATTTTCTAAATTTTTCTTGTCTTTTTTTTCATTGTGTTTTTGTTTTGGACAATTTTAAGGAGGAGAACCACCGGAGAGTCATGCTAAAAGATGTGTCTAGCAGGGCCTAGGGATTGTACTTATCAGACTTTAAGAATCAAGGTAGGTGTTGATCCCTTCTATGTGGTAGTGGCATGTGTTAGGCTCGTTTCGAGTTAGGCTTTGTCCCCCCCCCCCCCAAAATTTAATGGCTGCAAAATTTGTGATTTTCTCTAGCTTTGTAAACTAGGTAAAATTTTGTCTTGATGAAATGTTATGCTAGATAATATGGACATACATATCTATGTATATGCAAATTTTGCTTTTTGGCTTAGTTTTGCAATACTTGTTTAATTTGGACTAACTGAAGTTGGGTTAAGGAGGAAGGGAACTTCATATTATAGAAAACACTTTTAGAAGTGTTTTTGAATTATAAACACTAAAACAAAAATTAGATTAATATAAATTTTTATTTGTAATGTTTTATAAATATGTTGGTGTAACTCAGAATTCATCTAAGAAGACTCACTGTCAGTATTTTGGTCATAACTTTGTCATGTGAAGTCAAAACATTTTATAGTTTAACTCGTTGAAATGCTATCGAACTCTCCAATAATCCTTCAGTATTACTCTTTTTCAAATTCGGCCATTATTTCTATCAAAAACATGATGAAACAGAGAGGACAACCACTCAGGTGATTGTCCAGGGTTGTGTCAGTCCAGCCCACCATTTAGTATGTATTTAGGACTTTCAAACTCAAAAGATTCTAATTTTTATTGTGTTAGATTGCTAACAAATTTATCTAAAAGTTTTGTGCTTTAATATTTTTCAAATTAGGGCATTATCTCTATCGATAATATGCTGGAACAAAGAAGACAACCACTCAAGTGACTATTCAGAGTTGTGTCAGTCCAACCCACCATTTAGTCTGTATTCGGGTCTTTCAAACTCAAAAAATTCTAATTTTTATTGTGTTAGATTTCTAACAATTTTATCTAAAAATTTTTGGTTTTAATATTTTCTAACTTCAGAAGTTATCATTGTCGAAAACATGCTCGAACAGAGAGGGCAACCACTCAAGTGACTATCCAGGGATGTGTCAGTTCAACCCACAATTTAGTCTCTATCCGGGTCTTCTGAACTTAGAAAATTCTAATTTTTGTTGTATTGGATGACTAAAAGTTTTATTTAAAATTTTTGTGTTTTACTATTTTCCAAATTTGAGATTTGTGTCTATAAAAAACGTTCAGGAACAGAGAGGACAACCACTCAAGTGACTGTCCAGTCCACTGTTTTATCCATTTCTCGATCATCCAGACTCAGAAAATCCCAATTTCTGTTTTGTTTGACCGCTAAAAAATATATCTACAACTTTTGTGTTATGTTCATTGACAGAAACAATAATTTTCAGCCTTATTCAGAATTGTCTTTAACTAGTCTATCCTAAGTAGGGAAAACCCAGCTCTGTAACCAGTTTTTTGTTCTGAGTTGTAACTCGACAACTAGTGGTTGAAAAATTTTAAATTTTAGCTCGATACAAAGGTGACAAAACTGTCTACACTTTATGAGTTAGACCCATTTACAAAATAGGCTTGTTAAGTCAAAATATGGAAAGACTGTACGACTAGTCATAGTTATATATATAAAAAGAGAATTCTTGCTTTTGTGCCCTACATGTAGATAAAAATAAATTTTTGCCATGGTTGAATAATTCTATTATGTTGCACTTGGAATGAATATTTTTGCATGCCTGATTTCCATTTAGTTCATGTGTATAAAAAAAAGAGAATTAAATATATATAATAATGATAACAAACAAATTAGTTAGCTTGGAAAAAAAAAGAAAGAGAATTGGGTATGCTTCGAATAATCTATCTAGACACAAATAAGTAAATGTAGAGATGTGCATGCATTCAATCCTTAGAGATAATAAAAAATAATAATAATAAAGCAAATATATATATATATATATATATAAAATAAAATATTATATAAATAAATTGCAAAAAGGAAGAAAAAGAAAAGGAGAGTGAAAAGATAAAAAACTAAAAAATATATTTTTAGTTGTTCTAAAGCCTTGAATAATGAATTAGACCTAGAAAAAAATATATACAATAAAGAAGAAAGAACATATGACCTATACAATGGCCTGGGGGTAGTGTATGAGGTTTGGGATTCATAAATTATGGATTTACGAATATCCTAAAATTTCTTTAATTTTCTAGGTATGGACCTTATGAAATGATTTTCCCAAGTAAGTGCTTACTGGTTAGGCACAATAACAACTCATTTAGAGTGCAATGAGATGTTTATACTATCTCTAGAAAATGACATTGTGAAAATAAATTTTAGTGTGTCTTGTTTCGCAAAACCATGATTACCTAAAGGATACTTTGAGAAATTAAGAATTTGATTATGAATTAGAAATTAAAATAAACAATATACACATATTTTGGTTACGCTTTGAAAGATGAGGTAACTTGTCACCTTGAGTGACTCTTCACTCGCCTTGAGAGCGAGCTTTCACCCAACCCCGTGGGATTGTGTTGAGTTGCCGACGGACTCCTTCTCAATTGGCGATGGAGTGTCACTTTTGTGGGCCTTGCTTTGGTCACTAGGGTGGACCAGTCTCCGACTACGGTGGCTTAGGGGATGAGGACTTTTTTTTATTGTGGAGGTCCAGCTACGTACGCTAGCAATAGTGCATTATGACTCTTTTCCAAGGCAAGGAACTCCCTGATGAAGTATTTTTGTACCTTGGTGCTGGCGACACGTGTTCTTGTGGGGTTTAAAATAAAATATTAAATCACTCATGAATGCACACCCCCACATAGACTGACAAGCCTATAGTGACCCGAGAAAGTGGTGCCCTCGTACAGATAATAATGAAAGTGAGAACTAAGAAAATTTGTAATGTGCATTGATAGAGAGTAATAAATGAACCTAAATAAAAGAAAAGAAAATTTTACATGCATGCATTTAGGTTATTTTTAGATGTTTGTTTGACCTCTCGAGTTAGAGGTCTTACCGAGTCAAATCCTGCCGAGTCAGGATTTGAAACTCGTTGTTAGCCATGGACTTAGTTGGAGTCCAGTTTGACTTGGTGACCTACCCATGGTTGGTATTGTGTAGTGGGTGATGATGTTACTTGTTGAGGCTTGTTGTTTGTCTCACCTTTGCTCTTTTTTTTCTCAAAAACCATGAGTAGGTTGGCTTGGCGGGGAGAGATGCGTATAACTGGGGTATCTTTGGAGCTAGATCATTCTTGGGAGTGCTCTATATTTTGGGATTTTATTAGAAATATAATTGAATAGAATTTTGTGAAACTCAATGTTAATTCACCCCTTGAATTTTGTAATTAGTGATGAATATATGAATGGAACAAAACTTTTGTAAAAATGTTTGTTTGTCGTTAGTGCTAGAAAATATTTGCAAAAAAATAGGGGGTTGAGAAAATATTTAAAAGAAATAAATATTTGATTTTCTGCTATATGCTCTATTTAAAAAAAAATGACTCAATTTTTCATGCAATCTTAATGAGGGTCAGACAGTTTAGTATCAGAGCAGAGTTCCCCAAAAGGCCCAAGATGCAATCCAGAAGCTCAAGTTTCACATTTGCTAACTGCCTAACCATGCAGAGTGAGTAAAAGTTGGTAAATGAATTATTGTTTGCTCTCGTTATAATTGATTGTTTGTATGTCTGTGATTGCGTGCTTAAGCTAAGGGCTTTGTCATAATTTAATTATTGATTGTTTCCTTGATTAGATGTCTTGGTATCTAGGAGATTGGATGAGTCAGAGGGACTTTGTTCTAGAAGCCCTTATGACATTGACAGAGATGGTGCAAAATCAGACTCAATCCCAGACCCAGACGCAGCAACAGTCAACACAGTTGGTGACATATAAGAAGTTCATGAACCTTAGTCTTCCTTCACTGAGATGTCAGATCCCGAGCGTGCGGAGTTTTGGATTCTTGAAATTGAAGGAGTCTTCGAGATTCTGAATGTACCATATGAGAAAAAAACACTTTTTGGTTG
The DNA here is from genome assembly GCF_984573655.1 of Nuphar pumila. Taxonomy (NCBI): domain Eukaryota; kingdom Viridiplantae; phylum Streptophyta; class Magnoliopsida; order Nymphaeales; family Nymphaeaceae; genus Nuphar; species Nuphar pumila. The sequence goes on along the minus strand of NC_143250.1, from coordinate 29,982,090 downwards.
GCACTGATTGGTGGATGATGCAACAAAGTGGTGGAAGACCACAAAAATAGATCAGATTTAGCGAAGTTGCAGTCATCCCATGGAAAGAGTTCAACGTGATCTTCTTGGAGACTTATTTCCCTAACTTTGCTAGGAATAAGAAGGCCCAAATTTTTTTGGAGCTGAAACATGGTAGCTTGACCCTGTTGGAGTATACAGGCAAATTCAGACATTTGGACATATATTGCACCAACACTTTTTTGAAGGATAAGGCACAAGAATTGAAGTTTGCACGAGGCTTTGTGATGGACTGCGTAGTATGGTTTTGGTTGGGCACCCACAAACACTGTTAGACGCGATAGAGACAGCGAACATCATTGACAAAGGTTAAAGATCTTTAAAGAAGAATACAAGCAAGGTAGAGCCTCCACCATCATCATCAGAAACAAAGAAGGATTCAAAAAAGTCCTTTAAGAAGACATTCTAGAAGAACCAGAAGAAGAACTTTAGGCAAGCCCCATACCAGAAGCAACAGAGGTACATGGAAAAGCAACAACAACAGTAATAACAACGACAACAGAGACAGTCTGCTGGTAGATGTTAGAGATGCCAGAGAGATCATGTAGGACAACCTTGTCCTAGAGAGATAGGTGCATGTTTGCACTGTGGCCAAAAGGGCCACTTTATTAGATTTTGTCCTCAGCGAGTGGATGCTTTACAACCTTTGCAGCAACAACCAATTCCGCCATAGATTCAGCATCAACCGGCTCCACGACAGCAGCAGAAAAAGACCGTGGGTCATATGCACATGGATACAACAGACGAGGCAGGACTGAGCCATCAAGTTATATAAGGTACCCTTCACATTGTTGACTTCTCAGCTCGAGTTTTGCTTGATTTTGGCATGATACACTCTTTTGTGTCAAAGGATTTTGCCTAGTTGTTGGATGTTTCAGCAGTTGAGATGGATTGTGGTGTAGAGATAACCACTCCTTTGGGAGTTAAGGCATTTTGTGGATTGCATCTCCCGAGAGTTGCAGTGATGATTAATGATTATGTGTTTCCTACAAACCTTATCCTTCTTGAGATGACATGCTTTGATGTCATTCTCGGAATGGATTGGCTTTGTGAGTACTTTGCCAGTTTAGAGTGTCGTGGGCATAGGGTCTTGTTGAAGAGGCCTGATCAGCCCCTAGTTGAGTTTTGTGTTGTTTGACCCTCTAGTGATGAGAGGGTAATATCTTTGCTGACAGCATCTAAGTTCATGCATCTTGGAGGTCAGATGTTCCTCGTTAGTGTGGTTATTTTGAACCACAAGGAAGCATCTATTTATGACATGGAAGTTGTTTGAGAGTTCATGGACGTCTTTCTAGAAGATTTACCTAGTTTACCGCCATCGAGAGAGGTGGAGTTCTTGATAGATTTGGTATTGGTACAACTCTCGTATCTAAAACACCATATTGAATGGCTCCAGTCGAGCTTGTAGAGTTAAAGAAGCAGTTAGAAGAACTTTTATAGCAATGTTTCATCCAACCAAGTGTTTCACCATGGGGTGCTTCATTCTTTTTGTCAAGAAGAAGGATGGATCTTTGCGATTGTGCATCGACTATAGGATGCTTAATCAAGAAATGATTAAAAATAAGTATCCATTGCAGAGAATTAAAGATTTGTTTGATCAACTGAAGACAACCAAGGTGTTCTCGAAGATATATTTGCAAACAAGATATCACCAATTGAGGATTAAGAATAAGGATGTATTGAAGATGACATTTCATACTCGATATAGGCATTACGAGATCTTAGTGATGCCATTTGGGTTGATGAATGCTCCTGCAGTTTTTATGGATCTGATGAACCGAGTTTTTTGTTATTACCTAGATCAGTTTATGATCATGTTCATTGATGATATCTTGGTGTATTCAGAGAATTCATAGCAACACCGAGTTTATCTTCATATTGTTTTGGAGACGTTGCGAGAACATAGGCTTTATGCTAAGTTCTCAAAATATGAGTTTTGGTTACATAGAGTGATTTTTGGGCCATGTGATTTGTGGCTATGGTATCAAAGTTGATCCAACAAAAGTGAAAGCAGTGATGAAATGAGAACCACCAAAGAGTGTCACAAAAGTTCATAGTTTGGGTTTAGCGGGCTATTACCAATGGTTTATTAAGGACTTTGCTAGGATTGTTGCCCCTATGAAAAAGTTGTTGCGTAAGGGAGCAAAGTATGTGTGGATGTTGCAGTGTAATGAGAGCTTTAGAACCTTTAAGGAGAAGCTGACTTCAGCCCCAATTCTAGCCTTACCCAGTGGCTCAGAAGGCTTCGTGGTGTATAGCAATGCTTTAAGTATTGGTTTGGGATGTGTGTTGATGCAGCATGGTAGGGTGATTGCTTATGCTTCAAGACAGTTGAGGACTCATGAGCAGAATTACCTGACCCATGACTTGGAGCTAGTTGCAGTGGTTTTTGCGCTTAAGTTGTGGAGACATTATTTATATGGTGAAACTTTTAAGGTCTTCTGTGACCATAAGAGTCTCAAGTATATCTTTTCGCATAAGGATCTAAATTTGAGATAGAGGTTATGGTTAGAGTTCCTTAAAGACTACGATTTTTCTATATCGTACCATCCAGGAAAGGCCAATGTGGTTGCAGTCGCATTGAGCAGAAATGCTTCTATCTCATGTTTGATCAGTCGAGATTGGAATTTTCTACAAGGCCTTATAGATCGACATCCATTTGTAGAGAGTTCTATTCAGTTGGTGTGTGCAAATTTGGTTGCTAGACCAAGAATTTTGGATAGGATCTCTCTTGCTCAGAAAGCAAGTCCTGATTATAAGAAGTTTGTAGTTGAGGCTGGTAAAGTTGAGTCTCGATATTCATGTAACAATGATGGTGTGATACGCTTTATGCAGAGATTGTGGATTCTTGAAGATCATACTTTGAGACTCAAGATATTGGCAGAAGCTCACAGATCGAGATACTCAATTTATCTTGGAAGTACCAAAATGTTCAAGGATCTTTAGAGGCATTATTGGTGGAATGGCATGAGAAAGGAAGTAGTAGAGTTCATGACAAAGTGTCTCATTTGCCAATAAGTTAAAATCGAGCATCAAAGACTCGGAAACCTTCTACAATCGTTAGATATTCCTGAATGAAAGTAGGATGATATCACGATGGATTTTATCGTTGGTCTACCAAGAACCCACAGAGGTAATGACTCAATATGGGTGATTATGGATAGATTGACGAAATTAGCTCATTTCTTGCCGATTAACAGGAATAAATCTTTAGAGAAGCTAGTCGAACTGTATATTGATGAGATCATTCTCTTTCATGGCGTTCTTCGATCTATTGTATCAGATCGTGACCATCGATTTACCTCTCGATTTTGGAAGCACTTGCAAAGTGCACTTAGTATAAATCTGAAATTTAGCACAACTTTTCATCCTCAGACAGACGGTCAGTCAGAGAGAACTATTCAGACTTTAGAGGATATGCTATGTGCTTGCATATTAGAGTGGTTTGAGGAGTGAGATAAGCATGTTGCACTTATAGAGTTTACATATAATAACAACTACCATATGAGTACTTAGATAGCCTCATATAAGGGTTTATACAAAAGGCCTTGTCATTCTCCTAATTGTCGGAGCATGGTTGGTGATCGAGTGATAGAGTCACCAGAGATTATTTAGCATTACGCGGACCAAGTTAAGATTATTCGTTAGAGGTTACTCGTAGCGCAGAGCAGGCAAAAGAGTTATGTAGACATGAGGCATCACTCACTGACTTTTAAGGTGGGAGACCATGTTTTTGTGAAGGTCTCGCCCAACTGCAACATCTTTCGCTTCGGGGATAAGGGCAATTTGAGTCCAAGGTTTGTTGAACCGTTTGAGATTTTGGAGTAGTTTGGTAGTTCTGCATATCAGAAAGCTTTGCCACCATAGTTGGCTTAGATTCATAACATACTTCATGTGTCAATGTTGTAAAAATGTGTTGGTGACCTCTCCCATGTGATCGATTATGCAGAGTTAAAGGTGCGAGAAAACTTGACAGTAGAGAAAATTTTGATTGAGATTATCGATCAACTAGAGAAAGTCTTGTGAAATAAGGTGATTTATTTTGTTAAGGTGCGATGGTAATATCATGGTTTGGAAGAGTGTACCTGGGAACCCGAGGAAGACATGTGAATTCATTGTCCTTCATTATCCAGGTAAAACTTTAAGGCTGAAATTTTTTAGGGGGGTAGAATGTAAAAACCCTAATTTTGAGCAATTTTCTTTCAAAAATCAATTCGAATGTCTAGGGTCAACAAACCTTATTTTTGAGGTCGAGAATGGATTCACAATGAAATTTTGATGAATTTTGACTTTTATTTCATCAAAAATTGGACTTGAATTGACTTTGGAACACCCTCAACAAGTTTTAGGGGCAATTTGAGTAATTTTGAAGCCTTTTAGGGGTATTTTTGACCCCGAGGGACATAGTCATCCCAACCTTGGTTGACCAGCTAGGTCAACTGCGTGAGACCCATATTGGTCTCATGCACTTTAACTAGGCTTTGACCAAGGTAGGTTTGCAATTTTTATCTTTTGATAGTTTATGTGAATAAAAAATGACAGTGAATCCAATTTATAAATGGATCGAATTAACAATGAATCGAATTTACAATGAATAAAAAAATGAGGCTGAATCAAATTTATAATAAATCAAAAAATTCATAGTGAATCAAATTTATAATGAATCAAATTGATTTCATTAATTAACAAATGAAGTTGCTCATACAATCATTCATTTAATTAATTTGATAAATGAATCAAATTGATTTTATTCATTAAAAAATGAACATGCTCAAGCAATCATTCATTCCAATGACCCAATGAGGTGATCCTGCCTCTTTTAAACTTGCATCGACAAGTTTAGGGGAAGTTAAGCTTTGTATTGTCCAATGACTCTTCTCATACAAAGTTTTGTTTTCATAGTGCGTTAGCATCAAATACTCCAATTTTTAGAGCGAGTTGCTTTGAACTATGTAGACGGTCTGCGGCAAAAAAAAAGTTAACCAAAAAGCACAAACACATTCCAAGCAAAGGCTTGGTTTGAGAATAGTTGTAATCAAACTAACTGCTTAAACCAGCCCTTTGCCTATAATGTGTTGGTATTTTTGTTAACTTTCTTCTCTTTTTCTTTTGTCACAGACTGTCTACACGGTTTAAACCAACTCGCTCAGAAAATTAGAGGAGTATCTACTCTAACTTACTGTGGAAATCAGTCTATGTATGAGAAGAGTTACAAGACAACGCAAGTTTGACTTCCACTAAACTTGTTGATGCAAGTTTAAAGTTAGCAGCACCACCTCACACGAGCATCACACTTAGTATTTGACTATCGCCCTACACTCCAACACACGATAGCCTCCCCTTTATCCTCCTTACAATCCTGCATACAGGTAACGTCCAACTAGAGAAAGAGCATCAAGCATTTCAATCATTTTGATTTCTTGTCTTATGCTAACAATGAGAGCCCCTGTTTATAGGCCAAGAGAGGCTCTATAAAAGCTTTATAAATTATAAAATATTACGTAAATGAAATTATAAAGTTTCAAGAGGTTCAACCCTAATTTTGGTTAGGGCATTGAAGAGGGGAGGTCGACCGATCAACCTTATCTTTTTATGCACATCCACCTAGGGCATTGAATATTCCTGTGAAAAATACTTAATCCAGATATGTTTGATGAACTTTAAAACTTTTAAACTCAAACATCCAAATATCGCAAATACGTGAGTTACTTTGCATAAATTTTTTTTAATTCATATAAAAATCCGTGAAAATTCTTTTAAACTCAAACCGACAAACTGCATAAATACCTAAGTTACTTCGCATAAAAAATGTAATAACTTCACAAAAAAACTGCAAAATTTATTTTAAACTCAAACTTTAAAACCTCACAAATACTTGAATTACTTAGCATTAAAAAAATCCAAAAAAGCACATAAAAAACATGAAAATTTTTCTTCAAACTCAAACCAACAAACTGTGCAAATACCTGAGTTACTTTATATAAAAAATATAATAACTTTGCATTAAAAAATTGCAAATTTTTTTTAAACTCAAACCTCAAAACATCGCATATGGAGAAAATTTGCATACAAAATGATAGGTGTGAGGGCTAAAAAGGTTATAAAAATAACAATATTTGTGATTATGGACAATAGACAAATTTGAAAATTTTTAAGGCTTTTTAGGAAATGTGTCATTTTGGTCATACAATAGTCATTTTTTGTAAATCTTGTAGGAATACGAAACTATGTGTTTCACATTTCCTGGTTTGGCCATTCGGGCATAATTTTACCGAAAATATATTTTTTAATCCTTTTCAAAGCATAGTATTGATTTAAAAATAATTTTAAAATATTTTTCTAACTTGTTCCAGGTCTGATCCACCATAGGCCAGCTCGTAGAGTCGGCAAGGTGCACAATCTATGCACTTACATTCGATCTATGGTTATGAATAAGATAAATCCTACCTTAATTGCGTAAATCAAAAAATTGGATGATCAGGATAGATGTAAAGCTTCACCACCTTCATATGAGAGCTCTAATGGTTGCCAACACTCAGCCCTAGCTATGGAGATGGAGAGAGAAAGAAGGAAGATAGAAAAGTGAATGAGAGAGAGATAAGAGAGGTATAGGGGAAATATGAGAGAGGAGAGATAAATAGAGAGATAGAGGTTATCCCTTCCTATGGACTTCTAACCTCTTTAAAATTCATAACTAGTTTGGTCTCTTAAATGGTTAAGAGTCTCATCTATATGTACTCTAGGGCATGAAGTGAATCCTACACCAGTCCAAAATCAATAAGATTGGATTTGAAATCATAAACGATATCTAATCCCAATTAAGTTAGATAAAAAAACCATTTATTAAAATCAAATTCAATACTTAAACCCTAAACCCTAGTTCTATAATCAATATGTCTAGAATCCATTAATTAATCCAACATTGTATTTGATCCAAATACTAATGTTTGAATTCATATATGACCTATCCAAAATCCATTATTTTAAAAAATATCAAATGATGTGGGATCCACTTAGAGGATCTCTACATGTTCTGGAATTGTCACTTAGCGTAGATAAAGTATAAATGACCACAATACCCCTAGCCACCTACACGCTCACTATGGGCCCCACATTGACATGTGGCATTACGCTAGGCTAGGTGTGTCTCTCTGGGCCCCATAAGGATTGGGTTTGGTCCAAAACACAACCCGATCAATTTTGAAAAATCAAATTTTGTATCTGATCCATGTTGGAAAACCCAAAATGGAGCTGAGTCCATTTTGAAGAATGCATTTTCTGAACCAACCCATATCCAAAATTTCCAAATCAGATCTTCTACGAGATCTACGGCTTATAACGGATCTAACTAGAGTCCTAGTTTAATTTAAACTCTTGAATTTTGCCTAAATTTAATCTGATTTTAACCAAAATTTAACTTAACTTTTGCTCAAATTTAAAATTTAAAATAAACAAAATTCAAGATGTTACATTCTACCTCCCTTAAAGAAAATTCATCCACGAAATTTAGTACTTACTCGAATAAGTGAGGTATTTCTCTCTTATGCTCACCTTGGGTTCCTATGTAGATTCCTTAATACTATGTTATGGGTTTGGGTTGAACCTACCAACAAAATTCTTCATTAATTTGTAAACCTTTTCCACCTATTTCTATGTTTCAGTCCATTGCATAGGTTACAAATATGTAGTTAAAATTAGAGGATTATAAATGAATGACTTACACTTTGCTTTCACTACACACTTTGAGAAAATAATTTACCCTTAAAGATCAATACTTATCTCCTAAAAAAAAGTCTATGTAAGTTCCAAGACCATACAGTCAGATTGGTCATGTGAGGTCCCTAGCATTTTCTAAGTTCATCATTACACATCATTTAAAATATACAAGAGTTGTCATGTGATCTACGGACAATTCCCTAGCGATTCTTTGTTGTGTCAGTAAATTTCTAGTTGATTTTTATTGTTTTCTCTTGCCTCATTTTGTGTGCTCAAATCCCAACATTCAGAATCATGCCTGGCTGCTAACGACACCCCTGCCAGACATGACAGCATGTGACTCTTTTGCTTAGCCACCATTTCCTTTGAATTTTCTGTTTTGGGTTGAATTTTCGAGGAAATTTGATATTTTCCTTGGAATCATATGCCTCGATCTTCATGTAGCCACTATGGGTGTGCTTTAGGCAGCGAGCAGACTCTTGGAGATGCCCAACACAATTGTTCAACATTGTTTTGGATTTTTAATATATTGTTTTGTGATATGTTTGACAATCGAGTTACTGATTTGTGTTGTGTTTTTGTCACTCGTGTGCAAAAAGCATATTCTGATAAATTTATCATTATGTGTGAAACACTGTAGCACTTTCCCACTATGAGAGGACACCCAGCTGACCCTATTTCCTGTGGGTTTCTTGGTGTTGCATGTCGCACACCAAGTATTCAGTATTTTGCCTATGCGCCAATTTCGTTGTAGTTTCGTGGGGCCTTTGATTTTTGGGCTCCACTACTTATTTTCATCAATTCACAAAGGTAGGATTCCTAAACTAAGTTTATATAATACACTTTCTTGTTGTTTGGTATTAATCTAGTGTGTTTTAGCGCTATGTTGCGTAAGAACCATAGCATAATGCATATTTAGCAAATTAAATTTAGAAATGTCTAATTCAATAATTTTGTATGAAAGGAATTAGTGACTATTTTATTTTGTTATAAGCATGATTAGTTTTAGCATATTAACATTGTAAGCATATTTTATAATTCTGGAATTTTGACTATTGCCTTAGGAATTTCGTCGCATACTAAATGTTCGGTGAAATGCCGAAGTGAGACTAGAATTTAGTTTGAATATGGTTTTCTAACAAGGTTTAAAAAATATCTTCAAAAGTCAAATATGCATGTTTGAAACTTCGTTTCAAAGTGAAGTTTATACATGTTGTAAATGTGCTTTTGATTTCGTAGTTTGTATCATAAACATACACTTGAGAGTGCGCGAATGTGTGTAGTTAACCATGTTAACATGTATATCACTAGTGTTGTCTTTGTGCATGCACGTGCATAGTTTGTGTTCGCAAATAGAATGTTCTTATATGTAATTATCAGTTTTAGTTATAATTGCATAAATACTTAGAGTTATATATATTGCACTATGCTAATTGATTTGCAAGTATGAAAAAAAAATGATACTTATTGCTAAGTATCGCTTGCAGGTAGAAAATCCATGTGCATTGAATGAAATGCAAATTTGATAAATACCCATGGTAAATATGTTGTGCAAATGCATCGCACAATAAATTTATTTTATTGTATGCAACACCTTGATGCTCACACACTTCACTTAGTTATGGATATCTAGGACTGTAGTGATTGTAGTTCGAAGATCATGTCGAGCATGATTTGAATGTATGAGAATATAAATGCTTTTACGCAACACCGTTATGTGCACACACTGCACTTAGTTGTTGATATCTAGGACTGTTGTAACTGTAGTTCGGAGATCATGTTGAGCATGATTTGAATGTATGAGAAAAGAAGTGATTTTATTGTTGTGGTTCAGGGGATCATGCTTGTCATGATTTTAGATAGTAGAATATAGAGTGTGTTTGTTGCAGGTACATTTTTTAGCATGCATTTATGTGAAATGAATATTGTATGATTGATGTGATTGACAAGACTATTATGAATATTAGGTTGGTAGAGAGGTTCTGCCTTGAAATTATGACTTCTACATCGGGTAGAAAGGTACGAGCAATGAAACTACTACTCGATGGTGTGATAATCACTAAGATGTAACCCAATGTGATCAGTGTGATGCCAAGTAACTTTGCAAATCAATTAGATACAAAAGAATATGTGGCATCAGTATCAAACAAAACTTTAGCATCAAACTGCGTGATAGAAATAGTACCTTCGATAATGTTCATATTCTCTTGCAACACCTCTACAAAAGTCGCGTAGACTCGACCCATAGCTCTCCTTTGTCCCCGAGCCTGGGACTGCTGCTAAGGCTACTGGAGTCACAACTGTTGTTGATCCTCTCAAGGTGCGGTGTTGGCTCCTGCCTCTACTAGTCATTTGGGACAATTCCAAACAATGAGTCCCATCTCTCTACATCGCAGGCATGCTCTTGTGAGTCTGTAGCACACTCCTGCATGCGTCTTCTTGCAGACAAGGCACACTGTGGCAGTCTGCTGGGGTCATCCTCAATAAACACCCCAAATTTCCAAGTCGATTCCGAACACCCTCATTTCACGGATGCCAATCCTCTGCAGGGCAATGTAGAGTCTCACCCCTAGGTCTACTCCAGTCTAGAGGTCAGTTCGCCTCCCATTTTGATAATAAAATGACTATTTAACCCTTGGATCACCCTTAGCCTTTAGTCTGTCCGTCGTAGCCAAGCACATTCTAAGTTCAGAAGAGTTAGAATGTCAGACATTTCTAGCTCCACTGAGCTCGCAAATGAGGTATGTCAGTTCATTCGAGCTAAATTTAGTTCATTTCAGGCAAAATAAGCTCATTTTTAACTCAAAATTTAGCCAGTCTCTCTCCGAGTCAACCAAATCCATTAGATCCTATCCCCAGGAGTCTAATATGAGTTCATCAAGAGTTTGAATGGTCCAGTTCCAGTTTAAAGTCATTTTTTCACACTCGGATCTTCGTTTTAGCTCATTTGAGCTTAATTTAATTCAAATTGAGCTAGCTCCAGTTGGTTGAGCTAGTGTTTTAGCTCTGAATTTAGTTCATTTGAGTATAACTGACTTCTGATTCAGTTTATTCCAATCTCCTCCAGTTCAAATTAGCTCAAACCAGTCTAGTATTGTGTTTCTACCCCTGGAGGGGCGAAAACCAAAAAATAAAAATTACTTCAGAACATCATTTCTAACAATTTTTGAACTGAGACAAGCCCCAAATTCGGACTTGAATAAATTCCTTCATCTGATATTTCATCAATATCCGAGATCCAATCCATATCAATTCGGATATTGGATCCAATGTTGAATCTCGTGTCTAATTTTTATCCTGGACTTGGATTTTTCATCTAATTCATTCAGAAATCCATATCCAGAGTCTAATTTATTCTTTAAACCTGAAATATCTCATCATATATCCAGGATCTAATTAATTATTTCAGATTCATTTAAATCTGGATCCACCCTTTGATCCATTCAGAAGGTTAAATTGAATCAATTTCTGAACTCAGATTCATCTAGCATCTGAGATCCAATTTTCACTTCTTGGATTTTGATCCAAGATCCAATTCCATTCTCTGAGCTGCATCCAAGATCCAAATCCAAATCCCAAATTTCATCATGAAATTAGGGTTTTTCATTATCAATTCATCAGAAATCCATATTTAGGGATCAATTCCAATTTCGAACCAATTCCCTTCAAATCAAGATCCAGATCCAATCTTTTTGAAAACCTTAGATCCAGATCCAAATTCAAAATCCAATTTTTGTTCAAAGTCAATTCTTGGGTTTCAAATTCAAAATCAAGATCCAATTTTTATCCCCAATTTCAAAACTAATCTTTGAATTTCAAATCCAAATTTAATATTTTTTGCAAAATTTTCCTAAAAATTCAATCGGGATCCGATTTTAGCCCAATTTGGATTTCGAAAATAAAAATTGGATTTTTGAATCCAATTATTTTCAAATTCCTCTTTTTATTTCTTATATTTTATTTCACATTTTCATCTTAATTTTAAAATCAAAAGACTATATATATATATATATATATATATATATATATATATATATATATATATATATATATATATATATATATATATTTAAAGAAGGGGCTCCACTTGACATTTTCAAAAGTTAAAATCAAAACCGTTTTTCTACCTTTTAAAAGCAACCTTTTGCTTTTAAAAACACACATGAGCATCACTTACAAGGTGATGTCATGTGTCAAAATTTCAATCAAATGCCCATTTTACCCATGTGTAAAATTTAAAAAAGACACACATAGGCACCCACTTGCAAGGGGGTGCCATGTGGCAAAAAAATTGTAAAAGGGCATTGTTGCCCATTTGAAAATTCTTAAATTCCCACATGGGGTTGGCGCAGCCCCCCCCCCCCCCCCCCCCACCCACCCCACCTCCCATGTGAGCCTCTTGCCACCTTAGCTCTAGGGCTTAAAATATCTTAAATATGCAATGCCCAAAGTGCCCCCATTTGGCATTATAAATAGCCCCCATGGGAGGCGAGTTTTTCAAGAAGGAAAAAATCCTCTCCCTCTCCTTGCATTTCTAATTTCTTTAGTGGCTGAAGTGAAGAAGAAGAAAGAAGCCCCTCCAGCCCTCAAGGTAGGCCACTCTCTCTCCTTTCTTCCAATTTTTTCTTTTTCTTTTATTTTTTGCAAATTCTCTAAGTGCTCCCCCCCCCTCCCCCTCTTCTCTTCCTTTTCTTGCAAATTCCATGATTAACAATGTAGATTTGTATTATTTTTGTAGTAATTTTGCTTTTATGTCTTTTGATCCATTCAAATTGTTATTTACTTCGTATATTTTCATTCTAGCCATTTAGAATTGAGATTTGATCTTCAATAGATCAAATCTCATATTCAATGAGAAAAATCAATTTCAATTTTTGCTCCAATGCTTTCAAGTTCATTTTAGTGCTTTAATTTTGTTTTTGCATCATTTTTATCATCATCCATGATTTGAAATGATAGATCTCATGTTTGATCATTGGATCAATTCATTAATGAGGTTCTATTCCATTCAATCATGTTTAGATGATATTTTCAATTATGGTTTAGTTTTTATTTCATCAATTCACAGATAATTAGGCCGTATTTTAATCTGATTGCTTTACTGCATCTTTATTTATGTGTCTTCAGAATCTCCACCAAAAATCAAATCAATGTGAGATGATTTTCCCTTCTTAAAAAATGGGATTTGAAATCTATCATTTTGGGCTGCCCGGATTTTCCTAAAATTGGACCAACTTGTTGGAGTGATTTCTCCCTAACCATAGATGATCTCTCCAATATATAAATAGAGATGTTTTCAGCTTTGAATCTAGTTTTTTCATGTCAATTTTCATCAATTTTTATGGTGTTTTCTTGCCCATTTTTTGGTTGGAAACCATGACCCCATTATATTGTAATATTTTAGTGATCCGATTTTTAGCCCATTTTGTCAGAGTCATATCTTTCTAATGGGGGATCATTTTTTTAAATCTGTAAAAAGGATTTTTTTATCTGAATGTCTAGTTCATCTCTGTAAATTTTCAGCCATTTCTATGTAGGATTTATAGTTCTTTTGCATTTTAAGTCGAAACCCTGTCTCTTTGCAATCTCAGGCATTGCTCAGGCTCAGGATCAAATTGTTGCATTCATATTTCCCTAATGAGAGATGATTTTTTAGATATGTAAAAAATAGTTTTCTCCTTAGAATGTTTAGTTTATGCTTGCCAATTTTTATAAACTTTCATTTTCTTTTCGTTGGCAATTTACATAAAAAAATAGAACTCTGTCGCTTTTCTTTGACAGACTTTTACAGGTTTTGGGTCAATTTGATTGAAATGGATTGGATCTCCTCAATGGGAGATCATTTTCTAGATTTGTAAATTGGATATTTCTATTCTGCATATGTAGTATATCTCTACAAATGTTCAACAACTTCTATGGATTTTTCATGTTTGTTTCGGATAAAAAATTAGAACCCTGTCATTTTGCCTCATTGAGCATTACTTAAATTTTATCTCAACTTATTTATATTAGCTCTCTCTAATGAAAACTCATTTTCCGAATATGTAAATAGGGGTTTCTTCTATTTTGAATCTAGTTTACCCATGTTAACATTAATAAACTTTTATGCTCATTTGATATTTCAATTTTGCTAAAAACGAAGACTAGTTACAGAACTATAAGTTCTGTAACAAGTCCATTTCCTAAGATAGAATAGTGATTTCCCAAAGTCATCATTTTCAAACCAGGATTGATTTTTTAATTTTGTAAATTAGAGTTGTTTTTTGGTTGAATTGAGCAACTTCCCCCACAAATTGAGATAAATTGAGTCAGTTTAACTTCTAAAACACTAAAATTACAAAAACTTGTCTGTCAAAATCCAATTTCCTATTTCTAAAATTAATTCTCTAATGTTTTAGTCATATCTCAAGTTTTAAAAATGATTTTGAAGTTATGTAAAATATAAATGTTTTTATAATGTGTCATAAATCCATGGATTCATTTTGACTTTCATTTGAGTTGTTTTAGACCTTAAATTATCTGAAATACTCTGACAGGGTCTGTTTGTATATCCTGATTTTACAAAATCTTATTTTTTTTTGATAAAAAGCCTTAATTCGAAATTTTCTTCCAACTTCTATCATATTTTTCTTTTCTAGAGTATTTTTAAGGTTGTTAGGAGTCTCCACATCAATTTTCATAAATTTCTATGGTCATTTGACCCTTCATCCATTGCATTTTTTAAAAACCAATTTTGTAAAAAGCATTGTTTTGTTAAAATAAAGTTAAATTGGGCATTTTAATATTTTTAAATTCGATTTTCAAACATAATTTGTGTATTTCATGAATTAAAAATATCTTTTATCAACTTAGAATGCCTTAACTTCATTTTAAACAAATTTTGGAGTTTATTTGCCTTTTATTTCAATCATTTTCAATATATTTTCATAAAAACCTCAATTTCCAAGATTTTTTTAAATTCAAGTTCTAACATAAATTTACATGTTTCAAATCTCAATTTATAAAATTTAAAACTCCAAAACATGTTTTCAAGATGCTTTTTCAAAGGCCATGCATCATTTGCATTTGTTTCTAATTTTTTCTTTTATTTTTGGGGCATAAAAGGGCTAATTTGGATATTTTCTTCAATTTTCCAATAATTGAAGAAAATCCACAAATGCCTACATTTATTTCTAACATGTTTGCTAATTTTATAGGAATTTTCATTTCTTTCTTAACTATTGTAATTAATTCAAGGGTTGTAATAATTCCATTAATTAGAATTTACTTTATGCTTAGTTTAGAATGAATGGGCATATAGTTTAATTTTATATTAATTTGTTACGCTCTTTATTTTTCTTTTGAAATACACTATGGAAACATGAATGACATGTGTACCATTTAAGAAAGGATAAATAAAATAAAGTAAAGTTCATATTTATGACCATAGTCAGAATACGAATAATACTTAGAATTATTATTCTTTATTAAATAAAAATTTGACCTACACTCTTAATTCATTTTCAAAACTCATCACTTTTAAAAAAAAATCAAATTCTCTTTTCTTACTTTATTACAATTTAAATGAAGATTAATTCAAATATATTTGTGGCCATAGTCATGAATATATAAAAATTCATCTTATTTTAATTCTATAAAGTAACAATATCTCTATTTCTTCTTTATTAGATATTTAATAAAGATTAATTTAAAGTATATTTATAGCCATAGTAATGAATATATGAAAATTAATCTTGTTTTAACTCTATAAAGTATAAATTATCTTTAAAATTCAAATGAAATTTTAAAAAAGAATAGCATATTCATCATTTAAGATAGAATTACATCATTATTTTTCATTTTTTATTAGTCAAGTTATTTTCAAATTTCCAAGTGATTTTTGAAATAATTTTCAAAAACAAATTTGATTTCAAAATTCAAAGTCATTTTCAATTTTATTTTCTAAATTCAAAATTAAATTTGGATTTCATTTTCTAATTCAAATTCATTTGTTAATTTAAAATATTTTTGAAATCATTTTCAAAATCCAAGCAATTTTCAAAATATTTTCCAAGTTACTTTCAATTCATTTTCAAACATTTTTCAAAATAAATTTCCAATTCTTAAAATTTTAAACCTTATTTCAATTTCAAATATTAATTTCTATTTCCAAATTTTGATTCTTACTTTAATTTCAAATCTCAAATTTTACTTTCCATTTTCAAACTCCAATTTTAATTTTAAATTTCATTTTTATTCCAAGTTTTCAATTTTAAATTTCCCATTTTTGATTCTATCTCAAATTCAATTTTCAATTTTAAATTCAAAATTCAATTCTCAATTTTTAATTTTAATTCCAAATTAAATCTCAAATTTCATTTTAAATTCCAATTCTAAATTTCATCTTCAAATTCCAACTTTTAGTTTTCAATTTAAACTTTCGAATTCAATTACCTTTTCAATTTCAAATTTTCAAAATTCAAAGTTCAATTTTTATTTCCAATTTCAAATCTAATTCTGATTTTCAATTTCAATTTTAAAATTCCAAATTCAAATTCCAAATTTGATTTCTAAATTCAATTCTAATTTCAAAATTCAATCTCAATTTCGGTTTAAATTTTCAATCTCAATCCTGATTTTGAATCAATTTCAAGTTCCAAATTTTAAAAATTCCAACTGTTAAACTTCAAACCGTAGATTTGAATCTCAATTTCAAACTTCGAATTTCATTTTTAAATCCATCTTTTTTGCAAATTGAAACTCAAAGTCCAAAATTCAGATTCAATTTCAATTATGATTTCAAATTCAATTTTCAAACTCAAAATCATTTTCTAAAGGATATTTCAAATCCATTTCAAAATCACTTGGAAAATCCAAATTTCTGAAATATTTCCAAAAGCATACATATTTTTAAGTTCAAAATCACAGCTTAAGTATGATTCTATGTGCATTTAAGACTTAGAATAATTTCAAAGGCAAATTTGAACAAGTTAAAGGCATAAATTTGATCCTTGGTTCAATTACCTCTGGTAAAGGTGCCAAAAACAGTTGAATCTCGTACCGACGAGCAAGCCCCGTCTCTCCCATGTTTTCGCATTTTAAAAAACAGAGGCGAGTAATTTTCAAAAACTATTTCAAAAGATTAAGTAGACCTTGCGATAGTTTTCCCTTCCCTAAAAAGAAAATAATTTTTTTTTGCAACGATCACAGTTTTGGCGATCGTGATGGGATTTCCATCTTTATTCTGATTGAAGTGATGCCTTTGCCTTGTTCAAATTTGTCTAAGTTATTATTACATAAATGTCAACTTCATTTTTATGTAAACCTTAGAAGCCTAGAGTCTAACCCAAGCTGACATGATGCATATAGGCTTAAGTATGGTTTGGTAGGACCAAATTCAGCAGATTTTGTTCATATTCACTTAGACTTAGGTTTGAAATACAACCCTACTCAATCTAGGGATTGAATGCAAACATTGTATGCAAGTCTGTGCTTCTTTATGATTTTCAAAATTCTATCTCTTTAGGACTTTGCATTAGAGACATCTAATTTCTTGCATGATTGATCATATTTTCTAAAAATATCCCTTACCTATGTTGTCCTGGTCTTCACGTTGCTGGGATTTCTCCATGAACCATAGTTTAGGGAAAAGCCTCACAACTGGGCCACTTATTTGGGCAAATAACCCCCCTGCCAAGTACCAAGGGTCATAGTCCAAAGTATATCGGCCGACGCTCAAGGATGTTGGAAAACCATTACCTTAGAACCAGAGATATTCTTATGCCATGTACTTTGAGCTTTGACTTGAGTATATTGGTGTATCTTAATTGGATTCAGATGATCTAAAACTTAAAGTTAGGATCAGGGTCCTACAACCATTTCGAAACTTATGCATTTAGAGACGACTTTTAGGGAGTGTTGTTTGCGCATCCTTGTTTGTACAACTTTGATTCTGTGATGCTTGCATTTCCTTACCTTTTCCAGAATAAAATTTTCTCAAACCCTAGGTATTTCTTTTAAAATTTCTCTTTTATTTTCAAAACCCAGGTGTATATTTTCACTGTCTTCACTTCTTTAGACCAGTTTTCTTAAAAACTTTGGAAATCTTTTTTAGGATCTCCTTTGTTTTCCAAAACTCCAGGTGTATACCTTTTTCTTTCTTTCTGGATCTCGATTTTCCTCAATTCTACCTTCTATTTTTCTTCAAAGTCCTGCATTTATCATCATTCTGATCCTTATTCTTTTCTTCTTTAGTATTATTCAATGACATCCAGTTCACTTGACACCATCTTTTTCAAAGACCATATCTCACATTAGATAAATCAGGGATTTCCAGATCATCGTGTCATTCACACTTGTCCATTCTTCCCACGCTGGTAGTGTTCTTGGTTCGCCAACTTCTGGTGTATGTTTCTGGACCGCTTGGATGACTGCAAATTGGAGTTGACATCAACAGTTGGCAAGCAGACCATCAATGAAAATCTTATTCAAGCTTTGTTAGAATGATGGAATCCTCGTACCTGCACATTCTGGTTTTCATGGGGAGAAATGACTTTGCTCATGGACAAATTCAACGATGTTATGAGATTGCCAGAACCAGCTGGTGAGCCTGAGGATCCCGCAGAGCAGCAATTTCTTATTAATGTCAAAGGATTGGATGTTCACGATGCTTTAGCCAAAGCGACCGAACATAGATTTTGGCCACTCATTGAAGCAGATGGGAGTCAATTTGTTAACTTGTTCGAGCTTTATCATCAATATGGGATATACTAGGAAGTTTACACCCTATCGAGAGCAGCTAAAGAAAGGATTCAGTGCGCCATGGTCCTATGCACAGTAGGGTTAGCTTTCTTTCAAGATGGCCAAAATTTTGTTGATATCAGAGTTATCTAACTCCTATGAAGATGGGAGAGTCAGCAGACTCGCCGTCTCTCGATTTCCATGGCTACCCTAGCTTTCCTCTACCGTGGTTTGACTCATTTTGCCCTTGGTGAAACTATCTTGGTAGAAGGATTCATTTATGCTCTGCAATCATGGTTCCTACGACATGTGTCATCCAAAGCCAGCTCATTCAGATTCAATGGTAAAACACCATAGTCAACCCCCCAATATTGAGCTTTGATTGAAATTTTATATCAAGATGAGATCGTTTGGGACTTCTTCAACCGACATAAAGCACTTCCTTGTTACACTTATGCATGTAGCAAGCGCTACGGATTACTTGGTTCATTCTTCTGTGTTGATTACCAACCTGAAAGGTGCATCAGACAGTTCTCGCAGCGGCAGACCCATGTTAACACTCATTTTTCGACAGAGATTATGCTGAAATTTGATTTACGGTCAGACCAATGGTTTGGAGCATACCACGCAACCAAATACACTTGAGATTCTTTTATTACTCTTTCCATATTTCTGGGACCCAATGTATCTTTTGACTATCAAGAGTGGTGGCAAATTGTGTGTCCACCCTCTCTTTGTCTTTGATTGGGCATTAATAAAATTACTTTGCTTTTAATATTCTCTTAATGTCTTTTCAAAAGTTGATAATTTTGATTGAACAAGCAAATTTATTTCAGTTGCTTACTCCTTAGTAACAACGCAATGGTCACACTTTTGTGATGACCTCACCCCTAGTAATGGGATATTCTTTCTAGATAACCATTCAATCTTTATACTTCTTTATCATGGTTGATGACCTCGCCTAGGTAGCAAGGCCCATTTTAGTTGTTATGAAAATAATAACGTAATGATCACAATTCATGTGACGCCCCAATCCTTGGTAATGGGATAATATTTCTAAATTATCAACCAAAATATCAAATTCCTCCTTTACTCAAAACTTTCATTGCTAAATCATCGCCAACCGTCTAACCCTTCTCTGTTCTGCAGAAAACCTTGGCATTTTTTTGGATGGTCCAAACAAGGTCAGAAAGAAGAACCGTTACATCACAACACAACTTGAGGAGTGACAGAGAAATGAGTTCCCGAGTATCAGCAAAAGGGCAGAGTCAGCCAAAGGATGATGGCCTTGACCCATCAATGTATAAACTGTTTCAGAAGATGATGAACAAGATGCTAGTTGAGCAGGCCAAAGGAAAAGCTGAGAAGGCTCCTACTAAGAAGAAAACCAAAGGCAAGGCCATCCAAAAGCATATCAAAATCGTCAAAAAGAAAATTCAGATTGATAGCGCTTCAGAGGATTCATACTCTCAGAAGAAATCTCAAACGATGAGCAAGAAATACCTTTTCTGGCTTATCCCAAGCCCAAAAAGTATATCCCCGAACCAAGATTTATCAAGAAAGCAAAGGAGCAGCCGATTGAGGATCCTGTTAAAAAACAACTGAAGGAAATGACCAGAATGGTCAAAGATTTGCAAGCCAGGGACAAAGCCAAAAAAATATATACCAGCGAGGATTTTTATGATGGGCTAGAAGGTGATGATAACCTAGGAGACCTCCCCAAGAAGTTCATCAAGTTCGATGGATCAGGTGATCCTAAAGCACACTTATCAATGTTCTTTGTTGAATGTGCTAGATTAAGAAGGGACAACTGAGCTCTATTCCTATGCTTCCCTCGCAGTCTGGAGGGAACAACAGTAAAATGGTATGCAGAGCATGTTAATCCAATCAAACTATGAGAGTTTGATAGAGTTGTCAACATGTTCATTGAAAGATTCTTGTTTAACACCGAGGCCTTGCCCACTCTGAACCATCTGTGCAATTTAAGATAAAAGAAAAGTGAAAAAGCTCGAGATTTTATCCGCAGGTGGAAGTCTACATGCAACAAGATGAGAAACTCGATCTCAGAGGAGCATGTGCTCCAAATCATTCTAAATAACTTTGCCTAACCATTGAGAAGTCTAATTTCTACATCCCCCTCCCGGTCCTTTATCAAGTTAATAGAACAAGTTGAATGACTTGAAATGGGGATGGAAAATGCAGTCTATGAAGGCATCACCATTGCAAAAGGAAGTCAAGATGCCAAGAAGAAAGCTCACTTCACCTTTTCTGTTGATTCCTCCAACAAAAGCATACCAGAGCAACAATTCAGAAATGTTCAAGGGTCAGAAGGAGAAGTTCTTCAAAAACAACGATAAGCCTCTATAACCCAACTCTCAGCAAAAGGAAAAAATTCAAGAAAAACAAAAGCACAAGGATTGGGGTAATAATAAGAAATTTACACCCCTGGACCTACCTTTAGAAAAGGTTATGGATTACATGTTGAGCCAGGGAATGCTCAAACTCTCTAGAATCGCTGATCTGATGTTAGTCATGGGAAAATTCAATGAGCAATTTTGTAAATTTCACAGGGCCATGGGACATGACACTAAGCATTGTTTCGTCCTCAAAAACATTATCCAAGATTACATTGTCAAAAATCTTCTGGTAGAAGCTGAGGAGGAAGAAAAGCCAACCATCTTAGCAGCACCATTCCCAGATCATACAGCTGCGGTAATTACAGAACAACTCTTTCAATGACAAGACCACATTCGATCATGTTCCCATGAAGACATCATGTCTCAGCATCAGGTCTTGGTTCTCCAGTCTCAGCACGTCGGGAGAAAATTGAACATTATTTCAGCCTTAACTAAGGTGAATTCAGCAATTGATCCTGCTGGAGCATCAGCCAGTGTAGCCAAAAGAATCCTGACTTTTCCTCAAAAGTTTATTAAGAAGCAAGAAACATCAAGAGAATGCGTGAATTCAGTTCAAAGGCCGATCACAGCCTTGTCTAATGTGTCTATTTTGAAATTAGCACGTGATTTTGCAAAGCATCAGGAAACTCTGAATGATTTACTAAGAAAAATCAAGGTAAAGCCAAGCACTACTCGAGAGGACATGGCACAAATCGTGAATTAAGCGATGACCAATGCGCCCATCACTTTCTCAGATGATGATTTGCCAAGTCCTCATACTTTCCATAACAATGTTTTGTACATCATGGTGAGAACCAGAAGAATGACGGTTCCACACGTGCTTGTTAATGGAAGCAACAACCTCAATATCTGTCAGGAGATTACCATGAAAGCATTGGTCCTGAAAGAAGAATAATATGTGCCAGACATGATAACCATTTATGACTTTGACAATCATGGTCAAACAACAAGAAGTAAGTTTTTATCGAAGTCTTCATCAACTATTCAGTTCATACCATCCTCTTTCACGTGGTCAAGGTGTTGCCTACATATAATCTCTTGCTCGGGCGCACATGAATCCACAATGCTAATGTCGTTCCTTCAACTCTTCACCAGTGTATCAAGTGGTTAAGAGGAGGAACAATCACCACCATCATGGGCGAAGACTCCAAAGAAAGGCTACCACAACCGATGATTCCTTGTCCAACATTTACAATAGATATTCCCAGCATTAGGGAAAGTGATGAGATCAATCTCAGCGAGAGCCTGAAAATGCTCAAGTTGAAAGAGATGCAACCTATAGAAAATGTTGCAACAATGATCTAATGGCAAGGACCATAATTCTTTAAGTTGGGAGGGCATATTGACTACCACCTTTTCAAAGCTCATCCCTATTTCCTCACTTTTCTAAAGCAAAAAGGGGATTTGATCGTTTGCTAAAGCATGGTTACCAGCCTTTTCAAGGAATGGGCAAAAATGAGGATGACAGAGTAGAGCCAATCATCCCCACTCGACACTCGACCAATGCGGGGTTGGGATTCATAGGTCGAGGATCCAATAAAAGAACAATATTCGTTAAAGGAACAAAAGGAGAAAGATAAATGCCAAAGTTTTTCTGCTTTCTTCCTTTTTTCCAGTCATTTTGTAGGGACAAGACAGTCCCAGTCTTTTGTGTCCTTTGGTCAATACCTGTAAATATTTAGTCCTTGTTATCAGTTTTTCTCATTAATGAAAGAATGATGTTTTCTTCATATCTTGATGCCCCATTTCTCTTATCTCTATGTCATATTCTTTGCTTTCCATTAAATTTGAGGTTTGTGGTTTCTCCTAAAAACCCCTCTTTTCATTTTCAGGATTGCTAAAACATGCCTCCCAAGTCAATGAGAAGGCTCATTCACAATCCAAAATTTTCTCCCAATAGTTCAAAGCCAGTCAGGATCCATAAGATAAAGGCAAGAGCAGAGATTAGCAAAGCAGCAGAGCAAATTGAAGAGTCAGTAGAATTTGACTCAACTATTCAAGAATTGCCCGAGTTTGCTCACATTTAGAAGCAGGATGAACCATCGTCCTTGGTACAGGATTTGACAAAAGATATCAATATTGGCTCAGAAGACAATCCTAAGATCATCAAGATTGGTTCCAGACTGAGTGAAGATGAAAAAGTAAAACTCATCCATTTTCTCAAATAACACCAAGAAGTCTTTGCATGGACTTATGAGGATATGCTAGGCTTGGATCTTAAACTTGTTGAGCATCGTCTCATGTTAAAGCCAGATTCTAAACCAATCAAGCAAAAGTTAAGGAAATTGGATCCTCAAATTGAGCAACAAGTCAAGGAAGGACTTGAAGATTTGCTGAAAGCAGGGTTCATTCAAACCATTGATTATCCGGACTGGCTGGCAAACATTGTGATAGTTCTTAAGAACAATGGCAGAGTCTGAATCTGCATTGATTTCAGAGATCTTAATAAAGCTTCCCAGAAGAATGATTATCCACTCCCCAATATTGATCTTCTGGTCGACAACACGGCAGGCCATGCCATGTTTTCTTTTATGGATGGATACTTAGGTTACAATTAAATCAAAATGGCCGCTCGTGATCAATCAAAAACTTCCTTCACCACACCCTAGGGTACTTTTTACTACACAGTCATGCCATTCAGGCTCAAGAATGCAGGGGCAACTTATCAAAGAGCGATGATTGTTATTTTTCATGACCAAGTGCATAAGATCATGGATGTTTATGTGGATGACATTCTGGTCAAATCTAAAGAAGAGGAGGATCATCTTGATGCTCTTGGTCAAGTTTTTGACATACTTATTCTCTACAAGTTAAGACTCAACCCTCAGAAATGTGTCTTCGAAGTGGAGTCCGGTAAGCTACCTGGCTTCATAATCAACAAGAAAGGAATAGAGGTAGATCCTACTAAAGCAAAAGTCATCATTAACATGTCACCTCCAACCAATCTCAAAGAACTACGAAGCCTTTAGGGATGCATTCAATCCATTCGTCGGTTTATATCCAATTTGGCAATGAGATGTGAACCTTTCAATCATCTGCTCAAGAAAGGAGTGAAGTTTGAATGAGGACCAGAGTGTCAACATTCATTTGAGTGCATCAAGCAATATCTTCTTAATCCACCAGTTCTGAAGCTGCCAGAATTACAAAAATTGCTCTTATTACACATTTCTGTCAATCAAAATGATTGCGGCGAATTTCTAACACAATATGAAGCATGCAGTCTGATAGAGCACACCATCTACTATGTGAGCAAAACTTTTGTTGACTATAAAAAAATACTCTTAGATGGAGACAACTTGTCTAGCTCTGGTATGGATGTGCCAGAAATTAAGACATTATTTGTTGGCATCTGAAATCAAGCTTCTATCAAGGCTCAATTTTCTCAAATACATTCATGAACAACCATTTCTCAATAAGCAAATTGCTAAATGACAAGTTCTTCTGATGCAATATGACTTAGAGTATGTTTCTCAAAAGTTGATTAAAGGCCAAGCCATTGTAGATCAACTGACAGATTTTTCTCTGACAGAAGAAATTAAAGCATAAGATGATTTTCCTGATGTGCGCATCTACAATATCCAATAATCTCTAATTTAGAATTTATTTTTTGATGGCTCTAAAAACATGGCTGGCATAGGGATCAGAGTCCTATTAGTCACACCTGAGAAGGAAATGATCCCTTATTCTCTGAAATTAGGTTTTCAATATAGTCACAATATAGCCGAGTACGAAGCCCTGATACAAGGCTTAAAATTTTTGCAAAGCTTTAATGTCAAAAGAGTGCACGCCTTCGGTGATTCATTGCTTGTCGTTAGTTAGGTCAAAACTGAATGGCAAGTGAAATATCAGAAGCTAATCCCTTACCAAAAGATTGCCTTAGCCCTCATCGACACTTTTGAGGAATTTCCAACTTTGTCATATCAAAAGAGAATACAACCAAATAGCTGACGACTTGGCTAGCCTAGGCTCCAACATGTCTTTTAAAGACAGTGAATCCTGTCGTTCTTTTGAAATTGGCAGACTTGATCAACTTGCCTTCATTTCAGCCATGCAAATAAATTAGACTGAGCAAAGAGGAAAGCCTTGGTATCAAGACATCAAGAATTTCATTGAAACCAATGATTTTCCACTAGAAATGCCAAAAAGAAAGAGACAGAAGATTCAACGCATGTCTACTTGATATTTCATCCTTGTCGATGTCCTTTATCGCCATGGATTCAGTTCTGAGTACGCCAGGTGCTTAGACAAAGATGAAGTTGTGAAAGTTATCCAAGAGGCCCATAAAGGTATTTGTGGTGGTCACATTGGTTGCCAAACTCCCGTCAAGCAAATCATTCAAGTAGGGTATTATTGGAAAACCATGAAACAAGACTACTACTGATTTCTAAAGAAGTGTGTTAAGTGTCAGACACACGCACCTTCCATTCATGCGCCAGCTACATATTTACAATCAGTTGTTTCTCCATGGTCGTTCTCTATGTGGGCTTTCAATGTCGTGAGCCCAATCACCCCTTCTGCTTCTAATGGCCATAAATATTTTCTTGCTGCCACCGAATATTTTACCAAATGGGTCGAAGTTGTTACCTTGCGTACAGTGGAAGGCCACCATGCGGTTTCTTTCATTCACAAAAACCTTCTTTGTCATTTTGGCATACCACATGACATTGTTTAAGACAATGGTAGGCACTTCAAGAATAAGAAGATGAGGATTTTCTGTTCAAAATTTAAGATCCATCATCAATTTTTAGCCCCTTATTATCCTCAAGGGAATGGTCAGGCAGAAGCCACCAACAAGATCCTGATTCGCATTTTGGAAAGAACCGTGAAAATAGGCCACGATTTGCATGAGAAAATCCATGATACACTCTGGGCATACCGAACTACTATTCAGACTTCAACCAATGTTACTCCTTCAGAACTTGTTTATAGAACTGAGATGGTGTTACCTCTCTACGTTAAAAAGCCTGCTCTCAAATTTGCATTACTTCTGAAATTGCCGCATAATCAGTATCAACGGCAAAAGATTGGTACAACTTGATCTACTAGATTAAAGAAGGCTCAAGGCAGCTGAACATGCTCAATCTTATTGTCAGAGAATAACCTGACATTATGTTAAATCTATCATCGAGAGAAGATTTTGAGTTAATGATCTGGTCCTCAGGTCAACAACTCATCTCAAGCATCGTTTGCATGGAAAATGGTCACCGAATTGAGAAGGCCCTTACGTGGTTAAGGAAGCACTACCCCGCAATTCGTATCGTCTGATAAATGCAGATGGAGTGGAGTTGCTGGATCCTATCAATGCCTTACATTTGAAGAAATTTTACACCTAAGATATTTTTTTTATCCTTTATATTCTTCAAAGAGTCTTCTTCAATAAAAATGATCTTTTATTTCCAACCTTCTTCTCTTCTACAGTGAGGCATCTTTTATGGAAGTTCATTTTACTTCAAAATTTCTATATGTAGGTGAAATCCAAATAAAATTCTTCATCATTAATCAAATTTCTCTTTTACCCAATTCAAAATAATGGACAATCCTGAAACATTGTTGTCACCCATAACATCCTATGGTCAAACATGATTGAGAGGTTCTTTCATCATATCTTGATCAGTTTCTTTTCTACCTATTCAGGATAAAGGGATAATCCTGAGATTGTGCCACAAGAACAATTCAAATCATATATATTGGGTCAAGAATCTTCGTAAATGTTCCATCACCAGGAATCCTCATAAGATTTACAATCTTCAGATTCAATTTATAATCTTTTACCAATTTTTTTCAAAATTTTCGGTCTCAGATCGAATCCTCTACTGAAAACCAGTCCTCGCACTGGTTATTTTCAAAATTTTAGATCTTAGATCAAGCAATTTTCAAGACTTGGTCCTCATACTGGTCTCTTTTAAAATCTTTGATCTTAGACCAAGCCATTTTCAAGACCTAGTCCTCGTACTAGTCATTTTTAAAATCTTCGATCTTAGATCGAACCATTTTCAAAACTCAGTCCTCAAACTGGATACTTTAAAAAAATCTTGATCTTGGATTGAACCATTTTTCGAAACCCAGTCCCAACACTGGTCATTTTCAAAAAATTTGATCTTAGATTGAACCAAATTTTGAAACCCAGTTCTTGAACTGGTCGTTTTCAAATTTTTTAATCATGGGTCAAATCATCTTCCAGTCCCAACACTGGTCATTTTTCAAAATTTTTGATCTTAGATCAAACCCTTTTCTCTAAAAACCCAGTCCTCGCACTAGCGATTTTCAAAGATTCGATCTTCAGATGAATACTTTTCTTCAAAATCTAGCCTTCGAGCGGGTCGAACTTTGTTATCATCGCAAAAATTTTCCCTCCCTCTCCGAGGGAGAGAAACAATCTGTGAGTCAAACTCGAATAAAGTTTTGAAAATGGTTTTGAAAATTACTCGCCTCCATTTTTGAAATTTTGCGAGAAAATTTTGTGGAATGGGATTCACATGTCGGTACGAGGTTCAACCGTTCCTGGTGCCTTTACCAGGGATAATCAAATGTGTGCTTTGACTAAGTTAAATTATCTAAATTATGTTTTATTTTCCTAAAATGCACAAAGAATCAGGCATGTGCTATGAAATTTTAAAAAGATGTAAGTCTGAGAAATATGATATTTGCTTGGAAAATTGAAATGTACTTGGAAAAGGATTGAAAAATACTTGGGAAAATCATTGAATTTCATTGAAAATTAGGAATTGCATTGAAAAATGAATCTTGAATAAAAAATGGATTCTCAGGAAAACTTGAACTTTGAGAAAATCGATTTTGAGATTTGAACTACTTTTCTGAGAAAATGGATTTAAGAATTTTGAGAAAAATCAATTTCATAAATAATTCAAGGACTTTGGGAAAATCGATTTTGTGATTTAAAAATAAAAGTAAGAATGTGGAAATCTTGGAAAATCATGATTTGAACTTGGGAAATACTTTAAATAGCATTTAAAAACTCAGTGTTTTGAGAAACTCAATTCTTGAGCAAAACTTAGAAGATTTTGACAAAATCGATTTCTTTGAATTGAAATTGGGAAAAGAGTTTGAAAATGATGCAAATTGAATGAATGAATATGAATTTGAAAGATATTTTCTTGAGGAATTGGGAAAATCCTTTTTGAGTTTTTGAAAAATGCAGTGCATTTTTTAAGTTAACCTAAGAGTGTTGGTTGAATGTGGCTAATACGAAGATCACAAATCTGGGTTTCATTCGTATTCTGACTATGGCCAAAAATATGAATTCCACCAAGTTTTTCAACTTCATAAGAGCTTGTGCATGTGCCATTCATGTCAACCATAGTGGATTTGAAATAAATGCACATGAATCATACATCAGATATTGAAATTTGCAGAATTAAACTATATGCAATGCAGTCTTATTCTAGCAGGAAATGTAACTCTTATTCTAAATTATTACAACTTGATATTACATTGAATTGAATAAAGAAAAATAAATAAAATCTTCTTCTTGAATGTTCCTGCAAAACTAGAAAACAAGTTAGCACAAAAATGCAGTTTATCTGGATTTATCCAAAAATATTGAAAATTATCGGATATTATTCAGATCTAAACCCAATTCATAACTCCTTGATATAAACATGAGAAACATATAATGAAAATACAAAAAATAAAACTTGGAAATTTGAAATTAGGGTGAAAATGACCAAAAATACCCCTGATAGCAAGATTATGGCCTTGAAATCAGGGTTTTTCAGAAAGATATTTTATAAAAATGAGATTTTGAAATCCAAATGAAAATAAATCAAACACAATAGGATATGATATGATTGAAAATATGAAAATAAAAATTTAGAATTTCGAAATTGAGGTCAAATGACCAAAATGCCCCTGATAGCAAGACTATGGCCTTGAAATCAGGGTTTTCTGAAATAAATTTTGAAAACAAATGCAAACTTTGAAATTTCAATAAATGCAAATGGAGTTAAAATCAACTATAACACTATATTAAATGTTGATATGCATATTAGAACTCTAAAAATGCAAAAATATCACAAAATTGCCAAATTTCGCCTCTGATTTTAAAAATGAACTAACACAAAAGGCAAATGAGCTTGGAATTGGCTCAAATTTGGCATGGACACCTATACTAACCCTAGAAACATAATAAAATCTGAAAATTGATATTTTTGGTATTTTCTAATATGGAAATTCAAATAAAAACTCTAAAATCAAGATTTTTGCCTAAAATCCTAAATCTAACCTAATGAAAACTGAATTTCGGGTACTAACCTACCATAGAAATTCCTCAAATTTTATGGGGTGACATAAGACAGTTAGACAAAGATTTTTGTCTTTTATAAATCTTAGATTTGACCTATGGTCGAAGCTGTACAACTCCGGCAAGTCAGATCAGAATCCAGTGACTCTGGAATTTAGGGCAGACTGACAGATATCGGGAATAATTATGGGAAAAAAAGAAAACAGAGGCCAAAACCTCTGATTTTTTAGGCGAATATTCCTGACACACAGAAAAACAGTTCCTCTTTTGACAGTTTTTTGCATTGGACCTACAGATTGGATGGACGCAGAGGGTTATTAGACCTCTAATTATGATAAAATCTAACTAACAAAGATTTAGCTAGTGAATTTGTAAAATCTAAAAAAACTGAGAATCTGAATCCTAAAAATCCTAAAATTCTGGAAAATGATAGAAAAGTTTATTAGAAACAACTCCACTGTTGATGGTTTTGGCATTGGATCTACCGGTTGGCGCACCGCAACAGATTAGGGTCGGTCTAGACCCCGAGAAGCAGGAAACAAGATTTTCACAAGGGTTTGAAAAATCTGATTTTTGACAAAGGTCAAATCATTTTGGAAAAATCTATAAAAATACATGAGAATAGTGGGTTTCGCCATGGATCTATAGTATTTTTTTGGGAATGATTCATATCACCCATGAGGGAGATCTAGGATCTTTAATTCTGCTAAAATGGAGTCTGGAATCTCCAGGGGGTTCAAAACCCGATGTAGCATCTTATTTATTTAATGGGGTTGGAAAACCCGAATTAAATTGAAATTTTGACAGAAAATCAAGAACACATGACCACGACTATCAGGCAATTTTACAAGATTTTTTGACGAAACATTTCTCATCAAATTATAACTAGATTTTACATAGAAATGAAAATCTATGAATTCTAAACTAAGTATCAATAAAAACTATGTAAAATGAATGAAAGGAATAATGAAACTAACCTAGATGCACTCTTCTTTCTTTTCTTTTTTTTAATATGAAACAATATGCAAAAAAAAAAAGAAACCAACAGGGAGATAATCTTACTTTGATATTGGCTTCTCAAAATGAGAGATCCAATCCATTGAGTGGATGGATCTCACCATTCACTTGGCCCACACGTGATATGTTTTTTTTTTTTAAAAGAAAAGAAACGAGTATGGAATATTGAGAACAAACAAGGAGGGTCTCACCTTGAATCGGTTGAAGCAAAGGCAATGAAGTGGCTAGGTGGAACACCTCCTTTGATGAAGAATTAACCTTTTGAAATGCCAAGGGCTGTCGAGCTGGTGTTGTTCCAGCCAGTTCTTGAGTTGCAGATGTACCGATTGGAGTTTGCAGCAGTGAGGGAGAGGCAGGAAGATTGAAGGTAATGGCTGGAGGGGCTGCAGAGTGGAGGTAGGCGCCGGCTGGACGGTGTTGGAATGGGGAGGTTGCTAGAAGATGGCTGCCGGCTGGAGGTGCTTGAAGATGGCTGTAGGCCCTCTTATGATGCTGCAAGGCTTGAACTTACTATGGTGGAGGTGGCTGTAGGAAGGAGTGTTGGGAGGTAACAAAGAGAGGGAGAGGGATTGATACGTGAGGGAGAGAGAGATTGGGAGAGAGAGGGTTAGCCTAAAAGGAGAGAATCCATGAGAGAAGAGAAGAGGCAGCCGTATATGTGTTGGGTTGATGACTTAGGGAGAAATGAAATCAACTCCCTAAGTTTTAATGAGAAATGGGTTTAATGAGAAAGGGGCTGGAGTAATAAGGAGGGGAAGAAAGAAGGGAAAGAAAGAATGAAAGAAAGGGAGAAAGAAGAAAGGAAAGAAAGAACAAGGGAGAAAAGGAAAGAAAAAAGGAAGGAAGGAAGGAAGGAAGGAAGAAAGAGGAAAAGAAGGGGGAGATAGGGCTGTATGTGAATGAGAAGGAGAGGGAGGAAAGAGAAGGAAGAAAGAAAGAAAAAGAAAAAGGAAGAAGAAAAGAAAGAAAGAAAGAAAAAGAAGGAAAAAGGGAAAGAAAGACAATAAGAAGTGAAAGAAGAAGAAAAAGAGAGGGAAAAGAAGAGAGATCTAGAATTTTTATTATATATATATATATATATATATATATATATATATATATATATATATATATACATGTGGTTCCACCTTGAAGTGGGCCCACATGCTTTTTCAAAAAAAAAGGTTTCAAAGTGGGCGCCACTTTGGAGTGGGCCTACACGATTTCTAAAAAAAGAAAATTTTAAACCCGAAAAGGTTTCAATGTGACGCCACTTAGAGTTGGTCCTACTTTCAATTTTGAAATTCATTTTGAAGACCAAAGGGTAAAATGGTCTCTCAGAAAACTTCTGGATGAAATGAGCTATTTTTGGTAGTTTTTAAAATGAGCTCCAAATTTGAATTTTCATATCCCATTGCGAAGCAAATCCAACTTAGAATTTGGAAATTTGAGTTTGAAAGGAATCAAGATTGTTTTTCTCGAGAAAATATTTTTAAATTTAGAATCTTGGGGGTAAAAATGTCAATTTTGAAAACCCAAGGATTGAAATTGATTTTTGAAAACTTTAAAACTCAAATCTGGATTGAAATTTTTAAAACTAGAGTTCTGGATCTCGAAAATGAAATAAAATGATATGAAATGATGTGAAATGTCATGCAAAATGCAGACCCTGAATAAAGAATTTTGGAGATTAGACCTCAATTGACAGTTGTACTAGTTCAAAAAGTGATAATTTTGATAAAAAATCGCAAAATGGTTTGAGAAATGGTTTTTGGGCTCTATCGGGCCAGAGTGACACTGAAAATGGAGGGTTTGAGCTAGATTAAACTGATATGAACTGGATTGAGCTGGGTTTTAGAGTTTCAGAACTCAAATGGACTGACAAGATACTGACTCAACTGAACTCTCAGACTGAATTGTGAAGAAAAGTTGTCATTTTTAGAGAAACAGTGAGAAATGGTCACTGGAGTGAAGTGAATTACAGACCAGAGTTGTGTTTGAGCTGAAACAAAGATCAATAACACTGAGATGAACTAAAATTGAAGCTCGAACACTAGCTCAACTGGCTTGACTCAGCTCAATTTCAGCTGAAAGAGCTAAAATGGGCTCCTAGACACTCGGAAGTGGTTTTAAACTGAAACTAGAGCACTTGAACTCCTGGTGAGCTCAAGACAGTCTCAGAGGAATATGATTGACTGAGAATGATGAACTCAGAGACAATTGGCTTAGATTTGAGTGAGAAATGAGCTCATTTCTGAAGAAATGATCCCATTTTGGCAGAAATAGTCAGAAATGGAAACGGTCTGCTCATCATGAGCTCGGATGAACTTGAAATGACTGACATTCTAACCATTCTGAGCTTGAGAATGAGTTTGGTTGACTCCGACTGACTGGGGTCTGGGATGACCTAGGGGTAAAATGGTATTTTTTTCTAATAAAAGTGGTAAAATGGTATTTTTCTGACATAAACTCGGGGTTGGACTCCTATACTGACCTACCAGGGTTGGCATCCACACGAGAGGGATTGTCTAAGAATGAATGAGGAAAATTTGGGGTGTTTACAAACTTCCAAATTCAACTCCATGCTTAATGCCAAGTCTTCACAATCAGACCTTCGAGTCATCAATTCTATCAAATTCAATCATTTTCCAACCTTCGAGTTGCAATTTGTTAATTTCAATCATTTTCCGACCTTCAGATTACACTTTTTTCATTCTCCAACCTCCGAGTTACAATTTTATCAAGTTCAATCATTTTTCTCACACCTTCGAGTTGCAATTTTGTCAATGATGGCTTTTCAACCTTTGAGTTGAACCCATTCTTCAAGTTGGCCCAATATCTCAATCAATCATTTTGCCTGCAAAGGACCTTGCTTTCAGGGAGAGTTCGAGGGAGCTATTCCTTTTACAAGCAACCCAGTTTTGTTCACAAGAATTCTTTTCTAGGGAGAGTTTGAAGGGACTCATTTCTTCGTGAACTGTTTGCAAAACAATAATTCTTATTTTACACAAGAAACCCTTTCTTACAGAGAGAGTTTCGACGGAAGCTCATTTTCTTTTGTGGCCCCCAATTTTTTATTTTTGGCCTCCCCGTTATAGAGAATCCTTTTTTAAGAAGAGTATGATAGACTCGCTCTCCTATGATCATTTGTTGACTTGTATTTCTGGCCACCTTTCCATAAGAGAAGCCTAAGATTAGGGAGCTTTGACGAAAACTTAATTTCTCTTCGAAAGTTCTGTTTTGCAAACACCTCCTCTTTAGGGAGAAACGGAGTATTTCTTACCGCCCCGTTCAGGCCAAGGGTTAAACATGAACTTCTCTTGGGGAAAAGAGAAATAAATTTCAGCCATGGATTTATTAATTTGACATTAGGTAATTCTTTCACCAAGGATTCCAGGACATCTTGTCAATTTGTTACCAAAACTATATTTTGATTTTAAAATTTTATTGCACAAAAGAATTACCTTAAATTACCCCTAGTATTTCTTTCAAAAAGGCGAAAAAGAGCAAAATTCAATTCTTTTTCTGTTGGTCAACCAAAAAGCTGAAAAAAAATCCCTGATATGACTGCAAAGGAACATTTTATGATGTTGAAAAGCCAAAAATGAATTGATATTGATCATAGCTATGGCACATTTTTAAAGGCAATTCTTCTAGCAATAAGGCAGTGGAGATATCCCGAGTGATAAATAATTCACTCAATTTTCACAATAATGCAAGCATAATTGATTATCTGCAAAAAAGAATCTCTCAACTATCGTTAAGATGAAGACCGATAGGTGAGTTAGACCCCTAGGGACAAAGAAGATTCAGATCATCTTCAAGTTGAAGGAGCATGTGATGACTCTTTCCAAGAAAAGTTCATATCATCGCCAAGTTAAAGGCTGATGCGATGAACCTACCGACAAACCCTAAAAGATATTTGATCTATATTATCATAAAAAAGATTTTCAATCAAAGAGACAATATCATCAATCTAAAACCTGGGGATACAGAAGGTTCCAATCATCTTTGAGTTAAAGGAGGATGTGACGTGTTCTTCTAAGAAAAATGAGAACATCTCCAAGATGAAGGATGATATAATGAACTTCTTGTCAAACCCCAAGAGAGCTTAAGTTCTATGTCTCAAAAAGAGTGCAAAAAGATCATCATGGGAAAACCCCAAATATCAAACTGCCAAAATTGCCAGAAATCATCTTTTCTTATGCGAAATTCTTTCATCAATGTCTTTTCATCATTTGCTTTTATAAAACTGAGAATAATTCTTCTCTTTTTATATCAAGAAAATGAATGACTTCCTTGAAGAAGCTCAACAACAACAAAATTCGAATTTGACCTTAGAATCAATGGAGTTAACCTTATTGGAGGAAATACTCTAGGTAAAAGAGGGAATATCTTTTGCACACACATGCATATTTTTAACATTTGAATATACTACGATTTTATCTTATTGGCAAAATTTTCTGGCTATCCTGACATGAAATAAGAACTTGATTTCCTTTTGATATATCCTAGCGCCCCACTTATCCCTCTTTAGGACTTGATAACCGAAGTTTTCAAGGTCCTTCCTTTCTGTTTGGTGTGGGCTCCCGAGCCCTCAAATACGCATATTTCTCTATTTTCTCCACTGTCCCACCATAGACAGTTATTTTAAGATTCTAGGTTGAGTCTGGTTTTCCGTAAAAGGTCATTTCAAAAGCTCATTTTAGTTTTAGTCATGAGACGCTCCACTTTCAAATCATTTTTCAAGCTTTAAGGACCCCCATTTTTCTTGCCGTTTGCAACCCTTATCGAATTATTTGTGCGAAATTTGAAAGTCTCATCATGGCTTCTTCATTCAAAGATTTCATATTTTTCATATCTGTTCAGGTTAAGGATTGTACCTAAGCCTTATCTCACGAGGTATTTTTCATATCTGTTCAGGTTAAGGATTGTACCTGAACCTCATTCCATGAGGTATATTTTTCATCCCCGTTCAGGTAAGGGTTAAACCTGAGCCTCATTCTGACGAGGTATATTTTTCATCCTCGTTCAAGTAAGGGTTAAACCTAAGCCTTATTTTGACAATGTATATTTTTTATCCCTATTCAGGTAAGGGTTAAACCTGAGGCTCATTCTGACGAGGTATATTTTCGTCCCATCCATGTTAAGGGCTAAACCTGAATTTTTTACAAAAAGATCATTTTGAAAGCTTATTTTGTCTCAATCGCGAGACCTATCTTCTA
This sequence comes from Nuphar pumila, assembly GCF_984573655.1. Lineage (NCBI taxonomy): Eukaryota > Viridiplantae > Streptophyta > Magnoliopsida > Nymphaeales > Nymphaeaceae > Nuphar > Nuphar pumila. Next base: position 29,946,700 of record NC_143250.1, on the reverse strand, counting down.
TCAATCTCCCTTTTTCAAGCTTTAGGAAATTTTATTTTCTCACCTTTTGCAACCTCACTTCGTGAGGATTATTTTCACAATCAATTCTTTCATACCCAGTCAGATTTTCCTAACTGGGGCATTTTATTTTTGAAATTTGGTGTGTTTTTCTTTGCCGCTAAGCTCAGCTTTCAACCAGCTTAGCAGCAAAGAGGGACCTCTGTAAACACCCCAAATTTTTCAGGTTTATTCTGGACACCCGCATTTCACGGATGTCAATCCTCTGTAGGGTGATGTAGAGTCTCACCCCTAGGTCTACTCTAGTCTAGAGGTCAGTTCGCCCCATTTTGATAATAAAATTACCATTTTACCCCTGAATCACCCTTAGCCTTTTGTCTGTCCATTATAGCCAAGCACATTCTATGTTCAGAAGAGTTAAAATGTCAGTCATTTCTAGCTCCACTAAGCTCGCGAATGAGCTATGGCAGTTCATTCAAGCTAAATTTAGTTTATTTCAGGCAAAATAAGCTCATTTTAGCTCACTTTTTAGCCAGTCTGTCCCCGAGTCAGCCAAATCCATTAAATCCTATCCCCAGAAGTCTAATTTGAGTTCATCAAGAGTTTGAATGGTCCAGTTTCAGTTCAAAGTCACTTGTTCACACTCAGACCTTCGTTTTAGCTCATTTCAGCTCATTTGAGCTCAATTCAGTCCAAATTGATCTAGCTCAAACTGGTTGAGCTAGTGCTTTAGCTCCAAATTTAGTTCACTTGTGTACAACTAACTTTTGATTCAGTTCATTCCAATCTCGTCCAATTCAAATTAGCTCAAAACAGTCTAGTTCCATGTTTCTACCCCTGCAGGGCAAAAACCAAAAAATAAAAATTTCTTAAGAACATCGTTTCTAACAATTTTTGAACTGAGACAAGCCTCAAATTTGGACTTGAATTAATTCTTTCATCTGATATTTTATCAATATCCGAGATCCAATCCATTTCAATTCGGATATTGGATCCAATGCTGAATCTGGTGTCTAATTTTCATCCCGGACCTGGATTTTTTATTTGATTCATTCAAAAGTCCATATCCAGAGTCCAATTTATTCTTTAAACATAGAATATCCCATCATATATCAAGGATCTAATTAATCATTTTGGATCCATTTCAATCTGGATCCACCTTCTAATCTATTCAGAAGGTTAAATTAAATCAATTTCTGAACTCAGATTCATCTAACATTTGAGATCCAATTTTCACTTCTTGGATTCTGATCCAAATCCAAGATCCAATTCTAATATTTGAGCTGGATCCAAGATCCAAATCTAAATCCCAATTTTTATCATAAATTTGAGGTTTTTCATTATCAATTCATCAAAAATCCATATTTAGGGGTTGATTCCCAATTCAAACCAATTCCCATCAAATTGAGATCTAGATCCAATCTTTTTCAAAACCACAGATCCAGATCCAAATTCAAAATCCAATTTTTGTTCAAAGTCAATTCTTGGGTTTCAAATTCAAAATCAAGATCCAGTTTTTATCCCCAATTTCAAAAATAATCTTTGAATTTCAAATCTAAATTCAATATTTTTTACAATTTTTTTCTAAAAATTCAACATGGATCCGATTTTAACCTAATTTGGATTTTGAAAATCAAAATTGGATTTTTGAATCCAATTATTTCCAAATTCCCCTTTTTATTTCTCATATTTTATTTCACTTTTTCATCTTAATTAGAAAATCAAAAGACTATATATATATATATATATATATATATATATATATATATATATATATATATATATATATATATATATATATATATTAAAGAAGGCGCCACTTGACATTTTCAAAAGTTAAAATCAAAATCGTTTTTCTACCTTTTAAAAACAACCTTTTGCTTTTAAAAACACACATGAGCATCACTTACAAGGTGATGCCATGTGTCAAAATTTCAATCAAATGCCCATTTTACCCATTTATAAAATTTGAAAAAGACACACATAGGCACCCACTTGCAAGGGGGTGCCATGTGGAAAAAACATTTGCAAAAGGGCATTGTTGCCCATTTGAAAATTCTTAAATTCCCACATAGGGTTGCCCCCCCCCCCCCCCCCCATGTGAGCCTCTTGCCACCTTTAGCCCTAGGGCTTAAAATATCTTAAATATGTAATTTCCAAAGTGCCCCCATTTGGCATTATAAATAGCCCCCATGGGGGGCAAGTTTTTTAAGAAGAAAAAAAATCCTCTCCCTCTCCTTGCATTTCCAATTTCTTTGGTGGCTGAAGTGAAGAAGAAGAAAGAAGCCCCTCAAGGTAGGCCACTCTCTCTCTTTTATTCTAATTTTTTCTTTTTTCTTTTCTTTTTTACAAATTCTCTAAGTGCCCCCCCCCCCTCTTCTCTTCCTTTTCTTGCAAATTCCATGAATAGCATTGTAGATTTGTATTATTTCTGTAGTAATCTTGCTTTTATGCCTTTTTATCCATTCAAATTGCTATTTACTTCGTATATTTTCATTCTAGCCATTTAGAATTGAGATTTGAACTTCAATAGATCAAATCTTATATTCAATGAGCAAAATCGACTTCAATTTACGCCCCAATGCTTTGAAGTTTATTTTAGATGCTTTAATTTCATTTTTGCATCATTTTCATTATCATTCATGATTTTAAATGATAGATCTCATGTTTGATCATTGAATCAATTTATTAATGATGTTCTATTCCATTCAATCATGTTTAGATGATATTTTTAATTCTGGTCTATTTTTTATTTCATCAATTCATATATAATTAGTCTTTATTTTAATCTGATTTTTTTCTGCATTTTTCTTTATGTGTCTTCAGATTCTTCACCAAAAATCAGATCAATCTGAATTGATTTGCCCCTCTTAAAAATCAAGATTCAGACCCTATAATTTTGGGCCGCCCAGTTTTTTCCTGAAATTGGATCAACTTGTTGGAGTAATTTTTCCCTAACCAGAGATGATCTCTTCAATCTGTAAAAAGAGATGTTTCCAGCATTGAATCTAGTTTGTCCATGTCAATTTTCATCAAATTCTATATTCTTTTCATGCCTAGTTTTGGTCAGAAACCATGACCCTATTATACTATGTCATTTTAGTGGTTCGTTTTTTAGTCTATTTTGTCAGAATCATATCTCCCTAATGGAAGATCATTTTTTAGATCTGTAAAAGAGATTTTTTTAATATAAATATTTAGTTCATCGATGTAAATTTTTAGCCATTTCTATGAAGAAATTTTATTTCTTTTGCATTTTAAGTCGAAACTCTGTTTGTTTGCAATCTCAAGCATTGCTAGGCGCATAATCGACTTGTTGCATTTATATCTTTCTAATGAAAGATCATTTTTTCAGATCTATAAAATGAAGTTTTTTCCTTAGAATGTCTAGTTTATGCATACCAATTTTCATAAACTTTCATTTCTTTTTCACTAGCCATTTATATAAAAAACCAAAACCCTATCATTTTTCTTTGTCAGGCGCTACACTTTAACTATGTCGTGCTTGTTTGTCTGTATAGTTAGTTGAGAGTTGACCAGATGCCAACTTTAACCATGCGCACTGTAGCTACCCAACCTCCCCCCAACTGCGACGTTTGGCGAGTCTACTCCATTTTGTGAGGTGCTTCCAACATACCCATCTCTTAAAGAGTACCCATCAAACCCCGTTCACAATCTGGGCCCAAACATGGCGATTTGATCACAGTCATCGGAGTGTGATCGGCCCCACCTTTCTAATTGCTGACGAAGGGCCAACTTCGGTCGGTCCTCCTGCACCAACCTGATACCTCTGGTTTCATGCATGGTGACTCCCTATCGCAAGGCCAACATACCATTCTCCTAAGAGGACACACAAGCCCTTGACACTAGCAGAGCCTAAACTAGGCTAATTGATCACAAACGACAGACCATCACTAAAACTTTCTTGCACTCGGCCAACGACGTGTGAACAACATTTTGAGGTCGCCACAGTCACTCACTGTCTTCAGAGATCATATTTTGTTCGCCCATCACGCGAGACCATAACATAATTATTGTGAGAAATTACATGAAAGTTTTAAATGGCAAATTCTCTTGATACTTTCAAAATATCATGATTTTTTCTGAAAACATAAATATCACATTTTAAACATGATACATATGTTTTTAATGGTTATTTATCATGAAAAATCATTCATTTATTTATAAATATATTTTATTTGTATTTTTCATAAAAAATATTTTTAATTTTTTTATTCTTTCTGAAAAAATACATTTTTTTTAAAAATTTTATCCGAAGTTTTTGGTTGCTGATATTTTGTCGTTTTAAATTTTTGTCACTATGCTTGTATCTAATTATTTTTTTACTTTTTTTTTGGATAAAACCAAAGTACAGATTTTTTTTTTTTTAAATTTGCAAGAAATTCATAATCAGTAGTAAACCATATTGCTTTAAAAAAAACTTTGATGTCACCTGGTTAAGATCAGATCCCACCATAACGTTCACGCCAAACCGACGGATTCTATATCTTTTGACTATACGAGTCAAACGATCGAACTTGAGTGATGACCGATAAAGTCAGGTGGGTTCGAGCCCAGGTTCTATCCGTGTGGGGGCATCTCTTACAGACAAAGCGGCCCTTCTCGACTGTTATGGCTGCCGTCGCTACGTCTCCTACCCTGTTTCGCCCCTTAGGCCCTATATAATAAAAAAGGAGTCAAGGGGGGCGGAGCTGAGAGAAAAAACAAACGGGGATGACTCGTTCCATCTGCGTGGTGGGCTCCACCCAAATTCTACCATAGAGAGAGAGAGAGAGAGAGAGAGAGAGAGAGAGAGAGAAGGGGAATCCGCCCCGTCTCTTCCTCCACACCGCCCTTCCTTTACTCGTTCCCCTTCCGCCCTCTGCCCACAACAGCGTATGCGGTGTGTTGCCATCATCATCGACGCCAATGGAAGCAAAGCCGCCGTTCTCCTCTTCTTCTCCAGGAGGTGCTACCCTCTCTCTCTCTGTTCTATCAGTAGTTTCTCTTGGATTTCTTATTTCGGGTAGGTTGGGGGATTCATCACCATAATCGCCTGGTGATAGATCGTCTCGCGTTCCTTCCCTTCGTCGTGGCGTCTGCCTTCCTGATTCCTCCCTTATCTAGGATTAGGATTTCGGTAGTTTGGTTTGCTCGTCTGGTTTTAGATAATATTGCTCTTTTGGGAGATGTGATTTCATGATTGACCTATACTTTTCAACCAATACCCACAAGTGTTCTTTTATAATATTGGGATGTTGCATCGGTAATTGCATCATAGGGTTTATGAAAGATGTGATTTTCTTTTTCCTTTTTTTTAGTTCTCCGATATGTTTCTAGGGTTTATTTTAGATTCTCGTAATTGATTATAGATCGGTTGTTAAATCTGAGGATAATTTTCTTATTGATTTCATGTGTTTTTTGGCTAAGTTTATATGGAAACATGAAGAAAAGGAGTAGATTTGGGGAGATAGGATAATAATTTCCCGCTAGTTTTTGTAATTATTTAGAAAAACAAAGGGATACGTACGGAATTCCAATCTTATTCGATGATGACACAAATACAGGCCTCATAAGTTCCTTTGATTGTGTATTCTTGCAAAAAATCCCTTTTATGCATGCATATATGCTTCTACTCTTCATTTTCATTTTCTTTCCGTTTAATTGTTTTTTAGACAACCCATGGGTTTAGGGTGTCTGTTGATGTAAGTTTAAGTTTTATCATTTTCCTTTTCCATTTCTAGTGTTAATCTTTTTAGTGCTCCCTTTCTAATGTATGTGTTTGGTTATTTTCGCTTGTGCTTCTCTTTCCTCTTCTTGCCATGGAACTTCATGCGTGTAAAACAAATGTAAAGGTGATGGTATTTGTTACACGTGTAACAGTGCAGAAAACGGTAGAGTGGTAATGTAGAATTTGTTAGTGGTTTTTTTAGGGTTTCTTCTTCAACCTTCCCTTTATTAAAGGTAAGGTCTTGGATCTAAATCCTAATTCACTCTATATTTTGGGGGGAGAAACACAATTACATTGTAATTTGTGTACGTGGAACAGAAGAAAGCAAAAGCCCTACTTTCTTTGCTTGTAAATTGACAAAAGAAAAATTAAGTTGAAATGAAAAATCTAGCCCTAGCAAGAGAAAACTATCAAAAGAACTTGGTCAAGGTTGTAAAAAGTGTACCGAAACTCATATCTGGGTCCAAAACAAAATACATGTCGTATCACATCATATAAATTCGGATTTTTAATAAAAACACAAAAAATAGAAAAAATTGTAAAAAATTCATAACACAAGAAACAATGATTAATTGCATAATATAAAACTCTAGCTGCATAAGATATTGAACACATCAAATATTAAAGATCTTATGCTACAAATGCATTCATAGCTCACAAGAAAAATGCAAATTATGAAATAGTATGCCATTAAACTAACATGCCAAAAGATTCATAGTTTCATACATAAACAAAAATAAAATAACAAAGTGTTTTTCAATAATTAAGTTTTACATAACCAAGTATTTTTCAAAATACAAAAAAAACAAGGTAGATGATTTCAATCATCATCTTATTTTTCTTCTCCTCCTTTTTCATCTCCCTCTTCATCCTCCTCATTGCGTGTGAGCTTAAGCTGGTGACCATTCTTTATTTGAGTGCCCCATTGCTAGGTTGGGCCTCTTAATGCTGTCTTCCTCAAAAACAAAACAAAACTCAACAAGCGAAAAAGAGAGATTTGTTTACCCCAATCCATTCCCTTGAGTGAATAGTGGGTAGAAAGATGCTCCCTTGCTTGAAAAATGCAAAAATGTTTTTTCTTGTACAAGGAATGACCCCCAAATTGCCCTCAACCCCTCCAGAGTGTGTGAGTTCCTCTTCAAAGACTTCTAATAAAATGGAGTCGGCCCTAAAGGGCTCTTTTAAATAAAAAGAGAGAAAGGGATAGGTATCATATATGCCCTTTTTTGTATATTATATGAGACACTTCATGTGGGTATGATACACACTCATATTCAGTGTGTATTGTGTTGCAAATGCTGTAGTTACAATACATATTAGGCCGTATCATATGATATGGTATGATACTTACAACATTGAACTTGGTCATCACTAGATGGAAGGTGTGAAAGCACTGTGGTTGATATTGTGTAAATAATATAGTCAATCTTATACGAACAAAGAGAACCCTATTCAAATAGTTCCTTATTGATCTCTCCCAAAAGGATTGGTAAAAACTCCATATTTGTTAATTTGATAATTAGCTATTGGTCTTGTTAGATTGGTTTGGACCATTTATCCAAGAGGGTAGCGGGAAGAGTTATAAAACTGATTGCAAAGTTGCAAACTATGCCTGGATATCAGATATCAAATAAATGAAGGTTTTATAGATAAAACATCTTCAATTGTATCCAGTATCTTATTACCAATAGTTTGCCATCTTTAGTAGAGAGAGAAGCAGTAACCTATTACAGAGATGATCTATTGTTGCAAATTATAGATGAGGTTGGATAGTGGAAAGAGCTGGTTTTTAATCCGTTGGGGAAGTTAATTATTGGAGTGGAAAATTACAGTTGAAGCAATGGAACTTAGACGGCTAAAAGATGAAGAAGCAATAAAGTTAAAAGAAGCTTGATAGATAAAAATAGGTAGGTATTAGTAAGCCATTTAGGACGTGGCTTGTTTGTTTTGTTATGTTTGCTATTTGCTGAAAAGAAAGCTAAGTAAGCAAAATAACTAGTTGAAAGTCTTGGTTGCAAGCTTTATTTGGTCAAATTTGACCTCATAATGTGTTTGTCATGGTCTATCTATTAGGACTCGCAAGTTAGATTACGCCTTTTTTGATTTTTTGTGGACCATCAATTTTTGACGCTCTTAAATATCATGCCTACATAACACAAACGATCCAAAAGAGCTTTTTGACTTAATGTAGATCATATCCGTACGGCTTGATCTAAAAGATATGTGAAAAACTAGTGTTTTCTCTAGAGAACCCACCAGGGTCTGGTTTAAAACTAGACCTGGTCAGATATGGATCTGGAGTATCACACTGGGAAAATGCCAGGTCAGAGATCTGGTTATATAAATTCAGCCAATGTTTGACCCTTTGGCCAGGCCTAGCAGTGTGGCGAGTAGCTTCAGCTGCAAGCCTGCAAAGCTTTTCACTTGCTAAAAGTAAACATATATTTTCATCTCTCTCTCTCTCTCTCTTGTTTGGGTGGAGGTGCCTAGATTCTTGAGGATCTCATGCTCTAAGTAGTAATATTCAATTGCAAAGATGAATTACTTGGGCTATTGCTTCAAAAATAATGGTTTTGTTTGAACTTCTCTTGTATATATGTGGTTTTAAAACAAATCCTTTCATATTTATGAACTTGAATCATGTTACTGCAGGTAACTTACTGCCTCCTAAACCTTGGGAGCGTGGAGGTAGTTCATCCGGCCCCACTCCCTTCAAGCCTTCAACCCCTGGTAAAACAAGTGAAGTTGTTGAGGCATCAGGCACAGCCAAACCTGGAGAAGTTGTAATGAGCTCTGAGAACAATGGTGCTGTAAGTCGAGATGCTGTTGGAAGGCCTCTGCCAACGAGGCCATGGCAACAAAACTATGGGAACAACTATGGAGGTAGATAGTTTGTTGTGATAGAAATGCCTTCCTGGCCACATACTGTTTTGGTTTTGTTACATTCTTTTCTGATTATATTGGACTTGATTAATGCAGGCTATGGTTCTGGTATGAATTATGGCTCAAGTTATGGATCTGGACAGTATGGGTCATATGGTGGATCATATGGTGGAGGCCTCTATGGTAACAACATGTACAGAGGCTTTGGTGGTCCGTATGGAGGTTCAGGGCCTTTTGGTGGTGGAGTATATAACAATGGATTTGGTGGCCCTATGGGAGGTTATGGAATGGGTATGGGTGGTCCTTATGGTGAGCATGATCCAAACAATCCATTTGGTCCACCTTCATCACCTCCAGGCTTTTGGGTTTCCTTCCTTCGGGCGGTAAGTAAAATGGTTCCCATTCTTTATATTGGTTTATTTTCATCATCATCAAGCGGTCTTATCCCAACTACATGAGGCTGGTTACATTGGTATACTTTATCTTGTATAAAATTGCATGGCCTCGTATATTTTCTGGACCTTTGTATTTATGGGCCTCATCAATGAGAGAGAGAGAGAGAGAGAGAGAGAGAGAGAGAGAGAGAGAGAGAGAGAGAGAGAGAGAGAGATGGTTTGAGCTTTTCACTGACCCATCAAGTAAAGTTCTTTCGGAATCCCTTCAAGTGCTAACTAACCATTAATATTTTTTGTTCAAATGGTTTTTACTTCACCATTCCTAGGCCTCTACCTATGGGAGTTTCTAGCGCATGAGGCCCCTGTGGACTGCATGTAATTTCTAGTTTTATACTGCTATTTCTTTCACACACACACACACACACACACACACACACACACACACCTTTGGTGGGATTATGATTGATCAGGTTTTATCAATCCATTTATCCATTCTGCAAAGACTGTTGATTTTCATGTTATGGATTTATGTTGATACTCATGTTTGAATTCTGGAAGTCCTTTTGGGAAGTAACGATATAATCTCTAGATCGAGCTGCCATGGGATTTTAAATGCCATGGGTAGTTTTTGCTTCTAATGACTAGTATACTGCATGTAAAGTCCAAATAAATTATGATCTATATCCTTCCAGATATGGTTGTAGCTTATGAAAATCCCTTTTCTTCTTAAACAGCCTTTATGTCTGTAAATATGGAAATGCACATATGTTCTTGTGTAGGATTTTGCTATCTGATACGGACCCGGTTCTGATACGAGCAGGCTCGGATTAGGTGGCGTAGGCTCAATGGACTTGGTTAGGTAGGTCAGGTAAAGACAAATCCTGTTTGGTTCTGATAGACTCAGGAAGAAAATCTGGTTCTCCCAAACGACTCCACAAACAATATGAAATTTTAAATGTAGGTTCTAGACACATGGAACTATATCCTGACCAAAATTCAGGTCTAAACTCCACGGGGTTGGGGAGATATAAGCTCTGGAAGTGACATCCAGTTTTCTTTGTTTACTGGTTTGGGTCTATGATTTGTCTTTGATAGGGTTGAATAAAAAAATAATTCCACTTTACTGGGTTATCGAAAAATCATGAAATTTAAGCGGTAGAGAGAAGACACGTGGAAGAGTCTAGGGGTTAAACTTCAGCCCCAAATTCCACATGGTTTGGGAGATACGGCTTGCGCAAGTCTTACACAATTCTGCTGTTAACAACAAACAAAACATTGCCAGGTTTGGGCAATTCCAGGCTAGACTTGGTGCTGAGGTGGTTCTTAGTATTGGGACCCGTATGTATGGATCTCTATAAGGTGCTCTATGACTATGGAGATTGCAGAGAAGATAGTAGCGAGAGAAACAAAGAACGGGAAAAAAGAGAGAAAGAGAGAGGGAGCACGAGAGATAGATAGATAGATAGAACTTGATTTACTTCAATGACATATCCCCAAAAAGGGGGATTACATGCTTTTATATAGAGAAACACCCATATTGATGACCTCTAACATCCCCCTTCATCTTCGAAGACTCATAAACAGTCATCTCAAAATTAGACTGTCTTTTTTAACATTTTCTACTTTTAGGTCTCCCAAAATTAGATTAGGCTCATCTTTAGCATTTTTCCACTTTTAGGTCTTCTAACTCTTCCAACTCCTTCACGTTGGATGACTCAAGGAAGAGAGAGAGAGAGCTGGGAATGACATTAGCATGGTGTCATCCTTCTCTTGGGTGGCGTCCCACTAGGTCTCCAATTGGAAGGTCCATACCCAGTTCGTATCATCCCCTCCTTGAGTTGGGCCTAGTCCTCTAGGCATTGGTTTGCTCGAACCTACGTTTATCTCAAAAAGCTCTCCATGATGTTACTTCAATATAGAAACATGGAATACAGGGTGAATCTGAGAAGTTGGTGGTAACTTGAGCTTGTAGGCTGCTGGTACAAACTTTTCTACCTGTCACATTGGTACAGATACAGGGGTGTAACACAGCAATTCCATAAATTTCAAAAATCAAAATCTATTATTCCAACAATACAACATAAATTAATTTAACATTTAACAACTAACTAAACTAGTAACAGAACTGTCCAACAACTTTTATTCAAAGAATCAAAATTCAATAACAAGTAAAGCTATATGATCTACATGCAATATGGAAATATCTAGATTATTAGATATATTCAGTAGAAAATATCTAATAATCTATACTCTGTCTGAAAATAGACAATCTATATTTGGTCTGAATATCTAATAATATATATAAGTATAACTGAAAAGCACCTTAAAACAAAAAAAAACTGAAAAACAACTTAAAAAATACTGAAAGAGGGAATTGAGAGGGAGACAGAGATGGGGAAGACAAGAGCAATTGAGAGGGAGACAAATAAGGGGAAGACGTTCGCGCGCGAGAGAGGGGGAAATCGAGAGAGGGAGAGATGAGAGAGGTGAGCCGAGAGAGAAACAGAGATGAGAGGCGAGTAGAGAGAGAGAGAGAGAGAGAGAGAGAGAGAGAGAGTCGGGGTTCTTTAAGAAAACCTGACATGGGTCGGTTTTTTTTTACCCGACCTGACACAGTGCGGGACCCGATCTGCGGCGTACCTGCACTGCGTCCAGTGGCGGTACCCATGTCAACACGGGTACGGCATCCTAAATGGAGTGTCCATGTTACATAGTTTTCTACATTGTAAGACGTATTGTCTGTTAGTGCTTGGTGGTTTGATATTTTGGTGTTGGGTAGTGCTATCTGCGCACTTTGTATAATTCTCTTTGTTAGCACTGGAACCTCCTACCCTAGTTAGATGTTATGTTGCATTCACGTGTGACATGATATTTTACAACAAAATAGGACAAGTGTGGCATTTAAGACTTCAAATCTGTATTATGCAATTGTTATAATCTCAGTGTCAATGTCACTCAGAAGTCATACAGATCTATTTGTACAGTGGCAATTTTAAAAAGAAGAAAAAGCACACTAAAATTGAAGGTTCAAGATTATAGAAAAGGAACATATAATAAGTTGGGTACATGGTATTGACAGTGACTGACACAGGTTTATTTATTTCTGAAGTGTCATACCATGTCTAGTACCATGTCCCTGTGAAATTGGTTAAATGTCTTGAAATTTCCTCGACTTTTGACTTAATTCTTTTTTCTCATTCCAGATGCATGGTGTTGTTACATTTTTTGGACGAATTTCCATCCTTATTGACCAGAACACTCAGGCATTCCACATGTTTATGACTGCACTTCTTCAGGTAAATAGAGTGAAGTTTGAATTCACCGGCCACTTTAGATTGATCCTTGTTTTAATTTGCTGGTCCTGCTTGTCTTTCTAGCTATTTGATCGTGGGGGATTATTGTATGGAGAACTTGCGAGATTTGTATTGAGATTGCTTGGAATCAAAACGAAGCCCAGGAACCGCCCTCCAACAGGACCCGGCATGCTTCCTGGCACAGACACCCAAGTAAATGGTTACATTCAGGGAACGAAGGCCACCTCAAACTCATGGGACAATGTGTGGGAGGATGATGTTAGCAAAGGAAGATAGAGTGTTCGAATGCAAGAAGATAGTCAAAGTGGAAGACTGACAGGTTTGCATCAAATGCAATCACCTCTTTCAAGTTTCAACAGTAAGCCCATCTAGAAAGTTCCTTTTGATCATGGCCATATTTGAGGGATACCTAAGGCTATGGTGTCATGGTCCTTTCGTGGGTAATGTGGGATGTAGAGTGACGCCATGGGTATTTGATTTTGTGCATATGCTAAGTGTCTGGTTGTATTGACTGTCAGTGTAGATGATGATCCGCCTTTAATTTGGTGTAATATGTAGTGGTAAAGATGTTATGACTGGTGCGCCTATTTTGCTTGCAATAATCATCCTCTACCTGGATTTACTTGCAAGCATGACATGCAGTCTCTTTGTCTTTTTGCTTATTTTTGAGCTAAACATGCTTTTTGAAGTCAAGGCAATTATTTCAACGATGAGTCGACGGAATAGGCATAGAAAAACGTATATGATTTTGCATGATTTTCTACTAGCTAATAAACCTTTTCCCGGTCTGCCTACACGAAATATATGGTTCTTAAAATGTCCATCACGTAACTTGGCTTTTGCAGTATTCAGCAAAATAATTGACAGGTTCGAATAGAGGAATATGTCACATGGATAAGGGGGAACGCGGCCATTTTCATGAGATTTCCAATATGACTTGTGTATAAAGGATGCGGTATTTAAAATGGTGTCCATGTGACAGTCAGAGGATGAAGTCAAATAAGCTTTGCAAACACCCAAGTCGAGCACGTGTGAGGAGAGTTCTTCAAGATGCTTCAGTAGATTATGGGGCAGTGAAGGTGTGTTTATCGCCCCTTGGCCTCCTCCACTCAACTCTCAGGACAAACACCACTGGTGATTATCCTCCTAAAAAATCTATCGTTATCCATCATTTTATGGATAATGGAGCATGATAGAAAAGAGAATGCTGGCTAAGCTGCACCAACAGCCTATATGAAGCCATCTCGAAATGCAATGCAGGGCCACAAACGAAATATAATTCCTCATGTTCCATTTATTGTTACCCAAAAAGTATACAGTAAAAGTGTTCCTCTCAGCATGCTAGAAGGGTAAAATAAATGAAAAATGCCCGTGTACTGTACAGATAATTTGATCTAATTTATTAAAAACCCTATAATTTTTTATATTCTCCCGATGTTTAAAATCGCGAATATCCGACATCGTTAGGATCTTTTTACACTTTGCAACTGCGAATTGAGGCCTTATTATGATAAAATTATATCGTCCGTCGGCTAGGTTCAACACTCACTTAAATCCAGAATTGTAGGTTTTTTATGTGGATCTCACGAACTTGTATAATTTTTTTGTGAATTTTCGGTGAAACTGAAACCACCAAAATTATAAATATCCTACGTTTTTGCATATACATCAATATTTCACATAAATATATTTGTGAAACTTTGCTTAAACTGAAATCACTAAAATTGCATATATCCATACATTTTCACATATAAATCACTATTTCACATAAATATATTTACAACAATATTTTGGTTTGCGAAAATCCTTCTATTTCACAAATGAATTGGGTATTTGTAATTTTAATGTTTCAGCGGTTATGCGAAATAATAGGATTTTTGCGAATATATTTATGCAAATTTATGAATTATATGCAAAAAAGTATGATATATGCAATTTTAGTGGTTTTAGTTTAAGTGGACATATATTTAAGCGAATTTATGAAGTTTTATGATTTTAGTTTTTTAAGTAGAGTTTCGCATATAACAACCCAAATAAGAGTGAATGTAAGCAACTAGACATTCAAATCATTTAAACATTCAAATGATTTGAAAACATATAAACAATGACATTATATACAAATCATTCAACAATGCTTTCAGTTTAAACATTCATCAGTCCTTTCAGTTTAAACATTCAAATCATTTAATGACATTCAAATGACTATATAAAAATTTATTTATAGAAACATTCAATCAATGACATTATATACAAATCAATGACATTCAAATGACTTTATATAAAAATTCATTCATAGAAACATTCAAATGACATTATATACAAATCAATGAGTTACAATGTTGATCTTCAAATACATACAAAAAACAAAAATAGTCAAATAAATTTTTACAGTTGAGAATGTTATGATTGCCGAGATCGTAGTTCCTCGATGACCTTATTTGTATTCTCCAGAAGGCCATCTTGAGTATGTATCATATCCTCTTGAGTACGTATCATATTCTTTAGCATGTTGATTTCTTCAAGTGCAAGAGTCAACTTTTTCTTCGATCCACCTACGGTCTTTTTGTGCTTCTCTCCAACTTCTCTTCTTAAAAGTCCCTCTTTGCCATTGAAGAACATGTAACCTGCTAGGCGACTACAAAATCGCCATTGGTAGCATGTGCCATGAATGACAAGCCGATGTCTTCACTACCCTTACACCAGTCTTGAAGTTCGAAGAGGAATATTGTGCGGTAATCCTTCGTTCGATCCTTCATGTCATGCAATAAAAATTTGCTAACTGCGTGATGACAACTAGTTGGTTGCTGAAAAAACCCAAACTGTCGAACGACTCAGTTGACCATTTGATGCTCAACTTTATTCATATTGTGCAACCAAATGTCCTTCCTCGTGATGTTCTGACCCCCCCACAACCACATCGACATTCTTCTCCTCCTCCAACGGGCCTTCATAGGGGCACCAATTTGCCTATATTTCCTTTATGCTTAAGCTTACAAACATGCATTTATTAAAAAAAACATATGAAATATCAAATAATAATACTTACATTTGCCCTAGTTAGCCTACAAAGCGATATAACACATTTGTCACGTGACATGCGAGGACCCACTGATCTTCGATCACGACCCTCTTTATTGGATGACGAACTCCATATTGCAACATGTGAAAATTTATGGGCAGTTAACGTTACATATCTGAGGCCTTTTAATGGATATGTACTCCCATATTCAAACTTGCATAACAAGGATTAACAAGGATTAATATACAATATATAAGTATAGAAATAACTATAAATCAAAAGTTTAGATACAATAAAAGAATAAATACTTTCAACAACACCAACATGTCAACAAAGTTTTTTCTTCGACTCCTCGTGCTATTCAAACTTGCATACAGGTGTGCACGTGCGGTTGCTCTCCATGCGTATTGATCGACATGATCAAGGTCTTCAAACAGTTCGATGTACGATGCATGGACTAACTTTCCACCAGTGTTGATGAATAAACATGAGCCAAAGAAGTATAGCAAGAATGCTCTCACCATCTTGTTCATCCTACTACCTCACTTTCCTCCAACACACAATAGTTTCGCCTTCATCCTCTGTTAGACCCACAAAATTTCTGAAATTGTTAATAAAAATTCTTAATCAATGAGAAAATTTTGATTTCTAGTTTGATTGATCTATGTAAGTGATTAGGGATTTAATTTTATTTTTTCTGGCTTGTTTTCAGTACAATTGACAATTATGGATCAACTGACAAATAAATTGTGAATAATTGATTTAATTATCAAATATTAAATTATTAATTATATGTGTTGGTTAGGATGACTAATTACTCTGTCAAAACATAATTAGTATGCAATTTAATCTAATGAAAAAATATATGCAGAGAATTCTATGCATCAATTATTTTAATCCTTACTGGATTGGATTCAGACCAATTGGATCTAGGTCCAATTGGGGATCCAATGAGGAAGGGCATGGAGATCCAATAAACACACACACACACACACACACACACACACACACACACACACACACACACACACACACACACACACACACACACATATATATATAAATAATAGAGATAATGTATATTGAAGAATATGCATTAGAGTTGAGTTTGGAGTTGGATCGGGATTGAATCCAACCCAAACCCAAGGTGGGGGTTGACCTTCCATGTGGGGCCCTTTCCTATGCCATGTGCACATGGGGAGGGGAGATGCATTGAAAAATACATGAAAGGATCTTCCTCTCATGCATATTCCAATAAGGTCCCAGGAAGAGATCCCAAGGCTTATCCCAAAGTGAATTAAGTATTTAAAAAAATATAAAGCATAATTTTCAATCTTGTGAAAACTAAACATGTGCTCTTTTTGACTTGGCTCATATATTGAAAAACATTTTTAAGAGGGTTTGATCTCATCTCAGTCCTCCATCTCATACTTTTAATCTTAGCCACACATCTATCTCAAACCCTAGGCTAACTATATAAAATGGTGCCAAAAAGGTGAAGAGCGGTCATTCCTCCATTTAAAAAAAAACCTTTTCTCTCCCCCCTTCCACAATTTTTTTATCTTGGAGCATTTTTTTTGAAGTTTGCTTGGTTCTCAATCTCCCTCCTCTAGTGTGCAGTGTGAGGTACCAACAAGCAGAGCCGAACCTGTAAAGAGGCCAATGAGGCTTGGGCCTCAGGGCCCCTGGGCCCAAAAAAATTTTAGGGGCCCATTTTTAAGGCCCAAGCTCCCCCCATTTGTTTAGAAAAGGAACAATCAATTCTTTTTAGGAATCAATTCTTTTTCCAATTTACTAGTCCCTATAATGGATCCGAGCTAAAATGTCCAGATATTAAAAGAACCTACTTTTTTTGGCGATAGTGTACGACACACTGTGTTGTATGATATGTATAGATGCAATGCAATGATCTATATGTTACGGTATCATAAGATATGATCATAAATCTTGTCATTTTTATGACAATTTTTACCACATTGCTTCAAAGTAATTTGTTCTTCATTTTCTTTTTCACCTACAATCTCTAGCATCACGTCTCCTTGATATTTTATTGGACTAAATTTTCATCTTTCTTCTCTTGATGGTTTCTGGCTCCTGTATGTTGGGCATATTGTTTCTCAAATTAGACCTTCCTTACATGTTGTGTTTCTTTTCTAATGTTCTCTTGTTTTAGAACTTCCTTTGTCCTTTGAGGAGTTTGCACCACTGACCACTCTCATTTCTCCATTTATTTTTTCCCTACCCTCACCATCTTTCTTGATTTCTCGTGTTCTTTTAGTCAAATTTCCACCATTAGGTTCTATTGGTCTGTGCCCATTTGTGTGCTTACATGGCTTTTTACTTGCTATTGATCTTTTTTTTTATTCTTTTTTTCTTGAAAAAGGCAATTCTTCTGGTTAAGTTTGCCATCACCATGCACTTTTTTCTTCATGTCTTACAGTTCTTATAAATTTAAGGGAAATTGTCAATAAAAATTTACCATTTTACTCTTTGGAATGTGCTGTGTATGATCATGGTGCTACCGTGTTGCCATAAGGGTGGTTCCCATCTGTGGTGGAATTGAAAAGAGTCTCCATTTGATCTTCTGAGAAACCAAATGGGTTGGTGCTGAAACCAAATATTAGTTTGTTTTTTCCATATTCAGAGGATTTGTGCATGAAATCTCCCTCTTTGACCATTGTGGGGAGTTTCACATTCGCTTCCGGAGTTTCCCATTTTCCAGTGTCATGGAAGAAGCTAAGAAACTAGCAAGTGACATGAGGTTTGAACCTAAATTTCGAGAAAAATGCATAACCCGAAGAAAGAAACAGTTTGATGAAAGTGGCAGTGACGATGTAATACTATCAAGTGAAGAATCTTTTAGAGTAGAATATTTTCTGTTTATAATTGATCAAGCTCGATCTTTCCTTCAACTCCGGTTTGAACAATTTAAACAATATGAAGAGACTTGGATTTTTGTTAAACTTAGAGAAGTTGAAGACTGAAGCCGATCCCTTAAATAGCTTAAAGAAGTATTGTGAGAAGCTTGATAAATTTTTAAGTCATGATGGACGTTCAAATATTGATGGTTATGATTTATCTACAGAGTTGATGACCCTGAGGTGTTATTTAACCACTGAAAGAACAACAATTGATGTACTATGTTATTTGGCGAAATTGAATGGTTTATTCTCAAATGCTTATATTGCTTATAAGATTTTGCTAACAATACTAGTTACCGTTGCATCATTAGAAAGAAGTTTCTCAAAATTGAAGTTGATCAAGAATTATATTGGATCAATTATGTCTCAGGACAGATTGAATGGATTGGCTATGTTGTCAATTGAGAAAGAAATGGTTGAACAACTTGATTATACTGATTTGATAAATATTTTTGCATCTAAAACAGCTAGACGAGTAGTGTTTAAGTAGTTTATATAAATATTTTAGACATTGTTATTGGATATAATATAAATATTTAGAATATCATATTTGTTTAGTAAAAATATAAATCTTATCATTATTTGAACTCCGGTTGTGTCTTATTCTCTTGACTTTCTTGTTTCACTGTAATTTCTAATTTCTAATTTCTAATTTTTGTTAGTAGTTAATTTTTGTTAATTAAATACTATTAATTATTGTTAGTTAATTTCTGTTAATTGATGTTATTGCTAGTTAAATATAAAAATAATATAAATATTTGTATTAGTTAATCTCTGTTAATTAATGTTGAACAACTTGATTAAACTGATTTGATAACTATTTTTGCCTCTAAAACAATCAGACGAGTATTGTTTAGGTAGTTTATATAAATACTTTATACATTTTTATTTAATATAATATAAATATTTAGAATATTATATTTGTTTAATGTGAATGCAAATTTTATCGTTATTTTGATTCTTTAAAAAAAAATTGGAGGCGCTGCCCCCCGAACTCCTACTATTAATAGGGGCCCATTTTTTCCCTCCGCCTCAGGCCCCATAAAACATAGGTACGGCTCTGCCAACAAGGGACTTCACTCCACAATTTTGAGGAGGAGGTTTCTCTTGTCTTGTGCTCTTGATCTTCAAAAATATAAGTAAATTTACCAATAACTAGTTGTTCATGCTTTGACCTTCATCCACCATACATACATGTATTGATATTGTAATACATATAGGTATGAGTATGGATATGCATGGAAAAAACCCATGTATATACTTCTAGATACTCTCTTTAATCATTTTGAAAACTAGTTGTATTTTCAAATGGTTAGATCTCATGTATTTTGATTTTTAATGGTAGTTTTTCATTTTTAATTCATGTTCATGGTTAGATCTTATGTATCTTGATTTTTAATGGATGTTTTTCATTTTTAACTCATGTTTATAGTTAAATCTTATGTATATTGTTTTTTAATAGTTGTTTTTTCATTTTTAACTCATGTTCATGGTTAGATCTTATGTATCTTGATTTTAAATAGTTGTTTTATATTTTTAACTCATGTTCATGGTTAGATCTTATGTATCATGAATTTTAATGGTTGTTTTTCATTTTTAACTCATGTTCTTGGTTAGATCTTATGTGTCTTGATTTTTAATGGTTGTTTTACACTTTTAACTCATATTCATGGTTAGATCTCATATATCTTGATTTTTAATTGTTGTTGCCTATTTTAACTCATGTTCATGGTTAGATCTTATGTATTTTGATTTTTAGTGATGTTTTTTCATTTTTAATACATGTTCATAGTTAAATCTCATATATTTAGATTTTTAATGATGTTTTTTTATTTTTAATCCATGTTCATAGTTAGTTCTAATATATCTTGCATTTTAATGGTGTCTTTCTCATGTAGATGCATGTTGATACATGTTAATCATCATGTATGCACATGTATGAAACTTAAAAAAAAAGTGTATATATATTTTTAAGTATGATATATGTGTATATTCAATACACATATACCCGGATTCAAGGATGAACCAGTTCCAAATGTAGAATCACACAAGAGTTCTAAAATTTGATTTCATAAGGGACGATCTAATTAAAATAGAAAACAAAAAAATACATATAATACATAAACAATTTTTAAATCTGCTATGTTTTAAAACTATATATATATACGCACACTAGCTCTTACATACGTTGATCATATTTGCTTTGGTGTCACTTGAACAAACGATCAGGGAAAAGACATGGCTATAAAGTGAATCTATTGATCGAGGTTCGTGAACACTCTAGTTCATGCATGCTGCACACACATCCACCCTTCCAAACGGATCTGCGTGAACAAGTGAATCACGCAGACCCATTGGATAGTTTCACGCTATGCGTGTTTCAAAGATAAAATTTCATAAACTACCAAAATAAACAAAATAAACAAAATAAACGACAATACCAATTACTAACTAAAGATTACAATATTCTAAATTCTATTCTATGCTATATGTGATGTGAACTACGTTCTTATGCAATCAACGAAACAAAATAAATCTAAACTACATGCAAAACAAAGAAATGGGAGAGAAGAAGCAACTCACAGCCACTTTCGATAGAAGGGTTAAGAAGAAGAAGCGATCGCTCCTGTGGTTGGATGCACACTCCGACGACAAGGTAAGAAGCACCAGCGAAAGCAAAGATCCGGAGTAAGATGAAATAAAGATCAGAGAAGAGAAGAGAAGAGAAGAGAAGAATCGAGGGAGAACCATTGATCGAATGAAACAAAAGAGGGAATGAACGAAGAGGAGATGGAGAGAGGAGCCTGGCATTTTTTCCAAGGGGAGGATGACGGGCCCTTTCTCCATAATGCTATTTATAAAATAAAATTAGTTTAAACTAATTATTTTCTAAACACTCTAACTATTTTTATAAAATTCCTAAAACAAACTTTTTTTAACAAAATATTTTCAAAAGAAGGTTATTAAAAAAATAAAAAATTCAAAAACATTGATAAATATGGGTATTTAATCCATTTTTAAGCCGAATCATGCATAAAATCATGAATCTAATATGCATAAATTATGCATGATCAATACTCTTTAAGGATTTACCCTGGATGCTAGTGGGTGATTGGAATTGTTATCTGTTCCCCAGCTGAGAGAAAAGGTTCTTCGGGGGACTCTCTAGGGATTCACGAGTTTAATCGTTTTACTTTAATTTATAACCCTTTTTAGTTGCAGAACAAAGTGGTGAGGTTCACATAGACAAATAAGCAGTTGGGGGGTAAACTTTAAAGCTACCAAGCTTGATTGGGCTTTGCTTAACTCTGACTGGATGATGTCATGCCCGAGAACTAATATCACCTTTATTCCATATCCTGTGTTTGGTCATGTTGGTCTCCTTATAGATTGTGGTTCCTTATCACATAAAGCCAAGGTGCCTTAATTTCAGTTTTTTCAAGATGTGAACACTCTTGCCAGATTGTTCTCAGAGTCTAGTTTACACCGATTAGGGGTGTACCTATGTTTGTTGTGGTGCAGAAACTACAAGAAGTCAAAAAGTAGTTAAAAATATGGAACTCTACTAGAATTGGTGATATTACGAAGTATAAAAGGAAGTTGTAGGAGGAGTTAGTCTCGATTCAGGGGCTTATTGATCGAATGGATGGTACGACTATTGAAAAGAGTGCCCTTATTCAAATGAATTACAACAATGCATTCTTATGGAAGAGCTTTTCTGGAGACAAAAATCTCGTGTCCAATGGAAGTGAGAGGGGGCTAGAATACAGTTTTTTCCATGCGAAAGTTAAGCATAACACTATCAGGAACCACATCAGGGCCATTGAGAAAGATGATGGTACATTGATGGATTAATGGGAGGACATTGGTTGGGGCTACTAGATATTAATTTTAGCAGCTTTTACTAGGACTTATGTCAACACATATGATTTTGAAGGTATGCCTCAACTGAGGTGAGTGATTTGGAGAACCAATTATTAGATGCTTCTATCTCTGATCAGGAAATTCAACATGCCATATTTCAGATGAAGAGTGATGGTGCCCTGGGTCCTTATGGTTTCCCGATCTTCTTCCAAAAATATTGGTTGATTGTTGCAAGTGATGTGCAATTAAAATTTCTTTTGTGAGTGAGAGAATACTTAGGCATATAAACACTACACATTTCACTGATTCCCGAAATCCAGGGTGCTAAGAAACTGAAAGATTTTCATCCTATTAGTTTATGTAATGTGATTTACAAGGTGATCATGAAACTCATGATTAACAGAATGCATGGGATCCTGTAGCGGATTATTTTGAAGAACCAACGTGCCTTCTTGAAAGGTTGTTCTATTCAGGAAAGCAATTTGATTGTGCATGAGATGGTCCATTCCTTGGAAGTCAGTAGTAGGAAGAATGTTCTCTTTAAGTCAGATTTTGTGAAGGCTTATGACTGTGTTGATTAGGGTTTTCTTAGTAGCTCTCTCTCATTCTTTGGTTTCAATGACAAGTGGATTGATCGTATTATGGCATGTGTATTCACACCTTCGTTTGTTGAACTTGTTAATGGTGAACCATGTGATATTTTTTATAGTAGTAGAGGCATCCACCAAGGTGATCCTCTATCACCTTATCTCTTCCTCATTGTCATGAAAAGGCTTACCATGAGGGCTTTGGCTTGCTGAAAGATTACATGAACGCTCTGTCATTCATCCGATTGTTTAGCTGGAGTCGTAGTTTTTATACTGATATGCCATGCTCTTTATCAGAGACGAGAAAAATTTGGTTGAAAAGTTCAAATCTATTCTTCACAAATTTGAAAATGTTATGGGTCTTCTAGTTTGTAAGGAGAAATCTTCTTTTTGTTCATTTTAAATTATCTCTTGGCAAAATTATTGCTATTAGACATATGTTTGGATGAAAAAATGATCAAATTCCTTTCAAGTATTTTGGGGTCTCTATCTTCACTGGTCATCTCTATGCTAGCTTGTGCCAACCACTTGTAGATAAAACAATGCGGAGTCTTGATCTATGGAGTGGTAAACTATTATCTTTGGTTGGGCGTCCAGTACTCGTTAAATCAATCTTATGCTCTTTTTCTATTTATTGGATGATGAGTTTCAGGATTCCTAATAAGGTGATCAGCAAGTTAGAACATTTGATATGTAATTTCATGTGGAATGACCCAAATTCTTCTAATTCTTTCCATCTTCTAGCATGGAGGAATGTTTGTCTATCTTTGCAGGAGGGGGAATTCACAATAAAATGGCCGAAAGAGATGAATTTAGCATTTTTGGCAAAGCTGGCATGGTTTGTAGCTTCTAAGCATGATAATCCTTGGACTCAACTTGTCATCACTAAATATGCTAAAGATAGTCCAATCTGCTATATATGGAATTTTCATGGTCGATCTTGGGGTTGGAAAGGTGTGGTGGATAGTTGCGTCTTAAATCAATCTGGGTCTAAATGGCAGGTTAGTGATGGTCAAAACATTCTATTTTGGTATGCTCGTTGGGGTTGATTTTGGGCCCCTTATTCATCATGTCGATACTACTTGGGATAAGATGATATTGAAAAATCTTCATCGAATATTAGTGGCAAAGATGATTGATCCTGCTAGAAAGGATAGCGGATTCCTATTCCTTTCAAAATTATGTTTAGAGGAGCTTCACATTGTAGGCGTCTCATATATATATTGCCCCACTGATTAATGGTTCCACTAATAAAGGAACGGGTGCAGATATGTTAACTTGACAAGGCAATCCAAAGCCCTCAACTCATTCTGTTTGGGAAGCAACCCCCCCCCCCCCCCCCCCCCCTTCCAATTACATTCATTCATTTGGTTTCCCCAACATGTTCCTCATGCGGTTGTTATGCTAAGGTTGGCAGTGGGCAAGATTGCTTACTCAGTCGTCTGCAGCATCTTAGCTTTCATATAGCTATTAGGTGTGTTATGTGTGGTAAGGAATGTGAGTAAACTGATCACATGTTCATTTCTTGTGAAGTTGCCATTCTATTTGAAAAAAAGTAGTCTTCTACTTTACGAGAAGAAGAATACCTAGAGATAGCCTGTCGAATGCCTTGTTATGGTGGGGAAAATATGGCCTTAAAGACAAAAAAAACTCCATAGGCTTGGATGGTTTCATTTCAAGTGGTGGCAAGGAAGATCTGGGAACTTCGATGTTACATTTTGTTTGATCAAAAGGGTGTGCACAAACCTTCTATCCAATGTTTGGTTTTTTATGAGGTACGCACTCATGTCCTTCGTATTGGATTTGGCTCCAACCATCGAATTTTCCTAGTATGGTTGTATGCTTCACAATGGGTTCCTCCTATAATGTGATGGCTTAAGGTTAACATATATTCCTTGCGACTCCATAAATGGAGGGTTGGGTTCACTATGCGTGATTGAGATGGTGTTAACTTATTTATGGGTATTTTTTGTTTATCACATTCATAAGCTCCAATGTGAATTGATTGCATGGAAACATGTTTTGAACCTTATTCCGAACCCGTATAAGGTGATTGTGGAATCTTCAAAGTGGGACATTGTGTATGCGGAGAACAGGATTTTGGATAGTCAAAGCCATTTGACGCAGATGGATGATGTGATTGATACTCTTTTTTCTTTAGAGCAGGTTTGTTGCATTCACGTGGCTGCAAAGAACTACGTTCCAAAGTGCTTAGCCTGGCTGAAACTTTACCAAGAGAGTAAAATCTGGAAGGACAAACCTCCTAAATGGTTTTCCCTTGTTAATTGATGATTGTCTTTAAATTTATTCATGTAACCTACGGGGTCTGCCTAACCCCAGCTAGCCTATCTAAAAAAAATAATAGTGGTATTTGAAAATATAGCAAACAAGCCATATTATTGTCCACATTATAAACAGCCAAAATATCATGTCATTTTAAATTATCTGCCCATGGTTAAATCTTACCAAGTAAAATTGTATCTACCTACGGCTGAGCTTTTGTAAATAAAATTTCCTCTGCCCAGCAAGTTATAGCAAAGAATATGACAAACTATAAGAAAAACACAAATAATGATTTTGGGGTTGTCGAGTTGGGCTAACATGGAAAGACTTTGCTACTGTAAAAGCGTGTTGAACCTAAGCTTCTTTGTTTTCAACTTAGGCTTGTTTGCAGATATATATTTAAACAAATAATTAAGATGATCAGGAAAATGATTAACTATTTTAGGCAACGTCTTTGAAATAAGACCATGAATTACAGAGCCGCAAAACATTCTTCAATTTCTGTAAAAAAAAAAAAGCTAATGTTGTTCCCTGATGACAACTAGCATTTCCATAACATGATCTTATCTTTGTAGGTGTAGAAAACAAACTTATGGAGCTAGACTCTTGAAGGTTTCCTCAAAATAAATTTCTACGGCAGGAACCTGTTAGCTTCCAGAGCCATCTAAACCGATCAACAAACAGGTAATATTTGACCAAGGATAAAGATTAGATTAAGCTAAATTGTATGTATTTGTCAAACTTTTATGATGAAAAGGATCTCATACAACTGGAGGCCCAGAAGGTTGGAAAGTGGGATAGCTGATGCAAGTTTTGCCTGCCTAAAATTTAGGATTTGAGAGTGAATCCCATGATAAAGGCAAGGAAAAGATAAGATTCAAATATAAAAGAAAAGGATTCCCCGTGGGTTGAGCATTATAGGCTAGCAGGGGTTGTGTGAAGATGCTCAAGATGAAGGATGCCAGATCAAACCCCATTGATTCCAGGATTTAACCCACTGCTTTCTCCGGTCAGTCCCAGTAAGGAATGGGGCTCGGTGGACAAACCCACATCCCTAGGAAGGTTCCTCATCATAAAAGAATATATAAAAGAAAAGGAGACCTTGCTGCTTTTCATTGTCTGTTAGATGCTTAGAAAACCTTTGAGATCTATGAGCAAATAAAAGAACAAAATAATGGAGAACAACTAGAATATAAGCAAGGACTAGAATCTGTCTCTCACAGCAGTACCATAAACAATAAGATATGGAATAGTTCTCCTCACAATGTCTATGGGAATTGCAAAGTTGACTCCAGAAGACATGCCCGTCCCTGCATATTGTGTAAGTTAACAAGAAGTTAAAAGAGTGTCTACCTGCTGATAGTAACAGGTTCATGAGAAACAAGGTCTTTCAAGTTTGAATTGTTGCAAAAATTAAGGGGAATTTGAAACCCTCAGCAAGACTCGAGGATCTAAGATGGCATGGAGTTTGCTGATGTGGTGTGGGCCCCATGCCAAGATCCAAGCGGTTTCAAATGAGGGATCTCTGATCCTGTATCAGAGATACCTTGTATACACAGAGTTTACACCAAATTCATGTATCTGAGACATGTATCTGAGAATGAGAGGTCCGTCTCATGTCCTTGATCTCAAATCCGAGAATCTCCCTTTGATTTGATACCTGAGAGTTTACTCACCCTTAAGTTCGTGGGAGGATTACACAATGCACTGTGCTGCTTTCTTGCTTTTTTAGTACAATAGCTGGATTTCCAAATACAACAGATCTGGCATGACTCAATGTACACAGATCTGCTTTAAACTTTCAGTATTTAAGGATATTTTAAGTTGCCAAGATCTGAGTGGCACCAGAAAGGGCATCTGGTTGTTTATGTCACACTTGTGACTGCTTTTCTGCTCTGTTCCACATTGTACTAGACAGATCACAACTTTTTCAATTAGATAACCCTTTTCCAATTATATATATAAATACAGAGCAATTTCTGTCTATCCAATAGAATAGGTAGAACTGAGAAGACAACTTAAATGCCATATGAACTAGAAAATTCCATTCCATTTAACTATAACGTAGAATGGGTATCTGCAAAACAAAGAATTTTTCATTTGTTTCGTAAAGGTATTTTTATTACCTTTGCGCGTGAAAGTAGCAGTGTTGACTCCAATGACACGCCCATATGAATCAAGTAATGGCCCCCCAGAATTTCCTATAAAAGAAATATGAGCGTGTAAGTTTATTTTTTGGTGCTGCAGGAATGATGAACTACAACGCTTCCAAGACAACATTGAATAAAACTGGAGCAATAATTCAAAATAGGTATTTGACTATACAAGTATGAAAACCACCACATGATTTCTTCTATTTCAGTAACAAAGAAACAACACGCACAAATGCAACAGGATTTAAAAAATGTTGATGCCCATTTACCAGAATTAATAGCTGCATCTGTTTGTATTGCTCCTTGAATGGGGCGGCCACTTGGTGAAGGTATCTCCCTGCCTAACCCACTTACTACCTGCAGTGCAAAAGTAGAAAAATCAATAAGATAATAAGCATATCCTAATTTCTCCTAACATCTTAAGACCAAACAGTCACAGAAAGATGAAATGACTATATCGCTTCCAGGAAAAGTAGAGTATAAACATGATTTACAAGAAACTTCTGACAACTGCAACTTTTAATCACAGCAGTTGTGGATTCTTCAATTGTCATTTCTATGTATACATTAGCGTATTGACATAGCAACATGTACCTTCCAGAAAAAAATTCAATCATGAGACCTAGAACTATTAACGTAGTGACATGTACCTTTCAGACAAACTTTCAATCCCATAATTCTTATAGGAACATATTAAAAAATAATAGAAGGTGAGGATATACATCAGTTATGTGAATGGGAAACTTGCGAAAACCAAAATTTCTTTATCCATTTAACTACTAAATTTCCTTTGAATAACTTTCCAACATATATTAAAAGAACAAAATTTAAAGGACCATCAAAAAGCTAGTCCTGGAGACACCATGAATTCTTTATGAAGAATACAAAATGTAAAAGTTTGTGAGGCTTAGCTGGAAAGCATATCTTTTAGCAAGCTATACAGGACAGACTTAACATAGTTAACTTGAAAGAAACAGACCTTGGTTTTGACCGTACCTATACCTCTAATTGACAGCAATGACTCGACCATCAAGACAGGAATGGAGGAAAAGAAAATCATACAACTTGGAGCCAAAATCTAGTTTCCAAAATTGTAAAGGAACCATCTGAATATAAATCAGTGGAAATACCCCAGCAGTTAGAGTACGCTCATATCCATAAGGATTCCCAATGGCAAAGCAGCCTTGCCCAACACGCAGATCATGTGAGGTACCAAGACGTGCAGGTTTTAGCTCATCACCGTCAATATCAACCTGTACCAGTCCATAGGTGAGCATTCATCAGTTGAATCTAGCTAAGTTTGTAGCTAACAGATGCCCACAGGAGTAGAAGCAGAGATGCTACGCACCTTCAGAACAGCTAGATCATAAGCAGCATCAAAACCTACAAGTTTCCCTTCCTTGACAATAGTGTTATTATCGGAATCCAAGAGTAAAACCTAAGACATAAAACATGCCAATCTGTGATGAAAAGCATCACTACATCCAGCCTCTCAGTATACAATTAGCATTACTTTAAGACAATCAAAATAAACAAACCTTACATTTCTGGAGACCTGTGGTATCTGTAGCCAATTTAGCTACAACATGGTAATTCGTCACCTGTAATGGTTGCACAAACAGTGTTATGACTTGTAGTCAGGAGAAAAGTAAGCAGAAAGAAAATTCAGGACACACACACACAAGTTTTTGGCGCAGATGCACAGACCACAAATTCAACATCAGCAAGTAGAATTTTACATATGCAATGTTATGTGGGTTGGACGGTATAAACAGATTTATCATAGTTTGTTTACCATGGAATATGTTCCAGGGATCATCCTACCACAAAAATGTTTGGTCACACATTCTGACCCTTTGAAAATCATACATGGAAGTGCTCTTGCAAATCTGATCATATGGATGTAATCCCCATGGTCAAAAACCTAGGAACTGGCCCTTGGATCCTTTTTTTCTTACATGTAATAGGATTTTATCCTTACAAAATCATATCTACACAAACAAAAAACTTTGATCCAAGGGCTAGTTCCTAGGTTTTTTACCATGAAGATATCCATGTGGTCAAATTTTCCAAAGAAACACTTGCAGGTATGATTTCTGAAGGGTCAGAATGAGTGACCTAACTTTTTGGTGGCTCGATGATCCCCCTTCTCTATTTTAGATTATACATGCATACATACATAAATACAGTCTTTTTTTCTGTTTTTCTAGGGGTAAAACTAATCTCGTAGATGTAATCTACATGCTCTTCTGGTAGGAATCAGCTTTTGGATCACCAGAATCCACCGTGTGTACAGGTTTTTCTGGTGATGCAAAAATTGATTGCCGTAAATGCACCCAATTTTCCCAACTCATATAAACATGTTTTTCTATTGAAAGATATGATACAAGGGTTGATCCCCAATAAATCAACCATGTTGAACACATCTATAAGGTTAATTGAGTCAAAAGCAGTGTTTTAAAACTCGCCGAGTCAACTCGTTGACTCGTCTGACTCGGCTCGGCTCGGCCCTCCAGCGAGTCAACCCGGCAAGGCAAACTCGGTTTGCCAAAACTCGGGCTTGACTCGGGCTTGACTCGGCTTGACTCGGCCTGACTCGGGCGAGTTCTGGGATGTTTGAAATTTGTTTTTTGAGTTTCAAATGGTAATGATATATATACATATATGCAGTCTACTGTTTACTGTCTGTACAATCTAGTTGAAAAATCATAGGTGCAAGTTGTATCTAAGCAATCTGACCTCATATATGTGTTCAACATGGTTTATTTGCTAGGAATCACACCTTTATCATATTTTTTTATGTAAAAATATGTTTTTTTGAGTCATGAAATTTTGGCATATTGTAGGCCATTGATTTGTGAAGCCCTTGAGAAACTTGCTTACATGTTGACAAACTATTTGAAAAAAAAAATTGTGTTCTAATAGATTGTATGTACAATTGACTGTGTAAAAACATACATTGAAAAACTTACTCTATTGGCAAAACCAGGAGATTTTTGTATGCATTTGCTTTTGTCAAATAAAAAATGATCTATTTTGCAGTTTCAGACCTTGTTTACCTCAAAATTGGGATTGATATGAAAAATCAGATAAACTGTTGAAATGGAGAATCAGGTCTTGACTCTTGAGTAAGGCTAAAAGAGTCTAGTACTTTCTGCAAGCTGATGAAATGGTTTGGGAGTCGGGACTTAAACTAGCAAAATTAATGAATTTTTGCTTGTCGTGACCAACTGTTCTACATCTAATAAACTTTTAATCTTTAAACTCCCAGATTTCTGTGGCACATGACAAATTGACTGTCAAAGTGCTTGTATAGATATCAAATTCAATTATTCGAGCAATCCTCTATAGCTCTTTGCAGTTGTTTTTATATTCTTACAGACATTTGGAGACTATTTTTACTCAAAAACATGCTTTCAGACAAATTATATATTGTTTTTCTTTTAAAATCAAAAGTTAACAAAACCCGGTCCGAGTCACCGAGTTGACCCGCCGAGTCACGAGTCGAGTTCCGAGTCACGGGTTTTAAAACCTTGGTCAAAAGCACTTGCATTGTGGGATCCCAATGAGATTGTAGGTATAATCAATTGTAACAAATATATATATATATGTATATATATATATATATATATATATCACAGATATCACAATATTATCGCTGTATTTTCAGTGAACGATATTATAGGTAAAATATCGCCAGTTTGATTATATCACAGTATTATCACAAGAATATCACGATATCCTTGTGATAATATCTAGATATTATCAATTATTTTCACTGTTTTTATTTATTTTCTACATCTTAAGTATGTTTTTCTTCTTTCTTTCACATTTTTTACTTATTTCTTTTATTATATTTCGTTGTCTACACATGATATTTTCTTACTTATTTTTGTTATTTTTATATTTTTTTCAATTTTTTATGCCCCGATATTTTCTCAAGATTTATCACCAAACCTATAATATCATGAGAAATAGCCTCACCGAGATATAGCTGATACCGATATTTGTAACTATGATATATATATTCAAAATGGATATTCAGACTATGTTGAAATGAAACAGACAAATAAAAACAGAATCTTTACATCTAAACTGGAAGACTTTAGCATGATCACTATTAAATGAACCATGATCCACATAGTTTTATCGACTTGAAATGTATGAAGAGTTAATATTCCACCCATTTATATGGTATGCACATCTACATAGAGGTTTACTCTATCCACGCACATGCACACACACATGCAAAGATGCATATCATATATCCATATGAAAGTACAGAATCCTACTATGTGCCCCATCTTATCCCAGATGAAGCCTGAACCTGTGCCTTCAACTCTGGTGTTTTCATCGTTCATTGCCGTTATTTCGTTCTTAGCATTTCTTGGCTGTAATATTTCCACATCTTTGATTGCTACCACTGAAGATGATGCCTCCTAAAGCCCAACAAGAAAGTTCAGTAAACAGGAACAAAGATCCAAGTACCTCAAGTACATCCAAAGTACCATTTCAAAACTGGAAAAATTATGGTGAGTCAGAATCACATTCATTATAAAGTCAAAGAGGAACTTGACAGCATGTCACTTTTCCTAGTCAAGGTTCAAACTTCAAACTTCAAACTTCAAACTGCCATAGAGATGATTTATGTAGTGCAACAATAGTATTTCCACGAGCCTCCTTCCAAATTGTGCACTCACTGATGAATGAGGCATAGGGACTTTGAGAAACAAACTTGGTCTTAGAAAACAAACTTCCATTAGCGCCATCATAATCAGCCTTGTGGGCTTCAAGACTTTGATGTCATATAACCTATTACCTGAGTGTGGGGCCCATCCAAAGTCCAATATTGGTCATGGAACAGGATGTGATCAAACACCTATCATGTTATAAATGGTCAGGTTGACTAGAGAAATGAGCCAGTTAGACTTACACTAGCCTTTCGCTTAATTAACTTTAATATCCAAATCTAAGACATGGCACTTGTATGCAGAGGCCTAAAATGTTTTGGACACAACTTTACTTGAAGTGCATGTTGGTGCAGTTTCAAAAAATTTTGGTATGAGTTTTTAATAACATCAATATTGTTTATAAGAAGAATTGGTACAAGTATCTAAAAATATTGCTGCAAGTTGTTAAAAGTAATAATTGATGTGTATTTTATATAAAAATATTTAACAACTAAATTATCTATTTCACATTTTATTTTACGATGCAGAACACAGAGAATAATTTATGTCTTAACAAACTCAAATCATTTACGAGTTAGATACTTTACTCTTTCTTGCTAAGAACAATAAGATGAGAGAACTATAATATACAAATTCTGTAAACAATATACATGTAAAGTTATTCATACACTGAAGCTCACAAGTCACAACTCATGTTCCATTGAAATTTTTTATAGTAGTAAGTTTTATTTAAGTTTATAATCATAGTTTTTAAGAGGAATAAGGCATTTCTAACTATTATTGTGTTATAAGATGTTAATATTCATTATTGCAAAACCATTATTATATTTCAAAAATTAAAGCATATGAACTATGAAGAGAGCTTCAATTGAATGTGATACAAGTTTCACAAGTGTTTGGAATGGGTTTCAAAGTTTATTTGAGACAAGTTCCTTTATTATTTGGTACTCCAAAATATGGTTTCTAAAACAAGACAAGACATGCTGCACCTAAGGACATATTGAGTACCAGTGCAACTATGAATGGGAATTTTGAATGATTTGGGTTGCGCCTAACACTATGCAGGA
The DNA here is from genome assembly GCF_984573655.1 of Nuphar pumila. Classification (NCBI taxonomy): domain Eukaryota; kingdom Viridiplantae; phylum Streptophyta; class Magnoliopsida; order Nymphaeales; family Nymphaeaceae; genus Nuphar; species Nuphar pumila. The sequence goes on along the minus strand of NC_143250.1, from coordinate 29,913,795 downwards.
CAGTTTTGGGTAGTAAAAGTAGAAATCACAAAGCAATAACCTAACTCATCGAATTTGAGTAGCTCATTACTAGTGTGATGATTATCGGAGGTATTTTGCAGTTTGTATGTTCCTTAGGGGTTATTAAAATCAGACTGCAAATGTAGTAGCTGAATTTAGGGGTAGTTAGGTTAGGACTACAAATAAAAAGAGAATGAAAGCATACAGCAGTGAGTTCTTTTTCCATAAAATGAAGTACTGGAGGTTTGCTTCCCCTCAGAAAAAAACAGATACTGCTATTTCCTGTTTCTCTCCTTTTTGTTGTGTAACCTGGTATCAGAGCTAAAACCTGAGGTTGTGGATAGACTGGGGCTCAATACATAAGCCTATAGAAATGGATGGGGAAATCAACGGACTTGACTAAAAACTGAAAGTCTTGAGAAAAGGGCCTATAAGCATGCAATATATGATTACTACAATGAATAACAAGTTTGATATCTTGATGAAGAAGGTAACCAAGGACATGGCTGACTCATCAATGGTCAAAGTGCATTTCACAATAAAGTTGGTCATAGGCAGGATGAGTTGAGTAGGGGAATGCAACCATGGCTTGTACATTTAGAGTTCCCCAATTTGAGGGAGAGGATCGAATGAGATGGATGTGTTGAGCTGATTTCCAGTTGCATATTACACCAAAGACTGAAAGAATTCTTTTAAGCCTCTTCCTATTTAGAAAAGGAAGCTGTCCAAACCAAATGTCTTTGTACGATTTGGGCCATCTTTGTAAAAACACTACACTTGGGATTTAACCAAGCTTCAATAGACTTCCATAAGATGGGAATATCAAACTCAATTTAAGGATCTGTCCAGTCGAACAATCTATGAATGCCCATTTACAAGGGAGTGATTAGCACTCATGTTGTTTCGAAGTGGCTATCACACATAGTACGCTAGTGTTTTATGATTAAAACCCATTATCAGAGCTTAAAGTATCTATTAGACCAAAAAGGAACAACCCTTGTGCATCAAAACTGGCTTGCTAAAGGCATCTTTTACGATTATGAGATTATCTAGGAGGGGCAAGACAATTCAGTTGCTAATGCACTATCATGTCGACACGAAGAATACTGACCAAATGAACACTGCTTGTGATGATTCTTGTATGGATGGATGAAATTGGTAAAGAAAACTTAGAAGTATGTTCAATTAGTAGAATCATAAACAAATTAAACAAGAACCAAGTTCCGCTCCCAAAGTTTCATGGAGGAAGACTAACTACATTATAAGGGATGAGTAATAACTGGGCATTCCTCTTAAGCACAAGATGAACATCCTAAAACTCTTCCACAACTCTCTAGAGGCAAGGAGCTCAAATTGCTTACAAACATATAAAAGCATTTCAAAGGTACTTTATTGGCTATGAATGAAAAAAAAGATTAGCAGAACGTGAAGTTTCCCAAGTAAATAAAAATGAGTCCATCTCACACCCGAACTTCCGTCAATCAGTGTCTGTTCCGAAATGTTTACAGGTGAACAATTAGATGGACTTCATTGAAGCCTCCCCTGTCTCATGGTAAAAATGTTATTTTTGGCAGATAGCCTACTAAATCTGCACATTTCATGTGTCTTATGCACCCCTATACTACTGCTTGGGGGTCACACACATTCATAGACAATGTTACAAAGCTACATGGAGGGCACCTTTGCAACCGTCTCAGCTACCCACCTGAGAAAATGTGAGTATGATTCTTGAGAAAATCAATCACAGTCACCCGTAACCCACTTTCTCAGGTAAGTGGGCATCAATTCTCTCAGCTATCCACTACTTTCTCAGCCTGTACTTTCTCAAGTTTGCAAGCAGTTAAGTGGGTGGGTGGGAGGCTTTTTTTTCTCACAAACCTGAGAAAGTGGTGCACTCTCAAGCGATTGCAAAACATGCACAGAATGTCCATATCCATGGTTAGTGATGGTGATGCAATACTCCTTAATGGGTTTTGGCAAGAATCCATCAAATTGGAAGGGATTTGGTTCCAGATGTTAACAACATATTGCCCTCAAATAAATGAACAAAATGAACATGTTAGTCGTTGCTTATAAACCTATCTCTAATGCTTCTCTAGTCAGCAACATAGGGAATGTGTGACCTGGCTCCCATTGACAGAATGGTGGTGTTGTGTACCCTTTTCTGCCCTAGGTCCTATCAGGGAATCCACTGGATCCGCCCAGCTGGGACTGCACAGAGAGAGTCCCCCTTTCCCAGAACTCTCCAGAAAAACCCGCCCATCCCAGAGTCCTATCTAGGCTGATAATATGGTGGGATGCCACCCCTGGATTCATCCAAGGTGGGAGTGTTTGTATTTTTACTAATTTGCCTTACTATAAAGCTATATATAGATATATCATGTTTAGTTTATTCTTAATGAAGTTTATTAAGAGATTTCTCTAAGTTTCATTCTTGATTCATATTTTTGTTCTCTGAAGGAACATATTTCTCCTTCACTTCTTTTCCACGCCCGTCATCGACTCGAAGGAAACGTCTTTTCTCCCTCCCTTACCGTCGACCCCTCATCTACCTCATGCTTCCCTGTGTAGCTGACCAGGAGAGACGACTCTCTCTCCCCCAACACTACATGCCCCTCTTGCTCGTGGTTCGCACCTCTCTTTGGAGTCTCGTCTCACGTCCAACTCGTCGGAATCCAACGAACCGTCATCCATGGGAGTTTGGGTTCTAACAGTAGTAACAAAGCATCGTTCTCGAGAGCCATGACGTCCAACCGATTGCCTTGGACAACGAAGCAAGGGTCCACGCCCTTCACAATTTTTGTACAGGTTCGATTCAACGCCTGTATTTATTTTTTGAAACATATTCTATTCAGTTGTGTCAGATTTTTATCATGAGTGGAGTTAGATTAGACCCAACGCTGATCTACCTCAAATTTGGAGGATTCGGGTTGATTTACGTCGCACAGGACGTTTTTGTCTGTCACCAAGAGTCGAAAGGACAATCTTGAAGGATTGGTAGTTGTGTGGCTGAATTTTTTCTCAGGCTTGCATTCAAGTCCAGTTTTCAAAAATTCATCTCAGTAGTTTGACAACCCTAAAAATCCCCAAAAAATCACCCTAGTTAGTCCTACTTGTACTAAACTAAACTCAATTTACGAATCATAAAAATGATATCTCGATCTGTAGATATCGTTATTTTACCAAAACCTGTCAGATCCAACATTTAGATCCTGACGACCTAATGTTTTTTAACTTCAAAAAATTTCCTAGGTCTGATCCTAGATCCATAAATCCTAAAATGTTTACATCTCTTAGTTTTCAAACCCAATTTCCAGATCCCAAAAAATCATTTGGATTGCTGAGAATTGGTATGATCTTTGAACCTTATCTGAACCCAGAAAACTGAACTGAACCTGTAACGCCCTGGCCTATCCCAAGAAAATTAGTTATGACCATGTAAAAGCCCTAAAAAATTTCAGAAAAAATTGTTTAATGTACCTGATACTTCAGACTAGAAGACCAAACCTGGAGTCAACCTTAAACCCTAGTGTGTAGCAACTTTGGAGGGCCCTGAGATGGTGTGGGACTAAGATATGGATGGTGAACTCCGCATGGAGTTTCTGACTCACATCAATCCAATTGATGAGAGGAAGAATAAGGTGAAAACAAACCTTCCCTATCTCTTAGAGTCGTTAAGCGACTTTTTATGGTGGCTGGGTTTGCTCTGTATCTCAATCAATGAGCCCTCTCGGGAGCTCCATAGAAAAGTGAATGAACGTGCTTGAAAGGCCCTTGAGTTGCTGCAAGCGTGAATCAATGATGAATTCAAAACCGTGGAATTAGAGATTTTGTAGGACGTTAGATGGGAACTTCAATAGGTAAAGATGTGCATTGGGTCTTTCCAATAGACCCTGACGCCAAAAATCCTAGAGGATGTCGGGTTGAAACTGACGACATTATACAATAAGCTCAAGTAAAGGCTCCGACGATGCCCCCAACCAGTGCCATCGAAAGAGGTTGACCTTCCAGTCGAGCCACCCTGACCGCCTCCCCCCCCCTTGTTCATCCCTTCAGTTAACCCCGAAGGGAGCCAACCAAACCACAACGTCGACCATCGCGAACCTGCCCCACCACCTGATCGACAACTCCCTCAGCGGCGAGTACGGCCGAAGGACAACCATTGCCTAATTTAGGAATGACCTCTGTTTCCACGACAACGTGGCACTGAGCCCCGCAGACCCAGAGTTCTAGTCGCTCCTCACCGTCTACGTCTTCGACCCATGCAATTACAGGGAGTCAACGTCCAACTTCGAGAGGACCGACCCTGCCGCCCAACCCCTGCGAGAGATCCCTCTCCCTCTTAACGAAGAACGACAGAAGAAGAGGAGGATGGGACAGTGCTCGACAGCCCGCCCGCTTGTGACCGTTCATCAAACCTCCGTCGAGTCATGGGGCACCGACCGAGAGGTGGCCTAGACTAGTTATTACTCAGTCCTTACTAGTTCTCGTACCCCGAATCAGTTTCCACCGGTTTTGGACCTAGATCCACCTCCCCTTAAAGTGGATCCAAAATTCGCTAGAGTTGGATCTTGCTACTCTAGATCATACATTAGAAGTGGATTTGTTTGGAGTTATTATGCACCTATAACTCTCTTTATTTGAATCATCAACAAACTACATCTTTCCACCGTCAACTTATCTAGATGAGTATTTGATTGATTGGCATCATTTGGAGATTGTGTTTCCTTCGTGGCTCTTAGAAGTAAAGAAGAACTGAAAGAAACAAAAGCAAACCATACTCGAGGCCAAGCTGTGCACCGGGTCTGAAGGAGAGCAACAAAGTCCAACCACTGTGCACATTTAGAGGTTAAGGATGAAGAGCTGTAGTAGTGCACAGAATTCCCGCCTTGAGGGCAAGGTGTGTTTGATAGGGATGGATTGATACAGACCCTTTTTTGCCCCAAGTTCGACCAAGAGAATCCACCCTAACCCAGGATCCGCCCAGTTGGAGTCCCGCCCAGCTAGAACTGCGTAGAGGGAGTCCCCCTTTTCCCAAGACTCTCAAGAGAAACCCCCCAGCCCAGAGTCCTATCCAGGTTAGGACTATGGTGGGACGCCCCTCCTCGATTCTCATCCAAGGTGGGAGTATGTTTGTGCTTTTACTAATTTGCCCTCTTGTAAAGTTATACATAGATGTATCTTGTTTAGTTTATTCTTGATGAAGTTAATTCAAAGATTTCTCTAAGCTTCGTTCTTGATTCATATTCTCATTCTCTGAGAGAATGTATTTCTCCCTCGCCTCTCTGAGGGAACGCCTTTTCTTCCTCTCTTGTTGTCAACCCCTCATCCACATGACGCTTTCCTGTGTAGCCGACAAAGACGGATGACTCTCTCGCCCCTCCTGCTCGTGGTGTGTGCCTCTATCTGAAGTCGTGCCTCACGTCCAGCTCGCCGGAATCCATAGAACAATCCTGGGTGGGTGTGGGAGTTCAGGTTCTAAAAGGTGGCATAATATCACTTATCATGAGATGTTTTCTTTCAAAAGAATATAACTTATCATGAGTCCACACTTATGACTTCATATGAGACAGTTTATGGGGCAATCTTTCCCCACCATCACCACTTATATATTTGCCAAGAATATCCAAGATGCATCAGGTGAATCAGACATTAAGGAGCCGATATGAAAAAAAATTAAGGATGATGAAACAAAACTTACACCAAGCTCAAGCGCAACCCAATCAATAAGCTGATAGGGACAAACTGAGCACCAATTTGAGGTGGGTGACATGGTTTATTTTCGTCTGCAACAAATGTACCATTCACGCCTGAAAAACGCTTAAGCTATCTCCAACATTCTTCAGTCTCTTCCAAGTCCTAGATAAAATTAATAGGCAGTGTGGCTTATCGGTTGAAGACAGACTTACCAACTATTCAATGTGTCTTGTTTTAAGAAGAAAATCGGGTACTCATATAAGGTGATGAACAACTTGGCAAATTTTAGGCTATGTTTGGGAGCCTTGTAATGGGATGGAAACACGGTTTCAGTGTGTTGCCAAAATATCGTTTTGCCAATGTGTGATGTTGAGAGATGGAGTTGCCAAAAACATCCTCTAGTGAAAGGTATTGACCTGTGGTGTTGGGCCTGCCAACACCAGTCCCAATGCATTGTTTCATCAACGCCATTACTCCCAAACAGCAAGAGAGTACGAGAGCACGGCGGAAACCACAACACAACCTCCGATTCAAAGCTCCCAAAAGAAAATGGAATGTTGTAACCCAAAAGCTATCCCATCAAATGTCTGGCGTTACAAATCCCCTTTCTCCAAGCAAACACCGGCATCAAGAGGAGGAATTGCAAAGTCAAGTAGAAAATTGCTATCCGATAGAAGAGAGAGAGAGAGAGAGAGAGAGAGAGAGAGAGACCTGAAAGACGCGCATCGCCGTGCCCTCTTCATCATCAGCTTCGTCTTCACCTTCAGCCCGAGCTTTCGAACCGATGAGGGGAGGAAGAGGAAGAGAAGCAGGGGAAGCGGTGATGACGAAGGGGATGGTAGTGGTGGCGCCGATTATGGCGGACCGACGGCCGAAAACTGCAACAGCAGCTGTACGGCGATGGCTACTGCTGCATCCGGAGAGTTCCGCGCGTGCGCATGACGAGATGGCGCACGTGCTCACGGGGAGGGATGGAGGACGGGGCACAGCAGATGCCACAACCATCATCCTCGCCATCTCCTTGGGTTGGACGGGGAAAAAGAACCAAAAGAGTATATTAAAATCTATATACTAGAAAACGGCGCGTCCCAGTCATGTACACTCGCACACCATCCCACACGAGTACTCTCTCTCTCTCTCTCTCTCGTCCCATAAGATCATGGGATAAACGGATCTGATTCAAGTCAGTTGTATCCAATACTAAATCCAACTAACCAAATATTGACAAATGGAGCTCTGATGCAGATTCGAAAGGAAAAAAGCTAATACTGAATTAAAAAAAAAAAATACATGTAATTGGATTTGGATATCGACCCAATTCGATCATAAAATCCTAAACTGAATCCCAATCCCATTGCCAATGGGATTTAGTTCTAGACGACACTCTGAACCCTCGCAAGCATGGAGGGTGAGAGGCGCCAAGAGAGGATCATAGGGGATTGGGCCCTCCAAGATGTCATCTGGGTAGGTAGTCTTTTCATCTCACACAGGTAAATCCGTCTTTTGGCATAAACAAACTAGAGCTTAACCAAGGTTAATATCCCAGAGTTGAACCAGTTATTATTTTCTTAACCCAGGCGCTCTTTTGTAGACTTTCAAAAGGCAGGCAGGTGTTTGTAATTAGATTAAAAGTTATTCAAGTATTTGAAAATTGTTTTAACTTCCCTAATTTTTTCTCTCTATTGAAATACATTTATACCACAATCAATAAAAATCATAACTCTCAATTTGTCATTTTTGTGTGACGTGGGTAGGGTTGACCCGGACACACTCATGAGTAAAAATCGGGTTCGGGTTTGGTTTCAAGTTTTGTCGGGTCATGAAAGTAGAATCCCAAACTCGAACCCACATAATTTTTAAATTTTATTTTTATTAAAAAATCTATAATACTCTGTCAGTCAAGTACTCGCCCTGCATATTTCTTGGATCGATTTCGGGTCAACTCAAAATAATATTAGGAAAATAATTGTATTGTACAACAAAAACAACATGTTTTTCCAAAAAAATATACAATTTTAGCAAATCCACCCAATGTCCAAAATCACACATGTCTGACTGTAAAATGATTATTTTAACCTTCGCATAACAGACCACCAGAGGTTCGTGCGATATATCGGTACACTCCTATTTTTGTGACAGAGTTCAGTATTCTGGTCTATTCTCTTAAATGACGAAACATAAAATCATGAACTTTGGTTTGTTGGAAAGCTAACATCCGACCCTACAACTTTCATGTTTATCATTTTCTCTAAATTTGTTTCATGAATCGTCTAACAAGACTGGCAATTTCTATTGTTTGAATGTGAATGAAATTACTGAACTGCTGAAGACATTTCCTGACTAAATCTAATGTTTTAATCATATATTGATCAATACTATTTTGTTTGTCAATCTTTTTGATGTTCTAGAAAGATAACATTTGAAGTAACAACTTTCATGTTTTAGTAAATTGGTGAATTGTCTGTTTGCTATTTCAAAAGTTAGCTTGTTTTATTGCATGTCAAATAACTTGGTCGTTATTTTGTATGTATTCAAACAGAAAATACATCAACATATTTTGGTCATAACTCCTTGTAATTTTACCTAAAAATTCCAATTTTTGCTTCATCGGAAAGATAAGACAATTTTGCACAACTTTTATGCTTTGAGTTTTTCCAAATTCAGTCGTCTGAGGGTCCCAAAACCCTTCCAATGTTGTCAGATTGTCCATCGATTGGGCATCCAACAACATGTTTGTCCTGTCCGTGAGTTTCAGTGTCTGAAGTTTGCTGAACCCAAATTACACCAAACCGTTCTGTTCGACTCCCACGAGTTGGACTCGTTCGTCGAAATATAGGCTTCCATGCATTGAGATCCCTTTGGATATTGGATTGTGTATCGGCTTCATCGTCGACTCCGCATCACCTTATCATAAGGTTCTTGACCACCCATTTGAGGTACTTTCACATATCAGTCTAGTTGACCATGGACAAGGTTAGGAGCCACTCATCGGGGCTCAAGCTATAACAATTTTATAATATGCTTTTCATCATATACCTTATGCAACACACATACCTCATTCAATATGTATTACATCACATACATGCATCATTCAATATGCCTTACATTTTTTCTTATGCATCACGTATATGCAATATTTGACATGTATTACATCATTCATTATGCATTCCATACATGTACAATTCAATATGTATTACATCTTTCATTATGCATTGGTTGATCTTTCTGCAATAGTATTTTTAAAATGATACTTTCAACTAAAGTTTTGAAAAATCGATAACCAAATATAAAAACCGACTTTCCACTTTTGGGGCGAGTACGGGTCGAATCCACAGAGAATGGGATAATATTCCAATTAAATCTAAATATTTCACTTTATTAATATTAAAAAATATCTACAACTACAGGTTACAAGTTACACTAACTATGAACTAACTAAAAAAATTACAAAAATCTAATCTATGCTGCTTAAGCACTCCTTCAAGTCTGCAAGGGTATTTTCATCCTTTTACAAGCTATGGCTTTACACCCTTAGCATAAATACGCCTTTCGACCTGTAGTATGCTTGTTAACTTATAAGAATAAAAATAATAAGCCAGTCAATAAAGCTATGACAATTAATTTAAAAATTACACTAGAACTAATTCTAAAAATAGCCACTACTGAGTAATTTATAAATTAACTAAAACTACACTAAAATGTAAATGCTAAGAAAATTAATTAATTAATCTAAACTAATTATATTAAACCCTGAAATCTAACTATGAAATATGTAGAAACTATGAAAAATTGCAGAAAATTAATTAGTTAGTGAAATGTTTGTTTTGCCCTCTCTATAGTGCAAAAATCAGTTTCTGATAGGTTTTCGCAAACAAAGTGTTTGAGAACCCAAACAGAGTCTGAATTAGATGATTTTTATTTTGATGGATTTCTTACATGTGCAGGAATCTGTCAGATTTTACAGAATTCAAAAATTCATCCGGGAGTTCCAGATACAAGTGTTTCAAAATCAATAAAATTCTAGAAATATGCCTGTCCCGAAATTAGAATTTCCAAAAATCCGATTTTTGAAAAATGTTTAAAAATCCAACCAAATCAACTCCAATTGAATTGAAATTTGGTTTGAAGGCAGTAGACACGTGATTGAAGAGAATAAAACCAATTTCTTTGAAAAACTTTGAAAATTTACACATAAAATAATGAGTGCAATGGACAGTAAAATCTGTTGTAAAAGTTCAATTCAAAAACCCATTGTATGTCATTCTATTCTTTTATGCAATAATGACCTAAAGCTCAGGCAAAGATAGATATTTCAGTCCTACACTCTACTTAATAACAATAAACAAAACTTACCTATATTAAAGAAAGTAAATCTACCAATTAAGACCTAACTCACATTGCAAAGCAACAAATTAATACTAAGACAAGTAGCTATAATAACTAAGCTAATTAACAAGTGAGCTATTGCTAGTGTTAGCACCTAATATGTCAGCGGTCCCCTATATGGGACCTATTCCATATTACTAGAAAAATTATGTCTATGAAATGGACAAGTAAGTATAGATGACCTACCTAATTCATCACACTTGAATTAATGAACCAACTTTTTAATATGAACCCTCCCCTATGTGGGACCTACTTAGCATTTAAATATTTAATAAAATGAAATGAATCATGAAACTCATATGCCTAACTAACATGAATAATATGCAAAAATAATTATACTTTGAAATGCAATGTCAAAACTGTCTAAGTCAAAACTTCCCTAAATGGTGAATAGAATATGCAATTACTATATGGTGCTAAACTAAATGAAAGGGCATTAATGCATATAGGCTGGCTGGAATTAAGTGCGCCCATTCACTCTATTTCCTTAGGAGGATACTTGACTTTCAAATGTAAAACGTCAGCCCAAATGACCCACACGTCTATGCTTAAGTGTCCTCTAATTAAGAAGAAATCTTTCCCTTTTTAATCAAAGCAATTTTGAAAATGTTTAGTAAGAAATCCGAATTTAAATGCACTTTCTCAATCTACAGACGGGAAAATCTTTTTAGGCTGGATCTTTAAAGAGACCCAACACCTTTCCAAAAATACAATCCAACGAATTTTAGAAACTCCCATTAATTGCCAACTTGCCACTTCTTATGGAATTCCCATAATGCCCTTCATGAAAATTAGAAAAATGCAATTTATGCTAACTTAAGCTAACTACACTCTACCCCAGCTACTATCAAACTAACTAATACATGGGCATAAAATGAAATAAAGCAAACCGTGACTAGCTACAATTAACAATTTTTTTGAAAATTCTAATTAAGACAATTATTGACTAACTATTATTCAATGAATCTAGACACAAAAAAATAACTTCCTAAACACAAGAATACTTACCAAAAGAGCCTAAGACATTGCTGCTGGACCAGCCATGGCTGCTTTCCTCCTTGAGGAAGATGACAACCCCTAAAACATGATTTTACAACAATCACCAAAAACAACAAAAAAAAAACAATTTTTACTAAATGAAATGCAGCCAATAAAGAAAACTATTTTTTTTATTTTCATCAACCCTCTAGCTAAACTAAAACTTAGAGTAGCAAAATAAAATTTTCAGAGACCTTAAGCTACTGTAAAAAATTCAGACCTTAAAAAATTGAAAAAACCAAAACCGGCTAGAATAGATCTAGTCGATTTTCATAATAACTAAAAAAAATGAAAATACATAACTCGACCTCTAAAAATAATCTAGACTTGATCTTAGACTATCAACAAAAATGGATTTTCAAATATTTGAGCTGCTATAAAAATCGGACTTAAAAAAAATATGTAAAACATCAAAACCAGCTAGACATTGTCTAGCCGATTTTTGCAAAATAGCAAAAAATACAAAATTACAAAGAAGAGAAACGAATCTTACTGGACGATCCGTGCTTGGTCCACGATTTGAGGCCTCCCACGACTTCCACTAATCCTTTGCTAATGTCTGCAACTTTCGGCAGCTTGATGGTGGAACAGTGGCGGTGGTTCGAAGGACGGTAGGTAGAAACGAAGCGCTAGCCCGAAAAACTCCTCGGCTCACGTGAGGGCCCAAAAATCTCTTCAACCGGACAACACCCAGAAAGCTCCTCGGTGCGAAGATCAAGCTTCATCAATGGCTGCCATGGTGCTGCAAACACAAATAAAAAAAATAGAGGAAACTTGACACGAAAATAAAAAAAAAATTATAAAAAGACATGAGAAGGAAGAATGTGGAAGACGCCCAGAAAGCTCCTTGGCAGTGCAACACCCGGAAAGCTCCTCGACAACGCAACACCCGAAAATCTCCTTGGTGCGACAAAATGGAGGTAGGGATTAGATGATGGAGGTGGCTGGAGCTACAATGGAGGTTGCTCAGAAATTCTTGGACAAAAAAATCAGCCTAAGGGGTTTGCCCTATTTATTTGTTTCCTCTTTTCAAAAATTGCAAAAACACTCTTATGAAAAGTGTTTTAAAAAACACTCAAAACTTCTCAAAAATATATAGGTACTCCTTTTGGAAAAACGTGAATGGGTCTATAAATTGGGTCAACGTGATCCAATTCTGATCCAAAAATCGTCATTCTCATATGGATTTGGATTTGAATTTGGATCTCACTGAAATTCACTTCATTTCACGAAAATGCTCATAACTTCGCCAATTTAACTCTAAATTGGACAAAATTCGAAGTGTAGCTTCCTATGACTAGACTCCGCATAAACATGGGTTTTAACTCTAAAAATATGGATAATGACATGCATATTATGTTAATTATATAATGCATTTTATGCATTATCAGTTTTCCCTATGCTTGAATGTTGTTAATCCTCGAGCAACACCAAAACTAAAAACACAATAAAACTAACTAACTACTAATCAATTCTAGCTTTTATTTTATGTACATGTAAGATATAACATATGCAAAGAAACCACACCCACAGTTTATCATCATTTATCACATAGCCTTCTGGCTGAGACATATATATTCTTTTAAGTCACCATTTAGGAAGACAGTCTTTACATCCATCTGCCATATACCTAGGTCATAACAAGCAGCTATGGATAATATTATCCTAATGGACGTAAATTTAGCAACTGACGAATAGGTTTCTATATAATCGATTCTCTCTTTTTGGGAAAATCTTTTCGCTACTAGTCTTGCTTTAAATTTATCGACAGATCCATCTGCTTTATATTTTTTCTTAAGAACCCATTTACAACCAACTGATTTTCTTTCCTCAAGAAGATCAGTTAAGTCCCAGACTTGGTTCTTTTTAATTAATTCAATTTCTTCATTCATAGCTCTTTTTTATTCTGATGCCTCTTTTGAATTAATTGCATCAGTATATGAGAGATTATCGGTCAATTCATCAAGATCTACTGAATAACATAGTTCCTCACACAAATACATATAGTAGTCATCCAAGTAGGATAGAGGAGCTCTAGATCTTTTACAACCACTTAGTCCTTGAGAGATAGAGGGTTCATAATCAGTTGGTTCATTGCCTAACTGTTCATTTTGATCATCATGATCATTTAGCAAATCAAAAGGATCCTCAGTTGGATCACCAAATTCATTGTTGAGATTTTTCATAAACTCAACATCTCTACCCTCTATCAGTCTCAGTCTCTGGTGATACAATCAGTAGCCTTTTGATCCTTTTAGATAGCCAATAAAGATACATTTAGCTGATCTGTTATCCAATTTATCCATAGTTGGATCTAAGATTTTTACATGAGCTACAGATCCCTTTCTCCTTAGATGATTTAAGTCTGGTTTCATACCAGTCCATCTTTCATATGTAGTCTTCGGGACAACCTTACAAGGTACTCTATTAATGTATACATAGTTGTATTTACAGCTTTACCCCAAAAAACTTTGGGTAGATGAGCACCTGCTAACATGGATCTTACCATGTTCAGGAGAGTTCTGTTACACCTTTCAGTAACACTATTTCATTGCTGTGTCCTTGGTACAGTTCTTTGCCTATTAATACCAAGATCTTTGCAATAATTGTTGAACTCATTTGAGGTGTATTCAATACCTCTATCAGATCTCATAATTTTAATGTTTCTACCAAGTTGTCTTTTAATTTCATTTTTGTATTCTTTGAATTTCTCAAGTGCTTCTGATTTATTTCTGATGAGATACAAGTATCTACATCTCAAGAAATCATCAATAAATGTTATAAAATATAATATGCCACTATGAGTTTGGACTCTAAAAGGTCCACAAATGTTCATATGGATTATTTCTAATAGCTCAGTGACTCGAATAACATTATGTGGAAAGAGTTTTCTTGTCATCTTTCCAAAAATATAAGATTCACATTTTTCAAAGTGAGATTCATTGAAGTTAGGGATTAGTCCTTGTTGTACCAGATTTTTCATTTTCTTTAGGCTTATATGCCCAAGTCTTTTATGTCATGTATTCACATCAATAACTAAGGCACAATCAATATACGAGGAAATTTTTTCTTTATTTTCAGATAATTTAAACATCCCATGTTCTTTATCAAATTTACCCTCAAACAGGATTCTACCATGTTTCCCCATAGTGACCTTCCGAGGGACAAATCGAACCTCAAAACCTTTCCCAGTCAAAGCTGGTACAAACACCAGGTTCCTCCTCATTGAAGGGACATAAAGTACATCTTTCAATAACACACTAGTCCCTCCCACATTGAGTCTGTAGGACCCAACTCCTAGAACATCACTATAGAAGTTGTTGCCCATATAGACCTTATGCTCACCTGGTCCTAGCTCTTTGAGATCCACAGCTCCATCGGTTGATTTGGCTATATGTCGAGTAGCTTCAGAGTCCACCCACGACCCTAAGAGTTCTTTATTCGCAAAGCGACATTCAGATACAATACATATGACTTCTTTTTCGTCATTCTTTTTGCTTGAATTGCTGTTGTATCTTCCACCATTCTAGTTGCTCCTTTTATTGGAAAATTTTGTCCTACAGTCCTTCTGGATGTGTCCTATCTTGCCGCACTTGAAGCACTTGACTTGTGAGCCTTTATGGCCTTGAGGTTTGAAACCTGCACTTTGTCCTTTATGAAACTTGCCATTACCCTTCTTTTTAAAGTTATTTTGCTTAACGGGTACTTGGCTATGAGATGGTGTGTCTTGAACCACTATCAACTCAAACTTCTTCTCCTTAGCCATGTATTCTTGTTCTATGGCTAATTGCAGGGACAACTCAGTCAAGTTTAAATTCTTTGAATTTAATCTTAATGTAGTGGTCCACCATTTTCCACGAATATGGGGGCTATTTAGTATGGTGGACACCTGCATTCTATCTAGAATTACACTTCCAACAATGGCTAGGTCTTAAGCCATAACCAACATCCTATTTACGTGATCTACCACACTATCACTTTCTTTCATCCTATATGAGTTGTATTGTTCAAGTAACAATTGAATGTGGACCTCGGATGGGGTATCATACTTGGTGGCGATGGCCTCCATCATTTCTTTAGCAGTTTAATAATCTTCAAAGACTCTAATTAGATCATCGTCCATTTAGGTGAGCATGATGGTTCTTGCCATCAGATTATGTTTTTGAAATTTTTTTAATTTGATTACTTCTTGAGATGATTCGTCATTCATTTTTTCTATAGACATACTAAGGACATATTCCAGTCCTTCCAAAGTTAAAGTTAAGGGGATCCGCCTTTTCCAAACAGAAAAGTTGGTCTCATTTAGCTTATCTGTTTTCGCTAATTCGGAGGCACATACACGACTAGCCATTTTGTATTAACTAATTTTAATTTACTTAATTTATGGCAAGTCAGCATAAAGAAAACAATCAAAAGAAAATTCTTGTCAGAGTAAATAATTTTATTATTATTATTATTATTATTATTATTATTTAAACTAAATTTAAACAAGTATTTTTAAATTTAATAAGAGCAAGGTTTTTTTTGAAAATTAGAAATTTATTTAAGGTATTAAATGGGAAATATAACTTTTTTCAGTTATTTTTCAGAAATTTCAAACTCGAAAACCCTTTTTAGCAAATAAGTTTTTAAAAGTATGTGGGTTATAAAATACTTTATTTTAACCCTTTTTTTAATATATATAAAATATTCAGGGTCAAAGGGGTCTTTTTACCCCATCGGCCTATTTAAGGCCCGAACAAGGCACAACTGACTTAGATGCATCAGATTTTTCTCTCTCTTCTTTGTCGAAGTTTCAAACCAACTGAAGACTGCAGTGGTGATGTCGGCAGTTTCTGGCCAATTTTCGACTGTGATGACTGAAAGTGCAGTAGGATCGAGGCAACGAGCACTAGAGGGGGGGTGAATAGTGCTTTTTAAAATGTCTGCGGAATATAAACGTATTTTGCAATTTGAAAAGCAATCACACAAAGGAACACAAGATTTTATCCTGGTTCAGTCTTTCCCAACCTACATCCAGTCCCCAAGCAAAACCCGCTTGAGATTTCCACTATCAATCTTGTGTAACTACAAGATCATACAGACCAAATCCGGTCTCACTTCCAGTAACACTCCTACTGAAAGCAAACAACTCCTTTAAACCAAGGAGTCCTTCATTTTACAGAAAATAAGTAACAACTTACAATACAACCTATGAGCCTTTCTTTTGAATGCAAATGAGATGCAATTGGCTTTTGAGGTTGTTGAAATACTCTACTCACGAATTCACTATCTCTTAAAGGAATTTGAGTGAAAAACTGAAGTGAAAAATATCACGTGAGTGAGAAAATAAATACTTGAATGAATAGGAGTGAAAAGCAAGAAGTAATTCAATTAGATTTGATGTTTTTGAGTGTAGAATGCATTCATATTTATAATTGAAAGTTTTCATACGTTGAGGGTATGAAAGGGTGTCAAAACAGTCCATTTTGAATGATCAAAACGTTTGAAAAACGAAAAAACACGTCTTTTTGAAGTTTCAGGAAAAACGACAAAATTAGTCGGCTGGAACAGTAGTTAGTCGACTAATAGTTAATTATTAGTAGACTGACAGTTATCGTCGGTCGACTGATCTGTTAATCGAGCAATTTGAAAATCTGAACTTTTGAAACTTAGTCGACTAGAGATAAAATTAGTCGACTGATAATATCATCAGTAGACTGAAAAACATTTCAGTCGACTGCTGCTAAAATCTTCTGAAAAACATACATTCTGTCCGGTCGACTGATAAAAGCATTAGTCGACTGTTGCTAATTTTTCAGAAAACACATGTTCTGTTCAGTACACTGATAAAACCATTAGTCGTCTGCTGCTAATTTTTCAGAAAACAGATATTTTGTCCAGTCGACTGATAAAAACTTCGGTCGACTAACTTGACAAAAATAACTTTTTAGAAAATATGGCGCGAAAGGATTAGTCGACTGGTAAGTCTATTGGTCGACTAATAAACACAAAAATTTAAGAAAAGAGTTTTCTAAAAAGATTTTCAAGAGGGGTTCTTTTAGAAAAGTTTTTCTAAAGACTTTTTAGGTAAAATGCAACCTAAATATGCACTCTAAGTAAGGCTCTTACAAGAATCTAAGACTTTTAATGAATTTAACATTTGCACACTAGTCTTCAAAAATTCTTCATCGAATTCTTCAATGTCTTCATTGCCTTAGCTGAAATGCAGTTGATTTCACTTGCTCATCATCAAAACCTTGTACTTGAAGTATCATGTATGGCTTCATTGTCGTAACAATCTCCCCCTTTTTTATGATGACAAACTTAATCAAAGATGAAGCATTTAGATGCATAGATAGAGATTTTACTCCCCCTATCAATATGCTGCAAAACATTAAAAGTTAGCACATTTAAAGCACATATATCACATATTGATTGGTTTGCATTTCCATTCATCATTACTTCATGCATTTAAAAAAAAAATCATAAATGCAATTTCAATGCTTTCTTTTTCTCTTAATTTCGCAATTCTAATGCAAGAATAACGACAGAAATGCTATCTTTATTTTTTTCTCCCCCTTTGTCATAATAAAAAAGAATAAGGGCAGAAATAGCATAAGCAAAATGGAGATACAAGTTTAAAATATTACAACCCATAAAGTATCAAAGTTTAGTAAAGACAGATCATAAAGATCAGAAAAGTTGGTTGAGCAAATCCTTAATTGCAGTCACATCTTTCTGAATTGAAGAAAGTTGTTGAGTCATATCTTCACGAAAAGTGCGTTGATGTAGCTCCAATGCTTCCAGTCGCTGCAAAACTTCATCAATGTCTTGACTTGTAGAAAATTTCTTTCTTTTTGCATGAGATGAAGGTGTCGCAGAAGGTGAAGGTTCAGAAATTGATGGTTCAGTAGGATCAGATGGTTTAATTTGATCAACATTTAAAGGAGGCAGATATTTAATTTTCATTCTTTTAAAAATTGTTTGATCAAAGAACTCTTTTTGCTCAATATATTTTTCATTTGTTAAAGGAACTTTGAAATGTCTGAAAATACGAGTTAGAAGACAACCATAAGGAAGAAATGGTTTTTGTTTCCACAAATTTGTAAAATACATATTGGCCCAATTTACAAAAATATTTCCAAATAAAACATAAAGAGCCGTAGAAAGATCTGTGGAATAGTAATCAAAAGAACCAGTTTTAGGTAGAACATTGTGGGCAAGGATTCGTCCAGCAATGCCTGCACGAGTTTGAAGATTAGTATTTTTGAAAGGAGGGCAGTGAGGTGTACCTGGAAGTAGAATTTGTTCAAAAATTCTCTTATCATTCAGTTCAATAGTGTTGAAAAGAGTGTCTGAAGATGGAATTTCTAGGATTTCTCCAAGTAGTTTTGAATCAAACTCGATTTCAACATCACGAACAAGAGAGGACAGAACTTCAGTTTCATGATCGATATGTAAATTCGTATAAAACAAATGAATCAAAAAAGGATAGTGAAGGGTATCTGCACATGCATAAAAAAGATGTGAAATTCCTGGAAATAATTCTCTTATTTTGTAACGAAAAAACAGGTGAAACAGTACATTTCGGCCTGGTAAAATAGGTAGTGTAGAAATTGATCCAAATGTATCATATAAAAGAGGATTTCGGAGTAATCTGAGAGAAAATTCATGTCTTGAAGAAGGTGTAGGAGAAAAACCTAAACCTTTTGCAGATGCAGACTTCAAACGAGGCATGGTTAAAAAAAAAACAAAACAGATTTTCCAAAAAAAATGTCGGCTTCCAAACGATGTTCGGCAGAAGGAAAATGTTGTTCGGCGTTGTGAAACAGAAACAAAGGAAGATATGGTGGCTGACGACGAGTGTGAAGGCTGCCACAAGGGGATTCCGGCAATGACTGAAGATACACCGTCACGACAAGAGGGTTCCAGCGTGTTTTGAAGATGCTCCAGTTACTGCAAGAGGATTCTGGCGTTTCCCGGTCACGGCCAGAAGATTCCGGTGTCTCCCTGTCACGGCAAGAAAATCCCGATGAGGATAGGATCGAACAGTACTCTGAGGGTTTTTTGGAAGAGAGAGAGGAAAGAGAAAGAGGGTTTTCGTTTTAAGGGTTTCGTTTTTAAGAAAAACGAAAAGGTGTGAAAATAAAATGAAACGATGCCATTAAAAAAAAATGGGTGTTAAAAAGTATCCAAGGGGTATCGGGTCCCTTCAGTTAAAATTTTAAAAAAAAAAATAGTCGACTAAAACTTTATCGGTCGACTAAGAATGTGCGACTCATTCTAAACATCAGTCGACTAGAAATATATGGGTCGACTAATATGGTGTGATTCATTCTAAAATTTTAAAGCAACAGTCGACTAAAATTTTATCGGTCGACTAATATACTGCTATTTTGAGATTTTGTTCAAAAATCAGCATTTTTATAAATCCAAAAATGAGCAAATACCTAGTTCTCTCCTAATTCTCATAAAATCTTCATTTTTAAGAGGTTTAGTGAAGATATTGGCATGTTGTTCTTTAGTGGAAATAAAATTTAACGAAATATCTCCTTTTAACACATGATCTCTTAAGAAATCATGTCTAACTTCAATATGCTTAGTTCTTGAGTGCTGAACAGGATTTTTCGAAAGATTTATAGCACTAGTGATATTACAATAAATAGTTGTTGTGGAGTAATTCAAACCAAAATCTTTTAAGGTTTGTTTCATCCATAGTACTTGTGAACACGCTAAACTAGCTGCTATATATTCTGCTTCAGTTGTTGAGAGTGACACTGAATTTTGCTTTTTACTAAACCAAGAGACTAAGGAATTTCCTAAGAAATGACAAGTTCCACTAGTACTCTTGCGATCAGATTTACTTCCTGCAAAATCTGCATCACTATATGAAACTAAATCAAAGGAAGATGATTTTGGGTAAAATAAACCGAAATCTGAAGTATCTTTCAAATAACAAAAAATTTGTTTTACTGCAGTTAAATGAGATTCCTTTGGATTAGCTTGAAATCTTGCACACATACAAACACTAAACATAATATCAGGTCGACTAGCAGTTAAGTATAATAGAGATCCGATCATACCTCTGTAGAGCTTAGTATCTACACTTTTACCATTTTCATCTTTATCAAGAGAAGTAGTTGTACTCATAGGATTCCTTCTTGATTTCGATGAGTCCATCCCAAATCTCTTGAGAAGTTCTTTTGTATACTTAGCCTTATTGATGAAGATTCCTTCTTCAGTTTGCTTTATTTGAAGTCCAAGGAAGTAGTTTAATTCGCCCATCAAACTCATTTCAAACTCTTTCTGCATAGCTTTAGCAAATTCTTTACAAAGAGAATCATTAGTAGAACCAAATATTATGTCATCAACATAAATTTGCACAATAAGAACATCTGAATTAAGATTTTTAATAAATATAATGGAGTCTACCCAACCAATGGAAAAACCAGATTGTTCTAGAAAATTTTGTAGTCTTTCATACCACGCTCTTGGTGCTTGTTTAAGTCCGTACAAAGCTCTTTTTAATTTATAGACTTTTTCTGGATATTTCTCATTTTCAAAGGCTGGAGGTTGCTCTACATAAACTTCTTCATTGATGTGTCCATTTAAGAATGCACTCTTAACATCAATTTGATATAACTTGAAGTTCATGTAACTAGCAAAAGCAAGCATCATTTGAATTGACTCTAATCGAGCCACTGGTGCATAGGTTTCATCAAAATCTATGCTTTCTTAATTATAGCCTTGTGCTACTAGCCTTGCTTTGTTTCGAATGACTTCACCATTTTCGTCCAGCTTATTTCGGAAGACCCATCTTGTTCCAATTACCGGATGATCATTTGGTCTATCAACTAGATCCAAAACATCATTCTTAGTAAATTGATTAAGTTCTTCAGACATGGCCAAAAGCCAAAATACATCACCACAAGCCTCATTGATATTCCTTGGTTCTAGTTTAGATATGAAAGCAACATTTGCAATATGTTTTTCTAATTACCTTCTAGTTTGGACACCACTTTTTATTTCTCCAATAACTTGTTCATGTGGATGATTAAGAACTTCTTTCCAAACAGGTTGAAGATGAATATTTTCTTGATAAGTATTCTCTATCAAGGGTTCTTCTTGAAGTATTACTTCTTCTCCTTCGCTTAGAGGTATAACCTGCTCACAATTCTCATCAAATGCAACATGTAAAGATTCTTCAATGCAAGATGTTCTTTTATTGAAAATACGATAAGCTTTACTTCTAGAAGAATATCCAAGAAATATTGATTCATCTAATTTTGAATCAAACTTATCAAGATTATCTTTGGTATTTAACAAGAAACATTTACTACCAAAAATTTTGAAATATGAGATCTTTGGTATATGATCATAATACAATTCAAAACATGTTTTATGTAAGATTGGTCGAATAAGAACACAGTTTAAAACATAACATGCTGTATTTATTGCTTCAACCCAAAAGTATTTTGGTAAATTTTTATCTTGAAGCATGGTTCTAGCACATTCTTGCAAAGTTCTATTCTTTCTTTCAACAACTCAATTTTGTGGAGCCGCTCTAGGAAAAGCAAAGTTGTGAGATATACCATGTAAATCACAAAACTTTAGAAAAGATTCATTTTCAAATTCACCACCATGGTTAATACGAATTTTAATTATAGATGTAGATTTTTCATTTGTAATTCTTCTACAAAGTTTAGAAAATTCCGAAAAAGCATCATTTTTGCTTTTTAGAAAAATCACCCATGTAAACCAAGAATAATCATTTACTATAACAAAAGCATACTTGCTACCATTCAAACTTTGAATTCTAGATGGTCCAAATAGATCTAAATGTAAAAGTTCAAGAGGACATTTTGTTGAAACTATATCTTTTGCTTTAAAAGAACTCTTGATTTGTTTACCTCTTTGGCAAGCATCACATAAGTGATCTTTCTTATATGGTATTCTAGGTAGGCCTCTTACACGATCATTCTTGGATAACTTTGAAATAATTTTACAGTTAACATGTCCAAGTCTCTTGTGCCATAACCATTGAATTTCATTTGAAACAATAAGACATTTTTCATTAAAAATGGGTAACTCATCTAGATATAGTTCATACACATTGTTTCTTCTTTTACCTTTTAAAATGATCTTTTTAGATTGAAAATCAGAAATTAAGCATAAATCATTTTCAAAAGAAACATGAAAACCTTTATCACATAATTGACTAATAGATAATAAATTATGCATTAAACCATCTACTAAAAGAACATTTTCTATCAAGGGAAATTTTGGATTACCAATATTACCAATACCTATTACTTTTTCCTTGTTATTGTCACCAAAGGTGACAACTCCTCCATCCTTACTTTGGAGGGTGAAAAATAACTCCGGCCTTCCAGTCATATGTTTGGAACAACCGCTGTTCAATCCATTTGCTCCTTATTTTGTGTACCTACAACAAAATTAGAAGACAAAGCATTTGACCCCTTTCTATTTTTGGGTCCATGAGAGTTAGTCTTAGGAATCCATATCCATTTGGATTTTGGTTTCCTTTGATAATAAATATTCTTTCTATAAAAAGATTTAGCATTTCTAGAATAATCATGTCTAGCTTATAAGCATTATAAGTTCCATGATTAGATGCATTTCTATTAGAATTAGAAAGTTTAGTTCTATGAACAAATGGTTGAGAATAATGTCTTTGATTCTTCACCACACAGTTTGGTCTATTTTGAGTATCAAAGAAGCTATATCTCAATCCGGTTTTATTAACCGAGCATCTTTGAGAACCAAGAAGTCTTTATAGATTCTCTTGACCATTTGTGAATTTGGTCACTATAGAAAGAAGATCATTTGATTTTTCTTTTAGACTAGTTATTTCTTTTTGTAAGAGATTGGTTCTAATTCCAATTTCTTTTATCTCAAATGCTTGGCAAGAGTTTTCCTTCTTGAGATCTTCTATCTCTTGAAGTAACACTTTGTTTTGAGAGTCAAGAGTTAAATTTTCAGTTTTTAACTCCTTGTTTTTAGAACTTAGACTTTTAAATTTAGCATATAAATCATTAAATGCTTCTAATAACTCATCATAGTCGAATTGACTTACCAAATCTTCTTGTGCTACAAAACACATGTTGGTGACTGCTTCATTTGATTCTTCATCGGAAGAGGAGTCACTATCATCCCAACATGCTTGAAATGCCTTTTTCTTCTTGAATTGGTCCTTGGGCTTGATTTTGAGAAGATGACAATCTTTCTTGATATGTCCAGCATTTTTGCAATTAAAATACTTGACTTCAATGGGATTGGAAGAATCTGCTTTCTTTACCTTTCTTTGAAATCTTCCCTTTTTGATGAATCTTCTGAATTGCCTTGTAATGAGGGCAATATCTTCATCTTCATCTTCTTCTTAATTTTTTGAGTCAAAAGTAGCCTTAAAAGCAAGAGATTTCTTCTTAGGCTCTTCTTCTTGTCTGTCTTGAAGTTGAACTTCATATGCCATAAGGTTACCAACTAAATCTTCAAGAGTGAGAGTGTTAAGATCATTTACCTCTTCAATAGCAGTGGTTTTTCTCTCCCATTCAGAAGTTAAACACCTTAGGATCTTTCTGACTAAATCCACTTGTGAATATTCTTTTCCAAGGGATTTCAGAGTGTTCGTTATATCGGTCATTCTTGTTACCATGTCTGATATAGATTCATTTTGCTTCATTTTAAACAATTCAAATTTATGAACTAAAGAAGCAATTTTGGATTTCTTTACCTTTGACGTACCTTCGTGAGTCACGAGAAGAGTATGTCAGATTTCATTTGCTGTAGAGCATTGAGAAATGCAATTGAATTCTACCTTGTCAACGCCACAATATAATGCATTCATCGCCTTGGCATTCAGTGAAGCGATTTCCTTTTCTTTATCGGTCCATTGGCTAAAATCAGTTGATGGAGTTTCGTATTTCTCTGAAACAACTCTCCAAATATCGAGATCCATGGATTGCAAGAATATTGTCATTCTCACTTTCCAGTATCCATAGTTTGTTCCGTCGAAGAGAGGAAGACTGTGATCATCGCAAAAATTTTTCCTCTCTGGTATTTCTCTCTCTTCCTTCTCTTTTCCTTTCCAACCTCTTATTTTGCTCCTTTTTGAAGGAAGAAAGATAGAAGATAGAAAGAAAGAGAGAAGAGAAAAAAAGAGAAAAGAATGAGAGAAAACTCTTTTGCGGGTCTCACTTGACCTTAATTTTGAAAATATTTTGAAATAACTCGCCTCCGTTTTGAAATATTTGCGGGAAAACTGGGAGACAGGATCCGCTCGTCGGTACGAGGTTCAACCGTTCCTGGCGCCTTTACCAGGGGTAATCGAACCAAGGGTCGAATTAATGCCTTTTGCTTTGCTAAGAAATTATCTAAGAAATTATTCTAATTCTAGATGCACAAAAAATCATGCTTGTGCGAAATGCAAAGATGTATGCTCTTTTTGAAAATGTTTTGAAGAATTCCCAAGTGTTTCTAAGATGAATCTGATAAAGTGAAGAAATGATTTCTAACTTAGAACTTAAGATTTAAAGTTCTAAGTTTTTAGAATAATCAGAGCTTAGGAAAATGAATTTGGATCTTGAGAGAAATGATCTTGAAACTGAGAAAAAGAGAGAAGAAAGGAAATTTCAAAGTCATAAATGGACTTTGAATTTGCAAGTTTGAACTTGGATGAATATTTGGAATGGAATTGAATTCTAACTTTGAAGTTTTGAAATTAGAAGGAAATGTGGGAAATCTAAAATGAATTGAGCAATAGAATTGTTTTGAAAGTTGGAATTTCATGGAATTTGAATCCAAAGTTAAGATTTGAGTTGAGATTCGAATTTGAATTCTGGATTTTAGAATCTGGAAATAGGAATGGGATTTGAAATCTAAAATGACAATGGAATCAAGATAGTATTTGGATCTGAGATTTTGAATGGAATTGGATTCAGGATTTAGAATCTAAGATGAAGTTTGGATCTGAAGTCTAAGATCCAAGATAGAATTAGATTTTGGACCCTAAAATGGAGTTGGATCTGAAATCTGAGATCCAAAGTAGAATGGGATTCTGGATCCTAAATGGAATTTGGATCTGTAATCCGAGATCCAAAGTAGAATTGGTTTTTGGATCCTAAGGTGGATTTGGATCTGAAGTCTGAAATCCAAAGTAGAATTGGGTTCTGGATCCTAGAATGGATTTAGATCTAAATCTGAGATCCAAAATAGAATGTGGATCTAAGGTCTGAGATCCAAAGGGGAAGTTGGATTCATACTTGGAAATCAGGATCCAAGTTGAGATTTAGGATTTAACTTTGGATTCGGATTATGAAGAGTCCAAATAGGACCTTTAAAGATGGATTTGGGTTTTAGAAACCCAAATTTAAAATTGAGATTCAAATCCAAACCTTGATTGAAGATAAGGGGATGAACTTGATTTTGAAATCAGAAGATAACTTCAAAGTTAATTTGAACTTTTGAATTTTGAATTTTGATTTGAGGTGGAAATTTGAAGTTTGAATATAAAATGATTTTGGAATTTCAAAATTAAATTGGACTTTGAAATTGAATTTTGAATCTTTGAAATGAGATAGAATTGGATTTGGATAAGATTTGATTTAAGAAGAAGAATCACTTGGAATTTTGAAAAGGAAGTTTTGAAAATATGATGCAATTCTATCCTATATGATGAATGAATTTGAATAAGTTTGAAATTAGAATTTGAAAAGCTATTTCATTCTTTAAATGAATTAAAATAAGATTGAAAATATAATACATCCTTGACTATGGTCATTGAATGTATTATATGATAATCTATATTTAAATTCAAAAGAAGAATAAAATACATTTTTAGTGCTTTTATAGAATTTAAAATGAAATTAACTCTCAATATACCCTGACTATGGCCATTGGTATATATTTTGTGTTTAATTTTAAGTTAAATTCTGATAAAAGAGTAAAATATTTTAGGAAAAATATGATGAATTTTGAAAATGGATCTAGTGTGGATCCAATGTTATTTTGTAAAAGATAAAAATGCTAAGTTTTGTCCACACCCTGACTATGGCCATTGATGTGGATCATCAACTTAACATCCATTACCTCTTACGAAATGGTGCACGTGTCATTCGTGTTTCACCATTGTGAGAATTGGAGAAATGAAGAAAAAAATGCATGAACAACAAGTAATTCAATGATATTTACAATGCTCATCCATTCTACCTAAAGCAGGAAATGTAAATTCTTATTCGAATCTAACTATTACATCATAGATAAAATGGAATTTACAAGAAATAATAGCCTTTTCCATATGTTTCCTGCAAAACATTTAGAGTTAGTATGAAAGGAAAAGAAAGATTGTATATCTCAAACATACCAAATATGAGATACTCATATGCCACGATATTTAAGATCTGAAGTGAGGAAGGATGAAAAATGATATGTATCTACATGCATCCATGCATATATATATATATATATATATATATATATATATATATATATATATATATATATATATATATATATATATATATATATATATATATATCTATATACGTATATATATATATGAATATAGGTAAGATAGTGAATGTGAAGAATTAACAGGGTGGATGATATGGAGATGTCAAAATGTATGTACAGCAAAGAAGTGCTATGATGGTTTCAAAACAGTGGGCAACATGTAGATAGTGCAGTGATTAAAAAGTATATAAAGGGGCGTACATAGGTGGCGAATGTAAGTGTGCTGAAACGTGGATGGTTAGAGAATATACAACAGAAAATGAAGTGTGTAGTGAAGCAAATGTTGGTGAAGTATTTATACAAATGCCACTATTAGAATAGGGATATGCTGTATGGAGGATGAAATGAGTGTGGCTGCTGGGACTATATGATGGCTGCGTTGATGGAATGAAATGATATGAGTGTTGGGAGGGCTATATGTGACAGTGGTTGCAAAGACATTGATAAATAAAATTACAAGTTCAATCCTAAAATGTGCCTTCACCAATCATTGCAACCGCAGCTATGACATAGTGAACATGATGTGTCATGGGAAGTGTGATGGAATGTGCAGATGACAGGTGATATTATGTGCATAGGTAACGCTATAGCAGCAGGATGATCATATACAAGAGATCGAGCTTTTGTAAGGTCAAATTAATGACTTTCTCTCTTCCTCTGATAGCAATGGATTAATAGACTCTTTTTCCTGGCAGCACCAACTTAACTGCAGCGAAACAACTTTCATCCAAAAGGGTTATTGCAGCAACTGGAGACTTAATCAGCAAATGGTTATGTCCAGATAATTTGCAGAAAATGCAGATGGGGTGCAGCAGGTGATACCTGAACAGAGGAAATTCTTTTGCTGGGAACCTTATGCCTATTTGCGGCTTCTATGTTTTCGTGGTGATGAAACCTCTACACCTTCTGACGAGAGTCAAATGAACCACTGGGGATATTGATGTTTTGATAGGAGGTCTCTGAAAAGTCTGCAGTCACCTGAGGGCTGAGAGGATCAACAGCGAAGTTCTGAGAATTCTTAACCTGAAACTGCTTAGTTGATGACTGGTAATCTGTACCACTAAGAAGGTCCACCTTGGGATTTAATCCTGGTGGGAGGGAAGGGACTGAAACAGTTCCTGGTGGTACAGGAAACGATAATTGCTGTGGGCTGAAGAGTAAGGAAATGCAGAAATGAAGATGTGTGATAGCTAAGAGTGCAGCACCAATGCTCTGAATACTATAGACAATGATCCCAGTTCTACCACTGGGCATCAGGAGCCGAACCTTTGCTGGCAACTCTTTTACTAGAAGCATTTTACACAAGGTGATTTCTCCATGTTCTCAACTTTGTGAGTCCCTGTCATCAATCAGGTGGTTATGACAACATAATCACCAGCATGGGTTGCTGAGAGATTCCTACATTCTCTGTAACTGATGGGGTGCATAATGACAACACCTATGCAAAATGGGAAGTGAGGCAAAGGTTGGAGACTTGCAATGAAGAACCATGTAGCCGGGTATTGAATGGGAATGCTAATGGAGTAGATTATACCGATGATGTGATGATACTTTGACAGGTCTTTCAAAGTGACAGGTGATATCTAAATACCATGCTTCAAGGTATAATGAGAATGATGATGAATACAGTGCATCAACAGGGACTTAAAAGAGAGTGATAATGATATACATATGCTGAAAGAAAAATATTTGAAACATAGCCTCAATCTAGCCCTGATTTATTCTAAACCACATCTTTGACAATCATGTCATTCTGATATTTGCCCTATTGTTCCAGGACTGCTTGAACTGATCATGGATTCCTGCGAAAGCAACAGTCATGTAAGCGACAATAAACAATATATATATATATATATATATATATATATATATATATATATATATATATATATATATATATATATATATATATATATATATATATATATGTGGTGCATTGCTCAGCCTGAGCCATACGCGTATACCTAGCTAGATGGGGTCAAATTGAATTTCTGCAACGGTGTGATTCATGTTGATTGTCAAGACTGAATACTTAGCAGGGGATAGATCATACTTAAGATGCACAGTGATTGGTAATTGTGTTTCATGCAAACATTACTCCATGAGCACAGGCCATGAACCGTTATACCCTGCTCCATCGCTAAACCCTTCAGAAATGTGAGTCATAGGGATGCTATGAGACTCATTCTTGATACTCAGTAAATTTCAGACAGAAGCTACTACTGACCACAGATATGTAAGATGAATGTGTAACTTAAGATTAGAATTTAAAGATGAACTAACAACTAGAAATCGATGGTATTAGCAGGAGATTATATGTGATAAATGATTGAGCCATAGACAAGGGATAAGAAAAATAATATAACTAGGCAATTTAAGATCACCAGAAAGATAATAACGACAGAGGAAAAAGAAGACCATCATAATGAAATAAATAAACCAGGGTTAGAGAAAAAAAAATGAAATCAAGTAAAGTAGTAAATGATTGAATGAGTGAACGGCTGGGCCAATGGTTTTAACACAATTGATTTTCCAGCCTATGAAGAACAGATGCCTACTGGAGTTCTGGTTTATCTGTAATGACAGTATTGTCATAGAAAATCCCTTCATTATCATCTGGTTGAAACGTTACATACTGGTGTATTGGCTTCAACAAATTATTCGTGTGCCATCACGACTACATCAACAACACCGAATTTTGATGCTTCCTGCGAGAAGCAGATTAAGGTGAAAAGGCTGAAAACGGGGACAGAGCCTCCTTTGGGTAAGCTCCGTTCCATTTCTCACTTGACGAGATCAATGAACCCAACCACTATGGGATCCAACACTACCCAAACTCTTTTGATCCAGCAACATTCAATAGTTCTTCACTTGTTATAATAACCGTGACTATCAACCTCCAAGCATCCTTGCGTGATACAGTAAAAGGGAATTGCTTCATTATATTTTTTTTAGACAAGTCTATAAAGAGGCTGAAGATGTCGAGTGTAGCAGGGATAGACAGGGTGATATGATGAAGTGAAGAGGATCAAAAAGATGTTACGAAATGACACATGAAGGGGAAATTGACAAAATCCATAGCAGTCACCCAGATATCATAATCCTTATAAGCATGAAATAGCAAATTGAGAGATTCAAAGACCAGCAAAGTGTGAACACCCCAAATTTTTCAAAATCTTTTAAATATTCCCTTCTTGCCCCTAAATTCATTTTTGAGCAAATGAATCATTTTTTTTAAGTCTAAATTCCAGTTCATTTCTCAAGTTTTATTGAAATTAAATTCATTTTATATGTATAAATTGATTTCAGATCTGGATCCATTGTCCAGATCCAAAATTGAGTCTCATTGTCCAATTTTCAAAAAAATACCAAAAATAGTTTTAAAATAGTTCGGACAGTCCATCCGGCATCCGTTTGGATCTATCATGTTGTATTTCTCGATTCGAGTGTCAAAACTCAAACATTTTCTCAAAACTCAGGTCCAAACCCATTTTCTAAAGAAATTTCCTCAAAATAGCCTTGAAAACCTTCTTTTTGTAAATATTTCTCAAAAATACAAAAAAATTAGTTTAAATCCTTGTTTTGCCTTACATTTTAGGATTTTGTATTTCCCAAAATACAAAAAAATAAAAATATTCAGAAAAGAACAAAAAAAAATCAAAAATAAATGAAGAAAATTGCAAAATGGTTTTAGAAAACCCGTTTTTTTTTAAATCTTTTTATAAGAAGACCTCTTTTGGAAAATGCAAAATTAAATAGTCGAGTTAGGGTTTTTGAGGGGGGGGGGGATCCTTTCAAGTTTTTTCTCGAGTTTGTTTCTCTCTCTCAGCCGCCCTCCTTCCCTCTCCATGGCCGAACCCTCCTCCGCAAGCCACCCATCCACAACCTCCACCTTCCATCGCCCTCCATCTTCAACAGATTCCTTCTCGAATCCTCCTTCTTCCTCCTTAAAAAGGGACTCAAGAAACCCTTCCTCCGGACCGCTTCTTCACCTCCCCATTGGCATCTTCTTCTTCAATCCACCCGTTATCACCCCACCATTATCTCTCTGTTACTTCTTCTCCCCTCTTCCTCCTTCTCTCCCTGAGGGCTTCCCCTTTGAACCACTGCTCATCCCCGACTCCCTCCAAGTTCGCCCATTGCTCTCGCATACCCATCGATTTCATCCATCTTACAGCAGCTTCTACCCTTGGCCCAACATTCCTTCATCAAGTTTCCTCTCCTTCTCTCTTCGTTGGAAAAGATTTTCAGAAGAAAAGCAAAAGGGAAGCTCTCTCCATCTCCAAGATATCCTGCGAGATCAAGGTAAGAGTTTCTTCTCTTTTCTCTTTTTGTTTTCTAATCTCCCCCTGATTCTCTTTTTAATCTTATTTCCTTGACGCACCATAGATTGTGTTGTGCTGCTGGTAGCAATTTCAACACAATCCCGTGCAACAATAACGAAATGGAATCGTTCCAACATCACCTTAGATTCATATATATACATATATATATAATTTTTTCTTTTCCACCTTCTCCGATTACATTTTTTTTTAATTTTTCAGTAGTACATTCCATTGGCTTCTATTTGTAGCATTTCATTCATCCTAATATCTGTCTTACGCATTTATTCTTCTGCTTTAATGCAAGATGCTCTGCATCTCGATTTTTTTATTGTGCATGCTTTCTAATTTCTCTTGCAAATTATGTTATTTCTATCATTTTGTTAATGATGTTCTGTCATTTCTAAGGAGTTTTGCATCTCATGCACATCACATTCCCTCTATCCCCATTCCATTTTGTGATTCATTGACATTTATGTCTTCCCCCTTTGATCTTTTTGCTGCAGCAATGAATCCAATCTGCTATAAGGATCCATTTGCCATGGAATCTTGTAAACTCTGCATAATTTACATATCATAGACTATCTGTATATTGCGTTTGTTCTTTGCATATCAGTTATTTGTACAAATATGTTGGAGTCTGCATCCACCCTTGGAGAAAGAAACATCATGTGCCCTGTTAGAAGGTTTTGCTGTAAAAAAAAAAAAAGAAGCAAATGGTTAATGACCGTTTATCAAAAAGGGGCTCGATTCATTCTAGCAATGCCCAATAATGTGATCACCCATTGTCTGATCAATATTGATTGGATCAAAATCCTTTTGGCAAAAGGAAAGGAACACAATCTGGAAATACATAAATCTGGGATGCCAAGACTGAGTGAAGGCCTTCCAATAGAGGTTATGATTAACATTTTATATTGGATATACCTAAAGATACGAAAGTGGGGTATGCCTCTCAACCAATCTCCTTTTATCAGTATATTAATACCAATTTTGGTTGTGAGAATGTTAAGCTAAATCCATGGGGTATAGATTTTAATTTGACCTTAAAATAACCCTTGTTGGTATATATTTGAAACGTGAGGTACACTTAAACTGAAAATTTTGCTGAAGCAACAAATATAGTTCATCTTCTTATCAAGATCGACAAGCCTGCTACTTGCCTATGAGGATAATGCTTGAAACTGGGCCTTCCGTTCCTCGATGAGAGGAATTAAGATGGTGGATCTCCTGCTGTTTTCCTCTGTTCCAGGGACAAAATCTCCCAAAGATAAAAAGATAAAAGGGTTTGGTCATACCATCTCGCTATCAGCTTATGCATCATGGGGTCTTGGTGATAGTCCAGAAAATCACCAAATTTCTTTTATTTGGTTTGCAAGATTTTTAGATGACAATTGAGAATTTACATTGGTTTTTTTTTTTTTTTTTTTTACAGGAAAAATTGAGTATAAATCCATTTAATGGTGAGAGCTTTAGTTACATTATCTTGTAAATAAGAGATTTTTTTTTAAGCGTTGATTTGATTGGGCATGAATCAGCTTGAAGATATGACTTCCTGGAGGCCTGTTTGCATCTGTTATATCTGCAATATGGCTCCATCTGCTACACTCCAGTATGCTTCCAACATATATTGTTGTGGAGTAAATTTTTTTTTTTTTTTGCTGCTGATACAGAGTCTGTAACAGAAATGATTAGTTCCCGGTTAGCTTTGCATAGCTATACAACTGCTGACATAGAATCCAGCGATGGCAATGTTTGAGTCAAGGTACAAAGAGGAATCATCAATTGCCAAATCATCGCATATATCTCAATTCAGGAGGTTATTTTTTTTAGAAGGGTCGTACTGCGGTATCATCAACAAAGATGAAAGAGTTGGTGGAAATTATTGAAGGAGATCATCACTAATGCTCGTAATTGATGGTGCCATCCTTGTTTGTATAATGGCCAGTGATCCGGAAAATGTGCTTTTAATTTAGCAATTTTTAATTGCCTATTACTAACATCTTTTGTCTTGGATCATTATTTTCATATCTCCTGTTTACAATAGCATATGCTCTCTCTCTCTCTCTCTCTCTCTCTATCTCTTCAAGCCTCCCTGGTGAGTATATGATTCAATACATTTGGAAACTGTTAATTTGGGAATATAGTAGATACTGACTTGGCTACTTGTTTCTTTGTAGGAGTATTTGATTACTCTCAGATATTGCGCATTTATCAGTTAAGTATCTAAGGTCGCCCCTGAAAATTTAATTTAATTTAATTTTTTTTTTCTCTTTTGCTATAAGATGTTGAGTTTCGGTAGTCTCATCCTTCTTTCTTTCTGTGCACAAATGACTCTCCATACACAGCTAGGAAATTATGTTTGCCCTTAACAGGTGTTACTTAGAGTATGGCAATTATCCTAGTATTTTCTGAATGATACCTGAAAGATGATGTTCCACATAAGGATACAAATCTGATGACAACTTTGCCACAAATTTGCTCAGGACTAGTTGGTCAGTACCTCAAAACTAGCCTAAACCATGTTCGGGTCACTAATAAATTCAGGCACTTTAAAGATAATAGTCATTAGTATGTTGAATCAGGAAGGTATATAGGCGTGTTGGTCCAAAGCATTATCAGTATGCATAGACCTAAGGTCAGATCACTATTTGACTGCAAGAGGAAACTTTTTTTTTTTTTAGTGATGGTGTTGTAAATCAGTGACTGACTATATAAACATGTCATTCGCAACCAAGAGAATTTGGCTGTGATAAATCTCGGTTCTTTGATACGTTAAATATTCCTATCTTAATAAACCAACAGGCTGGGATTTCTTTATAAACTCCCTGTGAGGTAGCAGTCCATTACTGTATGGCTGGGACTATTGAACCAATTAAAGGTGGGACCAATAACTTGACATTGGTTGTAGCCAATGGGGCCAATAATGTATCAATGACATAGATAGCTGGTGTTAGAGTCAGAATATACATACCTCTTCATGAAACCACACTGCGTGTTCATTACAGGTTGTAGTCAGTCTGCATATAGGTATATCATCAAAAAGCATTGAACCCTGTATAGGAGTGAGGCTGTTACGTTTCACAGTAGTCTATCTCGAATCATCCTGGCTCTTGACTTCACCTATTATACATACCTTTCTCATTTAGCATGAGCCTAGCACCTTACATTAGGATCAATACAAATCGCATATAATTTTGCTTTCAATAAAACATCTTTTTCCATATTGAGCTAACTCATTTCTTTGTAGGGAAGTCGTGGAAAACTTATACTGTTTTCTTAGACTAGAGATGTCATTATTTCAAATTTCAAGGATTGTAACAACTTAGATATAAATAGGAAATTCAAATTTCCAGCTTTTAGATAGAATGAATGAGCATCGTAAATATCATGGAATTCTTATTCTTCATGCATTTTTCCTTTATTTCTCAAAATCTCACAATGGTGAAGCACGAATGGCACGTGCACCATTTCGTAAGAGGTAAATCAATCCTAAGTTGATGATCCATATCAATGGCCATAGTCAGGGTATGGACAAAACTTAGTATTTTTATCTTTTACGAAATAACACTGGATCCACACTGGATCCGTCTTCAAAATTCATCATATTTTCCTTAAATATTTCCTTCTTTTATTAGAGTTTAACTTAGAATTAATTCAATATATATACCAATGGCCATAGTCAGGGTATATTGAGAGTTAATTTCATTTTAAATTCTATAAAAGCACCAAATGTGTTTCATTCTTCACCTGAATTTAAATATAGATTATTATATAATACATTCAATGACCATAGTCAAGGATGTATTATATCTTCAATCTTATTTTAATTCATTTAAAGAATGGAATAGCTTTTCAAAAATTAAAAATCAAAAATTTAAATTCATTCATCATTTAGACAGATTTGCATCATATTTCTAAATTCTTTTTCATAAAATCCAAGTAGTTATTTCTTTTCTCAGATCAAATCCTATTTATAAATTCAAATTCAATTCTATTTTCAAGAATTCAATTTCAAAGTCCCATTTGACTTTGAAACTTCAGAATCATCTTGTATTTCAAATTCCTAAAAATCTAATTCAACTTTGAAATGCATCTGTATTCAATTTCTAAAAATTCATTTTCCAAGTTCAAATTAAACTTGGAAGTTCTTGATTCATCTCCTGAATTTAACTCCAAATCCATTTTAGGGTCCAGGATTCAAACATTCATATCGGATCTCAGATTTCAAGATCCAATTCCCCTTTAGGATCCAGAACCTAATTCTACTTTGGATCTTAGATTACAGATCCAATTCCATCTTAGGATCCAGAACCCAAGTCTACATTGGATCTCAGACTTCAGATCCAAAACCATCTTAGGATCCAGAATCCAACTTTCACTTTGGATCTTAGACTTCAGATCCAATTCTTCTTTAGGATTCAGACTCCAATTTCACTTTGGATCTTAGACTTCAGATCCAATTCCTCTTTAGGATCAAGAACCCCATTCTACATTTGGATCTCAGACTTCGGATCCAAATCCATCTTAGGATCCAGAACCCAATTTTACATTAGATCTCAGATCCCGAATCTTAAGTCCATTTTGAGATCCAATTCAATTTCAAAATCTAGATTTCAAATCCAAGTCAATTTCCAGATCTCATCTGAGTTCCCTAAATCCATTTTCTATTCCTAAATGCCATTTGATTTTCTCAGTCCATTCCAATTTCAAACTTCAAAATCTAAATTCAATTCCATCTCAAGTATTCATTTTCTTTTCTAAATTCAAAATCCAAATTCAAAATCAATTTTTTGAAACTTCATTTTATTTCAAAGCTTCAAGTCATTCTCATTTATTCTTCCAAATTCTGATTTATTTCAAAAACTTAGAACTTCTCTGATATATCTCAAGTTCTAAGTTAGATTCAATCAGTTCTTCACTCCCTTATCAAGTTTATCTCAGAAATACTTGGAAATTTCTAAATCAATTTTCAAAAGAGCATACATCCTTGCATTGCACAAGCATGATTCTTTGTGCATTTAGAGTTAGGATAAATTCTTAGATTGTATTTAGGCAAAGCAAAAGGCATAGATTCGATCCTTGGTTCGATTACCCCTGGTAAAGGCGCCAGGAACGGTCGAACCTCGTACCGATGAGCGAATCTCGTCTCTCCAATTTTCCCGCAATATATTTCAAAACGGAGGCGAGTTATTTTCTAAATATTTTCAAATAAAGGTCAAGTGAAAACTCGCAAAATAGTTCCTCCTCTTCTCTCTTTCTTTCTTTCTTTTCTCTTCTCTCTTTCTTTTCTTTCTTTTTATCCTTCTCCCTTCAAAAAGGAGGAGAATAGAGGTTAGAAAAGGAAAAGAGAAGGAAGAGAGAGAAACCGCCAAGAGAGGAAAAATTTTGCGATGATCACACAAAGACGATCAATGGGGAAATTAATTGTTGAAATATAATCGAAAATTGAATATTCCCTAGGAAATAAAAAAAATGATGTTGGAAGTGATTCCTTTTTGTTAATATGGCATTGAGATAGTTTGATCTGCTATAAGCAGATCCGTCCTACCCCAGATGCTTTGGTGAGATATTAAAACGGGAGGAAGAAGTAAACAAAAAGAAAGAAGGAAATTATAATAATAAAAAAAAATTAAAGAAGACGTAGCAATGAAAACGATGATGCAGGAGAGGAGAAGGGAATTCTGCTTACCTTGATCCCACTGCGGAAATGGCCCTTTTCTCTTGATTTGTACCGGGAAGCTAAGAGACGGCTGGAGCTCTATGGTAGAATTCACTTCAGAAGGTGGATAAGAAAGAGGCGCGTTCCCAAGGATGAATGCTCGATATAGGGAATCGATGGACGATTGAAGGGGGATCCCGAATCGAGGATGAAGGAGGATCATTTCTGGGAAGAAGAACACAATGAAGTAGATGGGTTACTATGGATTTTTGCAGAGAAGCTCTCAGCGACGAAGATGCTGATGATGGGCGAAGTAGAGGGATTGCAAGAAAAGGATGGATACCCTACAGAAGCGATGGAGACTCATTCTTAAAGGGAAACAGAGGGTTCGGGAGGAAGAATTGGTTGAAGATCGAAGGCTGAGAGAGGGGGAGGCCGTTTGCAGATCTGCGATGGAGAGAGGAGAGGGCCGTTTGAAAGTTTTCCTTTTTCAAAAAGGAGGTTCCCCTTTTAATAAATTTTTAAAAGATGGTTTTAAGAAATGAGCTTTTTGGCAAAAAATGGCTTCAAAAGCTTGAAAATCATCCGTTTTCTTTGTAGCTTTTCTCGATTTTTTTTTGTTTTTATGTTATTTTTCTATTTTTTTTGTATTTTTAGAATAAAAACCCTAAAGTTTTACGAGAAATCAAAGGTTAAAACTGATTTTTTTGGTATTTTTGTAAAATATTTACAAAAGGGGATTTTTCTGAGAATTAAAAGCTATTTTTGGGGAAATGTCTTCAGAAATGGGTTTTGATCTGGATTTTTGGAGGAAATATGGATTTAAAGTGCTGGATTCGGATCCAGAATTAATTTCAAATATAGCTTTATGGAATTTAATTCAGAGAATCTAAAGAAATAACTTGATTTTCTCAGAAAACGGGGTTAGGGGCAAAAAGGTCATTTTTACAAAACTTTGAAAAATTTGGGGTGTTCACAGATGCCCCTCTTTGTTACTAAGCCGGTTGAAAGCCGAGCTTAGTGGCAAAGACAACACTCCAAATTTTGAAAATGCCCCAGTCAGTAGGTCTGAACTGGGTGTGGAAGAATTATTTTGAAAATATGGCTTTTTAGGCTTGAAACCTTATCCTGAATGGTTTCGGGGGGATGAAATCCTCGAAAATGATATGATTGAGTAAAGAATGAGGAAATCGTGATGGGACTTTGGACGAAAATCCCGAAATGGTGGGAAATGAGAATTTTGATCAGGTCTCATGGATGAGACAAGATACTCTTTTTGGAATGATTCAGGTTTAGCCCTTAACCTGGATGGGACGAAGATATATCAAAAAGTGTTTTGAATGAGGAAAGGAGTACATGAGAACCTTGATGGGACATTTTGAAAAATGCCTCGTGAAATGAAGCTCAAGTAGGATTCTATCCTGGATGGATATACAAAGCATAGATTCCTTGATGGGAAGAGCCATAATGGGACTGGGAGAAATCATCTCGTAAAAACGAGGAACTTTGTAGGAACAAGACTCAGGTTTAACCCAAACCTGCAAGGAAGATACCTCGCGAAGCGAGGTTCTGGGTTAACTCTTAACCTGGACAGGAAATCTACCATACAGGTTTCTCAAATGAAGAAACCATAATGGGACCTTCGGAACTTGGACGAACAAAATCCGAAAGGGATTTGCGAAAGGAGAAATATAGGGTTCTTAAAGCTTGGAAAAAGGAATGATTTTGGGTGTCTCATTTGCTGAGACTGAAATAGCTTTTTGAAATCAAATGGCCTCTCGCAGAAAATTCAGGTTTTGACCCTTAACCTGAGTGGGAACACCATACGGAATCCTTGATTGAAGAAACCATGATGGGACAGGAAGAGATACTTCAACTGAATGAGGCAACTCTTCTGGAAGATATAAACAACGCTAGGTTGCATCAAAATAGATTTTGAATGTTTATTTCATTCTTGAAATTGCTAGAGAGATTTTGCCAATGAGATAAAATTGTAGCTGATTCAAATGCTTGGAAATGTGCACGTATGTGCAAAAGATATTCCCTCTTTTACCTAGAGTATTTTCCCCAAATGAGGTTAAACCCTCAGTTCTAAGAGTCAGTTTCAAATTTTTAGCACTGATGATTTTCTTCAAGGAAGCTATCAATTTCCCTGATATGAGAATAGAAGAAATATTCTTAATTTCATAAAAGCAAGTAATGAAAAGATATTGATAAAAGAATTTTGCGTGAGAAAAGATGACTTCTGGCAACTTTGGCAGTTTGATATCCGGGTGTTTTCCCACAATGATCTTTTTGCACTCTTTTTGAGTCATTGGGCTTTCTCAGTTTTTCACATCATCCTTCATTTGGATGTCCTGACTTTTTCTCTTTTTCAGGAAAGGGTACGTCACAAACTCCTTCATCTTGGAGATGTTCCGATCCTTCTTTTATCTCAGGGGTTTTATATGATATTGGCTCAAAAAGGTCTTTAGATGTAGCTGAAATTAAATATCTTTTAGGGTTTGTCGGTAGGTTCATCGCATCTGCCTTCATCTCGACAGTGATCCGAACTTTCCCTGGAAGGATCCGTCACAAACTCCGTCATCTTGGAGATATTTCAAATCTTCTTTGGCCCTGGGGATCTACTCGCTTAATTCGCCTTCATCTTGACGACAATTGAGAGATCCCTTTTGCGGATATTTGATTGCAACTTTTAAATAAAAATGAGAAGAGATGGGTTGAGTGGATTCTTTTTATAGCTCAGGATATTTCCACTGCCTGATTCCTAGAAAGTCATTTTAAAACACGCGTCATAGCCAAGATCAATATCAATTTGCTTTTGGCTTTTCAACGTCATTGAAGATTTCTTTCATTGATCATACCGAGGACATTTCTTACATCCTTTTGGTTGATCAACAGGAAAAGATTTGAATTTTACCTCTTTGTCACGAAAAGTTTCACCTTTTGGAAGGAAATAGTAGAGGTAATCTGAGGAAATTCTTTTTGTGTAGTCAGATTTTTAGAATCAACAAGAGTTTTTAGCAAATTGGCAAAGTTTTCACGAATTTCTTGTGAAATAATCACTCAATATAGATTTTGATGAGACACTTAGCTGTAATTTAAAGAAATGGTGTAAGAATCAGACTTTAGAAAACTGAACTGATGAAATACATTAGGTTTTGGAAATCCAGACCAGTTTATGAGAAACTGGATTTTTTGATAATCCCGACCAGTGAAAACACTGGATTTCAAATCCCGACCAGTTATGACAACTGGATTTCAAAACCCGACCAGTTATGACAACTGGATTTCAAATCCCGACCAGTTATGAAAACTGGATTTCAAATCCCGACCAGTTATGAAAACTGGATTTCAAATCCCGACCAGTTATGACAACTGGATTTCAAATCCCGACCAGTTATGACAACTGGATTTCAAATCCCGACCAATTATGAAAACTGGATTTCAAATCCCGACCAGTTATGAAAACTGGATTTCAAATCCCGACCAGTTATGAAAAATACTGGATTTCAAATCCCGACTAGTTATGACAACTGGATTTTTGATAATCCCGACCAGTGAAAACACTGGATTTCAAATCTCGACCAGTGAAAAATACTGGATTTCAAATCCCGACCAGTTATGACAACTGGATTTCAAATCCCGACCAGTGAAAAATACTGGATTTCAAATCCCGACCAGTTATGAAAACTGGATTTTGAAAATGAAGGATTTAATCTGATGGTTTGAAAGTGATTGAATTTGGGAGGTTATGACCCGAGGGTTGAGAGAATGATGAGATTTTGAAGATATTGCAACCAAAGGTTGGGAAACTGATAGAATTTGAATACCTTGAAAATGGTAGAATTGAGGAATCGCACCCTAAGGGTTTTATCTTTTGGAATACGCGACCAGCGGGAGCTGGATCTTTTGGAATACAGAACCAACGAGATGCTGGATCTTTTGGAAATACATGACCAGCGAGATGCTGGATCTTTTGGAAATACATGACCAGCGAGATGCTGGATCTTTTGGAAATACATGACCAGCGAGATGCTGGATCTTTTGGAAATACATGACCAACGAGTGTTGGATCCTTTGGAAATACATGACCAACGAATGTTGGATCTTTTGGAAATACATGACCGACAAAAGCTGGATCTTTTGAAAATACATGAAGTTTTGGGAGATTTAAGTCAGAACTTGAATTTAGAAGGAGAAAGGCCTTTGGTCAGAAGACTGATTTTAGAAGGTTACCGGTGTGAGAACCAGATTTTCCAAATGAGCTCAATATATGATTGAAAAGTTTGAGAAATAACCAGTGCGAGAACTGGGTTTTGAAGATGAGCTAGATTTTCAAAATGAGTTTTTCGAAAGATAATTCAGGCTTTATCCCCTTATCCTGAACGAGGGAACAAGGAAAGAAATACCTCGTTATCAAGAGGCGTCAGGTTTATCCCTTATCCTGAAGGGGAAGGATGGATTTTTAAATAGAATAAACCTGAATCTTTGAATTTTGGAAATGGACTAGCCGGAAGGCTAGTTTTTTTGGAAGAAGGTCCCGCCTGGCAGTTGGGGTTTTTTGAAAAAGAAGAGAATCCGAGTTGGGACTCGAATCTCAAGAAAATAAAAGATAAAGAGAAACCCGATTTTTGAAAATTCAAATTTCTAAAGAAATTATTAATTTCCAATGCGAGGATTGGATTCAAAAGGAAGTCCGAGTTGGAACTCGGAACTTCAAACGAAAATAATAGAGGAAAGACCCGAGCTGGAACTCGGATAAAAGATAAAGAGAAACTCGAGTTTTGAAAACTCAAATTTCTAAAGAAATGACTAATTTCCAATGCAAGGATTGGATTCAGAAGGAAGTCCGAGTCGGAACTCGAAACTTTCAAATGAAAATAATAAATGAAAAACCCGAGCTGGAACTCGGATAAAAGATAAAGAGAAACCCGAGTTTTGAAAAACTCGAATTTATAAAGAAATGATTGTTTTCCAATGCGAGGATTGGATTCAGAAGGAAGTCCGAGTCGAAACTCGGAACTTCAAACGAAAATAATAAACAAAAAACCCGAGCTGGAACTCGGATAAAAGATAAAGAGAAACCAGAGTTTTGAAAACTTGAATTTATAAAGAAATGATTGTTTTCCAATGCGAGGATTGGATTTAGAAGGAAGTCCGAGTCGGAACTCGGAACTTCAAATGAAAGAATAGAGGGAGAAGCCCAAGTGAGAACTCGGGTTTTTGACAGAAAGTTTTTAATCAAAAGATTGAGTTTTGAAAATTTGCCAGTGCGAGGACCGGACCTGGGAATGAGAATGACCATTTAGAGGACTGAATTTATTTACATATGATCTGATTGCCCCTTTATCTTGACTGGGGAGGAAAAATCTGAGAAGGAACTGATGAGAAGA
This sequence comes from Nuphar pumila, assembly GCF_984573655.1. Taxonomy (NCBI): domain Eukaryota; kingdom Viridiplantae; phylum Streptophyta; class Magnoliopsida; order Nymphaeales; family Nymphaeaceae; genus Nuphar; species Nuphar pumila. The sequence goes on along the minus strand of NC_143250.1, from coordinate 29,871,781 downwards.
GATAGAAATTGTTTGGAAGATTTTGACAAAAGAGAAGAATCAAGGAAATTTTATGGAAATTTTATCTTTGTAAAAGAATTCTCACAGGTAGCATTGTTGCTCCTATGAGGGGTTTCAGGATTATCCCTTATCCTGAATGGGAAAGGAATAAAATTTAGACAACAGTTGATAAAAAAAAGCTTTGATAAAGAATTGGAAGAATTAAAATTTAATTAAGAAATAAGATTGATAAAATTTGGATGAAGAAAAAGATTTAACAGAGATTAACGAAGCTTTAAAAGAGAAAGACATTCAGAAGAACCTCGTAGGATGAGGTTTTAGGTTTATCCCTTAACCTGACGAAGGGAAGAAAGAAAGAAAAGAAGGAAAAAGAAATACCTCATGGAAAAGAGGCATCAGGTTTATCCCTTAACCTGAAAGGGTACTTTTTAAAGATAAAGGTAGATAAAATTTTAATAAGATAAAAAAAAAAAATTTGTTAAAACTTGACATAAATGAGCATTAGTTTGATGTAAATTTGATCAAGCCAAAATGAATCAAATGAAATGGAAAATAAAGACCACAAGATTAATTGAGAATTAATCAAAATTTGAGGAAAAGAGCTTTCGTCTAATCCTGCCTGCATATGATGAGAAAGATGTTTATGAATTAAAATAAAATGCCTCAGTATTATGGAGAAGAATGTGAGAATTGATAGAAGATCATTATTTTATTGAAATGGCTCTTTGAATAGTACAAAGGCTTTAGAATGAAACTTCTAAGTATAATATTTCTTCAGATGTAGAGCGTTGATAGGGTCTGGCATTTCCACTCCATCTGCGTTGATTAGGCGATATGAATTGCGAGGAAGTGCTTCCTTAACCACATAAGGGCCTTCCCAATTGGGTGACCACTTGCCCCGTGGTCGTTGCTTGAGATGGGCTGTTGATCTGAGCACCAAATCGTTAACTCGAAATTTTCTCTCAATGACGGACTTGGCATAGTGTCGAGCTATCTTCTGCCGATAAGCTTGAGCGTGCTCTGCTGCCTTGAGCCTTTTTTCATCTAGCAGATCCAGCTGCACCAATCTCTGCTGCTGATACTAATCGAGTGACAATTCTATAAGGGAAGCAAATTTGAGAGCGGGTTTTTGGACATGGAGAGGCAATACCACTTCAGTTCCGTAAACAAGTTCTGAAGGAGTGGCATTAGTCGGGGTCCGAATGGTGGTCCGGTATGCCCAAAATGCATCATGAATTTTCTCATGCCATTCTCGACCTGTCTTCACAGTCCTTTCCAAAATACAGATCAAGATCTTATTGGTAGCCTCTGCTTGGCCGTTCCCTTGAGGATAATAGGGAGCTGAGAAGTGATGGCAAATTCTAAATTTAGAACAGAAGGTTTTCATCCTCTCATTCTTGAAATGGGTTCCATTGTCTGAAACAATGTCATGTGGTATGCCAAAGCGGCAAAGAATATTCTTGTGAATGAAAGAAACCACATGGCGGCCTTCTACTGTGCGTAGAGTAACAACTTCGACCCATTTTGTGAAATACTCTGTCGCAGCCAAGAAGTATTTGTGGCCGTTGGAAGCAGAAGGAGTAATCGGGCCGACGACGTCGAAAGCCCACATAAAAAATGGCCAAGGAGAAACATCTGATTGTAGATATGCGGTCGGAGCATGAATGTAAGGCGCATGCAATTGGCACTTGACGCACTTCTTTACAAATCTATGACAGTCCTGCTGCACGGTATTCCAATAGTACCCTGCTCGAACGATCTGCTTGACGAGAGTCTGATAGCCGACATGGCCACCACAAATCACTTCATGTGCTTCTTGGATAACTTCCATAGCTTCTTCTTTGTCTAAGCATCTTGCATACTCAGAACTGAAACAACTGTGGTAGAGGACATTGGCAAGAATGAAATAGCGAGTAGACATACGTTGAATCGCACGTTGCTCCCTTTTTGGCATCTCTGCTGAAAATTCACCAGACTCAATGAAATTCTTGATATTTTGATACCAAGGCTTCTCCTTCTGATTGACCTGGTTTACTTGCATAATTGAATCGAAAGCAGATTGCTCGAGTCTGCCAACTTCGAAAGAATGACATGACTCACCACCTTTGAAGGATAGAATGGAGCCTAGACTGGCTAAACCGTCGGCTATTTGATTATGCTCTCTTCTGATATGACTGAGCTGAAATTCTTCGAAGCTGTCCACAAGAGCTAAGACGATCTTTTGATACGGAATCAATTTGGAATCTTTCACTTGTCATTCAATGTTAACTTGATTGACAACAAGTAGTGAGTCGCCAAAAGCATGCACTCTCTTGACATTGAAACTTTGCAGAATTTTGAGGCCTTGTATTAAAGCTTCATACTCGACCATATTATGAGTGCATTGGAAATTAAGTTTGAGAGAATAAGGGATCATTTCTTTTTCTGGAGTGATTAGCAAGACTCCAATCCCGATGCCAGACATGTTTTTAGAGCCATCGAAGAACAAGTTCCAAACTGGGGGCTGTTGGATATTACAGATGTGCTCATCAGGAAAATCATCCTCTGTTTTAATTTCTTCTGTTAGAGGGAAATCTGCCAACTGATCTGCGATCGCTTGGCCCTTAATCGACTTTTGAGAGACATACTCTAAGTCATATTGCATTAGAAGGACTTTCCACTTTGCAATCCGTCCAGTGAGAAAGGGTTGTTCTAAAAGGTATCTGAGAGGATTAAGCTTTGATAAGAACTTAATTTCAGAAGCCAACAAGTAATGTCTTAACTTCTGGCACATCCAAACCAGAGCTAGACAAGTCTTCTCCATCTGAGAATACTTCTTTTCATAATCAATGAATGTTTTGCTCACGTAGTAGATGGCGTGCTCTATCAGGCTGCCTTCTTCATACTGCGCGAGGAATCCTCCACAGGCATTCTGATTTACAGAAATGTATAATAGGAGAGGTTTCCCCAACTTTGGTGGCTTCAAAACTGGCGGATTAAGGAGATATTGCTTGATGCGCTCAAACGAGAGCTGACATTCTGATCCCCATTCAAATTTAACTCCTTTTCTTAGCAAATGGTTGAAAGGCTCGCATCTCATGGCCAGATTAGAGATGAATCTGCGAATAGACTGAATACGCCCTTGAAGGCTTCGCAGTTCTCTAAGATTAGTTGGAGGTGGCATATCAATAATGGCTTTTGCCTTGGCTGGATCCACCTCGATTCCTTTCTTGCTGATAATGAAGCCAAGTAATTTGCCGGACTCCACTCCAAAAACACATTTCTGAGGGTTAAGTCTTAATTTGTAAATAATAAGTCTTTCAAAAACTTGACTAAGGGCATCGAGGTGATCCTCTTCTTCTTTTGACTTAACCAAAATGTCATCCACATATGCATCCATATTTTTATGCATTTGATCATGGAAAATGACGGTCATCGCCCTTTGATAAGTTGCTTCTGCATTTTTGAGCCCAAATGGCATCACAGTATAGCAAAAGGTTCCCCATGGGGTGGTAAATGAAGTCTTGGACTGATCACGAACGGCCAGCTTGATCTGATTATAACCTGAATATCCGTCCATGAAAGAAAACATGGCATGACCTGCTGTGCTATCGATCAACAGGTCAATATTGGGAAGCGGATAATCATCTTTCGGGGTGACTTTATTTAGATCCCTGAAATCGATGCAAATCCGAACTTTTCCGTTCTTTTTAGGGACTGCCACGATATTTGCCAACCAATCTGGGTAATCAATAGCTCGGATAAAGCCTGCTTTTAGCAAATCTTCAAGTCCTTCCTTGACTTGCTGCTCAATTCGAGGGTCTAACTTCCTCAGTTTCTGCTTGATTGGTCTGGCTTCTGGTTTCAACTTGAGTCGATGCTCAACCAGCTTGATATCCAATCCTGGCATATCTTCATAAGTCCAGGCGAATACTTCCTGATGTCTTTCGAGGAATTGGATGAGTCTAGCTTTCTCAATTTCGCTTAGACTTGACCCGATTTTGAGAATTTTTGGATCATCTTCCGACCCAATGTTGATATCCTCAGTTGGATCTTGAACTAAAGATGAGGGTTCATCCTGCTTCTGAATGTGAGCAAATTCTGGCAATTCCTGAATAGTGGAATCAAATTCGGCTAGCTCTTCAGTCTGCTCTACTGCCTGACTGACCTCTGCTCTGTCTTTCATCTAAGGAAACCTTGCCAATTTCAGATATTTAGGATTGATAACGAATCTTGTCATTTGATTCAGGAGTTAAAGGTCCTGAAAATGCAAAAAGAGGTTGTTTTTAAGAGAAAGTACGAGCCAAATCAAAAAATTTTGTATAAAGCAGGAGCAATGACATAGACAAAGTATAAGAAGGAAATGATGAATACTCGAAGAGAAAATTTTGATCTTTCATTGATTGAAGTAAAGTATTTACAAAACTTTAACAAAAGATGGGACTGTATTGTCCCTACAAGATAAAAAGAGAAGAAAAGAAAACAGGAAAACTAAGGCATCATCTCTTCATTGGCTTCCTCTGACAAAAACTGTCCTTTTGCTGGAATCTTGTCCGGTGAACCCCAACCCTGAACTGTCCGCATGCCGAACTGGAATGATGGGCTCTATCATGTCGTCTTCATCTTTTCCCATGCCTCAGAATGGCTGATATCCATGTTTTATCAGCAGATCAAATCCCTTTCTTACTTTGGAAAACTGAGGGAATAACGGATGATCTTTGAAGGAAGTGTAATTAATGTGTCCTCCTAGCTTGAAGAAACAAGGTCCCTGCCATTGGACCGTGGCTGCAACGTTCTCTTCTTCCATGACATCTTTCAATTTTAACATTTCTAGACTGTCACTGAGATTGATTTCCTCTACCTCCCGGATGCTAGGAATATCTGCCGTAAATGTTGGACGAGGGATCATAGGCTGTGGCAGCCTTTCTTCAGGGTCTTCACCCAAAACAGTAGTAATCATTCCACCCTTGGACCACTTGATGCACTGGTGGAGAGTTGATGGAACAGCATTGGCATTGTGGATCCATGTTCGTCCCAACAACAGATTGTAAGTTGGCGGCACGTTGACGACATGAAATAGCACCGTATGCACTGAGTAATTAATAAAGATTTCTAGGAAGATCTTGCCCTTGGCGGTTTGCCCGTGATTATCAAAGCCGTACATGGTGATGGGATCAGGCACGTATTCTTCCTCTTTCAATCCCAGTGCTTTCGCTGTCATTTCTGGGCAAATATTCAAACTGCTGCTCCCATCAACAAGAACATGTGGAACAGTCATGCCCCTAGTCCTGACCACAATGTACAATGCATTGTTATGAAATGAATGAGGCTTAGGCAAATCTTCATCAGAAAAGGTGATAGGCGCATTAGTCATTGCTTGATTTACTATTTGCGCCATATCTTCGGGCGTGGTGCCCGGTTTCACCTTGATCTTACTCAATAGATCATCTAGTTTTTCCTTGTGCTGGGGAGAGTCGTGAGTCAACTCAAAAATGGAGATGTTGGAGAGCGCTGTAATAGGCTTCTGAAGGCTTTTGGCCCGCTCTTCTGCTGCTTTTGAGGTTTCTGCTTCCTCTGTGCAGGTTTCCTTTCTCAGAAATCTTTTTGGAAAAACTTGGGTTTTCCCACTCTCTACTGACGTGTTTCTGATGTTCAAAAATGAGAGGATATCCCCTCTCTGAGATGCAGGCTGATCCTGACGTAGAACCATTACCTGATGCTGCAGACTCATCTCCTCTTCGGAACAAGGATGTATATGACTCTACGGTAGGAAGGAATGTTCAGAAACGGTTGATGTGGAATGCTTTGGGAATGGGGCGGATAGGATGTCCATTTTGCCCTCTTCTTCATCCTCGATGAGGATGCTTTTATCGATGCAATCCTGGATCAGATGCTTCAGGATGAAGCAATATTCAGTGTCATGGCCCATTGCCCTGTGGAACTTGCAGTACTGTTCCTTGAATCTTCCCATGAGCACTGGTGGATCTGCAACTTTGGGAAGTTTCACCATCCCATGAGACAGCAAGTATTCCAGAATTTTCTCCAAAGGCTGGTCGAGGGGAGTGAATTTTCGATCCCTGCTCCAGTTTATATGTTTGGGCTTTTCTTGAAGGTCCCCCTTTTGTTGAGGACCGGTCGGGAGAGTCTTGTCATTGTTCTTGAAGAATTTGCCCTTTCTTCCCCTGTTCTGTTTGGGCTTTGTGCCACTGCCACTGCCCTGCTTGCTGCTACTGCCCTGATCATCCCCTAGAACCTCGGCGGAGTAGGTGAAGTGTGCCTTCTTCTTTGGGTCTGGGATATTTTTGGCCAAAGCAACACCCTCGTACATCCCGTTTTCTACCCCCATCTCGAGCCATTCTGCTCGCTCTGTTAGTTCAATGAATGATTTGGAGGGATATGGGAAAAGAAGACTTTTAAGGGGTTGGGAGAAGTTATTGAGGATGACCTGGAGGGCATGTTCCTCAGAAATAGGGTTCCTCATTTTGTTGAAAAGGCTCCTCTACTTGTGAATGAAGTCCCTGGACTTTTCATTGGGCTCCTGCTTCAAGTTGCACAGGTGGTTTAGGGTGGGCAGAGCTTTCGTGTTGAACAGAAAGCGTTCAACAAACATGTTGACGACTTTGTCAAAATCCCTTAGTTCAATGGGATTGACGTGCTCAGCATACCATTTGGCAGCTATTCCCTTCAAACTGCGGGGGAAACAGAGGAAGATGGCACAGTTGTCTTCGCTGAACCGAGCGCATTCCGCAAAGAACATGGCGAGATGAGCTTTAGGATCCCCGGATCCATCAAACTTAATGAACTTTCTGGGGAGGTTCTCTAGATTGATGTCCCCTTCCAAGCCGAGGTAAAAATCCTGTCTAGTGTATGACCTTTTCCCTTTATCCCGGACTTGCAGGTCTTTGACCATTTTTGTCAGTGCCTAGATCGAGTCCTCTGCAGGGGCCCCATATTTGGGTTTGTTCACTGACACTGGCTCTTCCACTGGCTTCTTGGATTGCCGCAGATGTTTCGGGATGTAGATCAGCTGCTGTTCTTCCTCGGAGATCTCTTCCGCTGACTCGGAATCCTCAGAGGTGCTGTCACGTTGTACTTTCTGCTTGCTGATCTTAACCGGCTTTTTCATGGGCTTTTTCTTGGCTTTGCCTTTAGGAGCTGCCTTTTTGGGAGCAGCCTTAGCCTGCTCGGCCATCATTTTGGTCATCATCTTTTGAAAGATCCGGTACATGGCCGGATCAACGTCGCTCTCATCCCCTGAGGCCTGCCTTTTGGAATGTCTAGGAGAATTCATCTCTTCTGGCTCGCTGTCACTATGCTGTTGAGCAGCCCTCTTATCAGCCCTTGTCTGAACCATTTTCAGATGCCAAAGCTTTCCTGTAGAATATGGGAATGGTTAGAGTATGGAGAAGCATTTGAAAATCATAATTTCTTTGAGAAAAAGCAAGAAATGAGGGGATTTGGTAGACAATTTCAAGAGATTATCCATTACCCGGGATTGGGTCATCACACGATTTGTGATAATTGTGTTACCATTTGATGATAACAGAGAAATATGCCTTGTTACCTAGGCGAGGTCGTCAACCATGATAAAATATTTTGAAGAAATGCGGAGGGAATATCCCTTTTACCCAGGATTAGGTCGTCACCCAAAATTTGTGACTTTTATTTGCGCTATAAACAAAAATACAGAAAACAACATTTTGGCCAAAAAGTAAATTTTTATTGATATTTTTAACTTTCAAAGACAAAGAGAGGGTGGACAGACAGTTTGCCACCACTCTTGATATTCAGATGATACATTTGGCCCAAGAAATATAGACAGAGAAATAAAGGAATCCCAGGTATATTTGGCGACATGATATGCCCCAGACCACTGATCCGACTGCAGGTTGAATTCTGGCACGCTGCCTGTCGGAAAACGGGTGTTGGCACAAACCTGCCGTTGCGAAAACTGCCTCAGACATTGTTCCGGCTGATAATCAACACAAAAGAAAGGGCCCATTAACTTGTAGCGCTTGTCTCGAGCATAGGTGTATCGAGGAACAGTCTCTCTTCTGTCAAAGAAGTCCCAGGTAATCTCCTCCTGATGCAGCTTCTCGATCAGAGCTCTGCATTGGATGACTGTCTTTGGCTGCTTACTGTTGAACCTGAAAGAACTGGCCTTTGAGGGAACGTGTCGCAGGAACCACGACTGCAGGGCGTAAGTGCATCCTTCTACCAGAATGGTCTCTCCAAGAGCAAATCGAGCCAAGCCTCTGTAAAGAAAGGCTAATGCGGCCATGGAGACTGAAAGTTGACGGGTCTGCTTGCTTCCCCATCTTCGAAAGAGCTGAGCGACTCTGATATCTATGAAATTCTGACCATCTTGGAAGAAAGCTAACCCCGCTGTGCACAGGATCATGGCATGCTGAATTCTGTCTTTCGCTGCTCGAGACAAAGTGTCAACCTCTTTGTAGGCTCCGTACTTTTGATATAGTTCGAATAGGTCAATGAACTGATTTCCACAAATCTCAGTGAGAGGCCAGGATCTGCTCCTCGTTGCTCTTGCTAAGGCTTCTCGAACATCCACCCCTTTGATGTTGATCAAAAACTGCTGCTCGACAGGATCATCTGGCTGACCAGCTGGTTCGGGCAATCCCATAATATCATTGAATTCGTCCATCAGCAGAGTCATCTCTCCCCAAGGAAACCAGAATGTGCAGGTACGTGGATTCCATCGTTCTGCCATAGCCTGAATCAGGGCTCCATTGATGGTTTGCTTGCCTGCCGCTGATGCCATCTCCAACCCACAATCATCTAAGTGGTCTGGAAACATACGTGAGAAGGTGGCGAACCAAGAATAATACCACCGAGGGAAGAAAGGACGAGACTGGATGCCCCGCAGATCTGGGGGTCCATCCTGAATCTGATAGAAGACATGATCTTGGGTAAAGACAACATCGAGGGAATTTGACGCCATTGAGAGGATACTGGGGCAAAGAAAATAAGGGGAATTAGACAGAATGCAGGACTTATGGATAGACTCTTTAAAGAATCAACTTGGAAATTTTGAAAAGGTTGATAAAATTTTAAAGGAATTTTTCAGGGTTTTGAAGAGAATTTGATCTAAAAGAGAAAAAGAAATGTAGGTAGATAGAAATATACACCTGGGGTTTTTGAAAATAAGGGTAAGTTTTGAATAATACACCCAGGGTTTTTGAAAAGGGTCTGATACATATATATGAGAGAATAAGAGAAATATCACACAACCAAAGCTGCACAAACAAGGATGCGCATACAGCACTCCCTAAAGGCTGACTCGAAATGCAATAGTTGAAATGACTTGTAGGACCTTAATCCTAACTCTAGGGTTCAGATCATCTGATTCCAATCAAGATACGCCGATATACCCAAGCCGAAGCTCGAAGTACGTGGCATAGAAATATTCCTCTGGTTCTAAGGTAATGACTTCCCAACATCCTTGAGCACCTACCGATATACCTCGGACTATGGCCCTTAGGTACGTGGTAGGGGGGCGCGAACCCAAATAAGTGGTCCAGTTGTGAGGCTCTCTCCCGAACTATGGTTCAGTGAGACAACCCCGCAACGTGAAGACCGGGACAATATAGGTAGGGGATATTTTTGAAAACATGTTCAACATGCAAAATAAATCAGATGGCTCTAATGCAAGTCCTAAAGAGATAGATTAAAATGAAGAAAAGCATACACATGCATACATTTTTTTGGCATTCAATCCCTAAAATTGAGGAGAGTTGTATTTAAGACCTAAGTCTAATGTGAACATGGAATAATCCCCTCAATATGGTCCTACCAAACCATACTTAAATCCTATATGCAATGATGCCAGCTTTAGGACAGAGTCTAGGCTCCTAAGGTTTGCATGGAAATGAAGCTGACATATGTAGAATAAAGACTTAGATAATATCAAAGCAAAAAAGAAAAGGCATTAAATTCGACCGGACGGAGACATGTCCCATCACGGTCGCCAAAACTGTGATCATCGCAAAAAAATTTCCTCTCTGGTATTTCTCTCTCTTCCTTCTCTTTTCCTTTCCAACCTCTTATTTTCCTCCTTTTTGAAGGGAGAAAGATAGAAGATAGAAAGAAAGAGAGAAGAGAAAAGAAGAAAAAAGAATGAGAGAAAACTCTTTTGCGGGTCTCACTTGACCTTAATTTTGAAAATATTTTGAAATAACTCGCCTCCGTTTTGAAATATTTGCGGGAAAACTGGGAGACGGGATCCGCTCGTCGGTACGAGGTTCGACCGTTCCTGGCGCCTTTACCAGGGGTAATCGAACCAAGGGTCGAATTAATGCCTTTTGCTTTGCTAAGAAATTATCTAAGAAATTATTCTAAGTCTAGATGCACAAAGAATCATGTTTGTGCGAAATGCAAAGATGTATGCTCTTTTTTAAAATGTTTTGAAGAATTTCCAAGTGTTTCTAAGATGAATCTGATAAAGTGAAGAAATGATTTCTAACTTAGAACTTAAGATTTAAAGTTCTAAGTTTTTAGAATAATCAGAGCTTAGGAAAATGAATTTGGATCTTGAGAGAAATGATCTTGAAACTGAGAAAAAGAGAGAAGAAAGGAAATTTCAAAGTCATAAATGGACTTTGAATTTGGAAGTTTGAACTTGGATGAATATTTGGAATGGAATTGAATTCTAACTTTGAAGTTTTGAAATTAGAAGGAAATGTGGGAAATCTAAAATGAATTGAGCAATAGAATTGTTTTGAAAGTTGGAATTTCATGGAATTTGAATCCAAAGTTAAGATTTGAGTTGAGATTCGAATTTGAATTCTGGATTTTAGAATCTGGAAATAGGAATGGGATTTGAAATCTAAAATGACAATGGAATCAAGATAGTATTTGGATCTGAGATTTTGAATGGAATTGGATTCAGGATTTAGAATCTAAGATGAAGTTTGGATCTGAAGTCTAAGATCCAAGATAGAATTGGATTTTGGACCCTAAAATGGAGTTGGATCTGAAATCTGAAATCCAAAGTAGAATGGGATTCTGGATCCTAAATGGAATTTGGATCTGTAATCCGAGATCCAAAGTAGAATTGGTTTTTGGATCCTAAGGTGGATTTGGATCTGAAGTCTGAAATCCAAAGTAGAATTGGGTTCTGGATCCTAGAATGGATTTAGATCTAAATCTGAGATCCAAAATAGAATGTGGATCTAAGGTCTGAGATCCAAAGGGGAAGTTGGATTCATACTTGGAAATCAGGATCCAAGTTGAGATTTAGGATTTAACTTTGGATTCGGATTATGAAGAGTCCAAATAGGACCTTTAAAGATGAATCTGGGTTTTAGAAACCCAAATTTAAAATTGAGATTCAAATCCAAACCTTGATTGAAGATAAGGGGATGAACTTGATTTTGAAATCAGAAGATAACTTCAAAGTTAATTTGAACTTTTGAATTTTGAATTTTGATTTGAGGTGGAAATTTGAAGTTTGAATATAAAATAATTTTGGAATTTCAAAATTAAATTGGACTTTGAAATTGAATTTTGAATCTTTGAAATGAGATAGAATTGGATTTGGATAAGATTTGATTTAAGAAGAAGAATCACTTGGAATTTTGAAAAGGAAGTTTTGAAAATATGATGCAATTCTATCCTATATGATGAATGAATTTGAATAAGTTTGAAATTAGAATTTGAAAAGCTATTTCATTCTTTAAATGAATTAAAATAAGATTGAAAATATAATACATCCTTGACTATGGTCATTGAATGTATTATATGATAATCTATATTTAAATTCAAAAGAAGAATAAAATACATTTTTAGTGCTTTTATAGAATTTAAAATGAAATTAACTCTCAATATACCCTGACTATGGCCATTGGTATATATTTTGAGTTTAATTTTAAGTTAAATTCTGATAAAAGAGTAAAATATTTTAGGAAAAATATTATGAATTTTGAAAATGGATCCAGTGTGGATCCAATGTTATTTTGTAAAAGATAAAAATGCTAAGTTTTGTCCACACCCTGACTATGGCCATTGATGTGGATCATCAACTTAACATCCATTACCTCTTACGAAATGGTGCACGTGCCATTCGTGTTTCACCATTGTGAGAATTGGAGAAATGAAGGAAAAAATGCATGAACAACAAGTAATTCAATGATATTTACAATGCTCATCCATTCTACCTAAAGCAGAAAATGTAAATTCTTATTCCAATCTAACTATTACATCATACATAAAATGGAATTTACAAGAAATAATAGCCTTTTCCATATGTTTCTTGCAAAACATTTAGAGTTAGTATGAAAGGAAAAGAAAGATTGTATATCTCAAACATACCAAATATGAGATACTCATATGCCACGATATTTAAGATCTGAAGTGAGGAAGGATGAAAAATGATATGTATCTACATGTATCCATGCATATATATATATATATATATATATATATATATATATATATATATATATATATATATGAATATAGGTAAGATAGTGAATGTGAAGAATTAACAGGGTGGATGATATGGAGATGTCAAAATGTATGTACAGCAAAGAAGTGCTATGATGGTTTCAAAACAGTGGGCAGCATGTAGATAGTGCAATGATTAAAAAGTATATAAAGGGGCGTACACAGGTGGCGAATGTAAGTGTGCTGAAACGTGGATGGTTAGAGAATATACAACAGAAAATGAAGTGTGTAGTGAAGCAATTGTTGGTGAAGTATTTATACAAATGCCACTATTAGAATAGGGATATGCTGTATGGAGGATGAAATGAGTGTGGCTGCTGGGACTATATGGTGGCTGCGGAGATGGAATGAAATGATATGAGTGTTGGGAGGGCTATATGTGACAGTGGTTGCAAAGGCATTGATAAATAAAATTACAAGTTCAATCCTAAAATGTGCCTTCACCAATCATTGCAACCGCAGCTATGACATAGTGAACATGATGTGTCATGGGAAGTGTGATGGAATGTGCAGATGACATATGATATTATGTGCATAGGTAACACTGTAGCAGCAGGATGATCATATACAAGAGATCGAGCTTTTGTAAGGTCAAATTAGTGACTTTCTCTCTTCCTCTGATAGCAATGGATTAATAGACTCTTTTTCCTGGCAGCACCAACTTAACTGCAGCGAAACAACTTTCATCCAAAAGGGTTATTGCAGCAACTGGAGACTTAATCAGCAAATGGTTATGTCCAGATAATTTGCAGAAAATGCAGATGGGGTGCAGCAGGTGATACCTGAACAGAGGAAATTCTTTTGCTGGGAACCTTATGCGTATTTGCGGCTTCTATGTTTTCGTGGTGATGAAACCTCTACACCTTCTGACGAGAGTCAAATGAACCACTGGGGATATTGATGTTTTGATAGGAGGTCTCTGAAAAGTCTGCAGAGTCACCTGAGGGCTGAGAGGATCGACAACGAAGTTCTGAGAATTCTTAACCTGAAACTGCTTAGTTGATGACTGGTAATCTGTACCACTAAGAAGGTCCACCTTGGGATTTAATCCTGGTGGGAGGGAAGGGACTGAAACAGTTCCTGGTGGTACAGGAAATGATAATTGTTGTGGGCTGGAGGGTAAGGAAATGCAGAAATGAAGATGTGTGATAGCTAAGCATGCAGCACCAATGCTCTGAATACTATAGACAATGATCCCAGTTCTACCACTGGGCATCAGGAGCCGAACCTTTGCTAGCAACTCTTTTACTAGAAGCATTTTACACAAGGTGATCTCTCCATGTTCTCAACTTTGTGAGTCCCTGTCATCAATCAGGTGGTTATGACAACATAATCACCAGCATGGGTTGCTGAGAGATTTCTACATTCTCTGTAACTGATGGGGTGCATAATGACAACACCTATGCAAAATGGGAAGTGAGGCAAAGGTTGGAGACTTGCAATGAAGAACCATGTAGCCGGGTATTGAATGGGAATGCTAATGGAGTAGATTATACCGATGATGTGATGATACTTTGACAGGTCTTTCAAAGTGACAGGTGATATCTAAATACCATGCTTCAAGGTATAATGAGAATGATGATGAATACAGTGCATCAACAGGGACTTAAAAGAGAGTGATAATGATATACATATGCTGAAAGAAAAATATTTGAAACATAGCCTCAATCTAGCCCTGATTTATTCTAAACCACATCTTTGACAATCATGTCATTCTGATATTTGCCCTATTGTTCCAGGACTGCTTGAACTGATCATGGATTCCTGCGAAAGCAACAGTCATGTAAGCGACAATAAACAAAATATATATATATATATATATATATATATATATATATATATATATATGTGGTGCATTGCTCAGCCTGAGCCATGCGCGTATACCTAGCTAGATGGGGTCAAACTGAATTTCTGCAACGGTGTGATTCATGTTGATTGTCAAGACTGAATACTTAGCAGGGGATAGATCATACTTAAGATGCACAGTGATTGGTAAATGTGTTTCATGCAAACATTACTCCATGAGCACAGGCCATGAACCGTTATACCCTGCTCCATCGCTAAACCCTTCAGAAATGTGAGTCATAGGGATGCTATGAGACTCATTCTTGATACTCAGTAAATTTCAGTCAGAAGCTACTACTGACCACAGATATGTAAGATGAATGTGTAACTTAAGATTAGAATTTAAAGATGAACTAACAACTAGAAATCGATGGTATTAGCAGGAGATTATATGTGATAAATGATTAAGCCATAGACAGAGGATAAGAAAAATAATATAACTAGGCAATTTAAGATCACCAGAAAGATAATAATGACAGAGGAAAAAGAAGACCATCATAATGAAATAAATAAACCAGGGTTAGAGAAAAAAAAATGAAATCAAGTAAAGTAGTAAATGATTGAATGAGTGAACGGCTGGGCCAATGGTTTTAACACAATTGATTTTCCAGCCTATGAAGAACAGATGCCTACTGGAGTTCTGGTTTATCTGTAATGACAATATTGTCATAGAAAATCCCTTCATTATCATCTGGTTGAAACGTTACATACTGGTGTATTGGCTTCAACAAATTATTCGTGTGCCATCACGACTACATCAACAGCACCGAATTTTGATGCTTCCTGCGAGAAGCAGATTAAGGTGAAAAGGCTGAAAACGGGGACAGAGCCTCCTTTGGGTAAGCGCCGTTCCATTTCTCACTTGACGAGATCAATGAACCCAACCACTATGGGATCCAACACTACCCAAACTCTTTTGATCCAGCAACATTCAATAGTTCTTCACTTGTTATAATAACCGTGACTATCAACCTCCAAGCATCCTTGCGTGATACAGTAAAAGGGAATTGCTTCATTATATTTTTTTTTAGACAAGTCTATAAAGAGGCTGAAGATGTCGAGTGTAGCAGGGATAGACAGGGTGATATGATGAAGTGAAGAGGATCAAAAAGATGTTACGAAATGACACATGAAGGGGAAATTGACAAAATCCATAGCAGTCACCCAGATATCATAATCCTTATAAGCATGAAATAGCAAATTGAGAGATTCAAAGACCAGCAAAGACGATCAATGGGGAAATTAATTATTGAAATATAATCGAAAATTGAATATTCCCTAGGAAATAAAAAAATGATGTTGGAAGTGATTCCTTTTTGTTAATATGGCATTGAGATAGTTTGATCTGCTATAAGCAGATCCATCCTACCCCGGATGCTTTGGTGAGATATTAAAACGGGAGGAAGAAGTAAACAAAAAGAAAGAAGGAAATTATAATAATAAAAAAAATTAAAGAAGACGTAGCAATGAAAACGATGATGCAGGAGAGGAGAAGGGAATTCTGCTTACCTTGATCCCACTGCGGAAATGGCCCTTTTCTCTTGATTTGTACCGAGAAGCTAAGAGACGGCTGGAGCTCTATGGTAGAATTCACTTCAGAAGGTGGAGAAGAAAGAGGCGCGTTCCCAAGGATGAATGCTCGATATAGGGAATCGATGGACGATTGAAGGGGGATCTCGAATCGAGGCTGAAGGAGGATCGTTTCTGGGAAGAAGAACACGATGAAGTAGATGGGTTACTATGGATTTTTGCAGAGAAGCTCTCAGCGACGAAGATGCTGATGATGGGCGAAGTAGAGGGATTGCAAGAAAAAGATGGATACCCTACAGAAGCGATGGAGACTCATTCTTAAAGGGAAACAGAGGGTTCGGGAGGAAGAATTGGTTGAAGATCGAAGGCTGAGAGAGGGGGAGGCCGTTTGCAGATCTGCGATGGAGAGAGGAGAGGGCCGTTTGAAAGTTTTCCTTTTTCAAAAAGGAGGTTCCCCTTTTAAGAAATTTTTAAAAGATGGTTTTAAGAAATGAGCTTTTTGGCAAAAAATGGCTTCAAAAGCTTGAAAATCTTTCGTTTTCTTTGTAGCTTTTCTCGATTTTTTTTGTTTTTATGTTATTTTTCTATTTTTTTTTGTATTTTTAGTATAAAAACTCTAAAGTTTTACGAGAAATCAAAGGTTAAAACTGATTTTTTTGGTATTTTTGTAAAATATTTATAAAAGGGGATTTTTCTGAGAATTAAAAGCTATTTTTGGGGAAATTTCTTCAGAAATGGGTTTTGATCTGGATTTTTGGAGGAAATATGGATTTAAAGTGCTGGATTCGGATCCGGAATTAATTTCGAATATAGCTTTATGGAATTTAATTCAGAGAATCTAAAGAAATAACTTGATTTTCTCAGAAAACGGGGTTAGGGGCAAAAGGGTCATTTTTATAAAACTTTGAAAAATTTGGGGTGTTCACAAAGACGAACATAGGAGCTTCCTTCTTTATGCTGAGATGTTGTTGTCATGCTAGATGATGATCAAACAAAAAAAAATAGCAAACCTGCTCTGATACCAAATGAAAGTGCAGTAGGATCGAGGCAACAAGCACTAGAGGGGGGGGGGGTGAATAGTGCTTTTAAAAATGTCTGTGGAATATAAACGTATTTTGCAATTTGAAAAGCAATCACACAAAGGAACACAAGATTTTATCCTGGTTCGGTATTTCCCGACCTACATCCAGTCCCCAAGCAAAACCCGCTTGAGATTTCCACTATCAACCTTGTGTAACTACAAGATCATACAGACCAAATCCGGTCCCACTTCCAGTAACACTCTTACTGAAAGCAAACAACTCCTTTAAACCAAGGAGTCCTTCCTTTTACAGAAAATAAGTAACAACTTACAATACAACCTATGAGCCTTTCTTTTGAATGCAAATGAGATGCAATTGGCTTTTGAGGTTGTTGAAATACTCTACTCACGAATTCACTATCTCTCAAAGGAATTTGAGTGAAAAACTGAAGTGAAAAATATCACGTGAGTGAGAAAATAAATACTTGAATGAATAAGAGTGAAAAGCAAGAAGTAATTCAATTAGATTTGATGTTTTTGAGTGTAGAATGCACTCATATTTATAATTGAAAGTTTTCATACGTTGAGGTTATGAAAGGGTGTCAAAACAGTCCATTTTGAACAATCAAAACGTTTGAAAAACGAAAAAACATGCCTTTTTGAAGTTTCAGGAAAAACGACAAAATTAGTCGACTGGAACAGTAGTTAGTCGACTAATAGTTAATTATTAGTAGACTGACAATTATCGTCGGTCGACTGATCTGTTAATCGAGCAGTTTGAAAATCTGAACTTTTGAAACTTAGTCGACTAGAGATAAAATTAGTCGACTGATAATATCATCAGTAGACTGAAAAACCTTTCAGTCGACTGCTGCTAAAATCTTCTGAAAAACATACATTCTGTCCGGTCGACTGATAAAAGCATTAGTCGACTGTTGCTAATTTTTTAGAAAACACATGTTCTGTTCAGTACACTGATAAAACCATTAGTCGACTGTTGCTAATTTTCCAGAAAACAGGCATTTTTTCCAGTCGACTGATAAAAACTTCGGTCGACTAACTTGACAAAAATAACTTTTTAGAAAATATGGCGCGAAAGGATTAGTCGACTGGTAAGTCTATTGGTCGACTAATAAACACAAAAATTTAAGAAAAGAGTTTTCTAAAAAGATTTTCAAGAGGGGTTCTTTTAGAAAAGTTTTTCTAAAGACTTTTTAGGTAAAATGCAACCTAAATATGCACTCTAAGTAAGGCTCTTACAAGAATCTAAGACTTTTAATGAATTTAACATTTGCACACTAGTCTTCAAAGATTCTTCATCGAATTCTTCAATGTCTTCATTGCGTTAGCTGAAATGCAGTTGATTTCACTTGCTCATCATCAAAACCTTGTACTTGAAGTATCATGTATGGCTTCATTGTCGTAACAATGACCTATTTTTGCGGTTGGGTTTGACCCTCTCAATGTAGGCTCCCTTTGTCAGGAAACTCATCGTCGCTCTTTTGTCGAGGCTACAAAAAAATCAGAAAAAATGATTTTTCGACAAGCCTTTGACGATGATGGCTCGATTTCCTGGTTGGGTTTGGTCTCCTTGCTGTTGGCTCCCTTTGACAGAGGGCTCTCAGTCTTTCTACTGCCAAAGCACTCAAAAATCAAAAGAAAAGGGTTTTCTGGCTGTTCGCCGATGGAGATGGGCCATCTTCCTATTTGGGTTTATTTTTTCTGATGCAGGCTCTCCCTGCGCTCAGACCTGAGGTCAAACCGATTTTTCTTGCTGGTTTGTGGTTTTTTCCTTTCTCTGTTTTCTGTTGTTTTGTTTTTAGATTCTCTGTTTTTGATTTTCTGTTCAGTCAGGGAGCAACAGTAAAAAATAGGTTGGAGGCCTTTATTTCTAATTGATCGGTGCTGCTGAAAAAATGATAGGCGACCGATAACTTTCTGGCGACAACAAATATATATTATTATATATGTTTTCCTTTTGTTTTCTTTTCATTGTTTCTCTATTTTGTTGTTTCTCTGTTTTCCCTCTTCTGTTTTGATGTACAAAGTCGAATATGTATGACTTGGTTTTTCTAGTTTTGAATTTCAGAGATAAATAAAATAGGTTGATCTCTGTTTTCCCGGTTGGAGTTTTCAAAGGCAGACACAGAAGCAAGGTCTCTAATTCAGAGACCAAACAGGAAGGCTAAAAACAAAGGGGAAGCAATAGCTCTTACCTTTCTCGCCTTTTTTTTATTGCTTCTTACTTGCAGGCTGAAGGTCACATGTATTGAAGAGTATCCCAAACCTCTGCTCTGATACCACTGTTGAGGTTGCGCAACAGAAGGTCCTCGGTTGTGGCGGCAACAGAGATGTTGAGGAGTGGCAGCAGAGAGAGAGAGAGAGTAAAGAAAGAAGAGAAGGCGCAGATTATGGTTTTCTGCTTGGAGGTTTGCTTCAAAGGCTTCACGGTGTGTTGTATCGCATATATTCATAGGGACAGAGTCCCATGTTTATATAGCCTTCGGATTCCCTCTCTCAGCTCAACAGACAGTTGAGAGAATATCAGTGAGTCTGATGTTTTTGATAAACTTAGAGTTTGAATTTTAAATGAAAAGGGTTATTTGTAAAACATACTTAGCTTATCCATGAGCAGACCTACTCATAGATAAGGGCAACGTGCAGCGCATGGCCACACACACCAACAGAGGCAAATGATGCAGTAGCAGTTGCAGGGATGACAAAGCCAAAACTATTAGCAAATAAATTGTTGTGAGACCTATCTATCTCATTATCAACCAAGTTGCAGTGCTTTCGACATTTAGGGAAATATCTGAAGCAATCCGCCAAAGCATTGGAACAACAATTGCATTGATCATGAACCAACAGGAATGTTGATTGCAGCAGAACTAGAAAGTAAAGCATCAACATGCACTTGTGAGCATAGAAGGGAGTGAGGGTTTCATAATTGATTTGGCTGATAACTCAGTATCTGATCCAGCAATTTCTTTTCATCCATCTTCTGCGTCTATGGTTAGCATTGATCATGAACCAACAAGAATGCTAAGTGTTCATGTCCCTCTAAAATCTTGCTATATGGTTCAACTTGGTTTTTCTTGGTGGTAAAGCAACTGATAAGCGGAGACAACTAAACATAAACAAGACAGATTGTTGAGATAAGGTTTCTCTTTGGGAAAAGGAGGAAGTCATTAGTGATGAAGATGCCAATACAAGTGTTAGGCAAACACACTATGTTCTTGTGAACACCCCAAATTTTTCAAAATGTTGTAAATATTCTCTTTTTGCCTCTGACCCCATTTTTCTGAGCAATCAAGATAGTTTTAAATCTAAATTCCAGTCATTTCTTAGCTTTTATTGAAATTAAGTTCATTTTTATACATCTGACTCAGTTTTGGATCCAGATCCAGGAAAAAGATCCGAATCTGAACCTCGTTGTCTAATTTCCAAATTGAAATTACAAAAATACAAAAAATAGTTTTTGAATGGCTTGGACAGTCCATCCGGCGTTCGTTTGGATTCATTGCTCAATATTCCTCAATTCGAGGTTAAAAACTCAAAAATCTTCTTAAATTTTGAATCCAAACTCATTTTCTAAAGAAATCAAACCTAAATTTTCAGAGAACCCCTCTTTTTGTAAAATTTTATCAAAAATACAAAAAATAGTCTTGCCCCTCGTATTGCTTAGGTTTTAGAATTTTATTTCCAAAAACAACAAAAAATCAGAAAATATCAAGAAAAGAGCAAAAAAATCTAAATAATAAAGAAAATTACAAAAAAATGGTTTTAAAAACCCGTTTTTAGGAAAACTTTTTAAAAGAACCTCTTTTTGAAAAATTTCGGAAAGAACCTTCAAAACCCTCATTTCTCGTTTTCTCCCTTGGTCAGACCTTCCGGAATCCCCTTTCACAAAACCACCCTCCAGAAGCTTCTCCCCATCGAGCTCCTCCACCGCCCATCGTGCAACCATCCCTCTCTCGTTCCTTCCAACCTTCCATCGCCAACGGCCTCACCTTATCCCATCACCAACCCTTCGATCATCGTCATTTCGCCTCAGTCCGTCGATGCCAAACGGCCACCCCTCGTCCAGATCCTTCCTGCCCTTCCATAAAAGGGGGGGTAAGGGGGAAGCTAGGACATCGATTTTTTTTTTGGCGAACATCATCCATCGGCTAAATATCCATTAGCGCCTTCACCCCTCTGAAAGGAAGTTTAAGAAGAGGAAAGAAGAAAAACCCTTTCCCTCTCCTTGCAGCAAGAATACAAGAACATCGAAAAATCAATTTCATCCTTCTGTAGTTGGATTCTCCATTAATTCACGGTAAGCCATCCTCTCTGGTTATTACTCCCTCTTGGTAATGTCATTTAATAAGTATTTGCTCATCTTATTATGGTTTTTTTTAGTTTCTCTTTACTTTTCCTCGTTATCTTGGATTTCTTTTAAATTTCTTTGGTTCGGCCCCTTTTGAAGCACCACGGTAGCACTGGTTTGCTTCTAGCAAACCAATTTGTCTTTCGTGCGATAGCAACGGAAAAACTCCATTCCTATATCTCATCTCATCTTTTTCATCTTTTTTTTATTATTATTTATTCTTCTCTTTATGCCATGATCTTGGGCTCAGGCTGTCGAATTCAAGAATCCGACAGGGTTCATCCGAACCCCAACCCGATTTCGTTGCTAAAATCCGCCTCCATCTCGATTTTCTGCTGAAACTTAGATTTCCTGTATAATATTTGTTTCCATATTTGAGTTCTCGCTCTTATCGCTCATGAGATTTCAATTTTCATGGATGATATTATCGTTGAAAATTCGCTTAGGTATGATATTCATTACAGTTTGTTCAAATACTTTTATATGTTTTCACTGTTATGCTCTGTGTTGTAATTTCCTCTCCTTCGTCTACGCGTAGACATCTATCCATCTAGTTCAGTTGGCTTTACACTTTCAAAATGGCCCCTGCAACCATGTCTGATCTGATCCAGTATCAAATCGGTCTCATTTTACAGGAGATTTCAGTTGAATTCGTGTCCCTCGCTCTTCTTTTGATCATGATTACCTAGTCTGTTAGTATCATATTATGAGATTTCCCAATATAATATGCTTTGTGCCTCCCCCATCTAAAAAAAAGAAGAAGAAGTTATTTATTCTGACACCCTTTGTACCAATCTAGAATCCCCATTTACAGATTCTCGTTCACCTATTGATGGGTCAAATCCGCTAAGATTCGCCCTGCTGAAGTAAATAACTAGATCCATTTGTGAGAATCAATTGGTGTCACAAATCTGAGTCTGAAATCATCAACATATCCTCTTTGGATTTGTTAGCAGAATACTCAGAGCTGCATAACCTGGCCGTTCAATAGAACATGCCTCCAGTTAAGTTAGTCCTTGTGTATGGTTTCGTGGATATATCCTGTGCCTCAGCCATCTCTCTAGCTTTATCCTTGTGTTAATATCACAAATATCGCAATGTCGTGTTCAGATTTTTTTTTTTAGTGTGATGATGATTTTTGCACATCAGGTTTTATCATGTATGCCATCCTGTCATCATTTTCCGATTTACATTCCCTTTCATTCCCCTTTTGTTTTGTTACATCACATCATATACAGTCAATCAACATTAATCTTTCTGCAGTATCACGTCACAAAGCCTAATGGTCAGTATACAACTAGCATCTCATGCTTAGCATAGCATACGTCTCTGTCTTCTCCATCCACGCTTAACAGAATCCAGAGAAGTTTCCATAGCTTCTTACCAGTGCTCTGTCTGTTAAGTTCCAACACCATCTGTGTAGGTTGCTATCATCCCAGTGTCTATTCCATGATGTCATGGTCAATTTTGAGCAATATATGTGATGTTTAATCTATCTGTTGGCAAGATATCCAATTATCCTTTCATTCATTAACGCCCCATTCTTGCCTATTTTTTTTTCAGATCTGTGGATGTTATGTAAAAAAAAAAATGTATTATGGGTTCAGGACTCTCTAACCTGTTCCTTTGGAGTTTTTTTTTCAGAGAACAAGTGGAGAACTCACTTAGTTTTGCAGGTTGTAAGCTACAAGTTTTCCCATCTTCCCAGGAGGTCGAGGTAAGCAATGCAACTTGGCTAAACCCCTTTTTTTTTAGACTGATATGCTTGTTGTCATATCTCTGTTAACTTCATCAAGGAGATGACAATGATTTTTTTTCTCTTTTTCTTTCTTCCTTATTGGGGACTTCTGTTGGGATGTGGTGTATGAGACATCTGTAAAAAAAAAAGGGAAAAGCCCCCCCCAAGCAATGACCTGCTCTCAATGCTCGTAAATCCTCAAACAGGATCATCATCAGACTCCACTGTTACCTTTAGTGCTAAGGATGATAGCTCTTGTGAATATCTGCTTAAAATTTGGGGAATAAAACTGAGATTGTGAATCATTGCTGGAACTAAGACATGAAATGCATCTCTTCCCTTTTCTTTTATATATCTATGTAGGAGAAACTGTGATTCATCTCTAAATAAGATGGGTAAATTAGCATGTTTTGCTCCAAAGATATTGGCATTAAGTTATGATGCTGAAAATGCTGAGAAATTTGTGTCACTTAAGTTTGCTTGTATTTGTTATAACTTCCATCAGTTGACACCCATCAATTTGGCTGCAAAATCATTTGATTCACTGTGAAATGCCCCAAAGGTTGGTAGAGAAATCCATTTGTAGTATGGCGATGGGTCATTCCAGATAAGCTTATTTAGAAAAAAACTGGTTTGCTAATCAGTTATGTCATGCTGGCATAATCATTCCATTGAGGTTAATTTTGCTAGTGTTTGTTCTATAGGTTCCATCAACTGCATCTGTCAACCTGTCATACATTGAATACCCCTCCATATCAATGCCATCATCTTTGTATGCCTATCATCATCTACATACCACACATGCATCATCTGTGTCCGATTTCCATATCAAACATCTACTCGACCATGGTATTTCACATATTAAATTATGCATCCATATCTATACATTCACAGCATCATATGATTCTTTGTTGCATGGTTATTTTTCTTTTTTTTTAATTAGCTTTTAATCTTGTGTCTGAATATATTCACCCATACCATGTTAATGCATTCTACTTGCTTTCACTAACACAACAAGTCTTTATCCTAATATTGTTTATACCTACAATCTATAGCTATCATTAGTTGAGTCTGTCTCTCTCTATTCATACTAAAATCTTTCCAAATGTTTATGTATTTTTAGATGCACATGATTTGTTCCTATTACATTGTAATTAATGTTGATATGGTTCATGCTCTACTCTTCTTGCTTCTCCATATTTCTTTTTTTTTCCTATCATTATGCTCCACATGTATGCTCCTGTAACGCTCACTGTTATATCACCATAGCATCCCATCTCATTTTTTTTTCTTGCTTACATGGGTTGTTCGGTAAACTCCTTTACTACCATTTTGTTGTCAATACTGCCCAGCTGCCCATTACACCTACAGGGTATGCACTGTTTGTTGCATTTCACCTTTGTTATATCCATGTCACACCTGTATTAACATCTTCATCACATTTTTCCCCTTTCTTTTTTTTTCCGGTTCTTTTCTTTCTTTCTTTTCTCACAGTGGCTGTGGCTTTTTCTTAGTTATGATGGTTCATCTAGAATTGTCATAATTGTCTTTCCTTCACATTGGTTCCCAAGGAACCACTGTGGCTTCACCATAGTTATGTCAGTTCATCTAAAACTATCATAACTGTCTTTTTTTCACATTGGTTTCCAAGGAACCACTGTGGCTTCACCATAGTTATGACAGTTCATCTAAAACTATCATAACTATCTTTTTTTCACATTGGTTCCCAAGGATCCACTGTGGCTTCACCATAGTTATGACAGTTCATCCAGAACTATCCTAACTGTCATTCTTTTACAGTGGTTCCCAAGGAACCACTGTGGCTTTTTTTCAAGTTATGATAGTTTATCTAGAACTATCATAACTGTCATTCTTTTACAGTGGTTCCCAAGGAACCACTGTGGCTTTTTCTTGGTTATGATAATTCATCTAGAATCATCATAACTGTCATTCTTTTTCTTATAATGGTTCATAAGAAACCATTATGATCGGTCTTTGCTATAGTAGCTCATCAAGAATCACTATAGTTATATTCTTTTTTTTATATATATAGTAGTTCATCACGAACTACTATGGCCATTATATTCCACAATGGTTCATCTTGAACCATCCTGGCCCTTGCCTTCACTCATTGCATGTAGATATTCATTTAACTATGGTATTGTCTATATATATATATACATATATATGTATATACCTATATATATATATATATATACATTTTCTAACCAATGCAAGGTATGCCATATGCCTTTCACATTCATAATGAATAAAGCATCTTGTGTGAGATTTAGAATAGTCATTTACATTCGTATTTCTTAATTCCCCTTTTGTGCTAATTCTATCTTGCAGGAACATGAGAAAAGCTTGAATTAATTTTTTTTTCGATGTTTTCAATTCCAGTGTTGTAATAAGCTAGATATTAATAAAAATTCTACAGTTCCAGTATTAGATTAGAATGGATGAGCATGTAAATAACATTTGTTTCATTATTTTCCTTTGTTTCTGAATACTCACAAATGGAAACACGAATGACACGTGCACCATTCTAATAGGAGGTGACTAATCCTAAGTTGATGATTTGCATCAATGCCCATAGTCAGAATGTGAACAAAACTTATGATTTTCATCTTTTATGGAATAACACTGGATCCACACTGGATCCTATTTCAAAAATCATCATATTTTCAAATATTTTTCTCCTTTATTAGAGTTTAATCTAGAAATTAACTCAAGACATATATCAATGGCCATAGTCAGGATATATTGAGAGATTAATTTCATTTTAAACCCTATAAAGGCACCAAAATGTGTTTTATTCTCTATTTGAATTCAAATACGATTATTATATAATGCATTCAATGACCATAGTCAGGGATGTATTATATCTTCAATCCTATTTTAATTCACTTAAAGAATGAGATATGATTTTTAATTCAATTTCAAATTCTTTAAATTCATTTCATCATTTAGGATAGAATTGCATCATGTTTTCAAAATTTCTTTTCTAAAACTCCAAGTGATCTCAAATATCTTTCTTCAAATCTCTATTTCAATTCATTCTTCTATCTTATTTCAAAGATTCAAAATTTCGATTTCAACGTCCAATTTGACTTTGAAATTTCAAATTCAATGTTATATTCAAAATTCAAATTCAAATCAATATCTCAAATTCAATTTCAAAGTTCAATTTAACTTTGAAATTTCTGATTCATCTTCTGATTTTCAAAAACTCAAATCAAATTATCCTTTATTTTTCATTGAGTCTTGATTCTCAAATTCAAAATCCAAGTTTTGAGATTGATTCTGAATCTCAAAATTCGATTCTTTTCTAAAGTTTTAAATTCAATCTAGGTTTTCAAAACCTAGATCCATCTTCAAAAGTCCCATTTGGGCTTTCTAAATCCATTTTAGGACCCAAAGCCCAACTTCATCTTGGATCTCAGACTTCAGATCCAAATTCCATTTTAGGTTCCAGATTCCAGATCCAACCCAACCTTAGATCTCAGACTTCATATCCAAATTCCATTCTAGGTTCCAGATTCTGGATCCAATCTGATCTTGGATCTCAAGCTTCAGATCCAAATTCCATTTAGGACTCCAGAATTTAGCTTCATCTTGGATCTCAGACTTCAGATCCAATTTTATTCAAAAATTCAGAATCCGGATCCAACCCCATCTTGGATCTCAGATCCAGTTCCATTTCGGATCTCAGACTTCAGATCCAAATTCCATTTAGGAATCCAGATTTCAGAACTCAACTTCTTTTTGGAACTCAGACTTCAGATCCAACTCCAGATTTCAAATCCAAATTTACTTTCGGATCCCATCTGGATTTCTTAAACCTATTTCTATTTTAACTTCCATTCGGATTTCTCAAGTCCAAATTCCATCCTGATATCAAACTTCGAATCTAGAATTCAATTCCATTTCAAATCTCATCCAGGTTCCAAATTCAAAATCTAGAGTCTATTTCTGACTCTAAAAACTTCACTCTTCTCAGTTTCAAAAATCATTCTTTTCAAAATTCAAAATTTATTCTCCCAACTCTGATTATTTCAAAGACTTAGAACTTTAAATCTCTTTCTTGATCTATCTCAAGTTCTAAGTTGAAATATTTTGAATCACATTTACCTCATAAATCACTTGGAAAAATCTCAGATTTTCAAATCATTCTTTTCAAAAGAGCATACATCCTTGCATCACACAAGCATGATTCTTTGTGCATTTAGACTTAGGATAAATTCTTAGATAATATTTTAGCAAAGCAAAAGGCATAAATTTGATCCTTGGTTCGATTACCCCTGGTAAAGGCACCAGGAACGGTCGAACCTCGTACCGACGAGCGAATCCCGTCTCTCCATTTTCCCACAAATTTTCAAAACGGAGGCGAGTGATTTTAAAACATCTTTCAAAAATTTTGGTCAGATGAGACCCTGCAAAAGAGTTCCTCTCTCTTCTCTCTTCTTCTCATTCTCTCTTCTTTTCTATCTTTCTATCCCCTTTCAAAAAGGGAATAGAGGTTAGAAAGGCGAAGAGAAAGGAAAAGAGGAACGAGAGGAAAATTTTTGCATGATCACAGTTCTTTGTGACATTCATTTGGCTATCTTTGATGAACTGGTGTTTGAATTGGTTAACCACGTGTCTCTATGCCAAAACCTTGGGGTTTTGTTTAGTGGGTTATGTTTAAGAGATGCAGTGTTTCTAGAGACATTGCCTTCATTGGGTTATTTTAGGAATCTGTTTAAAGGGGTTATGTTTATCTTAAAACACTCATTAATTATGGATTTATGGAAACAGATTATGAAGGCTTGTCTTTCTTGATGTATGGTTGAGTATATCACTACTTGTTCACTAGAGAGTTGTAAGAGACGATGCTTGTTGTCACCTGCTTGGGTGAACTATTTCTCTTTCACTCTCTATATGTGTGTTTGTGTTTTCCCTCTATTTTTCAATTTATATAAAATAAGATCTATCTATGTATGATTTGTGATAGTAAAAAGTTTCCTCTAAAAACTTGTTTTATCTACAGTTTTAGAGCTTCGATTTTTGAGCTTTTGGTGATTTCGACTGTGCACCAAGTGTTCGAGGCTTTGTTAGATTGAGTGATCTTTGTGGATTTCAAAACCCCTTGATTTTTTGGGTTTTGATTCGATGTTCTTCATATTATTAGTAGTAAGATCTTTTAATTGAACTTATAGAGAACATGTTTAGGCATTAATCATATAAGCATGATGTTATAGTACTAAATACTTAACTGAAGTGCAAATGCAAATTATGTGCACACACTGCACTTAGTTATGGATATTTAGGGATGTTATTGCGCTCAATACTTAAACGAAATGCAAATGCAAGTTATGAGTACACACCACACTTAATTATGGATATCTAGGGATATTGTGGTTGCTGTACATGTTTAACAGATTTGAGTGTATGAAATACCAAAAATGTGATGCTTATGTTAAGTATTAGAATGGCTAAAGGCCAATGCACATTGCATGAAATGCAATGCATATGAAATTGGGCAAAGTAACTGTGATAAGTGAATATGATGCAAAGGCATTGTGCAAATAATAATTGGAGTTTGAAGATCATGCTAAGCATGATTTGAATGTATGAGAATAAAAGTGTTCATCTTATTGTGGTTCAGGAGATCATGTTTAACATGATTGTAGTTAGTGGAATATGGAGTGTGTGTGCTATAGGTACACCTGTGTGTGGGTTTGAATACCCGTGCACTTATGAATGTATGATATATATGCAATATGTGCTATCATATTTTTGTTTGTGCATACTACATTGTTTTGTGTGTTTGCATGAATCTGATATATGGTGCACATACAACTACTATGGATGCGTATAAGTCATGTTTGATGCATAATGTGAATGTCATATATTGACTTATCATATGATGAAATTATTTATTCTTGTACGAAAGAATACATGTGAATCTATAGATTTGACTTTTCTATTATAGCATGATTATATGCTGAACTTAGATGTGACAATCTGATCCTTATCGTTTTTTATATCCTGATATAAGGTAGTGATTGAGATAGTTATGTTAGCGTATAGGTGAATGACGCATCACACCTACAAATGACTAGATTGACTTAATTGGTGAAAAACACATCACACCTATAGTCTTGTTGCAAATAATTATACTATGATTGTTTGATTAAGATCTATAATACATGTATATCATGATTGATGTGTATCATGAATATCTAACTAATTTACTTAGAAAATATGTGCATGTGTTTTGAGCGGGAGTGGTCAAATATGATTTGACATATTATTTATAAGAATTATAAATACATATGAAAATGATGCAATGATCTGAATGTCTTAAATGCACATATATATTTATGTGATGACTTATATGTCTTGAATGCATATGGATTATGCTTTATGATGTGAGTTAAGGTCCAATGAAATATTAAGTGATGAAATGCTTTTAAATGCCTTATGTTTGTATGCTTCAATGAATGACTTATGGGATATTGTCCTCTTATCTATCACTTGATAATTGACATCATGTCTTTACCTTTGAATACTTGATATATTTTCTTCAAGTTTGAGTGTGGGTTATCCTACTAGGCTTTAGTGAGTCTGACCCTATTTTATAGAAGATAGGTAATGCAAGTAACTCATATTTATAGTTAAAAAAATTCATACGTTGAGGGTATGAAAGGGTGTCAAAACAGTCCATTTTGAACGATCAAAACATTTGAAAATGAAAAGACACGCCTTTTAAAAGTTTTAGAAAAAATGACAAAATTAGTCGACTAAAACAGTAGTTAGTCGATTGAAATCAAATATTAGTAGACTGACAGTTATCGTCGGTCGACTAATGTGTTTAACAGAGCCGTTTGAAAATCTGAACTTTTGAAACTTAGTCGACTAAAGAAAAAGTTAGTCGACTGATAATATCATCAGTAGACTGAAAAATCTTTCAGTCGACTGCTGCTAAATTTTTCTGAAAACACATGTTCTATCTGGTCGACTGATAAAATTGTTAGGCGACTGCTGCTAAAGTTTTTAGAAAACAGACATTCTGTCTGGTCGACTGATAAAACCTTCAGTCGATTAATTTTACAAAAATGACATTTTTGCTTAGAAAATTTGGCGCGAAAAGGTTGGTCGACTGGTGAGTCTATTGATCGACTAATAAACATGAAAAATTAAGTAAAGAGTTTTCTAAAATGATTTTCATGAAGGGTTCTTTTAGAAAAGTTTTTTTAAAGACTTTTTAGGTGAAATGCAATCGAAATATGCACTCTAAGACTCTTATAATAATCTAAGACTTTTAATGAATTTTATATTTGTACACTAGTCTTCATAGATTCTTTATCGAATTCTTCAATTCTTGTCATCTTTCTTAATTGCCTTAACTGAAATACAGTTGATTCACTTGTTCATCATCAAAACCTTGTACTTGAAGTATCATGTACGACTTCATTATCGTAACATAGTCTAGAGAAATATTGAGGTGTGCACCTTGAGAATATCTCAGACGTTCCTAGGTAACCCTTAGGGGTTAAAACATTATCCACTAGACACATATAGGACATAGCATGAACCACAAAATATTGAGAGAATGTATAGCTCTTTAAGACACCTTGGAAACAAATATAGCTCATTGAGTACCTTAAGGGTCGGTATAGCCATCCCGACTCTTCGGCTAGTTGCAGATTGAGCTCTTTGTAGCTCTCGGCTTATAACCAGTGAGCATCTGCAATACTTGTATCTATAGTCTATGCCGGTTTGAATTATGTTGTTGTGAGTGGTTTATATGTCTGGCCAATATCGTAGACTCTAAGCTATCTATATGGGTTGCTACGCTCGATGAAGCAATGTTTGAAATAGCCGATTAGAGTAGAATATAAGTTTGAGTATGATGATAGAGACATAATAACAAGGGGATAAAATTCATAAACAACATATGTGCATAATTAGTAAACTAAATTAAAACTAGGATCTTAGATGTCACTACAGTTGTAACCGTCGTGTTTATTTGTAAATGAAAACTTTCTGGGTTGTAGACTCATCTCCTCTCTTGGTTGCAATTGTAGGGTCAGGAACTATTGCTAACACTTTGACTATGCCACCAGATTTTAACACTTTCGAAGTATGGTTTACTTTCACTCTATGGTTATGATTATTGTAAATGATTATATGAACCTTTAGTATTATATGAAAAAAAAATCTGGCATGATTCTGAGGTTGTTTTAAAGGTTATTGCAGTAATTTTTCTCTAGAAACTAATGTCCATGAACGCGAACCCAGGCTCGAGAGGCCCCAATTTGAGAGTGCCTACTAACTATATCTGCAGTGCATATCAAAGTATGTACTATCTCTGCTCATTGTACTTTTAAGGTTGAGTAAGGGAAGAGGGAGGAAAAAGCGGCAGCGATATTCAAATTTCAGTGAATTAGTAAAGGAACAACAATACTTAATAAGGGAGAGTCTTAGCAAATTTCCTAAGCAAATTTTAGATATCAAGTACCTTCGCTTCAAAGTAGAAAACATTATCTGTAATACGTATACAACGCATGCATGGGGTGACCAATTACATGATGATGATGGATATTAGCACTATTTTTTTTGTTCTCATACACTAATAGCCTTGGCTAGTAAAAGAGCAAGTGAGAGAAAGAACGCAGAGATCAGAAAAATAGGGAATGAGAGAAATCCTTTTTTGACAAAAATAATGCAGAACACAGAGGTAGTGAAAAAAAAATTAAAAAGAAGTTTTGTTTTTGCCCTTCTTAGTTTCCTTCGTCTCAATAGGGAACCATCTTGTTACCGTGCATTAGTCCATTAGTCCAGCACTAGAAGTGTGACCTTGTAACGTGCAACATCACGGACCCGCATGGGAATCTTGTTTGGTGGTGCTTGGATCCACTTGTGTGTGTGTGTGCATGTGGGAGGAGCGAGCGTCTAGTACCCTGGATACTGAGGGGGTGGTGGTGAGGCATAGCTGAATCCCATGATTGGGGGCAGTATCAGCGGTGTTGATGGTGGTGGAGGAGAGTAAACAGGCGGTGGTGGGGGGGAATGGACTGGTGGTGGTGGTGGTGGAGAGTAAACAGGCGGTGGTGGTGGGGAATGGACTGGTGGTGGTGGTGGAGGAGAGTAAACGGGTGGTGGTGGTGAGCGGACCGGTGGGGGGGGTGGAGGAGGAGAGGGGACGGGTGGTGGTGGAGAGTTCACTGGTGGAGGTGGCGATGGAGGAGAGTGGACTGGAGGTGGTGGTGGTGGAGAGTAGACAGGTGGTGGCGGTGGGGGAGAGTGGACCGGAGGTGGTGGTGGTGGAGAGTAGACAGGTGGTGGCGGTGGGGGAGAGTGGACGGGTGGGGGTGGAGGAGAGTGGACAGGTGGGGGTGGAGATGGGGATGGTGGTGGTGGAGAGTTGACAGGTGGTGGTGGAGGAGAGTAGACAGGTGGTGGCGGTGGGGGAGACTGGAAAGGTGGTGGTGGTGGTGAACGGCTCCTCACTACCGGTGATGCTTCCTCATGTGGTGGTGGCGGATGAAGGTAGACAGGTGGTGGTGGTGGTCGGCTCCTCACAACTGGTGATGCTTCCTCTTGTGGTGGTGGTGGAGAGTAGACAGGTGGTGGTGGTGGTCGGCTCCTCACAACTGGTGATGCTTCCTCTTGTGGTGGTGGTGGAGAGTAGACAGGTGGTGGCGGTGGGGGAGAGTGGACCGGAGGTGGTGGTGGTGGTGGAGAGTAGACAGGTGGTGGCGGTGGGGGAGAGTGGACAGGTTGTGGTGGTGGGGAAGGTGGTGGAGGAGAGTAGACGGGTGGGGGTGGAGGAGAGTGGACAGGTGGGGGTGGAGATGGGGATGGTGGTGGTGGAGAGTTGACAGGTGGTGGTGGAGGAGAGTAGACAGGTGTTGGCGGGGATGGTGGTGGAGGAGAGTAGACAGGTGGTGGCGGTGGGGGAGACTGGAAAGGTGGTGGTGGCGGTGGTGAACGGCTCCTCACTACCGGTGATGCTTCCTCATGTGGTGGTGGCGGATGAAGGTAAACAGGTGGTGGTGGTGATCGGATCCTCACAACTGGTGATGCTTCCTCTTGTGGTGGTGGTGGTGGTGGAAGAAAGGCTACAGGTGGTGGTGGTGGACGGATCCTCACAACCGGCGACGCTTCCTCATGCGGTGGTGGCGGAGTTTCGGTGACAACTGGCGATGGAATTGGCACCGGGGTCGGGCTGGGAGAGGCCGGCGACCCGCATTTCGACTTGCCGCAGTCCACGGGCTTGTTCACCACACGCATACACTGCTCCTTCCTCTTCTGCCTCGGCCTGCTGGGAATGCAATTGTTCTGATCGTTGAACTCGATACCGTTTCTCCTCAGCGAACATTCCTGCGCCTCTCCGTTGAAGTAATTGGATGAGAACGAGAAGTTCTTCAGCGCCGGCAACGTGCAAACGTTCGCCGGAATAAATCCGGTCAGGGCGTTACCCGAAAGGTCGAGTTGTTCCGCTGCGGCCAAGCCAGAAAGAGCGGTAGGCAGACCTGTTAGGGAGTTCAACCCCACATCGAACACGGTCACGTTACCGAGCAAGCCTACCTCTTGGGGCAAGCATCCGGAGAGGCCATTGTTCAATAATATCACCTCATTCAGCGTCCCTGCCATCTTTCCAATGCTCCTGGGGATGCAACCGCCTAACTGGTTGTTCGCAATAACCAAGACAGAAACCGGGGAATTTCCAAGATTTTCCGGGATGTGGGAACTGAACCGGTTATTGTTAAGGAAGATCGCATCCAGATCCTTTTCAAAAAGCTGAGGTGGGATCGGACCCTCGAAGTCGTTGAATCGGATATCCAGATACTTAAGGTTGGGGATGGACAACAAAACTCTAGGGAACCGGCCAACGAACCGGTTGTTGCTTATGTCAACCTCGAACAGGAGCTGCAACCGGTTGAAGGATTTCGGGACGACACCGCAGAACCGGTTTGAATTGATATGGAAGACGGCAACGTCCGTGAGCAGGCCGAGTTCGGCCGGCAGGTAACCGGCAAGATCGCCTTGGTTGAGGTCGACGCCGGCGACTGTGTGGACGTTGGGGTCATCCAATGACGGGGAGCAGTAGATTCCTTTGTATGAGCAGACGTCGGGTCCGACCCATGAGCTGGTTATGTTATACGGGTCGGAATATATGGCATTCTTCCATGCTTGGAAAGCAATGTAGGCACGACGAAGGCGGGGATTGGTGACGGTAATGGTGATGTTGATGGTGATTTCAAAGTCGTCCGGGAGATCGCCATCACGGTGCTCACGGAAATGAAGGAGCTGACGACGGGCAATGAGGTGAGCGTCAGCGTCGGACAGCGCAGACGAAGTTAGACAAGAGAAAGAGAATGTGGTGCAGAGGAAGAGGAAAAGCAGGCAGCAGCCCAGGGCCTGCATGTTTGAGACCAAACCTTGGGGAAGGCCCAAGGCTGCGGGTAACAAGAGGCCCAGAGGGGGAGGGCAGGAGCCCTATTATAAGGAGTGGTTTTTGCGGAATTGGTGGGTGGTAATGGGTCCTCCTCACCTATCATATTTCTTTGCAGTTTTTTTTTTTTTTTAAATCTTCTTTTTAGTTTCATTTAAAGAAAAATGGGGGTAGGTGATTTGATTGTGGGTTGGTGGTAATTGTCTTCTGTTTTTCCAGTTAGGGATAGTGACAACCTATGCTGGTCCGGGGATGAAGGCCCTCCCCTACTAGTCTCGCAGAAATCGTTCCCCACACCCCTAAATTAACCGATGCTAAAACAAAATCAAGACCATTACAACGAGTCAAACGGGGGGGCGGATATGGAGTGTTGGATCATAGGTGATCCGAATTTTAATTTTAATTTTAATTTTATTTAAATTACTGTTACTGAATTAATCTGAATTCAGATCCAATCCAGATCAGACAAGGCCAAGTTGAATTCAGATTCCAACTTCACGTTATGCCATCATATTCATATATATGGTACAAAAAGATTGGAAACAAGGGTCTTACAACTAAAATATTCAAACGGCTTGGATGTTATACGAAAATGAAAACAGATTCAACCAGAAAATATCGAAACCGAATACTACTTTGAATCCAAACAGAATATGGTCAGACAAATCTAAATTTGAACTGAATATAGATTCAGATTTTATGCCAAGGTTTATATTCGTTAAAAAAAATTATTAGGTTCAATTAGTAGATCCGACCGGTACCTGATCCATTTGTGTGAAAACCCATGATACTCGGATTTGTTGTTGAACACGCTCATGCCATCTCATCATCTATCATATGGTGGGACCCCAGTATTCAGGTACCAATTTGGGTCTGTCACGGTTCATGGCCATAGCAAACAAAGGCCTTGGGTATATCATGACACTATTTAGTATGGTTTTTCCTCTCACAGAATTGACACACACCAGAAACTCACCAGTCCCGGAACGATCATCTTGTGATCCATTTACCTCCTTTTGATTACCATGTCCACCTCCTAAATTAAGGGAAGAAGGTTGTGTTGACATTTTGATCACCCACACATGGCTTTGGGCAACATAAGTAGAAGACGATTCTCTTGATTCAACATCTCATATATTTCAATGTAAGGATGGGAGAATCTTAAAAGTGGTGACAATGGTCCCCAAACTCTCATAATCATTGAGAGGATTATTCAACATGTATTGCAGTACAAAGAGAATCTCCATTAAATTTCACCTCATTCAAGTAGTCATCCATCACTTTGTGACTCTTGACGTTTTTGCAAATTTCGTTTGAGTTGGAGAATTCACAAACTGGACTGAGAGGCATAGGCACGTTGCAACACCACCCATGCTTAACAAGCAGTGGTGAAGCAAATAATTTCTGCCAAAGTAGATTCAGTGATGGTTGTTGATTAAACTCAAAACCAACTGGTGTAATACCTACAAATTTTTTATAATTATTAAATCAATTAAGATAAATTTTATGCTTTAATTTTGGGTTTAATCTTAATTTAAATTTTATCTAAATTAGAATTTAATGTGAATGTTAATTTGAATTTGGATTTACTTCAACTTGAATTTAAAATTAGAGTTTAATTTAATTTGGATCTAATTCAACATGAATTTGAATTTAGATTTAATTAAATATGAATTTGGTATTGATTCAATTTAAAATTTAATTGGATACTAAATTAGGAATAAATATAAGATTTAAAATTTAATAGTTAATTAAATTAAATCAAGCAAGTAGGATCTCAAGGATGGGATCCCCCCCCCCATGTGGGCCCATCCTACTTGGCTAGAAATCCTCTATTTTTCTCACTTGTAGTTGCCTAGGATTCTACATTAGTCAAATTTAAGAAGTAGATTAATTAGGATAGTTAAAATATTTTTTTTAATAATGAGACCCCTAGGGTGGGATGCCCCTTAGGTGGGCTCCACCTATATGGTAAGGAGTCCATATGAGATAGACTCAACCTAACCAAGAAGTAAAAAGAGGGTGGGACATCCCCACCTACCTTTCCTTAATGAAATTAAAAGTCAAAATACTACTAGTTTCCTAATTCAAAAATATAGGATAGCTAAGATATTTAAAAAGTTTTTTTAATTTTTGTGAGGGACCTAATTAGCTAGAAATCTAAAGGAAGGAGAAATTAGGAAATAGGAAGGGCCTAGGAGACCTACCTATTGGGGATTGGGATCCCATATTGTAATGCCCTTAGATTTTAACCCTTATAAAAACATGTGAGAATTAAAACTTTTTCTTTTATATTTAAAATTGTTAGCAAAAGCATATTTTAACTCAGGTTCGAAACCTCGGGTGGGTTACATTGTACACAAAAATGATTATACTGAATTTAAAGTGGATAACAATACCGACAATTTAGTGCTCCAAAAGAAAAATAATTGGCTCATCGACAGCGTTGCAACATCCAGCAATCGCTCCACTGCTCAACTCTAATAATCATGTTTCTCATATAACAATGTCAGACTTTTGAAAGCCTGACATGAATCACACAATATCAAAACATATATCCATGCAATCAGATATCCATGATATGCCTCAATTATGGTGTACATACTATATAAGTTTCATTTAAAAAAAACAATGCATTTATAAGCATGATGTCCCATTCACCTAATAAATCAATATATTCATTTGCAGGCATGGTATATCATTCACATCCAATCATAATCTCATGTCATAGTACATAATTGATCAAGGCATGATTGATATCAGCATGTAATCATGCTATAACAATTAGAGCACAACCAAATTAGTAGATTCTCAAATGGCTATAACAAGAAGCTTATCTAATTGTCACAATCTCTCGTAGCCATGATATTCTATATGTTCATTTTTATAGATATTTACCGAATATTAAAACAATTTTTTCGTTGGATTACCTGGTCTTGGAAGCATACATCCTCACAGGTCCGTCCTTCTTGCGCTACCTAGTGTTGAGTCTGTATATCCTCACAGAATCACCCTAGCCAGACTGACCTAGTTTTGGCCATATACATCCTTGCAAGGGTCGTCCTCGTGGGACTACCTGGTCGTGGGACTGTACTTCCTCACATGGATTATCTTAGCCAGCTATCTAGTCTCAGATATCTATAACCTCACAGGATCCTTCTCTTGAGAACATTTTCTCAATGGGTTACCTGATTTTAAAAAATTATATTTTTGTACATGCCTAAACATAGTTGATCGCTCATAGGGTTGATGGCCACCAATACAGGCACAAGTATATATCAAGTCAATAAACAAATCATAATGTTATCGGGCACTAGACAAATCAATTCAGATGACCATACACAAGGTCATAAGCCACCTGTCTGGACTTGGACATTCAATTGATCAAGTATCATCAAAATTATTACATAATTTATTTTTATATTTTAATTATAATATCATTCATCATTTCATGCATGTATCATTCAACATAGCACCACACATATATGTCACATCATATATCATGTATCACATCATGTGGCATTTCAAGATAGAAGCATATCATCACATGCATCAACATCAAATCATAATCACATGTATCATTGCATAAACATCCATATGTTTGTAAATTGAACCTTGAAGTATGCAAACATGAACTTCAATGCATGCATACGTGAACATGTGTATCTCATACTATGCGATGACTAAACCTCAAGCATACATAATTCCTATGTAATTCAAGTTATGCACACAAGAATCATAATTCATATTATGTGTGTGTAGTCTCATATGTGTTCTATATGTAATATTATCTTTCATCAGGGCTTAAAACATCATAAACTCATAACCAGGGTTAAAGGAGATGTAATTCCAACTTAAGAGTCGATTCTCCCAACCCAGGTGTTGACTCACCAAGTTTCAGGGTCAAATTTGGTGCAGGAGGGTTGATTCTCAAAGCATAAGGGTCGATTATCTCTAAAAGAGTCAACAAAACAAATCAAGGGTCGACTCTTAGTCAGAAGAGTCGACTCAACACATCAAACATTCAAACAAAATAGTTTGAGAGTCATCCCTTAACAACAAAGGTCAACTCTTCCAATTAGCAGGGTCCAGTAGATTGACCCAAGAGTCGACTCTTCAAGACAGAGGGTCGACCCTCATGTCTAGTTGAACATGTTCAGAATTACAGAGGGTTGACTCCTGCATTGCAGGGGTCAACTCTTGTGAGTGTTCAACAACATCAAACCAAGGTGAAAATAGTAGAGGGTTGATTTCTGCATCACAGGGGTCAACTCTTGTGTTTCCCTCAACCTATGAACACCGAAAAGAATTTGATTTAAACATGCATACATCCAACAAAAATTGACGAGAATAAGCACATAAACCATATGCAATCATTCACCATTTCAACATGCATATATATTTCGACATTGTATGATGTCGAGCAATTCGTGTAAGAAGATCTACCTCAAAAATTTGGCAAAGCTTCGTGATGAATGAAAGATCCCAAAATTACATAGGATATTTTCCTTTAAAGCATGTGACGATAGATGTGTATGCCAATAGTTTGGAAACAATGAAGACTAGTGTGTGTGCCTAGAGTTTCGCATCGTAAACACTGAAAATTACAAGTGTAAATCCAAAAGATACAATAATACTGGTCCAATCAACTAATGCACAGTTGCCTTGGGCTAGTTCCACAAAAACTCAAGTCAAACAGAACATCAAAGCACCCAGGAGTTGATTCTTTCCTAGCAAGAGTCAACCCATATTGTTAATGGTTCAACAACAACACACCCTACAAGAGTCATCTCTTAATGAAAAAGGGTGGACCCTCGCAGGTCACCATAACAAAGGTTAAAATAACACCATGCAAGAGTCGACCCTTAATGAAGAAGGATCGATCCTCGTGGGTCAAACAAAACTGAAAATAAACTCAAGAGTCAAGCCTACAAACTGAGGGTTGACCCTCAAGAAACTAAACTAAAGGACTTAAAACTCAAGAGTCAACCTTGCAAGCTTAGGGTCAACTCTCGAGGCTAACCGAACTGCCCATTTACACTTAGTAGTCGACCCTGCATCAAGGCAAATAATCCAAGTTTCTTCCCAAGGTGGCGTTGCATGAATACGTTCCAATGAATTAAACTATGAGCATTCGGCAAAGAACCCTACCTCAAAGATTTAGCGTAAGGTAACTAAAGGTGGTGTTAAGAATCCTATAAAATGAAGAAGAAGTTGCATGACTGGGCTAAGCCGAACTCAGTCCAACTGGGAGATGGAGGTGGGCGGCGGTTGGTTCAGCAGATCAGTGGCACCATGACAACATAACAGAGGCATCCGGATGGTGACAATAGCTGAGGAGGTGCCACGATGGTGTTGGTGTCACCGTGCAACACAAAGAAAAGGGGAGAAAAAGAAAGTGGAGCCACGGTGGTGGTGGTGCCACCATAAAACCCAATGGAGAAAGGGGAGCTGAGCTCATGTGATGAAAAATGAGAGGGTAGGGCCTTTTAAATGGGGAGGGTAAGGGGCTTTGGTGTTGTCAAAAAGTGTTAAAACACTTGTAACTTTGCAAAACTGAGGGAGCAATACCATGGGCAACTTGAGAGCAATATTATAGGTTTGGATCTTGGGTAAGATCCAGATTCAATCCATATGTTATTAACTAGATCCTAATCTAGTTAATGTAACTAAGCCCAAACTAGTCTCATTAGTTTAATTAAATCCTAATAAGAATAAGGATTTACTAATATGCCCTAAAGTCAAAAAGTGATGACATGTATGGCCCTAAGTCAATCAATACTGCATAGGATGATTATGACCCTCAAGTCACAATTTTCTTCAAACTTTTCCAAAATGACTATTTTGTCTCTAAAATTTGTAGGTGTGTTCTAAATTTGTTTCAACTTTGATTTTGATGAAACAAAGACCGTTCTCTTCGAAATTTCGATATGAATGAAATTGTTTACTCAAAAGTCATAAAATATGCTTCAAAAATACCATAATATTCTTTTTAAATATTTATCAAAAATCTCAAATATTACACACAAAGGGTCTATAAAGGGAGACCCAATTCACGTTGCTTTAGTTCTCTTTTTCTCTCCTTAGTTCTCTCTCTTCTTCTCCCTATTCTACAACTCCTATTAGAGGTTTTTGGAGGTCTGGAGTTGGTGTGGTTGTTCCTCCATTGTTAGTGCAACAAGGAGTAGGAAGGTGGTCTTAAAAAAGGAGAAGCTCTCTATGGTTCTGGTTTTCAGTTTTTGTTTTCGGCTTTTGAAGTAGGTACACTCTAACTATGGGTGTATATATGATGCTAAGGAGCATGAGCCTGTTGGGATTCAATTTTTAGATGCACACTAATACATATAACAACCATGATTGATGTAGGAAATGATGTTGTTCAGTCCATAGAGCTAATCAATCTCTGAAATTATTTAAAAAAAAAATTGTTTTGAGGTATTAGCATAAACCAGATTGGTTCATTGGAAAAAACATTTTATATTATTCATGTAATATGTTGTGTGTTGGATTTACTTATGAATGTTATGTATTAAATTAGGTTCACGTAGATATGATACTAATTGATTCATGATTGATTTAAAAATCTAAAATTTGGTTCATTTATGTGAAACCATTTTTGTTTTAGAAAATCAGGTTTTCTTATCAAAAGATATGGATCTTGCATGTGTTTCGTATTATGAATTTAATCTTTGTGATAATAACATGCTAGGATGTGTACATAAATGTATATAACATGTTCATAATGAGTCAAAATCATGAAATGCATGTTTATGATGTTTTTTTTATTAAAAACATAGATTTAATTATGTGTTAGTTAAAAAATGCATTTTATCTTGTGATTTCTATTCTAGCCAGTATGAAAGAAATGTATTGTTCTTCAAAATGGTGAATCCAATCTTAAATTATAGAGAGATATTTTATATATGTAGGATCAACTCCAAAAAAAATTGGCTTCATTTGAGGTCCATATTGGGAGATACGACCTCTGTAATTCAAAACAGAATTTTTGTCTTGAGAAAAATTCTGTAATGACTACACTTTTTTTTTCTCAAGTTATTTTTATATGTGTTAGTTTAAATATTTTAGAACACATAATAAAAAAATTGTACACAGATTCATTACGGTTTAAGAATTAAAAATTATAAAATTTTGTTCAAGAACATAGTCTGTTTAAAAATAAAAATAGACTATAGTGCATAAATTTTAATTCTCAGATGGGATAAAGTTTAGATCTGATTTATTTTGAATATTATGTCAAACACACCCAGCTAACTATAGTACAATTTATAAAATTTATTTCATTATGTAAATTCATTGGATGATGGTTCTTCGATTAAGTCAAACCAGATAGGTCTGTTCTCTGAATATACAATCAATTTCAGTAAAAGATTTATTTTTTCCTGTTCTGGATTGAGATTGGACCTAGGTTTTTTATTGTAGATATCTAACATTCATGCATCTACTATAAAAGTTTTAGATTTAAATTCATTTTATTATGGCCATTACAGAATTTATATTGATTCATAAATTCAGTCCATGCAGTTCTCAATTGGAATTGTTGTTTGTATTTATGTCATGGTATAGAAAATGGGCCAGTTAGACATGAATTGGTTACAGAGCTGAACCGGACACACTATTTATGTGAGTATTGTATGTGGTCCTGTTGATGTTATATGTGTGTATTCAATTAAGAACATGTGATTGTGTATATGCTGTAATTCTTGGTTACAAGGCTAAATGGATTGCATGATGTATTTACATGCTTATATGATAACATGATATACAATATTATGATATGACATGCAACTTGAGGTTATGATACTTAATATAATGTTATGATATGCATCATGATGGTAATTGTTGTTGCTATGTGCTATGAGACATAGAATGCATGCTTGTATATGTAGATGCTCATGAATGAGTTTAAGGTTCAAGGAACCGGTTTTGTGCTTTAAGAGCACAAATTTGTTATGTTGCATATTCTTATGTATGATATGTTGTAAGACATGGAGAGACATGCATGCACATTTTAATGAAGAAAATTGTGGTTCAGGGAAC
The DNA here is from genome assembly GCF_984573655.1 of Nuphar pumila. NCBI lineage: Eukaryota > Viridiplantae > Streptophyta > Magnoliopsida > Nymphaeales > Nymphaeaceae > Nuphar > Nuphar pumila. The sequence continues at coordinate 29,829,330 of NC_143250.1, read as the reverse complement.
CTATAAGGTGCCATGTGTGAATGAATGTATATATGTGAGGCCATGTGATATCATTATGTTATAAGGCATATACATGCACATAGATTCACTCAAGTGTGAGAAAGGGGTTGTTGAGAACCCATAAGGTGTTGAAAGTACACCAAATTGTGAATAAGCTGTATTGACTAATGGCCTTAATAAAGATAATATTTCTAGTGGATTTGGGTACACTTAGAGAATGTATGTTACTAGATAAATCTATGGATTATGGGTACACTTTCGAAGTGTATATTATTGGATATCTTGGACCTAGGTACACCCTGATGGTGTTTGTTACCAGTGATCCTTGGTCTACCCTAAAGAAGGTAGGTAGTATAAAACTTTGTTCAACCTTCTACTCTTTTGAGAGCAATGGCATCTCTCTTAGTCTCTAGTCCTCGGAGGTCGGGATTACTGTGTGACCTAGGTGATATGTTTCAGTACTCTATAGAATTGTAGGATCGATCATGTTTTCTACAACTGGGGGCACTTCTCTCAGTTATGGATAGCTCCCGATAGGATCTGACCTAGTCTGTCACTCGAGAAATCTAAAATACATAGCATAATAAGCACTTGAGTCATCTTGTTTGAGTTGTGGTATACCCTTCACATACCCAATAGGGTTGGTAAGTAAGAGAAATAATGCATTAGTTGAGTAGGTTCACTTTTCAAAAATATTCATTTGATTATATTAGTGTTGAATGCATTCAACACTACAATGATCAAGTTCAGATTATTTATAATCGTTTGCGCACAACATAGAGCTATCAGAAGAGCTATGCATATCATCATCGTAGAGAGCTTACTTTTGAGGTAAACGACTTTGTATTTATAAAGATTTATTCTACCAAGAGCATATTTCATTTTGGTAAGAAGGCTAAACTCAGTCCAAGGTGTTGGTCCTTTCAAGATTTTAGAAAGTATTGGCAAAACAACTTATCACGTAGATTTACTACCTCAATATTCATAGATTCATGACATGTTTCACGTGTCCATGCTAAGAAAGTATATTCACGACCCTTTTCACATCATTAAGTACGAGGATGTGAATATTCAGGAGGATCTATTTGTTATCGAGAGGCTGATTCAGATTGTTGACAAGAAGGAGCAGGTTTTGCAAACCAGAACCATATCCTTTGTCAAAGTGTTATGGTAGCACCATGGTACCGAGGAGTGTACGTGGGAACCCAAAGTGGGTATGCAGGAAAAGTACCCCCACTTATTTGTAAGTGAATAAAAATTTCAAGGACAAAATTTCTTTTTAAGGGGTAGGATGTAAAACCTATAATTTTAAGGTTTATAAATAAATAAAACATCTTTATCATCGAGTTAGAAATGTGTTTCTGGCTTTTAAATTTTATTTATTGATGTATTACCTACTTAATTACTTATTTTTTGGCCAATAAGGGTGTAATTGGTATTTATAGAATTATTTCAGGCAATTAGCTATTAAAAATATTTAATTTATACTTTAAAATATATATTTAAGTGTGTCTATGACTTACCAATGTGTTTTCACTGTGGTTGAGCTTAACTAGATGTATTTAAGTAGCTTGCGAATAGATTTTTATCAAAAAGGGTATTTTGATCAAAAATAATTTAAACGAGTAATTTAAACCTTGATATTGATTAATTAAAGAATATCTAAAACAATAATTTGATAAGAGTTAAAATAATTTTTTAAGTAGTCTAGCAAAGTTTAGGTTATTGGTTTAGTAAAACTGGTTTTAGTACGGACTCAGAGTTCATATGGGTTTGGACCCAATGGGTCAACCCAAATTAGTGTATTTTATAGATTCTAAATAGTTAAATGAGTTAATAGTTATTTTAGTATATAATTTGAAAACATTATATATAAATAAAAGGTATTATTAAGTAATTAATTGGGTGTTGTGTTGTTCAAAACTTGATTTAGGGTTGAAAGCAAATCAGACCCAAACCGCACCCGATTTAAATCCGGTTTGGAAGGGGCACATAAGGGGTTTAATGTGAGGCTTGGTGGGGACCACTTGGGCACCTATATATATCAAATCTATGATGGTAGGAACCCTTAACTGAATTTCTAGAATACTTATTTAGTTTTTTTTGTCACAATTACATGTGCTTTATTGTTAAATTAGTTATGCATATAGCGTAGTCTAATTTAGTGTAGATCAGTTTTTGTATATGATTAATTGTTAGATATAGTTAATGTTAGATTAATTAGTGATTTGAACATGTAATTAGAATTGTTTATTCAACAAAATAAATTTTTCTTTACATGTTATTTCAATTTTAGCTTGGGAATTGTACTGCACGCTAAGTGTTCGATAAAATGTTTAAGAGAGAGATTTTCAGTTGTAGATGCAGTTTTAATTGTGTTTCAAAACCAGTTTTAAAATATCAATTGTGTATTTAAAACTTAGTTTTGAAATGATTTTATACACATTTACACCAAGGTTTTGATTATATTATGAATATGTCACAAATACATGAGTGAGTGCGAATGTGCGTAGTTGACTAAGTTGATACACACATTGTAAATTCAATTTTGTGCAAGTGCTTGTGTATTGTATATGTTTGCAATTGAATATGTATAGGTGCACATGTTAATCTAATTTTAGACATGTATCAAATGCTTAAATGCTTGAACCATGCATATATATGAATTGTCAAGCAGATACCACAGAAATATGATACTTTATGCTAAGTATCGCAAAGTGATTATTGAGCCAATGCACATTCAAAAATAAAATAAATGCAATACTTATAAAATTGGCTCAATTACACGTGGTGAATGTGTGTAATGCAAAGTATCACACAAATATTGAAATGTAGTTCGGAGATCATGCAGAGCATGATTTAAATGTATGAAAATAGAAGTATTCTTCTTGTTATAGTATGAAGACCATGCTTGACATGATTTTAGAATAGAGGAATATGGAGTGCTTTTGCAGGTACATATTTTTGCATGCATGATTGAAATGAATGAATGCATGAATAGTGTGAATACATGACTGAAATGAATGCTTGTGCATCACGAAAATATGTTAAGCATGTCATATATGTTGTAAATATGTCTTGCATAAGATTGTAAAATGAATGAATAATACATATGAGCAGAAATGAAATGTGACATGTATCATGCATAAAAGCATGTTATGAAAAAATTATGCATGAAATCATGTGTGAATGAATCATGCATAAGGGTATGAGACGATTATTCTGTGAGATAATGGCACTGAAATGTGACCTATGACTTTAATAAAAGGTAACCCTCGGATCATGGGTCCAAATGAGGTGGCGGTGAAACCGAGCTCTCAAAAATGGCTGGGTTGGTTTCAATCTCAACAAGATGTTTGGGTTCATCCTGATCTCATGTCTTCCTTGAAAAGAAAAAGGTGGTACAAACCTCGTGGGTATTTGAGATGTTGGAGGACTACGTGTGTCTCGTCCCCACCCCACGAAGTTTATGGAGACATGTCTACTTAGGGATTAACAAGGTATGGCAAAAAACTCAACAAAGTAAGGAAAGATGTTCCCATTGTTTTTAGCTGGTGCGGTGTACGCGGGCATAGTATAACGCCCCAAAATCTCTAACTTAGGATATGAAAAAACTTAACTCAATTTTTTTTGAAATATAATACAACAAAAATTGTTTTGGTTTTAAAATTTGGACAACCCTAGGCAGGTTACAGAGATGACAAGGTCTGAATTGGATTGGATCCAATCCCTACTTGGGCTTGAATCGAGTTTCGCACACTCACATCTGTGATCATTGCAAAAATTTTCCTCTTGTTCATCTTTTCCTTCTCTTTCTCTTTCTAGCCTCTATTCTCTTTTTTGAAGGGGAATAAAAGATAGAAAAAGAAGAAAGAAGAGAAAAGAAAGAAAAAGCGGAACTCTTTTGCAAAGGTCTCACTTGACCTTAATTTTAAAAATATTTTAAAAAAATTACTCGCCTCCGTTTTTAAAATTTTGCGGGAAAATAGAGAGACAGGATTCGCTCGTCAGTACGAGGTTCGACCATTCCTGGCGCCTTTACCAGGGGTAATCGAACCAATGATCGAATTTATGCCTTTTGCTTTGTCTAAATATTACCTAAGAATTTATTCTGAGTCTAAAATGCAAAAAGAATCATGCTTGTGTAATGCAAATGCAGAAATGTATGCTTTTGAAAATAATAATTTAGAAATTTTAGGATTTTTCCAGTGATTTTGAAATAAATTTGAGAATATGGTGAAGAAATGATTTTTAAAAGTTGAAGATTGATTTGGAAAAGTTAGATTTTGAATCTAACTTAAGACTAGAAATAGACCTGGAAGACTTGAAATTCTAAGTCTTGGAATAGTCAAAGATTGGAAAATAGCTATTGGATTTAAAGAAATGAAGAAAAAAAAGAGAATTTGGAACTGAGGTAGAATTTGAAGTAAGAATGAGATTGCAAAGTTTAAAATGAACTTTGAATTTTGAATTTGATTCTCAAAAATCGATTTTGAAAAGGGATTTTTGATCTTGAGTTTTAAATTCAGAACCTGAAACAGGAACTGAATTTAGAAGTTAAATTTAGTCTTGGGAAAATTGAATTTCGAAAATAGAGTTGGAATTGGAATCCGGATTTGAAAATCAATGTGAGATTTGGAAATGGAATTGAGTTTGGAATTGAAAATCAAATTGAAAAATGGGATTGGATTTGAAAATCTGAATCCAAGGTGGAATTGGATTTGAAAATCTGGAATCCAAACTGGAATTCTAGATGGAATTTAGAAAATTTGGAATCGAAATCTGAAATCCTAGATGGAATGGGATTTGAAATCTGGAATCTTAGATGAAATTATATCTAAAATCTGAAATCCAAGATAGAATTGGATCTTGCAATCCAAATGGGACTTGGAAGATGGATCTGAATTTTGGAAATCCAGATTGAATTTGAAAGTGGGCTTAAATTTAGGGAAAATCAAATTTTGAGATTCAGAATCAATCTCAAAACCTTGATTTTAGATAAATCAATTGAATTAAGAATCAAGACTCAATCTTTAGATAGAACTTTGGAGATTTTGAAAAAAATAAAGAATAAACTTGATTTTAAACTTGAATTTTGAAATCAGGAGATGAATCTGGAAATTCCAAAGTTTAAATTGATCTTTGAAATACGATCTGGGATATTGAATTGAATTTAAAATCGAAGGCTGAAAATGGAAATGAATTTGAATTTTCAAAATTGAATTGAACTTTGAAATTGGATTCAAATTGGAAATTGAATTTTGAATATAGAAGTGAATTCAAAATTTCAAAGTCAAATTGGACTTTGAAATTGAAGTTTGAATTTTGAAATGAGATAGAATTGAGAATATAAAGATGAATTTGAATTTTATAAATAAGAATTGAAGATTGATTTGAGAAATGAAGAAGATATTTGAAGAATCATCTCAAAATCACTTGGATTTTGAAGAAAATTTGAAATAATTTGAAAATATGATGTAGAATTTTGAAAATTAGATATTGAAAAGCATATTTCATTCTTTAAATGAATTGAAATAAGATTGAAGATATAATGCATTTCTGACTATGGTCATAAAATGTATTATAAGATAATCTATATTTAAATTCAGATGAAGAATAAAATACATTTTGGTGCCTTTATAGAGTTTGAAATGAAATTAACTCTCAATATATCCTGACTATGACCATTAATATATGTTTTGAGTTAATTTCAAGTTAAACTCTGATAAAGGAAGAAATTTTTAGAAAATATGATGATTTTTGAAAGAGATTCAGTGTGGATCCAATGTTATTCCATAAAAGATGAAAACCCTAAGTTTTGTTCGCATTTTGACTATGACCATAAATGCAAATCATCAACTTAGGATTTAATCACCTTTTATTAGAATGGTGCACATGCCATTCGTGTTCTCATTTGTGATTTTGAAAAATAAAGGCAAAATGATATGAAACAAACAATTTATGATATTTATATGCTCATACATTCTAATCTAGTGCTAAAAATATTAAATTTTTATTAATATCTAATTATTACAATTCTGAAATTGAAATTAAAGTTACAATTCCTAGACTAAGAAAAAAATGACATTTTCCACATATCTCCTACAAAAGGTGAGTTAGTGTAATACAAAGAGAGATGGCAATATCACATGAGATCAAGGGGGGGGGGGGGGGGTAAATGACAAAATGGTTTTAAAATACACCTGAGATGCATGTGTTCAATGGTAACAAGAACATGCATGAGCAAGTTTGATATGGATGGAAACATGTAATGTGAAAATATAGATATAACAAATGGAAATATACAAGAGATAGCAAGTAGATGTTATATACTACTGGAGATGCTTGAAATGGATGATTTATGAATGCTTATGACAAAATGTCATGGATGCATGAGATTACAACAATGCTTTGTACTACTGCAAATGACAGGAGAAGCACCACAGTGTTTCTCACTACTGTAGGTTCAAATGAACCACAACTATGCTTTGCACTGCTATAAGTGTAAAGGGGAGCATAGCAGTGCTTTGCACTGCAGCAAATGCAAGAAGAACACAACAATGATTTACACTGTTGTAGGTTCAAAGAATCCACAGTCGTGCCTTGCACTGCTGTAAGTGCAAGGAGAACACAGCAAGGTGGATGACAAGGCATGGTAACAAAAAAAAATGCGGGAGTGTTTAAAAATGGAAGGTAGCTCGAAGTGTAGGAATTATGGCAGTTAGTGGTACTGTAGCAGAGGATTTAACAGTGTTGTTGTGAAGTGTTGTTATAATGCAGTGCACAAGGTACTTGCTATAAAAACAGCAAGTAGAATGTAAGTATGATAGGGCTGGGGATGTAAAGGCATGTGAGAAAGTGCTAAAGAATGGTGAGCATGTGTACAAAGGAGGTGGACATAGCACAAGTGGATGAATGGGGCTAATAGGTGAGTGAAAGGTGTTGGAAGCAGCAAGTGGTGACAGCAAGTGAAGATACTAGAGTGTAGCAATGTGGTAGGCTGCAATGTGCTGTAAGGGTATAGTTGCAAAGGGATAATGTTGTTGGTAAGGTGGGCTGAGTGTAAGCACAAATCACAAGGGTTGAAGGCGATGTTATGCAGGTGGAAAAGCTACAGTAGGTTGTAGGATGGCTGTGAAGCTAGGTTAAAAGCATGGCTGTCGTAGGATGGCATCGATGCATATACAACAGGATGCAAGGGAAATGAAGGGAGCTGTGATTTGAGACTCCCTGCTCGAATCATAAATTAAGATTCTTGGGAATGCAGCAGGTATTGGGTATGTCACAGGTGCGGTTAGCAGGTGGTGGCTAAAGGGGGTAGGTGTTGTGAAGACACGCATATGTGAGGGAAGGTGGCAGTCGTGCCAGGTGATGTTTGTAAATGTAATGGCAGTGATGGTGTGCTATAGGGAGTGGAGATGTGTTGTGACAGTGCCGCAAGTTATGTAGGTAATATATAGATGAAAGCAACAAAATACTGTTGTATGGCTAATGGGAGCATGCGATGGGGATGAAGGGATGTGCCGACGAAGGTAGGCAACAATGATATACACACAACATGTATGTATGCCGGTATAACAGGAAATGGCCTACTGTGGCAATGTATTGGAATAACCGAATGAAGATGAAGCTTCTACTACTAGGTCTGAACTGATGATGGATGAGAAAGATAATAGGTGGGTGACTTACTATGTGGGTAGCATAGTAGGTGGTGTTTAAAATGAATATGCAGTGGGATGTGAAGGGATATCAAATGAGCATGAAGTGCCGGAAAGTGTTGTGAACAGTGCACTTTGCAAGAGGGTGTTTGTTACATGCTGGGAAGGGGTGTATGCATGTGGGACTTGCTGAAAACGTGAAGAAAATGCTGACAGCAAAGGCTGGGGTTGAATGTACGCATGTAGGTGAAGTAGCAATGTGGTGAAGTGAGGATACAGTGAAGTAAGAATGTGTGACGCATTGAAGTGTAGGTGGCAATATGAGGCATAAGAGTATTGCTGCAAGTGGAGGATGAATATGCACAGCAGATGGTAAGTGTTGCTGTGTAGCAAGTGGAAGCAATGAAGAAGGTGTGTAAGGGTGTTGTGATCACCATCAATATTGTCCCAATTAATACATAAATACATTGACTTATATAACAAAGATTTGATTAATGTGCACAAAGGTCAAATGAAAACATTATACAACCTATAATCTCAGACAATAAGCAAGACTTACCACTAATGGCAGTGATATGATAGCAACTTAATCCCTGTAAAAAAAAAGACTTCCTAGATTTGATAGTGCATGGTGTAACAGGTTGGTCCTGAACAATACACAGCACCCTCAACATTCCTGCTTTCGGATAGTTTCAAACCACCCCATTTTTTTTAGCGCTATCATCAGTCCACATACATAGTTTCTGCTCATGATTGCACCTTTAGACAAAACTTGCTTGCAGTGTTGATCCCACCATCAGAATTTATTTATTATAGACATTTGAGATAATGCATTCAAGTGGTTATGGCAGAACACTTTTTACAAACTTTTGTTGTTTACAAATTATCAGTCATGGGAAAATATCACCAAACCATTTCAATAATCATCCCAAGGAACCAATATTGTTTACCAGAAATCTAAGAAGAGACTTGAAGACATAAGAATAATGTGAGAAACTCCAATTTTCGACTTCAAGAAGATGGCCTCTTAAGAGATATAATGCATAAGGTATAAAGCCCCATCTCCACCACAAAATGCCACCCACCTTAACTTACCTATGCTACCTACGTCACAAGCTAAGTTGTAAACCCTGCATTAGGTATGAACCCAGATATGGCAAATAAAAGAAAACACTCAAAGTCATGACTCTAAAACCAGTAGCATGAAGCATCCTCTGATGCTTCAACATGGACTAAGATGGCAGTAAACCTTCAATGGAAATAGAGTATCATTTCAGGATATAAACAATGTCACCCAACTTATATGCCCTGGAGCTTGGATTCAGAATTGGACTCCTGCTAAAGGTAATCTTAGATCCTAGAACACACTCTAGATCCTCTTTGAGGATACAGGTTGGAAAATGCAAACCGCAGAATCTCAATTAGTGAAATAAGAGAAGCTTAATATATACAATCAGGCAATGACTACTGCAACTGACGCTTACAGCATAACAAAATACTTGTGGTATGTCTTATTGGTTCACTATTTCAACGACAAATGCACAAAGGGGTCGAATAAACAACCAATGAAACAGTAAGGCAGTGAGTGAACCAGTGAAACAGTGAGTGAACCAGTGAAACAGTGAGTGAACCAGTGAACCCAATAAACAAAACCAAAAAAAAAAAATCCATATATACATAATCCGATAATGACCTGGAAATTAAATGGTTATGACCATGTTGAAAGCCATAAAGGCTTCAGCCCTTTTCGTCCATCAGATGCAATGCAGGGATAACCAAGAAAACTGGGCCCATTCAATACCCTACTTATTTGCTTCAGGTGTTACTAACCGAGAAAATCAAAAGAAAGGATATAAATCTTCGTTGCTCATATAATTGAAACTTGCCCAAAATAATACTGTAGAAGAAGTTGATGCAACAGGAATTTGAATAAAACAGAGAATCAGGGGAAAGAAATCCAGGTAAAAATCGAACATAACAGGAAACCAAATAAAAAAATAAAATAAAATAAAATAAAATAAAATAAAATAAATAAAGAGTCACAATCAGATGCACCTACGACGCTACGACGGAGATGGGGTTGAACCAAGCAATTGAAATGAATATCAGATGGCAGCAAAATGAATATTCACTAAAATAAGAAGGTGGATCGCCAAATGAGATGCTTCACTTGATTGAAGAAAAAAAATAAATAATAATATAGGATTGTAATGCTATAAATGAAATATAAATAAAATAACTAAAGAACTGATGCCAAGCAGTAGCTAGTAGGGACTGAAATGCATCACAGATTCAGAAAACGATGAAAAGTTGTTGAATCTAACATACAGTAGATGCTCAAAATAAGAAAAATACAGAGATGAAATAAAAAAAAGAAAATGTAGGAATATACTCATTCCTTTGTTGTAGCAAGAGGTGGATCGATCCTGCTATATGCAGGTCGATATCACCTGTGATGCCTCTTGATGAAACAAAAAAAAAATAGAATCAAGGCATTAAGATAAAGCTTCCAAAAAAACCCAGAATACAAAGGGGAAAAGGTAAAATAAATGCAGAGATAAAATTGAAGTTTGAAATCTAAATGAATCGGTGATGCCATTGCGAGGCGTCGTCGGTCATCGGTACGTAAGAAAAAATTGAAAATCCCCTGTAAATTTTAAACAAAGATAAACACTAGAAATTACAACGCAGATGAAGAAATACAGATAACGAAGACGAAAATAGGGGAAAATGAACTCTAAGCATCTGCTAAAACTTTACGAAGATCAGAGAATGCCAGGGATAAATGATAAAAGGGAGGATTTCTTACCTTGCTTGCAGGGATTTCGAAGGAGGGAATTCCCTTTTTTGCTACTGAGGAAATCCCCTGCTGCTGAAGGGGAAGAAGGGAGGAAGAGCGATCGAGAAGAAGACAATGGTGGGGGTGAAAATGGATCGAGGACCCCTTCCCCTGCAGCCTCTCTTTATAACGAGAGGCCATTAGGCCCTGTTTTGAAGTTTTCCAAAACAGTGGCTCTTTTGTGAATTTTTTCTAAAAAGGGGGTTCTAACTTACGAAAAATGTTTAAAAGAGGGTCCTAAGATGTATCTTTCTGAATTTTCTTTTCTTTTTCTATTTTTTTGTTCTTTTTTTTGTATTTTCTAAATTTTTTTGTGTTTTTGAAATAAAAACTCTAAAACTATGGGATTTCTAAATTATTTTTGTAAAAAATTGGAAATATTTACAAAAGAAGGGTTTTCTGAGAATTCGGGGTTAATCTTTGAAAATTTCTTTAGAAAACGGGTTTGGATCTGAGTTTTGAGGAAATATTCAAGCTTTAGACCTCGAATCGAGAAATACAGAGCAGTGGATCCAAATAGATACCGGATGGACTGTTTGAGCCATTCAGAAATTATTTTTGGTATTTTTATAATTTCAATTTCAAGATTGGATAATAAGGCTCAAATTTTGATTTTGAAACTGGACCCAAATCTGAAATTGAGTCAACCATTGAAAATAGATTTGGATCCCAGTGAATCTGAGAAAGGACTGGAATTTTGCTCAAAACTGACTCAATTATTCAGAAAATGGGGGCCAGGGGCAAAAAAGGAATTTTTGTAAAATTTTGAAAAATTTGGGGTGTTCACAACATCATAAGCATAACCAAAAATATATTCATTCCAAACTCATACCATTTGTTTATAATTTAAACTACAAGTTTGTGAAATTAAATTCAAATATCTCAGTCTAATTATGATACACAAAAGTCCTCGGATTGACAAGACAAATAGAAATATGGTTTCCAGCCTTGCTGCCACATCGCACCATCGCGCTGCCTCTCAAACATCACTTGCATCTCATAAAATGGGGATCATACTCTTTCGAGTAGGTAAGATAAACCATAATTATATAAATAATGAAAAATACCAAAACAAACCGCTGATATCATAGTATAATATCATGGCTTCACAATTTATCAATTACATAAGCAAGATGAAAGCATAAAGGAAATAACTATCAACAAATATCACAATATTGAGATCAACTAGCAATAGATATCACAACATTGAGGTCAGATAAAATAAGTGTTAGTATAAACTTTGTTTCTCTTTATTATACTTTGGGTACGCAAAGGATGACTTCATCATATCTATTAAGGATACTATGGTGTTTATTATGCCATTTGATTTATTTTCCTATAGCACCTAACAGACTGAGTCCCTACCACAAACAAGCAGTCTGTGTTCAAGAGATTCCCGCAAGGGTTAACTACATTGCAATCAATACTACTACAGTAGATGAGGTGTATCACTTTTGGAAAACCTCGACCTCCCTAACTTCGAGTGATAGAAGGTCCAAAGATGCCATCGCTCCTGAATTCAAGTCGGTATGACATGTAGGTGAAATCTACATGTGATATCGTCACTTGAGGTTGTACCATTCTACCCTTTCCAAGGTAGACCAACATAGTGTGAATGGGTTACAAAGCTATTCTTTTCTTTCTTAAGGTGGTTAGTAGTTCATGCCCCTCGATTCATGAGGCGAACAGGGCTCAGTGGCCATGGTGCCCTCTCAGGGTAGTAGTCATGTCATGACGTTATTTGTGCCCAACCCATTCATGTACTATGGCGCCTTTAGCCCATATGAGCACCATGCCGATGAAGGCAAAAGTAACAATTTAAGTGTGGATGTGAGCATGTAGTGTTCGAGGTGTGAAACTCCCTCACACACCCTGTGGTTCATATCCGACCCAAGCTCATAGGTGAGAAAACAACTAAGGACTTCAAGTTACATGCATTGCAAGATTAATAATCATAATAGAATAATCCACATATGTAATCAATGATGTTCATGAAGATTCTTAGAACCTTATGACTTACTCAGGGAGTAGTGAACTATGACAATCATGCATCATCTCATAGGATGATAAATTTAACACATGGCATAATCATGTATGCATTCACTTTATAAATTCTCATTCTCATGAAATGCACATCATTTCTATATAAAATTCATACATTTTTACATGTTTTTAAGGTTTATAACCCACATATTGATGTATTTAAATACAAAGAGGTCTTGGTTCGAATTTCACTTGAATCGTAGTTAAAACAAGAAAAATAATGCATTTGTAGGGTTTTAGATGATTTTCGGGGTAGACTGGATCCAGTTTTGACCCAAGAGCTCAAATTTGGATCTTGAACTGGACCCAAACCTTAAATATCCCAAACCCACATGACCCAAAGTGTTTTCAATAAATATTTTCTGAAAACCACCTCTTTCTAAGGCATTTTGGCACCTAATTGCAAATAACATGTAATTTAGCATTAAATTAAAACTAACTTTTTACTTAGGTGGTCTTTAGAATTCGGACATAATAGGTAATATAAATAGTTATTTTTTTCTAGGGTTAACATTTTTGGAGTTTGGAAAACTGCCCCCCCCCCTCTCTCCTCTCCTCTCCTCTCTCTCCCTCTCTCTCTCTCTTCTTCTCTCTCTTTCACACGCCCTTCTCTAGGGTGCCATCTTCCTCCTCCTTTTCTTTTTCATTTTTCTTCATTAGGTGTTTGTGTTTCTCCTTGTTGTTTATGTTGTCTTCTTGCAGGTGTTGCAAACCTAAGGAGGTTTTCTCCATCGGTGTGCCATCTACATCAACGGGGAGTGGCCGTGCCTCCTCTTCCATGCGGTCTTCTTCAACTTTTTCTTTTCCTCTTGAATCGACTTCTGGATCGGTGCAGCAGCCAAGATCCACCGTGCAAGCAACCAAGGAATGTGCTGGGAGTGAAGACAATCTTCATCAACTGCTCTCTCCTTTCCCTCCAATCGTCGGATCGCCCTAGAGGTTGGTCTTCTTCTTCTCCGCTTCTTTTAGTTAGATTGAGTCCACCCCTAGTTGATTCAAGTAGTACCCAAGTCATTTTTGTTTTCTAATTTTTTTCTTTTACAACCATGGTCATGTCTGCAATTCACTGTTCTTTGTGGTTTTAAGATTGAGTTTAGCTTGGGTTCATATTCAGTTTAGGTCTGAGTCATTGTTTGTGTTAACTTATAAAAATTGGCTAGATTTTGTCTAGCCGATTTCAACGTTTTAGCATTTGTGTGCTCTGAATTTATTTATTGTTTTTACAGTAGGTTTAAACTGTGTCTTATCAGCTAAGGTCTGGTTTAGATAGTGAGTGGTTTAGGTCAAAATTTGGTTTTGGTGTACTTAAAAAAATGTTTTATTGAAAATCATGTTCCTTGTGTTTTATAAAAAAAAAATACAATAGTTTTTTTTTTCTTCAATTGTTGGAGGCTGTCATCTTCTTCAAGGAGTAAGTCAGCCATTGCTGATCCAGTAAGCTTTGGGTAAGTTTTAGTAAGTTTCAATTAGGTGAGCCCTTTCTTAATCCGGTCATTAGTTGTGCACTTAGAGTCATAATGTTAGCCGATTAACTTAGGATTAATCTATTTAGGTTAGTCTGAATTAAATCTAATTTAATAGTAAGCTGTAGAGTTTTAATTCTGATTTTTAGCAGTATGTTACAGTAGTTTAACCCTAGCTATTAGGTTTTAATTGTTGTTTGCATACTTAGAATTAACATAATTAATGTGTTAGGCATGTAGGTTATTTTTAGTAGGTCTTTGAGTGTTGGGTATAGCTTAAGTAAATTCCATTGATTGAATTAGCTAGGTTAACTTGAATTAGGTTTAAGTCAGCATTCCGTCTTTACATTTTAATTTTTTCAGCAAGTTTTGATTTTTATTGACATGATATTCAAAATCGTGAATCATATTTTAGGTAGTCTTTGATTTCTATGTTCAGTCCTTAGGTATATTAGATTTTTTTAATCTTTGTATGATTTCTAGTAGGTTGGTATAGGAAATTTTTGGTATAACATTTTAGCAAGATTTGACTTTGCTTAGGTGTTTAAAAAAAATCATGTAGTATACTTTAAGCAAGTTATTTGTTTGTGTGCTATAGTTTTAGATAGATTTTATGTTGTGTATTAATAGACTGGTTATTAGCTTTTAAGAGATTGTTTCAAAATTAGTAAGAATTGACTTTGATTAGTGTTTTCTAAATTCGTGAGGTGGGCTAGTATATTTTAGGGAAGTAGCTTTGTAATTTTCGTAAGTTTTGATTCTTTCTATTTAAATGCTTAGGTCAGATTTTTAAGTTGAATTTTTGCTCTAATTTCCATATCTTAGCTGCTTTACATTAGTTAAGTTAGGGATTAAGTTTAGGCAAAATCGTGTAAGGGGTCTATTTAGGTAAGTGATTTATTTCATGTGTGTCTTAATTGAAATTTCCATTTTGAATTCATAGATTAGTTTCCTCGTTTAATTCTTTAGCTAAATTAGGTTAGTACCAATTTTTTTTACAAGTCAATTAAGAGGTAATCTTAGGGTAGACGTTTTATATATCTTGTCTTCAAAGGCTTTCCTTATGTGTTTGAGTTTATTTTTTTATTTAGTTTTAGTTAATGTAATTCTTTACTTTCTTTAGGTAAATAATTAAAATGTATTGAATCATAGTGGGGTCCACTAGAGGGCATGAGTCTCTAATTTCAAATCAAGTCAAACCCGCCCTTTTGTGCCCTAATTAGGCAAATTAACTTTAGTTAAGTTTAAATTAATTTTTAGGTATAAGTTAAATTAGTTTTAAATTTAATCTTCACTTTCGAGTTAAGTAGTTAGTTTATGTTGAATTAAGTACATTAGGTTAGTTATTTTTTTTACTATAGATATTCTAATTTGAATTTGTGCTTTAGTTTAAGTTAGTTTAGTTAATTGTGTATATTTAAGCACTTGTAATTCCTTTCAAGTAACGTAGGTAATCCTGTTAGATTTAATTTCCTTGGTATAATTAGTTTTATTTACTGTCTTTAGAAGTACTTAGATATGTAAAGTCAGTTATTGCATGTGTTTAAAGCTAATAGTGCTTAAATTGAATGCTTTCATTTGAATAGTGCATTGAATTTTTAAACCGAAAACTGCATCAAATTGCAGACATTATTTTATGTACATTTTTTCTGAGTTTTTCTAAAAAATTAATCCTATTCTCTTCATTAGTGTGTTGACTGTCAGCAGACCAAAAATCATCTCAAAAGGAGCCAATTTGGTCACAGTTTTAAGTGTTTTTCAAAAATAGTTTTTCCAGGATTTTAAATTTCGAGACAGGATAATTTCCAAAAAAATTTCAATTTTGAAACACTTATACCAAAGATTCCGGATGAATTTTTTAGTTCTGTAAAATCTGACAGATTTTTGTATGTGTCAGAAATAGAATAGAATAAATTTCATCAATTTTGGACTTCATTTGCTTCTCTAAACTGTTTGTTTTCAAAAAATTGTCAGAAATTCAATTTTGCACTTCAGCGAGGGCAAAATGGATAATTTATTAATTATTTAGTTTTCTGTTATTTTTTGTATTTTTTTGCATAATAGTTAGTGTAATTATAGTAGTTAGCTTAGTTAGATTTAATATAAACTAGTTAGTTTAATTAGCATTTATAATTTAGTTTATTTTTTTATTTTAGTTGCAATTTAGTTTTCTGAGAAATTTTAGAAATTATTTTAGTGTAATTTTTGAATTAATTATCATAGTTTTGTTTACTAGCTTGTTATTTTATGTATTTTAGGTTGACAAGCAATTTACAGGTTAAAAGTTAATTTTGTTAAGCACAAAAAAGTTTGAATTAGTGAAATGACAAAAATGCCCCTGTGATCTGGAGAAGGCTTGAGCAACTTAATTTAGGATTTGTTTTAGTTAATGTTTAGTGTGTAACTTAATTATAGTTGTTTTAATTTATTGTAAACATTTTTATATTAATAAATTAAAATTTTTAAAGATAATTACAAATATTATCCTGTTCCCTGAGGATTCGACCCGTACTTGCCATGAAAGTGAAAAGTCAGTTTTTATATTTTTGATTGAAGATTTTCCAAAGCTTTTCTTGAAAATTATGTTTTAAAAATACCATTGCAAAAAGTACAACCAGATCACCCACTTCTGCAGAAGACCTAATGACATGCTCACCTAGAACAAAATTTGGCAGTCCTGACCCCCTTAAATTCTCTGGGTCGGGGGGGGGGGGGCACTGAGGCATTGCCCTTTAAAACATAAAAAAAAGGGCCCAAAGAGTTTCATACTGTCTACCCTCTCTAAGGTAGACCAAGGGCTATTCTGGTTAAGTACACTCGGTAAAGGCATACCCGAAATCCTACTCAAGGTTATCTTATTAATTAGGTCATGGGTAAATGAAACTACTATTTAAGTTAGTGCATTGTTATCACATGGTTCCATTTTTTAAACCTTAATTCAACATTTTATTGAGAACTCATATGCCCATACAACCCTGTGAGATTTCTATCACCCTGCATGCATTTCACAAATACTGCATCACATAGCACCACATGTATTCTCATAAACAATAAATCATATATACATGCTATTTAACAATTATTTATGCAGTATCACATAATTTCAATGAATAAAAATCAGCATGCATCATCATCACAAATATATATCATTCTAAGAATCATGGTTTAAATCATTGTTAAGTTGTTCAGGTCCCGTGGATAGAGTAGCCCAAAATCGTACAACGAAAACATGTTTTGCAAATCACATTGCAATCAAACATATCCAGATTCATTATTCTCATTCATTGCAGATAAGATTATAATCATGTTTCATTTATCATAAAAAAAAATACAGTCCAACTGTCATGAATGAATTTAACCCTTAACATCAATCACAATTTGCGTAGAAGCCTATTTCTTCAAAACAGAGCATCCTTACACCAAAACCATAACTTACCAATCATGATTTAACTCACCTTCATCTCAATCATAAATATTTACATTAGATCTGATATAATTAAAAACTGAATTTTATAAAAATTTTGAAGAAAATATCAAAACGTAATTATAGTCATGAAACCTGACTTTCTCGATAAGAACTCTCATAAACCCTTATCGAGCAAATCTATATTACTCTGATTAATGTATTGATTTTCAGTACCTTACATTATGTTAGACTTAATTTAAAACATCAATGATAACAGATTGAATCAATGAGTTTATTTCAACTAACCCATAACCAAAAACACACAAGTCAATTTTTTGGTCAAAGCCCCCATAAGCCCAAATCAAAAGACTCATATGTTTTTAATTATGTTCAATTGAAGCCAAGCTTACTTGAGGTAAATACACACAATTTAATTCAGTTCATACTTTAAATGACAAATTCCAACAACATATGCATTTATAGGAACTAAACTCTAAGAAAAGAGCCCAAAACCCTAAATCGGTTTATGAGAAATCAGGGTTTTGATTCTCTTAATTTAAACCATTTGATTTCCATCCAGTCAAGTATGATTTCAGTTATTTAGCAAGATACATATGATGAGCATAATCATACATATGAAAATACCTTTCTTTGAAATCAACCAAAATAGTTAAGTTACATAATTGACAACTTTTACAATATTGTCCAAACACATCCTACACAAATTCTAATTCTGATTTTTCCTAGTGTTTGGGTCTATGATCATGATTCAGTAAGATGTCTTAATGTTAATAATATGCAAAATATAAAAGAAAATTAATAAAACAATAAAATTCATACACGTTACATCCTAATCACATGTACAAGTCATTAGAGAAATTTGGATCCCTAATACTCCATTTTTACAAAATCCACAAAAAAATATAGATCATATATGTAACCATGATATTTTTATTGAGGCATCTTTTACTCATCAAGAACACAATCCAACAAACCGATCTTTAAAATCATGAGTATAAAAATTTATCTACTAAACCTTGTTCTGACAAACTTATAAACCAGTTTCTGTAAACTACAAAAAAATTCTTAGATTGAATAATTTCTTAAGATTTATAGAAAATGTTTTTGGCAAAACCCATTTTTATAAAATCTTGTATTATATGTTGGACTTCATCTAAATATTTTATAATTTATTCAGAATGGTTTTGATTGGGCCTTTATACCTTTCAAAAAGATAAGTCAAAACAGTCCTGTAACCAGAGCCTAAAACTGGAGCTCTATTAGGATGGATGTTTCTTCCTCAAAACTGATCCAAATCTAATAAAAAAGATGCTAAAATTAAGCCCTAGATGTGTTGATTATCTCAGTATTTTTATTTATATTTTTTGGACTGATATTCTTAGAGATATAAAATTATTTCTGAAACTAGTCAGAAAAATATAACAGTTATCTCAAACAAGAGTTTCTTAGAAAACATTTTTGCTAAAAACTATCTTGAGTCTATAAAACCTTTGAAGCTTCAATATTTTGGATTCAACCAGATCTCAAAAGGACTAACTTATGAATATCACTAAAAAATATGTTATGGTTATATCTAACCTGATTTAATAATGAAACCATATTTAGATATGCCTTTTAAAACATTTTTATGAAAAGCCCATGATTTGTGTTTTGCAAATCAAAATAAGCAATCTCTTTACAAAATAAAAATATGTATGATTGATCTAATAATGCAAATACATGTCTGAGATAATATATTATACGCATATGCATGTTTGGTGTATGTACAAAATATATACTACGCAAATCTTACCTAAAAGAATCAATAGCTCGCTAAATCAAACGAAAATCGGGTGATCCTATAGTCTCACCAACACCTTGAAATATGCAGGTTTAATGGCTACTCAAGTCACACACTCCAGACCTCATAGGCATGAATAGGAGAGGAGGAAGAAGAAAAAAAAAGAAGAAGAAAAGATGAAAAAGAAAGGAAAGAGATAGAAAAATATTATTTATTTATTTATGAATGAAAGGGGCGCGTGGGAGAGGGTTTATAATAACCTCTCTCCTGACTCAAAGTTCTAACTTGGTTAAAACTCTCCCCTCCAAAAATGTGCGGAAGGGGAGGAGTCCTAGCCTAGACCAACCTCTAACTCTCTAGAATTTCCTTTCCTTATTAGTTTATCAACTTCTTTAAAACTCTAGTTAGTTAGAACTCTACTTGTTTGACTTTTCTACATGCAAACCACTAACAAACATCTACATTATCTAATTGAGCTAAGAGGTGCTGGACGTCCCACCCTCTTTGTTCCCTTAATTAATATTTAAATAAATTTTGAAAAAATCTAATTTCCCAAATAAAGTCCTAATTATTTTTTTCCAATTAGAACTAAATGAGATTTAAACCAGCTGGACTCTTGGATCCAAATGGGGTCCATATAAGTTGTCCCATATGAGGGTCCAATCCAAATTATTACATCAAATTCATATTGGATCTGAATGCTAGGATTTAGATCCAAATCCAATATTCATAATCTAAAATCATTTACTTTCTTGTTTAGTTTATATGTTTTAAATTTTTACAATTAATCTTATAATATTCTTCATAACTCAAGTCTGAATTTCATAATTAGTCAAAATCAAGAATTTCAAGAAAATCAAGAAATTTTAAACAATCAAGAATTTGCACTCAAGTTATAGATGCACAAAAATTCATCATTTATTCACTTTAATTGCCAATGAAAAATCTTGGGTTTTACAATAACATAGCAGCTGACATGGCTTCTCTAATGGGTGACAAGTCATAGATCTAGAGTCCAAAGCAATAGAAGGAGAAACAATATATATGTCAAGCAAAGAGGCAATCCAATTAAGGAGTGGGGGTCCACCTAGTGAGGCATGCCATGCTGGAGAGTCCTAAGGGATGTCTCCCAGTCTAGAAGCTAGTTAGAGTTAATTAGGTAATTAATTATGGAAGAGTCCTTAGTTGATTTATTCTTTTGATAAATCCCTTTTAGAGAATGACTCTTGTTAGAGGAAGGACTCTAGAGTCCTTACTGAGCCTTTATTTTTCAGTAGATCAGGTCTTTATGATTTAGGATAGGTTGATTGGACATGACTCTATCTCAGGCTTCCCATCTATAAATAGAGGTATGGGGTTCTCCTTTATGCATTATGTAATTGAATTAAAGTTTTCATATCTCTCTAGTTGTTTTGCTCTCTATCTCTCTTTCTGAAGTCTCTTTCTGTCTCTTCTCTCCTTGTTTTCTCTCTACTCTCTCATGACCTCTGGTCCTTCCTGGATCTTTTAATATATCAATCACATAAGGGCTGGACGTTCAGTCCCTTCACTCGAATATGAGCTCTTTAAGCACTCAAATCGTACATTTTGCTTTCTCAGTGAGTCAAATGACCTCTTCACGTTATAGATCATGTGTCTAAGTTTCATAACGTAGGGAACTCCATCCCAGCCGGCTACAAGCCACCAATGTACCTCTATAACTCCTCTTTAACCTTAGATTAACTTTCATTGTTTTTCTAAAACCTGAAACTCAAAACTAGATCATGTCGGGTGCCCAAAATGCCTGAATTCCGTAAATTGATAACCCCTGACTGTCAGCAGCCTCTCTCTATATTTAGATCATATCTCAGACCCTCACACACGTTCTTAGGTGTCCCTAGGACTGGAGTCTTTTAGTTCTGAACCGAAACTACACCTTAAACACTTAGCAAGTCCAAACCTCTCTTACCTAATTTAGCCATTTTATCATGTTTCTTCTATACCTTCCAAACAGCTAAGATGTACCATAGTGTAGATCCTAGACTTTCAGGTAGTGACCGCAATATTATCACAATTGCATCCATATAATGCGAGCTAGTTGAGATGCCGACCTGGCTAGACGTGCTCCTGGTTTATGGTGCACTATTGTGACATCAATGGATCACCGTTGGTGGCAAATCTGATGGTAGGGTATTCAGTCTGTAGAACTGTCATGTAGGGATTGGGGCCTCCAAAGGTCACTATCATATATGTTGAATCTCTCTGTGATTTGGTCTTCAAAATCAGCTCATATGGGCTTTCCATGAACAAGGTTAAGTCACTCATGCCATTAAAGGGTGTCAATTTCAAGGCGAGTGACTACTTCGACAACACATGCCTCCGAGGGCACATTATGGCAGATAAAGAAGTGCTTGAGTTTCACATTTTCACCTGCCAAAGTCAGGACTTCAAGGTGAGGCTTCTTACCCATGCCTCGAGCGAACTCATGTGGTGGCCACCATGAATTGATTTGATCGGGTGTCCCTTTCGGCCACCATTGAAGTCGGCACCCCGATCGATGTCATGCCTTCGCTTGTGGAGAGTGTCTAGCCGATCTCTTAGGGATCTAGAGCCATCTCAATCTGCTCCAAGCATTTGGTTTTGTCAGTGTTTTCTTGTCTTCTTCGAAACAACTATGATTGGGTTTGCTCGGCAATCGCCCAAACATTTTCAGCATACCAGCGAATCTCTTAGAGTTTATCATCACATAGGGGTTGAGATCCTTCTATGGTACGGTGTTTGCTCTGAAACCAATTTGTTACACCTTTTGGATTGTTCGATGTGGAAGGTTCGAAGTTCGGACCGGTAGGCAGCCCCAGACTGGCAACAGACAGATATTGCAATTGGAGCCCGACGAAAGAGTGCAGATCGTACCTACGGTTCCTAGGCCTTGGGGCATGTGGATCATGTTTTTAGGGTTATGAACTCTGACTGATATCATGAGGAAGTGGTCTAAGGTATCTTGTGGTTAAGAGTTAGGAGATACAAGGACATACTGGGTCAATCGGCTAGCCAAATTGGTGTAATTTGGGTTTGATAAGCGATTTGAGTAAGGATTACGGTAAAGATCTGAAAGGTCTTGGTCTAGGGGTTCTTGGGTTACCTAAGGATGTATATTAAGGTCTAATATAAGTTCTAGGTCTCAGGGATATTAGGCTCGATCGTAGAAGAGGCTGGTGAAGTTAAATGAACCAAACTATGCATTTTCTTGAATTAGTAAGGTGTGATTTTGGTGTTTCGGGTCTCAGACATGGGTAGGGTTTTAGCTAAGGTTGGGATCAGTTCAATGAGTTATGCAGTAGGTTTAAAGAGGTCTTAAGGGGGTCTAAATGTTTAGGTGTGATCAGGGTAGGTACAAGAAATTATAAAATGCAAAACAACTCACAAAATAAGGTTGCACTTTTTCTTCGGGTGCAGTCTTTGTCTAGATGGCTTAGGCGATTTTAAGAAGGTTATGAACTAGTCTTAAGGTATGATATAGGTCAAGCGAGTGGTATAAATACTTAGGACACGTTCATAAGAAAGGTTGATCAACATTATCACAGGTAACATAGTTCCTACATTAATTTTAATGTAGGGATCACTCTATGAAAGACCAGCCTTGGGAGGCCTAGCTTCACGTGGATCTTAGAAAAGAGAGAGTGAAACATAGAGGGAGATAAAATAAGAAAGAAAGAGTGATGTCTAGAGAGGACGTCTAGAGTGAAAGAAGTTAAGGAAATCAATTCAATCTTATTCAATCCATAATCCAAAGGGGTTTTTCAGACCTTTATTTATAGTATGAAAGTCATAATCCAACAACTAATCCATAAGCCACAAAAGAGTTCTATTGTGAAACAAAAACTTGATTAAAGAGAGAGGATTTTAGAGTCCTACCTCTGTCATGATTCCTACTCTAATTGAAAGTCCTAATTAATTAAGAAAAAACCTAATTAAAAACTACCTATTTAACTTTAGAAACATTTAGAGAAGATATCCCATCATAGTCCTCCAATTAGACGTCGTCGATATGGGCCACACTGGGTGGCTATCCTTGGTTCTAACGTGAACATGTGTCAGGCTCTCTTTCCTTCTAGTATGGACATGTGTCCATTGACTTTTTCATACTATATTGAGTCACGTAAGCTTTTACATCAATATAATTGACCCCACACACCAGTTGGAATCGCCCTCTATGGGCATAAGGTGGTGTGTGAGATTTAGAGCATGGATACTGTGGCGTCTCCTGAAAATCAGGTCATAACAGTGTCGTGTGTGTTGTTACTAGCTTGGTTGTGCCTTTGCATCGTAAACCTATCTTGTCGAGTCTCTCTTGAGCCGAACCTGGTGGTGTTGATGTTGTTCAGCTAGAGGCGGTTATGCCAGCCTTGAACCGGAGTTTGTGCAGCCCCCTAGCCTTATTGAGATGTGATTTTATTGGAAAGAGAGGCTAGCAAGAGGAGGTATTCCACCATTTTAGCTTTTATAGTGAGGATTTGGGTTGTTTCACCTAATATATGTATCATTGTATTTTTCTTCTTTTGCTTATATTTGTTTTCCTTAAGTTTTGTGCAAAAACTTGACAAGATTTGTATATAAAATGTTTTGCATAGTAGATTTCATTTTTTAGTTTTCCTGTGATCTTCCCCTTTATTTAGAGGGTTTTCCATGGTATCATGTGGTTTGTTGCTTCTTGTTTGCTTTCAATTTAAATTTATACTAAAATTTTGTTGTGGCTGTTCTCGGATTGTTTTGAGACACACACACACACACACACACACATATATATATATATATATATATATATATATATATATATATATATATATATATATATATATATCATGTTTTCTCTCCCTAGATATGAACTCTTTGGTATATTACATTTCATTTTCGGTTTCCCTGTTATTTTTTTCTCTTTATTTAGAGGGTTTTCTTGCTTGGTTTGTTGCTTCTTGTTTGCTTTCAATTTAAATTTATACTAAATTTTGTTGTGGTTGTTTTCTAATTGTTTGACACACACACACACATATATATATATATATATATGAGAATGGAACATATTAGGCCCCCATTTCTCTTTATGCCCCATAGGTTTTAAGTGTTTTATTATAGATCTAAACAGTTAGATGTGTTTAGCATGCTCGATTTAGTGAGAATTGATTCTTTGATCATATTTTTTCAATGAAAAATAAATTTTTATGAGCTAAAAAAACTGGTACCTTCATAGCCATTGATTTTGGATTATCAAAAAAAATGATATACAAGTTAGATTCCGGCGATCCAAAAGCAGGTTCCCACCAAACAAAACCTATAGATCAGGTGACTTGAGAAAAAAATACTTTTTGAAAGGCCCAAAGAGAAATTAAAAATGGGCTTAAAGAACAAATTACTCTCTCTCTCTCTCTCTCTCTCTCTCTCTATATATATATATATATATATATATATATATATATATATATATATATATATATATATATATATATATATATATTATTCTAAATTAACATCAAAGTAAACACCCACCCAATGAGTTTAAATGTGGAGTGGGTCTATAGACCGAACCCCAAATCGTGAGTTTCGTTCTCTTTTAAGCTGCAACCCACCACCAGCTTGCTATCAGCCATACCTGGACGGGAGAACCATCATTTGCCCGCTGGATGGCCGCCTGGCTCTTCAGGCTTGTCCACCTACGTACCCATCTCTCCGTCTTGCATTGCAGTGGACAGCTAGAGTAGCAGAAGGCCGCCCGCCTACCGGGACCTGACCGGCAGGTGTCTACCGGCCAACGACCTCCCCTGCCCACCTCCATCACCGCCTACCCCTCCTTATTCTCCTTATCCACCTTCACCACCACCTTCTTCTCCTCCGCCTGCCCTCACTAAAAGACCGCCAGACAGATCACCCGTTGTTCTGCCAACGAGAGCCACTCCTTGCTCCTTTCCTTGTCCCCCATCTTCATTCCCTTCTTCCACCAACCATGGAGGGCAGCAAGCTCCACCAACCACCGAAGGGCTCACCACCGGTCGGCTGGTGGTCTCCAGCCACCCACGACCAGTGGAGACTCGGGCCGATGGCTCTCGGCGGTCCGTCATGAACGGTGGGACAGGGAAGGTCCAAACCCTAGCCACACCCTCAATCCTTCTCACCACTCCCCTTCTATCGTGAGGGTGAGTCAAGACAACTGAACCGGTTCGATATGATTATCACTTATGAGCCCCCATTATCCAGCCTGTGAAACTAGTTCAAGGCCTCCAACCGATCCCCAACACCTTTTAAACCTCGCAAGTTCCCCTGACTCTTTTAACTCATTCTAAGCCTTTTTTTTAAACCAAATCAACTCCAAAATCTACCTAAACCAAACCAATGTGACCCAAGTGCTCATTATAACCCAAATACTCACTCAATCCAATCGGATCCATACCACAATCATTATCCAAACCACTCGGTCTCAAACCAAACCCAAGACCTGGACCCAACCTTAACCTTACTCCAATCAAATCCATGCCAAAACCAAACCCAAACTCTATCCAATAACCCAAAACAAGTGCAAGTTTTAGGGTCCACTTCTACCAAGATCATCAAGTTTGTGATCTTAAGGGTGATGAGAATAGCCACAAGCAACTTGGTCGAGCGACCGTACATGAGCAAGCATATGATATCAACCTATACTTGAAAGAGTATACGGGTCGAATTGATGCAGGCATTTTTGAGTGGTCTCAGGCAGTGGAGCAAGTTTTTTATTATCATCATGTACCTGAGTATCACCGGGTGGTGCTAGCCACTTGTCTATATGGATTGGCACGACTTTGGTGGGCACATTTGGTCCGGACTCGTAAGTATCAACGTTTAAGAGCCGTTGAAACGTGGGACGAGATGAAACCGTTTATGTGCAACCAGTTTGTTCAATCTAGCTCTTCTTCCAAGAAACCACATTATATTCATGTTTCTAAAAATATCCAAACCCAAGCATATGAGACCCATGTGAAACCCAGTCCGAAAGCGCCTTCTTTGAAATCTCTTCTAAGACATACCCAAGACCATATAAACCCAAATCCAATTACTGAATATTGGATCAAATTTTTTTAATGAATCCACGCCTAGTTTATTGGATCTACCTGAACTCAACTTAAGCCCCAAAAGCCCACACCAAAATAAAACCAATTTAAACTTAAACCCTAATCCAATTAACCCTATCCAAAGTGAGCTTCAACAAAACCCATCTATACCCAAAACTAGTCAAGATCCAAACCCCAATAACCTGATCCAAGACCCCCTTTTATTCATAGTCGTTAACTCAAACACATTGAAGACCATTGGCATGCTTAAATCGGATAAATGAGTTTCTACAATTACTTATGGATGAGATTCCTTCATAATAAATTCAGATTTTGTCTCGACCATTTACTCCAAATTTGTTAAGATGTTTCACTTTGGCAAGCATCTTACCTGATTTTGGTTGGTTCAAAAAAATGTTCCTAACATCATATGCAGGTTGAAGCAAATTCGGATTGATCTTTTCCACTTATAAAGTAGCACAAATACTGAAACTGAGAAAAAGGCAAGTGAAATTTAAACTTTAAAGCAAGTCTTTTCCAACCGGAAGAGAATGATGGGGAACGAAGTAGAAGACCCAGGTTTGTTTGTATCCATGTATATATTTTAATCTTTATTTACTTTTGAATATTTTTGTATTTGAATAGTAGGGGTGGCAATTTCTGACACGACCCGCCAACCCGCCTCTTAGGCGGGTTCGGGTTGGGCTTAAGCCAACCCGTTTAATAAACGGGTCGACCCGTGTAACCCGTTTATTAAACAGGTCAGGTTCGGGTTGGGGGTATGCCAACCCGCCAACCCGGCTGACCCGTTTAATAAACGGGTTAGGCGGGTGGGTCAACCCACCAACCCGTCTGCCCGACCCGTCAACCCGACCCGCCAACCCGTCTGCCCGACCCGTCAACCCGACCTGTCAACCCGCAAACCTGAAAACCCATTTACCCGACCCAACCCATTTATTAAATGGATTGGCGGGTCGTGTCGGGTTACCCGTTTATTAAACGGGTCGGGTTCGTGTTTGCCACAGCTGACCCGTTTAATAAACGGGTCAGGTTCGGGTTGAGGTATGCTGACACGCCAACCCGATTGCCACCCCTATTGAATAGGAACCATATTTCAAGATAAGTTTTATTTTCTTAAAAGGTTATAGGAAAAATTCATCTATTTATAAATGACTTATCTTTGTAATTGAATTGGATATGAATCAGTTACTTTCTTCTCTTGATTTTCAGCTTTCTTCCTAAATTTCCTGCATTTTTTTATTGTTATTTTCATGCTTTCCTGGATAAAATTAGATATTGGTAGATAATCATAGTTTGAGGTAGATTTTACACGTAAATCCAAGATCGAGTTTACTAAAGTAATGTGGTTGCTTAGAGGGCTACCTTGACATCTCAAACTGTTGACTGCAAGCACGTCAGGCAAAAGGAAAAGGGGCATGGTCACTACAGACTCATACGGTTTTCAGAGAACTGCGGATGCAAGCAATTCTATACAAGCACGTCAGGCAAAAGGAAAAGGGGCATGGTCAACATCCTGTGACCGATACGGTTATCAGAGAACTGCTGCAAGCAAGCACCCAACAGAGAAGCATCTATACACGGTTATTATCACCATCCAAAATCCTTCAAAAACTTTACCTTTACCCACCAACCTCTAACCAAATCATTCAATGACATCCCTTGAATGCATGGAACCCAATAACAAGGTTCAAACCGTCGCAAAACCAAGATGGGATTCTCGAAAAGACGATGCACGCTTGAAGGCAGAGGTTTACATGACGTTCTCATTTAAGTGGAGCATGTAATTTGTCCTGAATGAAAAAAATTAGAAACCAAAGTTCGCTGCATTCAGATACTGCTCGGCTTTGCAGATGGAAAACACTTGGGAGTGATCCGTTTCAGCAAAGGAAAGGCCATTCTTAGGATCCAGATGCAGAAAATTCAAATGGGCTAAGACCCATATCCCGGTTCAAACGCAATAGACATCTGCCATATCACCATTCAAATCTTGAAAGGGAAACGGGAAAAAGAAAGGGCCTCTGGCCGGATATCTCAACTAGACGTTCACACACTAAAAGTTTCAGTTACACCAACTTTGCTAAAGTGTCCAGCACCCAAAACCAAACACACAAAAAAAAAAGGTTTATTCGAGAGAAACTAAAACTAGCTGTACAAGGTACTGAGGTATAAGAAGCAGGGAAGGCCTTTACCTTCCCATGTTGTCACTTCCAGCATCTGATAAGATGGTCACCCTCCTTGCCGTCTTCATGAACTCACTGCAATGGAAGCAGAAATCATAAATAACAGAAAATACAAAATCTTACAATCTAGTAACATTAACGACTTCAATTGAAGACAATGTCACTTTTTAACACTACTAAAAGAGAGAAAAAGGTGGATCTAAGAGGGCGCTACGAAGAAACCCTGCCTAAGCTCCAATGTAGAAAGGTTGCCGCCTGAGTTGCTAATGGACAGGAGGAACTCACCATTCAACATCCCTTAGCCACTTGACAACCAATTCAAGACCACGGCTGGACCAAGTCAGCAACGTTGCTAGCAATCTTTCGGCTCTAATCCTTACTGTGGAATCAAAAGAAACTGTTGCCTAAAACCAATGCTTCCACTCAAGAATAGAGACCATAAAAATGCTCCCAGTAACTCCAGTTAATAAACAAAACAGACAATGGGCATGGGAGTATGATTTTGATAAGAGTTGAGGTTCCAAGCATTTAAGCAACTAGAGACCAGACAGCAAACTCAACAGCCAAGTCAGTTCATTGCACTTCCTCAATGGGACCGACTCAAACGAGATATATATTACACTTCCTCACTGGGACTGACTCAACCAAGATGACATACGCAAACAATGAACAACAAACAATGAAGAAGGGTGAAACCGTAGATATGGTTCTCACAGAGATGGAAAAAGAAGGGGAAATTACCTGTAGGGTTCATCTCCTGTGTGTCTAACGATACCATTAGCATCTCGGTAAAGCACCCGACTGAACATATCAGATTCATCAACGCCAAACATTTGTGCTAGCAGCTTGTAGAGCCCTTCGTAGGACATGAACGAAGAAAGGTCCAGGCTTCGGCCCACATCCTCAGATTCCATGAAGACCTTGCAATGGCCATTCACCCCTTCATCAAAAGGCTTATCACCGTATCCACACTTCTCCAAGCTCTGGTCAGAAGGCTTCTCTTTAAGAAACGAAATGCCTGGAAAGGGATTGGAAGCAATGGGAGTATCCAAATGCTTTTCGTAGTGGGGCCCCAATCCCAGGGTGTGAGAGAAGCCTATCTTGTCGATGTGGGGATGGTTAAAATTCTCTGGGCTCCCACTAAAGATGCTGCTGCTGTTGGTAACAACGCTGGAGCCAAACCCATCTGTAGAACATACTTGTGACTGCGTTTGAGTGATGCCTGATCTCTCTGGCTCTTGCGTGCCTATGGACTGACCAAAAAGCCTGATCTGGGTAGCCTTTCCAGCTGGCTTCACATGACCTGCATCAACCGACTTTTTGGTGCATAGAGAAGAGCCACAGCTAGAAAGAATGTAGGAGAGGCTGCCATTCCCGCTAGAGCGGTCCTGGGAAGAGGAATTCCCTATAAAGAGCTCAGTTGAAACGGGGGAAGAACGGATAGTTTGCTCTTGACAGTGATATATGCCATCCAGCAGCAAACCTGGACGATATTTATTCGAACGGAAGTCCGAAAGTGAAATACCGAAGTGACCATGCCTGGCTCCCTGTATGCCTGAAGGAACATTTTCTGGGAGACTCTGCCACGGGTTGGTCGACCCGAGCATATTACCAGGAAGAACACTGGCTGGGAGAGAACCAATGATCCCCTGGACATCATGCGAAAACTCTGGGTGCTGAGAAACCCTCAGCTTCTTCTTAGGAAGTGCAATTGGAGACATCTGGATGGTTGTTATGTTTGAGACAACTTCAACCAACCATGGGCTCACTCTCTTGACATTCTGAAGCAGATCTGGTTCATCCCATGTCACCTGCACAAACCAGATCCGTAAGCGTTAATAGCCAACCAAGCAAGTGGGGGACAAAACAAACAGCATAGCTAGCATTCTCGTATGGATGAGAAAAGAATGATATCCAATCAACACCCATGAGAACAATACGGTTTCTTTAGCCAGCAAAAAACACTCATACAGAAAATGCACATGCATGGTTTGTACCAACACCATGACGAGAATTCCAAATGACTGTAGAGAGATCAGCTTCCGATAAAAGCACATGTATAGAGGAGTGCCTAGGTACATATCAAGTCGCCACTATCTGCCTACATCATCCACAGGTATTTTTCCCATATACCGATGGGTCTCAGGGTTAATTGCAACAAAAGAAGCGTCTTTCAAAGAAAGCTAAGCAAACCAGGCCAAGGAGGAAGAAAATGAGGAAACAAAGAGAACAACATGAACTGACCTTTAAGATCCCAAAAAAGAAACAGACCACAAACTAAAAATCCTTCGAACCAGAAAGCTTCCTCATGTGCACCACAAGATCTTGAAAACTTACGTAGTGCAACTTATTGCTACTGCTACATCAACAGGACAATACTAAAAGAACTAAAGTTTCACCAAAAGACAGATTAATGTGGAAGCACCCACACAAAACACAAGATTCTTCACATAGCTTAACAAGAACTACATATTTTGCGGTTTTGAACAGATAATGAAACTGACATGAAAACATATACCTGAAGTAGTCGCCAGGGCGAGTTTGGCCAGTTAACCGGGTCTGCAAACTGCACAGATGAGATCGTCCCCATAAACCAACTGATCCGAGAAGAATCCTCTGTCTCGAATGCCATCTTGAACCGCATCCCTGGTGTCCAATGCACCCTCATAGAAGCGTTCACAGCACTAGTTTTCACGCAAAACTCAGGAGTGCTCGCACGAGGGTAGTAAATCACTTCGAAAGGTTGTCCAGCAGCTGCCAAGTTACATGCCTCGATCACTGCTTTGGCACTCACCTTACTCTTATCCCTTGAAAACCCACAATTACTAGGCCTTGTCATCCTGTTCTCATCCTCCCTCAAGAACATAGAGAACCCACCACCAGCAAGTCCATTCCCTGATTTTCCTTCCCATCTGGGGCTCCTGAAGGGGGATCCCAGACCCCCAGCCGCGGAACACCATGCAGATGCACCAGAAGACAAAGAGTCCCCGCTCAACCTCGCCGACCTCCTTACCCCAACACAAAGCTCACCATTGGCCGTCCTCAAGAACACAATAGAATCCCCAGCAACAAGTTTCTTCTGATTGACAAACGTGCTCCAGCCTGTAGTTAGGAGGTGGCGTCTTGGTGTTCCCCGATATATGTGCCTGAACTTCCAGACCTCACTGTGGACATCCTTTGCAAGCACGGTCTGCACAGGCGGATCAATCGAGTAGTCAAGCTTTGGAAAGATGGTCTCTGCGCAATAGCGGGGGACCGAGAACCCACCCCCATTGTTGGCATCAGACTGCGTCAAGGTCTTGGCGAATGAACTGGGTTTACCAACATCCAAGCTACTGTTCTCACTGAAACTCTCTTCTTCTTCAACACTTGCAAACCCCTCCTCCATTCTGCTCAACGGGAACAGCTTCAGCTTCACGAACACTTCATCCGTCTCCTTATCAGCCATGAACTTAACGTCCCCAATCCTGCAGGGGATGAATGGCGGCATATTCAAGGAGGGCGGGAACTCGAAGCCTCTCCCAGCGTGCTCGGCATGCCCTTGAGGGAAATAGTAAACCTTCGTGTTAACCTTGTGCATCTGGACCATGCCACCAGCACAGGCATGCCAAAGCTGAGGATCCAGGCACCTCTCTCCATCTTTGTCGAGGTTGAAAGTCTCCTTTGAAGAATCTAGGGTTTTAGACATGGTCGAACCAGCACATTCCCCAGAAACCTTTCAGGCACTCGGATCTGGTGCAGAAAGACCTAAATTCTCTTCCCCAAGAGCACAAGGACAACGAAAAAGACCTGGAAAGGCCAGTTCGTTCCAGGAGAGACCCGGGACAGAAGAAAGAGAAAAGAAAACCGAGCTCGGCTATCCCAAAATCAGAGCCGAAAAGAACGATCTCAACTCAGCAAGTAGCTCAAAATCTGAGCCGGAACCAAATCTCACCGCACAAATCAAGGAGAAAGGACTCCTACGTTCTCCAACATCTAAACTACCCTCCCCCCCCCCCATCATTTCCGCTTCATCAGGAAATCAGAACAGAAAAAACGCTACAAAATCAACAAAAGAATCGAGATTTCTAACCAGAAAAAAAAAAGAGCGCTAGATCGGAACCTAAACCCAACTCCGTCCTCCCTAGAGGAAATTTCCCCCCACTAAAGCTCCAGAATGAAAAGAATTGATGGCAAAAAACTTCAAAATCCACCGAAACGCCTAGAACAGCTTAATTTCCAGAGACTGAAATGATTTCTCCGAGAAAAAAAACGATGAGTAAGCATATCGAAAGAAGCTACCGACTCACCGCTTTGATTTCCCAACCCCTCACTACAGAAACAAAGGAATGGGACGGAATAGCTGCAAGAAACCCTAGATCTCGAGAGGGGGAGAGAGAGTATGTGGGACTATACCTTGTTCTCTTGAGTTCCCGCTTCTTATTCCTCTTGTTCTCTCTCCGATGAGTAGAGGGGGAGGGAAGAGAGAGAATAGGAGGGCCCGAACGCTCGAGATCTTGGGCAGGAGATCGATGAGTTGTAGCGTGCGGAAGAAGCTACACATGGAGAGCCATCGCTACCCTTTCGCTCTCCTCTGAGGAGTCTAGGGAGCACTCAGAGAGAGAGAAAAAGAGCGTTGAGGGAAGAAAACGAAAGGTCCGAAGGAGAGGCATCTCTAGGAGGAGGGTGTGGGGGAAGAGTGGGGGTTAACCCGACCTGCTTAACTCGAGTTAGACTTACCCCTGTCTGAGGTACGCCTCCTAACCCGGAGTTCGAGTTCGACCACACCCAACTCCCGCCCCACTGTAAGCGGACCCTGGTCGACGACACGCCACTCTGGACCCGGACCCCGTGTAGGGTCCGGTCTGTCTTTTCAGTATAAAAAATTACCAAAACATCCTTATTTGTTTTTTGCTCGGTGTGTTGACCCGCGGAGCCGCTTTACTGGACAAAGATTTTTGTACTTTTTGGGAAGGAAAAGGTAGTTCAGGATTACGGTGGGTCAACATTAGGTGTGTCAACGGGTCGGGTTTA
The DNA here is from genome assembly GCF_984573655.1 of Nuphar pumila. NCBI lineage: Eukaryota > Viridiplantae > Streptophyta > Magnoliopsida > Nymphaeales > Nymphaeaceae > Nuphar > Nuphar pumila. The sequence goes on along the minus strand of NC_143250.1, from coordinate 29,795,851 downwards.
CCAGACCCGACCTATACCAAACCCTATAGAATCAGGGTATGTTGATAAATAAGAAGACTTATTAAGACTCGAGTCCAAACCTCAAGGTCCGATTAATACATGAAATTTTAGGGCCCGACTTGAGTTTTGATTAAGACCCGCAATTTTTCAATGTAAAAATGAAAAAAAAAATATTTTATTGGGTATGGCCCAGGTCTTGTTCATGTAGTTCTTATTGGGTCTGGGTATAGTTTCTCTTATGATGGTTCGATTATACCCGAGTTCAGACCTGATACTATACCCGAAATTTGGGGTCAGGTCTGGTTTCACCTGGGTCTGAACCAAATCCGACCCGTTGACACCCTAGTGAACATATATTTTGGATGTGGACTTTAAAAAATAAGATCCATACATCTATTTGGTTTAGATTCATATATAGAAGGGTTCAGACCTTTTTTAGATTCAGACTTGGATCAGTATCTTTAGCCCCGATAGCGTCCAATTCAGTTGCACTTTTTAACCGTAAACCAAACCCCCTTGTTTCTAACCTCTTATCCTACAAAAAAGTGTGCCTAGCATATTACTTTTTGGATCCATATAAAAAATTTACTACATTGTACCTAGTTTGGATCCAGACAGGTACTGGCTTACCATTTGAAATTGCGACTTAGATACAGATTCACTGTGATCTGACTGGTACCCGGGTCCAACCCATTTATATCCCTAATATTTGACACTTTCAAATGAGTTGGTTCAGGTCCAACTTCTAGGATCCGCGTCTGGCTAGTTACACCCCTCGAAGTATATCGTCTTATATCTGTTTTCTTTTGCATAACATTGTTTTCTCTCTCTTATGGACAGGCAAATAGAATGACTTGGATCTAGCTCCCATCCGGAGCAAATGGAATGAATTGGATCTCACACCGATCTGGTTCTGTCTTCAAGTATGCAAATCCCTCACCATCTTGAACACAACACTATAACACCGAGTCGGGTACCAAATTGAGGTCAACAGGGCTGGGTTCTGGGTCAAGTAGGCAACCTGGATGCCTTGGCAGGGTGGAACTTTAGAGTAAAAAGGCTGATTTCTCCAAGGCCAGATCAGGTTCGGAGCACTTCTTATGGACCCTTTTGTACCATTATTTTTCGAGGGACCCTTTTGTATCAATTAAATCGAAACAGTAGTTCAGCTATGGAACAGGAATACTCCAATTTACTCATGTGTCGTCCTTTTAAATGTGTCCATGTGACATAACAATCAAACTAGTTCCTAATACCAATCCAGATCAGAACTTGGTGGCAGACCCAAACTTAGGCTCCGGTTCGATTTTAGAACTGGTACAATCCAGAAATTGATAGGAGATCTAGCTCCAAACACTACCTCTAGAGCCTTAAAGAGAGTCGACCAACACTATATGTGGGGTCACATGGCAGTTGATGTGGCTTCTCTAATCGCTTTCGGATCAAGATATGAGTATTATGAGTTTCTAGTGATGACTTTCAAACCCACTAATGATGAATCATGTTTTTGGTCTTGGCTCAACTAGTTTGTGAATATTTTTATCGATGATATCTTGATATTCTTGAGGAGTTAGGAGGAGCACGATGAGCATTTATGAATTGTGCTGAAGACACTAAGCACTATGCTAAGTTTTCGAAATATGAATTTTGGTTGAATCGATTTTTGTTTCTCGGTCACATCATCTCGGGCAGTGGTATTGAGGTAGATCCAGTAAAGGTAAAAGCGGTGTTGTCTTGGGAGCAGTCGAAGAGTGTTAAAGAGATTAGAAGTTTCTTGAGATTGGTTAGGTACTACCGTAGGTTTATCCAAGACTTTTCCCATATAGTTGTCCCAATGATCAAGTTGTTGCAGAAATGCATGAAGTTTGTGTGAATGTTGTAATGCCTCAAAATTTTGAACATGAAAATACGAGAATTTTTTTTATATGCAAAGTCTTATCTATGACATTGCTCTATCCGAAATAAGTTCTAGGGAGTCAGCTCTAGAGAGTCAAATCCAAGCTCACTAGAACTTAATTTGAGAAAGAGACAACCAAGGATAAAACCTATTACCAAATAAATACCGAAAGCACAACGAAAAATAATTATTTATTTTTGGTTCAAAATTTTGGGCGAGTTATAGATATGATAAATCAGCATGGGTCTGGATCCAATTCCTGTATTGGACTTGGGTCAAGCTCTAACTCATGATTTGGTTCCTACTCAAGAATATGATATTTGAATAACAATTAAGCAATAACATCCATAAACTTAATTAAATTAATTGAGAAATATAAGAAAATTAAATACAAGTTTAAATAGTTCATAAATTATTTTCAAAAATATCCCAGATCTAAGAAAACAGTCACTAGCCCCATCTACAACATCTCGCCATCGCTTCAACTCCCTACTTATTACATGAACATTGGTAATATAAGGGTCAGACTTCAACGATTCTTAGTAGAAACACAATAATCATGCATGCATATACGAAACTAAGCAAACATGTAATAAAACATCATATAGAATGTGACACCAAAAAATTTGAGCCAATTTTTTTGTAAATGAGCACGCACCGAAAGGAAAACTATTTTAAGTTCTTTTTTACAACCAAATGGAAGGAAATTCAATCACAATAAGCAATACTATACACAGTGGATCAAAACATTTATATATATTGATTTTCAAGTTCCATTTACAAAATTTGGTGAACTACAAGTATATTTTTTTTATAAAATTTTTAAATCATATTACAACAGTGACTCTCCCAAAACACACAAAAGCCCCAAGACTAAAATGGGTCCATGATCCAGCTCCAGAGATACTCAAGTCTATTGCATCTATTGTCACCAAAGCACACCTACTCGTGGGTACCTGAAAAAAAGAAAGTAAGTAAGAGTGAGACCAAATACATATCTCGCAGTAGCGAACATGGATAAGTCGACAAGCCAAACTGGACTCCAACCAAGTTCATATTTCAACATGAGTCTAAAACCCGATTGCTTACAAGATCTGACTCGACTCAACCTCTAACTCAAAAGGGAAAACCACACATGCACAACCTAGATGAAAGAACATCTTTTAATTGTTTTATCCATTTTAGTTATTCTTTTTGCTTTCTACATGATGCAAATAGAATTACTTTGTTTCGATATTAATTTTTGTTTTCATAAGGGCACCACTGCCTCAGTTTATTATAGGCTCACCGGTCTACATGCGGGAGTATTTTCAAACACTAGTATTTTACATCTTTTATTAACCCCAAGAGCACTCGGTTACACAAGCACCATGGTCCAGAACCCTTCATCAAGGAGTTTTTTTGCTTATACAAAGTTGTAGTGCACTACTAATGTAAGTAGCAGGACCTCCAATACAAAGAAGTCCTTATCCCTTCAGCCACCATGGTTGGGGTTTGGTCCACCTTAGTGACTAAGACGAAGCCCACAACAATAACCTGCTACCGTTAGCTAAGAAGGAGTCCGTCGGCAATTCAACATATTCCACTAGGTTGGTGCAAACTCGCTCACAAGACAAATATTGTAACACCTATGATTTTCGAAAATTATTAAATGTTAAGAAAATATGAATTGGTATTCAAATTAGGTGAAAAATAAAAAAATTAATTAATGCTAACTTGAGATTGAGTTTACATGTTAAAATGAATTAAAATTTAAATAAGGTTTGAAATTGAATTTAAATTCAATGCTAAATAGGATTTAAATTATAATTAGAATTTAGTTTAATTCGAGTGAATTTGCATTTAGAATGTAATTTTATTTGAATTAAATTTACTGTGAATTTGGGTTTGCATTTTTAAAAGTCTAATTTGGATATGGATTTGATTTGGGGTTTATCTAAATGGATTTGGATCTTGATTGGTTTGAAATCCAAAATAGAAAATCACTTAAGATTTTAAATTGGAAATTTAGTGGAATGAAACTTACGAATTTATCACATTTAATAAAGAGTAAGAGTCCCATAGGGTTGGACGTCCCCCTATGTGGGCCCATCCTATGTGGCACTTCCAACATTGTAAAATTCAGAAATTTTAATAAGAATCTACTCAAGCCTAAAGTCAAAGGAAAATTTTAAAAGTTTCTTAAATTAAAACTTGGCTCTTAGCCAAAGGAATAAAAGCTAGATATTTTTATGAGTTTTGTAGTTTGGAAAGAGGCATCCCTAGTGTGGGATGTCCCACCCTAGTGGGCTTTCTTTGGTGGTTGAAACTCCACCTTACAAAATTTAAAATTTAGAAAAAAAAATGAATAGTTTCCAAAATAGGAAATAGGCTAAGGTGTCTTGATTAATTAAATAGTAACTTTGAATTAAGATGGGACGCCCCCCTCTTAGTGGGCCCTCTTGCTTAAGATGGACATTAAGGGTGGAACATCCCTTACCTTGACAAAATTAGGCAAATTAAAAAAAAGAAAAGAAAAGAAAACATAATAATAAACTCACGAAAATATCAAATAAGCTTAAGATCTTTGTAATTGTTAAAAGGAAAATAAAGGGCTGGAAAAGGGTTTAGAAAAGAAAAACTGAAATGGGTTTAGTGGGATTTGAAAATCCCAAGAGGCAAACAAATAGAGGGGATCTCACGCCCCCCCCCCCCCCTTCTATTTTGCCCTTTCCTTCTCACTCTCTACTCTCTCTCTCTCCTAATCCTCTCTCTTTCTCACTTGTTCTTCTTCTCCCAATTTTAGTCTAGACTCCACTCTTTATTCCTCCTCTTCTCCCAAGGGTGGTGACCTCCATTAAAGTGGAGGTGTAGCTGTGAAGGAGAAGGACCAGCCGAAGGATCTTGTCGGTCCATGCGAATCACATATCGTACAACTCAAAAATCATTTTCATCTTTACAAAGTAGGGGTTCTAAAACCAATGCATGTAGGCTGAGATCAGTATGCATGAGCATACTTTGGGGTTCAGAGACTGACATTAGAACATCATATCAGTCCTAAACTCGTTAGGACTGATATGACTTTTCGAATTCGTGAATACCCAAAATCGGTTTTGAGAAAAACCTCGATTCGGTAAAAAAATGTTTTTCCCAATTTTGGGTAAAATCACATACCTAATTTTATCAGTTATAAACCCCACACATTTGAACCTTATTAGTACTTAATGAGGTTAGGACTGATTGTTTTATGGGTATAAAAAAAAAGAAGAGAAAAAATTTGTTTTTGGTATAGAACATGGATACTGGCATTTTTTTAATATTATTTGCCAAACTAATTAGCGGGACTGACCAGGTGTGGATTAGTCCAAGATCTGTCATTTTTATTGGTCCAGACCAGTCCTTGACTGAGCAAGGATGGATCATTATTTGATCAAAGGGAAAATAAGCTCGTAGGTGAAAACATTTTTATTTTTTTTTGACAAACCTTGCATTTTGATGCGTTTATGAAAAAATGTTGTTGGATGTGGGTTTGTTATGCAAATAGATGATGTTTTTTATTAAGTACAACATGCTTAAGATGTGGGTGAATGATCTACATGTTGTTTGAATGATTAAAGTGGTCTAAAATTCAATACATGAGTTGCTTGTTTATTTTTTTGAAAAACATTGGGATTTGGCCTTGTATGTATGATAAAAGTTAAGTCTGATTATTTGCAAGCATGTCTAGGGTTTGAATTTGTTGTTTAAGCATGATTTTAACATATATTCAAGTTTGTAAATTAGTTGGATATTGAATTTATGCATTTTTACTAGTTTGGATGCACAAATACGTGATTTGGTACAAGATTATGTTATTTCATGTTTTGAACCTATCAAGACTTACAGAAAGATTCAGTTCACCCAAATTGTAAGCCCTTTGTCCATGAAAATTTAAGGGGATCTTTTACACACGTAGAAGGATCGAAAATAAGGCCCATAGGTGGTATGATTTGAGAGTTATGTGCACCGCAAACCAATATCGCAAAACTGATTAAACTTGTGAGACTATTCTAGACACCACTCGATATTTGACTTTTAAATTTCAGTATATGAGAAATATGTGAACGAAATTTTTATATGAGACAAACCATACATGATATGACACGTGGTAAAAATTTTGAGATTTATTGTTGTATGTAAAATTCCCAGAAGTCATGAAATTTCTATAAATTTTCTAAAATTGTAAAAAATTGGTTCTGTCACACATGGTCAGAACAGACCTGTCTCAAAATTTTTGAAATTTTTTTGTAATGAATTTTGAGGTTATGTTTATGGAATCTGAAAGCTAATATTTGAGAATTATTTATGATAAAAATTATAGAATTTTACACTATCTTATCAGAGCAAAAGGATTGAACATTTCTGGCAATCCATTGCCAAGAATAGGTTTCGTCTTTTAAAGTTTGGAACTGAACACTCTCTGATAAATCGATTGTAACTCTCAAACTATGAGGAGCTTTTGTGAATGATTTGTGGGGTTTGAAAGATAACAAGGATACCTCTAACAGAAAAATGAACGTTGAGATATTGTGTTCATGCATGTCTAAAAGTTTGGACAAGCATGTCACTAGATATTTTGTTATTGCATGCCTCTGACTGAATGTTAATTCTTGTCATTGGAATATGTAAATGCATATTTGCTTATGTGTGACATGTGATGATGTGAATACATGATATGATTTATATTCAATGCCTAACATGAATATACAAAAGAATGCTACTGCTTTACTATTATTATGCATGGCATGTATGTGAAAATGTCATTAAAATCATGCATCAAGGTGCCCAAAATGAAAGCATGTAACCTTGAGGTAGATTCATTGTGTTTGTTCATGAAAGACAGTAGAATTAATATAATTAAAAGATCAAAATATGAACATTAATTCTATTGATGCTTACAATAAGAGTGTAAGTGATACTTTTGGCTTCATAGAACTATGTTTAAGGTATGAATGGTTGCTTCTCTCCAACTACGAAGATAGGAGAAACTTCCACAATAGCTGTGAGGTGACAAAGTATGAAACTCATGAGTGAAGTTTGTTATATCTGGATAGAGGTGTTGGAAGCTCTCTCTCGACAAGGTCGTCCTTCACCTAGGACTGATGATTGGTGCCCGACCAGGATTAAGCCACAACTTATTTGAATATACCCCTTTCTGAGTGATTGCCCTAATCTAGAAAAAGCTTGTGTTAGTACCCACAGGGCTAAGAATCAAAACAATAACTATATGTGCATTAATTTAGATATTTCATGCATTATCTAAGAAAAAAAACCTAAATAAAAGAAAGAGTCACCCATGCATGAATAAGCTACCAGATTTGCATTGGTAAGTATATGCATTTTAACTGCTCACGCATAATTTTGATAATTGCTTCTTAATCAAATTGTGGTTGATTCTACTGTTTAGAATCATTGTATGCATGCCTAATTGCGTAGTTAATTACTCATGATTGAATTAATGTGTGTATCAACGTATTTGATTCTAGTTGCATGTGTTGTGTTTTGGTACTCTCTACTGAGACTTGGTGAGTCTGACCCAGGTACTGATTAAGGAGCCTTGCGATGACGGGATACTGGGGTGGATCGACAACCAAATCTTTTTCCTTTCTTAGGCACTGTCTTGATTGAACTACATTTTGTTAATATGGATTTTAAAGAACTCTGATATTCTTTTTTAATTAATGGGAGCAAATTTATTTTTATGTGATTAAAAATTTTATTTAAAGTCAGTTGTAATGATTTATTGCTCTATAACCCATCCAATCTATTTTACCGAACTTATTAGCAAATGATTTCTACTGTGATTTTTAAAAGTATTCAAAAAAGGGTTTTAGTTTAATGATCTTCTTTTCTCAAATCCAGTTCTATTAAATACTGGTAAATGTGCAGGTTAACTCTTATAGCTTCATTTGACTAAGCCAATCCCAAAGATAAGATCCCACATTGAATTACATATTAAAAAAAACATGATTTTTCGGTTAAAATTTTAAGGCATTATTGCTTTTTGTGCCTAATTAACATAGAACTTACACAGATATTTTTTTAAAAATATAGATGGTGGCAAAACATCATCAGAGTTGGATCGGGTAGGGAGACTTCCTCTTGGGAGCTTTCAATACATTGACTTTCTCGTAGCAGAACCCCACAAACAATAGGGGTAATGGCAACGGAAATCATGGTGGCAATAACGTTGGGTACCATGGAGTGAACTACAAATGCTACATGGAGATGAATCCCCCATCCTTCTTAGGGAAGGAGGACCCTGACACAACAGAGGAGTGGGTTTGCACTACCAGAGAGATTTTTCAGATACTGGAGGTCCATGTCGATAGGCAGGTCACATTTAGCACCGAGACTTGGTGGGGGACTGTACGAGAGGTGCGATACACACCAGAGGAGCTGCAGTTTTCGATGGTGTTCTTGAACACTTACTTTCCCTAGTTCGTTCGAGATTATAAGATGCAGGAGTTCTTAGATCTCAAGTAGGAAAGTGCGAGTGTGGCAGAGTATACAATGAAGTTCAGGTATCTTGAGAAGTATTGTCCAAATATGTATATAATAGACGAGGCCCATGCCTGTAAATATGTCCACAGTTTATAAGACGGGTTGCGGACTAGAGTTTTGATAAGTAAGACCCATAATTTAAACCAAGTCATTGAGATGGCCACAATATTGCTGGAAGGTTGGGAGTCTTCTAAGAAGTCTTAGTCAAATAAACCTGGCCAGTGGTCCAACGTGCAAGGGAATGACCATAGAAAGGATTCTAGTGAAGAGAAAAAAAAAGTCACACCCCGGCCAAAAAGCATAAGCAATACGAAGAACCCAGGGTACAAAATGGGCAGGAACAACGATGTAGGAAGTGTAACCATTTCCATGATGGACAATAGTGTCCTCGAGATACGGGTGCTTGTCTTTACTGCAAAAATATGGACCACTACATTTGGGAATGTCGTAAGATGAAGGCCAATGATGAGAAGTGGTTGGTCGGGGAAGGTCAACAATCATCATAGAATAGAGCGACAGGTTGCATTTATGCTGTCACGATAGACCAACTGAAAGAAGGTGAATAGGTATTCATGGTTGGGAGATACGACCTCTGCAAGTTGACACATAATTTTTATCTTATAAGAAATTTTATATAGGCTGCATGATTTTGTAAAATTTATTCCTCCAAATATATTCAGGATTTATGATTAAAATTTTTATGTTTGTTAGTTCATATATTAAAAAACAATATTGTGCATTGATTCATCACAATTTGAGAATTAAAAATCATGCAATATTGTTCTAGAATATATAATTTCTAGAAAGCAGCCTATCAAAGAACATAAATAGACTAAAGTGTATGTAATTTTCTGCTCATATGAAGTTTAGACTTGATTTATTTTGGAGCTTGTGTCATACACACCCATCTAACTACAGTAAAAATTACATAATTTATTTTATTCTGTAAATTTGTTGGTTGATGTTTCTTTGCTAAGGCTAAACCGGATAAGTCTATTCAATAAAAAAAATAAGTTTCAATAAAAGATTTATTATTCCTAGATTCAAAATGAGTTTGGATCTAGGTTTTCTCTTATTAACAGCCAGTATATATGTTTATTTAAAGTAAAAATTTTAGAATTTATTTAATCGGTGAGAGGCATAATAGAATTTACACTAATAGAAAGAAATTTTGTTTTTATAGTTTTTAATGTAAACTATTTTGGCTTAGTTGCATATGATATATTGAATTGCATGCATGTGATGGTTCCGGATTTGAACATGTATATTATGTATAGCATGATGTGATGATGATCATGTATAACATATTACCATGGTACGTGGCTTGTGAGCATGATATGCCACATAATGTGAAATGCTTAATTGAATGCATGATATAATTTGAAAGGTGAACCTGATTGTATTGTGGCTTATGAGTAAGTTACATATGGATTTATTAATTATTGTGTGCTAGTGCAGTATGGATATATCAATCATGTGAATGCATGATTTATTTTATTTTATGATGCATATGATTAATTATACTTGTTGGCACATAAGGATACACTGTTATGATCGAGCAGGGTGGTAACCCAATCAAATGATGCATGGTGAGTTGTATGTTGTGAATGTGTGAATCCATTTAGTTATTTTGGTAAGAACGTATGATAATTTAAAAGAGGTATAAGGGACCTAAACAGTGTATAAATTTGATTCCTTGATTGTTTTCTCATAGTACTGGGATCCTTGGATGGCAGACATGGGGGACCGTGAGAATACCGAATATTGTGTGCATTATTTACCTCAAGAATCCGATATGGAGGTTCATGTTCCTATCCATGGTTGTAGGAAACTTTTCACCATTTTTCCTAGGGATGGTGATGTTGGCTCAGCTATAGCTTATTGGTATACCAAGAAAGTGATGTCGAAGGGTGAGGATGCCCTTGTCTTTTTAACATTAGGTGAGGATGCCCATATTGTACCAACATTGGGTGAGGATGCTTGATATTCTGGCTTAGGGTGAGGATTCCTGGCGGCAGTCATGGGACATGAATGGGATTCTAGTTAATAATAAAATACATTGTGTGTGATTAAGATACAACTAGGATCTACCTTGAACCTCAGAGATTACCCGTTTCAGTATTCGCGAGAACTGATTAAGATGAGAACTTAAATTGGTTTGCATTAAAGATATACATGCATTCAAAAGCAAATGCCAATAAGAAGATAAAAGCTATTCATACATCATATTTGCATTGATTCATGCAAGGTATATGCATTGGTGTGTACATTGATTCATGTATCATGTGATATTGCAAGTATGTTTAAACTGGTTATACTGCAAGCTTATTAGAATTGTTATGTATGCATAAATATTTTCTGAACTTGATGTTTGGTTGAATTATGCTTTATTCTTTATGGTTAGATAATGTGAGATTTTGTACAAGAATTATAAGATCTCACCTGTTAATTTAATATTTTTCATATGGTAAGGTTGAGGCTTAACTGAGCAACATAATGGTGAAACTGGCTTGCTGGAGATGACATGATTTATGATTGGTTACTAGGTTCTAAACGTTGGGATTGATTTAAACTTGTGAACTTAAAGTTAAAGTTTAATAAGTGTAATTATGGTTTAAACTATTTCATTTCAAAAATGGTTTGAAATGGATGGTTGGTGTGCTGGAACGTAAATCTATGATATACTCCAGATCTGTGGGATGCTTTTCGCATTTAAAAATAAATAAAATGGTGCATTTCCTTTTTGTTTTGACAAAAGGGATCTTGTCTTTGGTATCACCTTTTCAAACTGGGTTTTGTGGTACATGCAAACAAATCGTTTAGACACTCCATGGCCACCCTTTGTTGCACTCTTGAAGGATCATCTAGCTGTCGAAGGACCAACACATATGTTGAAAATTGTTCCACTCTCTTGACCCTCATCGGTACGTTGCATGGGTCATGTTTGCTCATGGTTGCATGGGTCATGTTTGCTCATGGTTGCATCGTTCTACTCAACGGACCACCTCAGGTGCCAAATACCCACACAACTCAGAAAGACTGGACCACCTCCAACAATAGAACTCCCTAGGTAGCTTGCTATGCTATGCATCTTTGTGGATGATGATTCCCACATTCATGCTTCATTGGTGGCTTCCATACGCCTCACTTTTAGAGATTGACATTAAGCTCTGTCTCTGTAACGTCCCACAAAAATCCAACCTTTTAAAACTTTTTCTAAAACCCAAAAATTTAAGAAAAATTTAAAATTCTTTATTCGTGTAAAACTAAGCATGACTTTCAAAGGGTAATGTGTCAACGAGCTCATCTAGGGCCATGTTCCAACTATTTCAAATATTAGACAGCCAGCCTGAGTGCAAGCATGAACGTATATTAGTCTCCTAGTATCAGATACAGTACAAAACCATCCGTAGACACAACTCGATTGAATTTATTACACTATTGAAAATCATATAATAAATACAGAAGAAATATATTTAAAGGTTACGACGACTAAGGAGTTATGTAATAAGATTGAGATTTGAAACATTTGAAGGGGTGAGCTTAATAGCTTCACCGGTAGAATTAAAAGCAAACCATGACATAAGAAAAAAAAATCATTCTATTCCAAATAGCTGACATGTTTAATGTTTTTACAAGTATTTAAAACATACCAAAGTATAGATCCCCAACGACTCATAACAGGTAAGAGTGCCCCTCGAGAGCATAGCAGCCCATCCTTTATCTCAGTCCTCTAAGCTGGTATCTGTAATGTTGTAAGGCATTAATACATACCCGTAGAAAACCCAAAACCAAACTTGAAGAATGAAAATCAAGTTTATATTCATACAACCATAGTGTGATTTACATTATTTAAAAATGAGGGTCAAAGGAATCCACAATCAAAACATTCATTCATATAGCATTCATTCATTCATTTTCATTGCAATCATTTGCATAAATTAATAGACAATCAAACATGTCATACATATAATTGCATAAAGAAAGTAGGTCAAGTCACATTGACAGTATCCAGTGTGAAATACATACACATGCTTTTCAAATAACTCAGGACATATTCCCTCACAATCATAACATATGCATTCACAAATTTCATATAGCATGCAGGTCAAATCTTATTTGACCATTGCAGTGTATATTATACATGCAAGAAATATATGTATGTAACCATTTGTGACATTTATATTTATTCTTTCATAAAAGAATAACTAGTTCAATCACATGACAACAATACATGACATTCACATTCATTCTTTTATAAAAATATAAATAAGTCAATTTCATGACTATGATGTGCATTTATGCAGTCAAAAGGTCAATTCTCATGACCATATTATGCATTCTTGCATTTTCATAAAAAGGAACAGGTCAATTCTCGTGACCTTTTCAGTGTGTATCACGCACATGCATCTCATATGCATTTCAGTCAACTCATTTGACATTCATCATTTGGTCCATCTCATGACCAATTATGCATGTCTTTTTTATTCACATGCAATAACATTCGTAAACATTAGCCATCTATATGTTTACCTCATGATGTTTATGCATAAAACATAAGTAATTCTAAAAAAGTCTAATGCATTGTTTCTCTTGATTTACTTAAACCTATCTGGTATAAAAGAGGGTATAACCGCCCAAAAATAACCATAGGGGCATTTATTATGCCATGTAATTTTAATTTTCCTCTTATGGTTTAACTAGGTCTATCTCAGGCGGTCAATCCTGCAATCCAGTGTTTGAAAGATGGACGCAAAGTCCTTGTACCATTCTATGTTTGCATACACTGCCCGAGCTAAAAATATATGAAATGTCTTTCCTAACTCTGTAAAGTTTCTGGCCCTACCCTGTGAATCCTCGGATAAGCCTGTCCCCATAACCTACATGGGACGGGGACGAAACACATGTAGTTCTCCAACATTTTTTATACCCCACAAGGTTTGTATTGTCTTTCCCTCTTTAAGAAAGACATGAGATCAGGACATACCCAGCTATCTCGTTGAGATTGGGACATACCCAACCATCTCAGAGAGCCCGATTTCACCGATGCCTCATAAAGACCTATAGTTTTAGGGTTATCTTTTATTAAGGTCATAGGTTACATTTTCAGTGCCTTTATCTTACATGATAACTCTCTCATACCCTTATGCATGATTCATTCATAACATGCTCTCATGTATGATTCATGTCATATTTAATTCATGCTCTCATTCATGATATATAACACACTTCATTTATGCTTCGATGCATGATGCATGTCATCATCGTACTCATGCTCTCATACATGATACATAATACAATTCATATATGCTTTTATGCATAATAGATGTTATATTTAATTCATGCTCATATGCATGATTTATTCATAACATATTCTTATGCATGATAGACTTATAACATGCATAACATGCTCCACATTCATCATTTCACACATGCATTCGTTTATGTAATGCATTCATTTAATTCATGTATTCAATTAAATCATGTATCCATTTCATGCATACATTCATTTCAATCATGCACTCACAAACATGTATTTGTAAAAACACTTCATATTTCGCTATTCTAAAATTATGTCAAGCATGATCTTTGTACCACAACAAGAAAAGTACTTTAATTTTCATAGATTCAAATCATGCTCTGCATGATCTCCAAACTTTTTTCAATATTTGTGTAATGCATTGCATCATACACACTTACCATGAGTAATTTACTTGATTTCATAGACATTGTATTTTTTAAATATGCATTGGCTTATAGCCGCTTTATGATACTTAGCATTAAGTATCATATTTTTGCCGTACCTTCATGATAATTCATATAGACAAATAGCGCACATCTTTAAATATTTTATACACATCTAAAATCTGATTTAACATGTGCATATAACTATATTCAATTAATATCAATGATACATAAACACCTACTCAAAACTGAAAATATGATGTGCATGTCAACCTATTTAACAATGCACATACACATATGTTCACATACATTTATGATGCATATAATGAAAATGTATACCAAAACCACTTCAAAAATGAGTTTTAAATACACATAATCATCACTTAAAAGCTGGTTTTAAAACATGTTCATTATCGTGTTCAAATCTGGATTTTTTTTTTCTCTTGGGCATTTTACCAAACACTTAGTGTGCGACACAATTCTCAATGAAAAACATAAATTCCAACATATATAATTCTTATAATAGAATTTATTTTATATCACAAATAATTAATATTGAATATTAAAATGCTAATTTACCTAACATTTATGAACTCTAATCATTAGGCATACATATGACATATTTACGCATAATTTGAAATTTATGCTACATGCATAACCTAATTACGCAATAAAGCATGCATATGCTTGCAACAAAAATAAACTAAATAGCATTCTAAAAATTCAGTTAAGAGTTCATACCCTCATAGATCCGATAAAACAATATAGCGAAACCCAAAAATCTAAAGGGTTTCGCAATCCAAAAAATTGCAATGATCGGCAAATGATCAAACATTGCATGTGCAAACACCAAGAAACTCAAAAACTATGGGTTCTGCTGGGCACTTTCCATGTTGTCGAAGGCTGCTATAGCTGCACGTAAATTGAGGTAGGTTGGTTTGCTTTTATACAAAAATCGGTAATTAGAGGAATTGGGCAATTTCCCCCAAATCGCACATTTGAAATCGAAATGGGGGCTGGTCCGCTGGCTTCTATGGCCGGGCATACTCCACACTAGCTGTGTGCATTCCAAGGCACTCCCCACGCTGCTGCACGCTTCCCTAAATCTACACAACCTCCAAGGAATCCCTCTTATGGTGATGGAGAAGAACACGAAGAAGAAGGAAAAGATGATGGAGAGGAAATGGAGAGGAAGAAGAACCACACCTGGGCGCAAATCCTATTCAGCTGGGTGTGGATCCCAAGGTGGAAGAAGGGAGTTGTTGTGCACAAATTCCAAGAAAATCACAAAAGAGGTATCAAATATGGGGTTTGGAAAAGAAAGAGAGAAGGAGAGAGAGAGTTCTCCTTAAAAAAAATAGAAGAGGAGGAAATGGGGAGGGTCGGCTAAGGTTTGAAAAAAGAAGGAAAGAGAAGTGGGAGTCGGGTGCCCTAGTGCTTCCCACTCACCCTCCCTCCTTCCTTTGTGTGCTCATTCCAAACTGGTTCCAATTTAGGTCTGGTTTGAGTCTGGTTCACTCCCAAATCCAAAAACATTTTTTTTGTAAAACCCAAAACCAAAACTAATAAAATGCATTTTTTATTTTTCAATTATGAAAATAAGAATATAATTATTTCATAAACAAAAAGATAAAAGTTTTTTAAATCTCTCAATTAAGTTGGGTCGACCCATTGGGTCCAAACCCATATGGATTCCGACTCTACCTTAAAAATTTGTTTTACCACACAAAAAATCTTAAACTTTGCTAAACTTAAACAAAATTTATTCTAACTCTATTAAATTATTGTTTTATAAGATCTTTAATTAATCATTACATTAAATTAAAATACCCGCTTCAATTATTTTTGACCAAAATACCTTTATGAGAAAAATCAATCGTGTAAGCTAACTAGATACATCTAGGTAACCTCAAAACACTGTGAAAATACTTTGATAAGTCACAAACACAATCATATACATATATTTAATTATAATTTAAATATATTTAATGGTTAATTACCTGAAATAATTCTATAAATGCTAATTATACCCTTATTGGTCAGAAATGATCAAATGAACATGTAATACATCAAAAAAATGGAATTTAAAAACCCGAAACAAATTTCTAACTCGATTATAAAAATGTTCACTTTATTTATTTATAACTCTCAAAATTTATAGGTTTAAGAATCTCATAACCCGACTTTACTATATTGCCTTGCACATGGTCTTTTAAAGGATGTTTGCTCTACAACATCTTCTACGATTCAGTTTCAGAATCCTCCCAATTAAAGAAGTATCGACGAGGACGTCATGTTTGTTCTAATGGGGGAGAATGTAACAAACTTTATTCATCATGAGCCAAAAGTGGTGCACGTATGTGTGTGTTGCAACGAGGCCTATAGTGACATGAGTGTTGCTAAGTCGAAAGCCCATGTCTTACTTATAGCTTACAGCGGTAGTACGAGGCAACACAACATTGCTCGTAAGTATCTCAACAAGAAAGCATTAGTGAGTTCATTCTATCTTATGTGAATATGATCAGCTCCATGCTCCATGCCATGTGGGTTTCTCCATCCACTTGCGGCCATGTGTCATGATTTAGGGGTGCTACGTCACTTGCGACCCGTCTCAACTTTATATCCGCAAACAAAGGACTTTCATGTAGATTTCATGTGTCACGGTCAAGTATTCTCCTGCACAATCATATGTAGAGAACGTGTTCATGAAGTCAAAACACAAAAATGAACTACTTCATCATGCACATTAAGAATTATCGAGCCAAGATTGAAATCTTGCTGACATATCCATATATGAGGAAGACCCTAGTGCGATCATTTTGGTGAAATACAAAGTCTACGTTTAGGAATGTCATTGGGGACAAAAGTGTTGTGTTCGTAAAGAATATTAGGGTTCCTCTTATTGGCGGGGGGCAGGGGAACACCCACAACACTTGGGGATTTTCTTCTTGACTTGCATTGGTGCACCACCATGCGGTTTGTAGTAGGCAACCCCTATATCTTATGAGTAGAACATCAAAATACAAAGGAGTACTCATGAGTATGCAAATTCTTCACTTAGGCATCTCAAGTATGCATGAGACCCACTCTTGTTGCTCACCTTGTTGCCTAACCTCTCACCCTTGCAAGGGGCTCGACGAGTACATGTCAAGCGATGATGATTCCTCTTGGCTAGAGAGTTTTACTATGTCATAATAACAATTGGCTTCGGTTGGGGGTCAAAAGACCTTCTCCATCATAGTGGAAGGTTCCTCGTGGGGCACGACGTTATACGCTTCGCGGGGCCCATAGATCTCAAAAATCAATGTCTCTCGTTCAACGCGTCTCAAGAACTCGATGCTCACTCCAATGTTCGTGATGCTTATTCGGATGCATAGCTGACTCTATGACCCTGGACTGCTCGTGTGCTCGTCACAAGAAGGCAACACACTTATCTCTCATTGGCTTAGATGCTCCTACGCTAAAGACTTTGGCATCACCCCACACTATCGACCCGTTCGACACTGTTGCTCTAAACATTTCGTTGTGCTAAGCGTGCATGGGATATGCACTACCTCAAATCCACTTTTGCTAGGCTTACATAGCTCCTCGCCTCTAAGGCAAGCTGTGTACTGCACAACCCAGACAGCCTGCCAAGTTTCCTCTCCGCGCGAGACAAGAAGGTAAGAAAAAAAAAAGGCTGTGATGAGAAAAATGTTGTCATCGCCTCCTATCTTTCCGTTAAAGGCAGCATACAAGGGGACAAGACATGAGAATTAGAGTGTCTTTATAATAGTGGGTTCCATCCCTAGCGGTTTTCTCCCTTATTTTATACAATTAGGAGCGGATATTGGACATGGCCCACTTAATATTGTTTGAACCAGGCCTGGATCTTATGCCTCAAGCTCAAACCCTTTGCAAATTACTTAAATTACTTGTATTTTGTTATGGACTTGGGCCAAATGGGTTGGGTTGCTAACATATCCGGATGCCAACGATAGGGCTAGGCCCTGCGTGGCCATCGGGCTTGGAGGATGATGACCCGTTAAAATAAAACTCAAGCCCTGTTGGACCAGTCCTAGGTTCAACTGGGTTTTCATGTTGCATTTCCATTGTCAGGGTGAAAACGGATAGAGTTTGATCTAAATCAAAAAATTTATACTCGGATATATGTATATTTAATATAAGATCCTTATTTGTATTTAGATCTGATTCGGGCATCTATATATAATTGTGAATCTTCTTTTAGGTTCAGGTCCAGATTTGGATCAATATTTTCTAAGGGTTTTCTACCTATGGATTTGAAATAAAAACTTAATCTGGTTATACTTTTTACCTGGAAATCCTATTTTCTAACCCCCATTTTTTATTTTTATTTTTACTGGGTTCCACTATTACCATATAAAATTAACACCCAAAATTAACTACGTTGGATTTTAATTCAGATTTTGACTTGTTGATTAAAATTTAGATCCAGTTTTGGATAAACCATGACAAAGGCTTAATGGTTAAAGTTCATGGGGATCAGATTCTGTTGGGTCTTCAATCCAAATATTCCCACACATTCTTTTAGATATCAATCTTAAATAATTTCAAATTGAATATTGGGATCAGACTCGCGGACTTGCATGACCAGACTGTTCTTGTTACATGCAACACAGCCAGTTTAAATGGATCCAGTATTACCATCTAAAATTTGAAGCTGGGATACATGAACCTAGTTTGGATATGGAATCCCGACTGCCGCCCGAAATTCGGATATACCATCATGATCCGGATTGTAGTCGACCCGTTTGCACCACTGTGACTCAGGTGGGTACCATGTCCAATCTCTCCACCCAATACAAGTCGAGCAGTCCCCTTTTTCCATGAGATGACAGGATTAGTGTTGACAGATTCTGGATCGGATCTGGGCGGCAGATAAATGTTTCGAAAAAATTGGCCCATCTTCTTGTCAGATGTCAGGGTCAGTCCTGATAATTTCGGGAACGGTTCCGGTCAAAATGGGTTAAGAGTTCCAGTAAAGTACTTCCCGTGTCGAGTGGTACCACTACCGCCCGTATTAGTTCGTGGCCCTTATGGTATTGGGAAACGGTGATGCAGTACCGTACTGCAATACCAGTACCCCTGCGTTACGGCACACCTGTCCAAAGTAAAACTCTCTCTTGTTGTTTCCGTGAATAAGGGTTTGGTGTAGTGGGATTAGACGGGCAGTCTAGGTTCCGGCATGGTTTTCACTTGTCACCTTCATATTGGGATATACCAAGATCCGGATCTGAATTCTACTAAAAAAGTTTTAGTATTCATTCCGGAACTGGATCTGATCAGATCTACAACACTGAAAACCATATCCAGATAGATACGTTACATAAACCTGACATGGTCCATACTAAGTAAAATAATTGTTCTTTTTTTCTCTTTTTAATTGAAAATTTATGGATCCTGATCAGAACTCGGGTTGGACCTGGACCTGGTGTGAAATTTCATAAACCATAACTGGCCCTGTATGTTAATCGGACCTCAGGGATCTGACCTGGATAGTTAACTGGGTCATCTCCTTTTTTTTTTTACCAAACCCTAACCCTATAGAATCTAGTACAATCAGGATTGGGTCATACCCGTTTGCACCATCTGACTCGGTTCTGAAGGACCTTATGGCTCCTCAGGGGGGCGTTTGTTTTCAAAAAAGTCATTGACAAAGTCGTGTTGTTTTCAAAATATTGTTGATATTTAGGAATGTAAATGGTTCGGATTCGAATCAGATGTAACCAATGCCAGATTCAAGTAATCAGATGTTGCCTAAACGGATTGGGAGTCAGATGGTGAAAATCTCATACCAAATGGAACATTGGTCTAAACTGGGCGAGCCATTAACGTAACTAAAGTTTGAATCTAAATTCAGGTGAAGCATGACCCGACTTATTCTCAGACATTTCCGTCCCAACTCGGATCGGTAAAATTGGGGATGGTGACTTATTGTGGTTTTAATTCTACCATGATATTTTAGAGGATGATATTATATAAAAAAAGGTATCATATTTTCAGAATAATGCTTATTCTAAAAATTTGTAATATATATAGAAATAAAAGTTGTCAATTCATTCGCCTGGAATGTCTGGGTGAATAATGATCCAACCGAGCGGTGGTTTGACGAGACCCTCTCGTAATTGCCCATTTTGTCCCTGAAAGGCAGCCGCAAGAGACTAGACGTGATTACAGGAAACTGAAGGGGTAGAACTGGGAAAGGCAAAAGGTAGGGTGAGGGGGAACAGGGCCACCCTGCACGAGCAGGCCCAGCAGCGCCAGTTTGCAGCCCCGTCACGTCGCTTTCACGTGCCACGTCAACAATATGGCCCCCACACTCGTCACGTCAGCGTCAGCGTCGCGCCCCGGGCGCTCGAGTGGACCGATGCTTACGTCAGAAGGAGCGCCCCGGGCGTAGTGCCGTCCGTTCAGCGGGTAGGGGGGGGGGGGGACCACGTGTGACGTAAGAGAGGGGACTTGCCACGTATGCTGAGGCGTAACCTCTTGATTGCATTTACTCAACCAAAGTCCAGGACTCAGGAATGCCCCTGCTCTATCCAGAAAATAACATTTATGTTCATTAGAGCATATGGAAAAGACTATTTTGTTCTCAAGCACGGATGGTTCGCGTCTGCTGATGTACGGTGGACCCCCTTGCTTGTGGAGCTGAACCTGGGCCTGGGTACAAGCTTTATTTTAATAGATCTGGATCCATTGCAGATCAAACTCGTGTGGTCTTATGTCTGGGGTTGGCTCGAGAACTTAGCAGACCAAGCTCACCGGACATGGTGGACCGACCTGATACCAGCCTGTTTTTATGGCCAAGGAGATCAGGTGAGTTCATGTACAGCTATTTACCTAGTCCAGACCCGTGCACACCCTGGTTCCTCTCCATCTGAATCTAGAGCAAGCAGCTCTTGGTCAGGCTAAGTTTGCGCGGACCCGTTTACTGCAAATAGCCTGGTCAGACCTTTTGAATAGCATAGCACTATATAGCCTGTGTATTGAGCAACAGGACCGGGTGGAGCTCAAAAACCTAGCTCAGTCCTAGCCAGGCCCATGCCACCTGTGGGCAGCTCAAACGGACTGATGCCTCGGTTTCCAGCTGTAACATCTGAAATTCTTTAATAATGAAACAGAGGGCATTTTCATAAAATTTTGTAAATTTGGATCTAGGAGAGATCCAAACCAGTTAGTATTGGATTAAATTCGTGCTGGAACGATTCAGATGTGAGGAGTACGGTCTGAATCGAATTCGGAGCGTTAATATGCTTTAGAAACGATACAAATGAAATTTTCTGATCGATGAGTTGAATACACATTAAAGCGATTTAAACCCGTGATTTATGGTTTTGAACGAGAGCGAGAATGATCCCAACCTTGAAATCCAGTCAGAGCAGTTATGGATTCAGAGAAAACGATCCGAACTAGATTTGGATCTACCGAGACTCTAGAAAATATATTTAAGTGAAAATGGATCAGCTGTGTTCGCAGGTTCGGACTTCGATCCGAATAACCAGAGCCCAAAAAGAGCATTTACAAAAGAAAGGTTAAGAGGTGAGGGGAAAATTGGGAAGAAAATTTGTAGATAGGGGTAAAATTGAAAGAAAATAAATAATAATAATAAAAAAAATTGACACATCCTCTCTCCTTCAAAGCCACTGCCACTAGCTACCATGCACCGGCCATCAATCGTCGGGCCACCTCCTTCTGACCACCACAGTGGCACGTCATCGCCAGAGCCCCCCCTATAGCCATCGATAGACACCCTCCTCTTCAACGCCCTATCTCCCTCCTCTCCGTAGTCGAACGCCCTTCTTCTGTGAAGCTTGTCCCCTCATTCTCTCGACCGTCAGCACAACCACTGTCGTGAAAACCCATCTTTGGCCACCATCAACCTTTTTCTTCTGCCTGTTGCACGGCCAACCACCCCTTTCCACCGATCTTCCCCTTTCTCCGATCCTCTCCTCTATCAGCCGAATCCACTCTCCACTGGGGTTTCTTCCCAGCTGAGAAACACCCCCTACCGATCTCTTTTTCTCCTCTGTCTCAACTTCCTCCCTTTTCGATTTGGTCGTAAGGGTGGAAGAATTATAGAAGAGGGGAAGGAGATATGAAGAAAAGCTGGGGGAGGGCAGCAGCCCTCACCGGATCCCTCTTTCCTCTTTTGATTCGGGTCTTATTGGACTCTGCAGCGGGCCGATCGATGTGCCCGGGTCTACTAGCTACTGCTGGCGCCGAGTGCCCCGTCTCATCGATGTCGGAGATGTAACGCCCTAAGAATTTGACTTAAAAATTCTAGAATAAATTTTTTTCGTGTAAGTTATAGGGCATGATACTTTTGAAACATTTAATATTATTAATAAATAATATATCTACAATTTATTACAACTTTATAAATAAATATTCAAAAAATCTATTAGAGTTTGTGCAAGCATCACAATGCTAAATCCCATGACTCCACTCACAACGACATTTTTAATTGTCTTAATAGTTTTATTCGATACCTAAAAAATAATGATTCAGATGAGGTCAGACTACTCCCCGTCTGAGTAAGAAGCATAATATCTATATGTTTGTACTCAGTGTCTTGTGTATATGTATATATACACACATTCAAATAATGATATTCAAATGATAAGATTCACGTAAGTTTTATGAGATATATCTAATCCAAGCAATTCGTGGTTTAGTACATCAAAGAAAACATTAGTGAAGCTATGCATTCAATGAACAAATCACAACTATGTTATGACAAATGAAATACAAAAGAAAACATTAATAAAGTTACGCATCAAATGTACGAATCACAACTATGTTATGACAAATGAAATACAAAAGAAAACATTAATAAAGTTACGCATCAAATGTACGAATCACAACTACATTATAACAAATGACATACAAAGGAAAATATTAATGAAGGTACACACCACATGAATGAATCATCTTTATATTATAACTATTGCAACTTCAAGCATCGAATGCACTTAAAGACATTTACAAGTGAACTGATTTTATGGTTCCTCTTGTTAATTACCATGTGGGCACGTACATACATTCGACATCGTAGAGAATCGATACTACATGAGAGTATGTTACATACATACATACATACATATATATATATATATATATATATATATATTCAATTAGTACCCTGTGTGAATAGCCGTACAGATACCCAAAGAAGATGATTCACGACCAAGAGAGTACCCCCCAATGACAAGAACTAGAAAATAGGATGCATCCTAGTAACTTCTGCAGAAGACTTGGATCTACCACTTATGATACATTGGTAGTCCTGACCCTCTAACTCTAAGGACTGGAGACCGAGTGAGATGTTTCGCTCTCATAAAACATAACTGCCCAATAGAGCTTGTACCATCCAACCTATCCAAGGTAGAACATGGGTTTGATGACATACACCGTCTCTTCAGTGTACTCAAAACCTTGAAAAGTTGGTAATATATACTGACTTTCAGGTATACCTAGAATCCTGCAAAACTGGTAACATATACCATCTTTCAGGTATACCTAGAATCTTGTAGTTAGGTTATTTGTGCATATATTAAGTTTTGCTTATTTTTTTGTGTGAGTCATTGCACCACAAGGAGATTTTCAAAATCCTCAACCCTCAGTCGAGGTGATCAAGTGTATACACATTACCAACCTAGTGCACAATAGGCACCAAACAAATTCTAAGAATTATGGTTCAAATCTGAGTTGAGTACTTGTACTTGCATTATTTTAAATTTTATTAATGAATTAGGGTGTACATACCATACCTCACTGATCATACTACCACATAGCATGTCTCAAGTGCATCATTTTAAAGTTCAGTTTTGAGCTTTCACATAATTCACGACACTACGAATATTCATCATAGTGCAATTCATTAAAATCATGTATCTAGTAGAAATGTGGTCCATGAACGAGACATGGTCATATTCTCCAGATGCAAAGGATATTTCATTTGTAAGTGAAGTAACAAGTACAATTATCATATATTTCACAAAACTCAGAAAAGAGAGAAACGTTCATTTCAAGAACTAATAAAATGTGCAACTTTTGCAAAAGTGTAGTGTGTTTGCGTACACTATTACTCTTGAAATGATAGTCAAAACCATCAAATTTTTATTTTTCTTTGGACTGTTGAATAGAACAAGAATATGTATACAATTGAGCTTTTGCGAATTCAAGCATCCATCGTGCAATGACAATACCAAACTTTTTGTCTCTCCAAAATGTTTTATCATATATATATATATATATATATATATATATATATATATATATATATATATATATATACACCAGTTGGTGTTAGCCAGACTCCTTGGGTCTGATGTCTAGCATCCCCACTCATAGCGATGCTCACACACTGCCCCAATGGTAAGGCAGACCATGATTGGGGTTAACTAACCCCGACTGGCCATGCTCAGCAGGGTGTAGGGCACCTTGTTGTGCATGAGTCATTTGTGGGAGTGAAGGTATCAGACTAGGAGGTTGCAAACCCTGGTCTGTTTCACCTGGGTATGCTGCAGAATGCAGTAGCACCAGGCAAGGGTGCAACACCCCCAACCACACCAATTGAACCTGGATTGGATAGCTGACCCAGGCCCAACCGAGCCAGACCGACCAACAAGGCTAGTCTGACCGACAATGCTGGGAGACAGAGGAGGGAGAAGATTTGGGCCGTGCAAGCCTCAGTTTATTCCCGTACAACCCCACATGCCTACCAAACACATGCATTATGTTTTTTTTTATATATAGGATTCTAATACTAGGTGCATGCGTGTGTGCGAGTGAACATTAAATAAAACTAATTAAATGCACATTGCATGAATCATAACCACATGAATGACGCTGTTGAATTTTTTTTCTAAGAACCACGAAGCAATGTCAGTAACTATCATGCATGGACCTAATGCTTCATTATATGTATACATCTATACATTTTTCTTGAATAAGGATTAAATCAAAACATGAAATCATGTAAAACAAGGAATAATGCATATATATATATATATATATATTTCTTTTTCACTTGAGTAATGATTATATCAAACATGAGATTATGAACTATTATCGTGTAAGTGAATAAATCTTGCACCTAATATACTATAAATCTCAACTTAGCCATGACTAATACCTACGGCTACGTGCAGGCACTATATACTAGTTAGATTGAAAGCTTTAAAAAAATTAATCGTATCCATGTAAAATAATGTAAATGGAAAAAAATGATGTGTTGTCTTGAATGCTGCAACATTGGCCATAACACATCTTATTATGCATGTCACGCTAATCTGATGCAGACCCAAATTGGGCATTTGGCTGACCTCTTTCATAAACCCTTCAAGATTTCATGAATATGCAGATCTACAATTTCCTCTAGATCTGCACATTTATCTCATTATATGGACCTACCTATAAAGATTTAAAGATATGAATGAGCTGATAGATCCAAGTATATTCACATACAAGGTTTAAAACATACCTTCATCGGCCATGGCTAAATATGTATGTTTTCATACATATCTTTGAAAGGTAGGCAACATACTTGTAGTATAGGGCACCAAATACACACATATGAATATACCGCCCCTTACCTCTATTAACAAACCGAACTTCAAATGAAAACCAATATGACTGGTCTTGAGGTATCGTCTATCTTGTGCTTCCTTCAACATTGGTTGGTGGTTTTTAGCACAATCAAATCCTCCTCCTCAAGTACGGTTACCAATGGAGCCTCTCTCAACGTGAGAGAGAGAGAGAATGGAGGAGATGGAGGATTTGAGAGGAACGAGTGAGATGAGAGGGAGGGAGAGAGAGATAATCCCAACAAAATCATGTATTTCTATTTTTTTGCCACTTCTGAGATCCTTTTTTTATCTCTTTTGGTTGAATGCTAAAAAATTTGAATTCTTGAAATCGTTCATCCCTCAACTAACGATTTGAGTTTATTATTTTGATAAAGTTATCAAAATGATAGATCATTTTGCCCCTATCATATATTAATGAATTAACATGCTGAATATAATCATATAACAAAAAAGTACTTGCCTTTGGAATCAATCAAAATAATTAATTTACACGATAATACAAATTGAGTCATGTCTTTTACATATAATTCACCCAAACCTTTATTTAGATCTTCTTACCTATCTAATACATTATTTTTTTATTCAATAGGGTCTATAAACACTGATAATATACAATACATGTCAGAAATATATTTAAAATTATAAGGTCCAAACACGTTACTACTTAAACACAAACATAAGTCTTCAGAGAATTTTGGATCCATGTTGACCCATTTTTATAAAATCTGTCAGGAACAACAAAATGTATATAAAATCATGATATTTTTTATCATGGTTACCTGTACCTGTCAAGAATATAATCCAATAGACAAATCTTCAAAATAAAAATAGAAAAATAATTAAAAGTTGTTTACAAAATTCTGTTCTGACAGAGTTTTGGTCCAGAATCTGTAATCTGCAACATTTTTACTAGATTACTGTATTTTTTAGAACTTATATAAACTATTTTTAACAAAACCCTTTTTACACAGTCTATTATTATGTATTAAAATTCACCCAAATTTTTTATAAAATATTTGGAGTCATTTTTTTAGGGCGTTTACATCTTTTATCAGAGATAGGTCGAAATAATCCTGTAACGAGACCCAGAAACTGGGGCTCTGTTAAAACGAGTTTATCTTCATCAATAAGAATCCAAAACAGATGAAATAAGATTTTAAATCTATGATCAAGATGTGTAGATCATAATAGTAATTTTATTTAAATTTTTTGGACTGATATTCTTAGAGATATCAATTTATTTCTAAAACTGGTCGAGAATAATATATTAGACATCACAGATTTTGGTTTCTCAGAAAACATTTTTGTAAAAATTCTTTTTAAGATCATAAAACCTTTGAAATCTTATTATTTTAGATTTGATCTAACATAATATGAATTAACTCATGAATAACACCATCAAAATCATGTTATGATTGAATGCAATATGAAACAACAACGAAACCCTAATTATGCATGTTTTTCAAAACTGTTTTTATGAAAAACTTATTATTTATCTTTTTTGAATAAAAAAATGATTTCTTCAACAAAGAAAACATGTAGAATAGATCAAAATATATAAATATGTTGTTGAAAACTAAAATAATTTAGATATGCATGCTTCATGTACGTAAGGAGCATCGACTACATAAATCTTACGAGAGAATTGATAGATCTTTAGGGTAGAATAAGAGAATCATATAATCCGATCTCTACACCACCACCACCAACGAGGTATGTGCATGTTCAATGGTTGTACAACCCTACTCCAGACCACCTAGACCTTTTAGGAGAAGAGATAAAGTAAAAAGCAAAAAAAAAAAAAGAGAAAGAAAGAGAGAGGGAGGGAGAACTAACATTGTTAATCCTTCTTATGAGGGTCTCTATTTATAGATGAGATTAGACAAGAGTCTTATCTATAATATAAGAAGTTAATATTTATTAATCTCTTTTATCAATAAAATAAAAAAATAAATTATAGGTTTTAATTCATTAAATTTCAAAATCAATTAAACTAAAGAAGAAAAATGAGAACTTCTTATCCTAGCTTGGGCTCTAGTGACATGGCAACCTTTCAGAAGGCCTGTAGACCCAAAGACTCAACAAAATTTGATGTTTAAATAGTCGATTTGATAGCTCTTAAAATGTAGATCATTGTGCTAGTCTTAGATTTAATTGTAATCACACGGATTGACAAAAAAATTTAGTCGATGTCAAAAAATGTTAATTTTTTACTTATATTTAGGCATGAACTTCGATTGATGATAAAATGCTCAAATCAACACCAATTTAGGCATGTAGATAGTTGATTTTGATGCCCTTAAAAAGTGGAACGTCAAGATTGAATCCAATTTAATAGGTGAGCCACTAATTGACCAAAATTTCTATCAAAACAATAATGATGTTTGTAGCGTCCGACACTATTGGTCCAATCCAATGAGATTAGATTCAAATATCTTGAGTTATATCAAATTCAATCCATCCTTAAATAGATTCAAATCCAATATCCATAATCTAAAAATATATAAATAATTTACTTTATTGTTTAGTCCACATATTTTAAATTTTCTAAATATTCTTGCAATGTTCTCGTGACTTAATTTCATAATAATTTAAAATCAAGAAAATAAAAAAAATCAAGAATTTATAATTATAGTCATAAATGCACCGATAATTCATCATTTATTTATTAATTATCGAGGAAAAAACTTGGGGTTTATACTTATGTTGGTGTTGGTTGATCTTCTAGGATCTCTACTAAGATCCAGATCTAAATACTTCGTATAAAACCTCATAAATTCTCAATTAAATATGAAATAAATTACATAAATATCATAATATTATCGATAAATAATCACCAATTAATCAGCCAATATAAGCTAATTACTTTACTAGAAAATGATATTTAATCAAAACTGAACATCAGAATAATTCATAAAAGTTTCTTTTTTATTTATTTTGAAATTCTAAAAAATTTCCAAACTCTACACCAATGCCTTTATGACATACGTATAAATATTTTGTCTGATGTGATGAGTGTGTATGTAATTATGCATATGTATGATTATATTAATATGATTGGTGTGTATACAATGATGCATACATGTGAACAAATGTATGATACATGATGTATGTATGTATGTAGTTGGCATATGTGTGCATATTTTAATATATAAATGATTTGTTGGGTTTTGAGACCGATTATATGATACATTTATTAGAATTTTAATTGTGTAGGATTGATTTTGCAGGGATAGGTGGAATGATATTTAAATAATTTTATGTAATGTGAGATAATATATAAATAAGACAGATTGTATACTGCATGCATTAGAAATTAACTGCATAGGACATACTACATGCATTATAAGGTATCTATTTAGGATATATCGTAAAAATTTGGGTGGATGTTGTATTTATGAATATTTTGTTTGAATGCTTGTTGTGAAAATAAGGAGTCAATTTCAAATAATATCTTCAAAGCTAAAGATTCTCCATTTGTTTTTTATATTTGTCAGAATAAAAAATACACTGTGATATATACGATTTGTGTTGAAATTTCATGAACGTAATAGGTATTGACCTTTACGATGATTCCATGTAGGAAACTTTAATTTTTATTAAATGTTTGTGAATGTGACAAATGGTGGATCATATAATTGTTGTAATTTTGAAACATATGATTGTGTTAGGTATTAACCCAAATGATTTTCTTGAATGCAAAGATCTCTTAATTCATGTTGTTTTGTGCAATGTACACTTTTGAATGAGAAAGTTATGGGTGTTGACCTAAGTAATTGTTTTGAATGTGAGGTTCGCTATTCGTATTTTAAAACTTGCATGTATGATAAATATGTCTGAATTGTGATGTACATGATTGAATGTAACGAATTGATATGTATTAACCCAATCTGTTTATTTAGTGTATTCTAAATTTCTGTTATTTGTGTTTAAAATGCAATTTTGGCAATGTGATATGCATGAATTTCATGATTGAATAACATGACAATTATGAGTACTGACTCGAGCACAACTGTTAATTTCATTGTGCTTAGTATGTGTGTTTACTTGTTAAATGTCATACATTGAGAAAATATTCTTGAAAGATAAGAAAAGTTGCACTTAATAGTCACGCCTGAAAGATAACGTGACATTAACTTGTATTATTGAGGTCGAGCAAGTGGGTCAAATATGAACCTGCACTACACCGACCCGTAATAATATTTTAAACGTAGCCGTAAGTCATTTATGATAAATTCTGAATGCAGTCGCTAGTCATTCCGAAAAATGAGGGTCAAATGTGAACCCTTCCCCTACCACGACAATTTAAGATGATCTTTTACTCTGATACATGTGGTGGAGTTTGAACTATAGTTGTATGCCTTAATAGTGTACTACAATTTGCTAGTTTGAGGGATGACATGCCTCGTACTCTGATGCCAACATCTTGTGCTTGCTAGGGTTAAAATATAAAAAATATAAATTGACTGAATGAATACCCCCTTGTGAGGCTTGAATGCCCATAGTTGGCCATGAGTGATGCTCTGGGTTAACAAGATGAAAGTAATATGAAATGGTTGTCAGCATAGCATGTAAAGCAAAAGTAATATTATTAAAAGATAAAGAAAATATGATCATGCATAAGGTAAGTCATGATTGCATGTTTAAATTTTGTTCTATGCATAAATGCATATTGAATTATTGTAAGTATGATTGTGTGTTTGAATTCTATATAGGCGTAATTATGTGTTAAATTGAGTTTTATTATGATTGCATGCTTGAATGAGATAGATTGCATAATTGTATACTTGATTGATTGTGCGTAAGAGTAAGCGCATGATACTCTTACACATTAGTTCTTTGATATGCACATATTGATGTATGCGTATGTTGTGTGTATTGAACTCCTAGACTGATTTCGATGATTACAAAACTCTCCAAAAGAATAATAGTTGAATCTCAAGTGTGTAGGGATTTAAATTTGCTTATAATACTCCGTTAAAGATCATTTTTCAGTTATAAGAATCCCTCAAACAATAGTAAAAGATTACTTAATTAAATGAAGACTTTTAGAAGAACATACTTGCTAATATTGCAGAAAAGTCTAACCTTAAACAACATGAGTCGACTTCTGAAAAGCTTCAAAATCAATCTACAAAACATTAATGAAAAAAGCACATAACAGTTGAACAACTGACCCTCAGTAAGAAGATTTGACTCCTAAAAAAGCTGAACATCATTCACCAAAATATGATCAGTCGACCTTTAGAAAAATAGTTGATTCTCGGGCAACCAAATGCATAAACATTGACTGAGCAACTATAAGTCGACCCTTAGAATTTAGAGTCGACTCTCGGGGTAAAAATTTGGTTTTTTACAAATGACAGAGTTTGAATCTAAAAAAAAATGAGTCGACCCTTTGGGATACAGAGTCAACCTTGGGTGTTCAGAGTCGACTCCTGCATTCAAGAGATGGATCTCAACGATTATAAAGACGCTGAAAGTTATACTTTTTCATACCCATCACCTCACAAATTGATCTAAATCTTCTCTTAGTATAAAATCAAGATGAAGGACCATTGTAGAGAAGTTGAAATAAAAAACATCAAGATTTAAAGCTCTCAAGTGTTTAAAAGCACTCCAACAATGATTTTATCTATTTCTTTCTCTTGTGTTGGAATCTCTTAGAGATTTTCTATTTTGAGTTTTATCCACCCGTATTCTCACTATGTTGAGATTGTAATTTCTGTAAAGAGTATTTTTTTCAACCACATTTATATCGGTAGTTCTTGGGTTGAGCTACAGTGAGCCGGGAGAGCTCACGTTGGGTTTCACAAGTAGTGTAAAACTTGTGTATTGGTTACTAGCATCGTGAAACTAGTGGTTTAGTGAAGCAAGGGCGCTGCCAAGAGGATGTAGGTATGAGTTGGGTCGAACCTCTATAAATCTTGTATCTTACTTGCTTGTTCTTTTTACTTTCACATTATTTTTTTTTATTTATAGCTTTCTATTTATGTGAATAACGAAAAGTTTTTAAAACCCAAATCACCCCCTCTTAAGTGTTTTGCCAAACCGGGACTCAATAATGTATTTGATATATGCATAAAATTTGTGCGAATCATGTATATAGGTATACATGACTTGTGTGTTGAGGCATACAAATAAGAAGATGAGTACAGTGTTCATAGTTATGTAAGGAAGTACATAACCTATTGTGGGTTTATACTTATGCCCATTTTTTTTACATTTCATATTCAAGTGACTGGTCGGGGGATCGTTGTAGTACGAGGACTTCAATTTTTTGAAATGAATTGGATTGAACTTTTTATGTATAATTTTGGTTGTGTTTATAATTCTAAATTTTATTTATAAAATAAATGAAATTATAAATAAAATAGTTTTTAATGTGTATTTTAGATGTCTTGAATGGTTTGATTCTATATTTGTGAGGTGCTCAAGTTTAAGGATTATGTTTAAAATATTTAAAAAAACTTAATATCTTTATAAAAAAAATCTCCCAAATTTTATGGCGTCACACCAGCCTATTGCTAGGTAACGAGAATTCTATTTTTTTCTTAGAAATTTTTACTACCAATTTGCATTTTAACAGTTTATCACAGCATAAGATGTTTTTTTTTTATTCAAAGATGAATATACATGTGGCTATTTGTTAAAAGGTACATTCTTCACAGTTCACAATCACGCTCACGTATCCTGGAAAAGTGAGGTGGCCATGTGCAGGTGTACCCACACAGCAATGCTTGCACAGATCATGACTTGGTAATTTTAAAGCCTGAATGGGCTAGGGCTATGATCCCAACCCTAGGACTCCATCAACGTCAATAATATCTCAATATTGAAACACAAAGGACGCGTGTCATTAAAACTGGTTCACATGCAACAATGCTACACATCCTCCCAAATTTGTAGTTTCTCTTATATATATATATATATATATATATATATATATATATATATATATATAAAGCAACTAAGTGCATATTCAAAAGGAGCAATTTGTCACCAAGTACTTTTTGACTTTTCTATAAATTTGAAACAAGTTTTGGACATAAGTATGCTAATGTTAGAGAATATTCTTTATTGGTTTTGGAATGAAGTTAGCATTAGAAAAGACCTACCAGTTGTCGTAACCCCCATGGTCCTTTTCATTATTATATTCAAGATTGGTTAGTCAGGAAGGACAAGTTTTGAATAAATTTGTATATATCTTTGCTAAAATGAAGCTGAAGTTGATTAGAATTGTTAACCTTGGAAAATGTTTGTTTTTTTATTGGGTTTGAGAGGTTAGCTCATCCATTATCCTCATACATAAGCTACGGGGAAAAATATGCAAACTAGTATGAAGGAAGGCTTTCATGTGGCTTTTTGCTAATCTAACCCTGCAGATGCATTGGGTGTGGTTCATTTGCTTCAAATCGACTATTGGATCATCTTAATGAGATCAATAAATGTGATTTTGTATGCTTGAATATTTACAAAACTTGAGTCATTGATTTTCAAGCCTTAAAACATTCTTCTTATACATCGCAATCAATTGATCTATGATTCTGTTTCTATAAAAATGAAAAATCTAGATGGCATCTGTACAGTGAAATTAAAAAAAAAAAAAAAACTATGAAAATATCAATGCTTACCAGTTTACATATTTCAGTCAACCCCATAAGCTGCATCCGTAATTTATATTTGGCTGACAATATGACCAATTCTTCTACCAACTCCATAGACCCATATTAAGTTAATTTGGTTGTTACAAGGTTTACAGCTTGTTTTAGAACAAGGCAGTTGTTCTGTATTCCACGTCGGTGGTGATCTAAAAGGGACAGTTTGTCCATGTAGAAAAGGAACCTTGACCAAGACAGAGAACACTTGTGGCATTCCAACTTATAAATAGGCATAGCCATTGAGGGAATTAGGATAGAAACATCATGACAATTCATGGGGTATTTTTCTTGTTATTTCATTGTCCACAGCCCTTGCGTGATTCAGGGGTCAGTCAATACCATGGTGGATATTTTAGAGCAATGGTACTACTTTTTATTAATTCCCCTTGTGCAGACACACATAGGTCCGTGTGAGAGAGCTTTAACTTACAAAGATGGGCTCATTATTACACTTTGTCCTCTTTGGGATGGACTGTCCAAATCATTTTCATTGAAGCTGGCTGAAACCATGTGTAATGTTTGTGGATGTTGTTTGTCTTGCAAAAGATAAAAAGCAAAAAAAAAAGTGAAAGAAAGTTTGGGGAACAATTCCTTGTGTGACGTTATTGTAGGTATGGACCATAGGCATAACAATTGGGGCCATAGAAAATGAACACACATAGGGCCATTATTTCAAGGAAAGAAAAGTAAAAGAAATACGAGGGGGGGTCATGTTCATTTACATTTGTCCAGGGGGCTTGGCAACTGGACAGTAACTGCATCTTACCCGCACACATGTATGTACTTGAAAGAGCTTGAATGTGACACTTGCACAGCCAACTCATTCGGGATTCGAACTTGCAACGTCCCAACATAAGGTGAAGTGCATTAACTGCTCCTGCTGCCAGACAAGCTGAGCCCCCGGTGGTAAAGAGAGTTGTTGCTCATGAAAAGACATATCAGCACCCAAGTTTTCACTCAATCTGAGATTGCTAGCACATGTGGAGCATGTGATGATCTAAGCAACATCTTCACACTTGCTTGCTGACCAATATGGTCTTTCATAAAAAAGGATATTTCATTGCTTGTGGGGGAGAGAGAGAGAGAGAGAGAGAGAGAGAGAGAGAGAGAGAGAGATTAAAATATTTAT
The DNA here is from genome assembly GCF_984573655.1 of Nuphar pumila. Taxonomy (NCBI): domain Eukaryota; kingdom Viridiplantae; phylum Streptophyta; class Magnoliopsida; order Nymphaeales; family Nymphaeaceae; genus Nuphar; species Nuphar pumila. Next base: position 29,761,345 of record NC_143250.1, on the reverse strand, counting down.
GTGAAGGGTTGATGAGATGAAAGACCTCAAGTGAGAGAGCTTAAAATATTTACTTTTTGAAAAAGGATTTTAACAGAGATAGTGAAATGTCAACTTGAGAGACTTTCAACATAAGTCACACAGTTTCACACGCTTAGAAGATAACCTAGAGAGAGGAGGAGCTGTCCTTGGGACAGACACACGTGGGGAGACATTGACCCCCAACATGCGCCCGTATGCAACAAAATGCAAGCAACCAAACGACCTGGACTCTTGCCCTTTGCATAGAAACCACTTTTTTGACCTGTGGTATCTAAGCATATAGTGGGCATACAAGACATTTTCTCCACCATTAATGAGTTTTTGTGGGTCAGGGCACACACGCCAACAATATTTTTTTAATTATCATTAATAACGTTATTAATTACGATTATATATATATATATATATATATATATATATATATATATATATAAAATCAAATCAAATATAAAACAAATAACCAATTCATACAAATGGAATGACATGCTCCCAAATTATTTTTCATTAATCACATTAGCATGACTTTCTTCCACCTGATCATGGTCAACGTGGAGTAGGTAGGTTGTGGGCCCCATAGTGAGGTGTTGGGCATCGCCCATCTAAAAACATGAACGGCTGAGATGAAAAGGGATTTAGTTGAGCCTTAATTATAACCTCAGCACGCAAGAACACAACAGAAATATTGAAGGATACAACTAATTAACCCTCAATTGTCACCAAGTATTAGGAAAATATTGCCTAAAGGGACGAATAACCATATGACAAATGTGGGAAGAAACTATTTTCCACTCCAACACTTTTGAGTTGTTTGCTTGTATTGCCAACATTACGTACATTAGGTCTCAAAATCCTTCGTGCTCAAGGTTAGTGGACCAACCAACCATGATATCATTATTAAGTTTAGGTTGATTCATTACGTGAAGGTACGTCCCCCCACCCTTTCTTTCTTCTAACTATCCTCCTTTTCGATGGCATTTAAAAAGGAAACCATCTGTAACTGCTTCAACACAAATATGAAGTATGAACAAGGAACAATATTAAACACTCATCTCAGAGTAGGCCAAGAAAAACCATGCTCACATATATATAAGCTGCATGCGTATAAAACAAATGTTGTCAGTATCGGTATTGGCCTCCATCGATTTTCACTACGAGATACCCAAAGGATGTTGTAGCATCAATGGTCTGTCTTTTTTACTGGTACAGTCCATGACACTTTTTCACCTTAACTTTTGTTTGAACGCAGATGATTTTCCTGATAAATCTGCAGAATGCAATATCCCAGCCCATCCCGTTTTCAAGGTTAAATTAATACATAAAAACACCTGTTATGTGTGACCATGTCCAGGATATTCACGTCTACTTCTAATAAAAATATTAGAATTTACGAGCCCAGCATGAGAGCTTTGTTTTCTTGGTCAGGTGCTGTCATGGTTTGTGTAGGGGCGGCTCAAGAGAAGTGGAGGCCCTAGGCGAAGCCTCCAAATTAGGCCCTAAATTTTTTTTATTATACATAAAAATTCTATTATTTATTAAGGGTGTTGCACCTTTTTTTTTCATAAATTCTTAATATAGTCCTATTTACTAATTGGGTTCATATATATATATATATACCTTTTAGTATTTTTTACAAATTACTTTTTAATTTTTTTTTTTACATTTTTATTAAAAATTATACGATTCAGGGCTGAAACATATCAATTTTGCCAATACCATTCGTATCGGCAATACTCACGGATACTGAGGTGGCTTCCAAGTTCAAGGAGTAGAGAAACCATCCATTTTTTCTTTTTCAATTTCTAACAGAAACCACATAGCCGGAAAGAATCCGATTCAAAGGCACGTTCATTCCAAGGACCGGAATTAATTTCAGAAGTCGAAGGTTCTTGTTAGAAAAAAAAAATCTGAGATTTTAATGGGAAAAGATACGCATGAATGGTGAATACCAACAAAGGGAGAAGGAAGCAGAGCTCTTCAAAGCACGCCAAGGAAAACCTTTCGTCATCATATTGAAAAGAATTGAAAAGGGAAAACCATAAGAAAATGCCACCCTGACCAGCTGATGATCACTTTGAATAAGAAAATCAGAAAACCAGGATAGTAAAGTGAACACCAGAGAATCTTTTTTTGAAAGGACAGATTATATAATATTCTCTACAAGACCAAAATCCAAAAGGCAAGGGTTCCTCGAGACACATGGAACTAGTCTCGCATGCCACCAAGACCCACAAGGAAGAATAAAGCTATCAAAATTATTCATTAAGCAAAAATCATGATAAAAAATGGCATTTAACTAATTACTAAAAAAAAAAAATAGATGAAGAGAGGCATGTAATGCCTCACAATACCCTGTTCTACTTGAGATCGATCAAGAGACAAGAAGGATTAACGAATTAGCCAATACAAAAAACCTGTAAATTCACAGGAATAACAAAAAATCAATCTTTTGACATTCAATTAGCAAATAAAACAAGAGAGCATGAAATCTGATTCTCAGATCGGAAGATAAACACACGATTCTATGAAGATCTATCAAGAAGCGGAAAAGCAGATAAACCAAAAAGATCTGGCTAAGCTCTACGACATAAAAGGCATCATTAAACAAGAACTCTAAATAAGAACCACTATTTTAGCAGACTTCTCTGTGAATCCGCTTAGAATCATGAGAAAGAAGGAAAGAAATGAATAAACAATAAAATAAACCATGAGTTTTTTTTCTCTTTGATCATTTCCTACTATCGAATAGTTTAAGTAAAAACCCTCTTAAGAAAAGATAAGCCATGTGTTCATCTTATGTGAACTCCAAAATTTGGAGGCCCCTCCAAAATAGGCCTTATGCGGTGGCCTCAAATCTCAAAGAGGCCAGCCGGCCATGGGTTTGTGATCATCTCACGTATAACAAGCATAGTTTGCAACCCATGGAGCAAGGGGACCTCAAGGTTTTTAGCAACCGAAGGTTGCTCAACATATAGATATTAATTGAGAATTTTCTTGAGATCTAACTGAAAAAAAAAATGATTGAAACTTACAATTTTGTCTTCTCCATGTTACTATATATCTAAAGTGAATAATTTTATATGAAGAACCATTGAACTCAATCACGTATTGTCATTACTCTTTGCTTTTCTGTTGATGTCTATCCCTTAGAGGTACCTAAATTAGAGCAGTGATTGATTTTTAAACACTATTCAATGAGCACAAAAAAAAAAGGTTTTAAACAATTGTTCAAGTATATGTGATGTATTTGTTAAAAAAAAAATTTGAAATAAACTATTTTTTATGATGAGAATGTACATATCATTTGCTTTTTATAAGGATTTAGTTCATTTGTTGTTTCCCACCAAAATACCTTTGAAAATGTGTAATCTCATATTGTAGCATCCAAATTTTTTACCGAAAATTTAGGAGAAGTTTTTTTAAATCCCCTTTACATGATTTTCAAAAAATATAGCGGAAACTATTTTAAAGGCAGTTCGAGCCATGGGTGGGTTATAGTTCCCAACTCACACATGAGACTAAAATTAACTAAATCAAACTATTAATTGAATTGAAATAACTCAAAGTACCAGTCTCACCCGCCATCACCCATCTGCCTACTCGCTACCTGAAAATATTAAAAGTAGGGGCATTAACAATGGCCCTAATATGTAACATCAGATAACATAAGCATAGAAAGAATACAATACATATCCCATGCATCTTTCCATAATCCAAAACATTTATAACATGATAATTTCATTACATACAAATATACACAACATAAGTCAAGATTTCACATAACGTAATAAGGTCACAAGCATTCCTAATTAACCAATCTTAACCACAAGTAAGAGCACCTGCAGCCACACCTGTTAGAAATATAGATCATAAGTAATTACAGAACCAAACATGCCAATATCCACCGCCTATGCATGAAATCATAAAATATGAATGAAATGCATAACTCATGACACTAATGTACTTATGAACACTCTTAATGCATTGTTATATTGTTTCTCTTTTCTTACCCAGAAGTACACTCCCAAGACTTAACTCCCACTCAACAATCATTTGGGGGATTTATTATTCCATGTATTTTAATTGTCCCAAAGATTTGAAGAGTATGCAAACTTTTACTAGGGTGGACCGTGACCGTGAGAACCCACAGTGAACTGTGCAAAATCTCAATTCCTACTTTGCAGAGCGATGAACTATCTACCTAAGCCTTTTTGGTAACTCAAGTCCCTACATCCGAGGATGAATACACCTTTACTCTCCGAAAACATTAACAACACTTTCTTCGTTTGTGTGTACCGACCACCCTCTCAAAGGTAGTCATGGTCTGAATAGGCTACTAGGTGTTCTTTATTTAAGGTTTTTTAAGTGCTCTTAGCACTAAGGCTTTCTTAGCCCAGTCCCCCTACGAGGACTACAATACAACATGGGTCATTTTTAGCCATTCAAGACTGAGCTCGCGATCATACCCCATATGGGTACACTTAAGTCAATAGTGTCTCTTTAAGACTTAAGTGCATATGAGCATATCGATCATATATTTAACTTGGTGCTCACTAGCACCTATGGTTTCACTAAACCTAACTCACTCATGAGCCTAGTGAATGCATGTCGTACATGACTTAGCACATCGCATGTCATATACCACTCTACATGATGCATGAGACTTATTTCAACATAGCATGAACCATGAACAACATAAAATATCACATGTATGCTAATGCACATTACATGACCCATCTATCATGCTCAAACTCTTATATTAGCATGTTGTCTCATATGTCATCATGCATAAAACATAAATATGCTTGCATACATCATAAACATGAAACATCACATGTAAAAAATTATATGATTAACAGTTTATATCATAAGCAAGCATAAGATTTAGAACAAAGCAAGTTCACAAGATATGACATATCTCAAACTAGAGACTCTACATAACAAAAATTTAGTATTGTTCATAGGTCTATTAGACCATCCTATCGAGCATATTAGAGCCCTAAAAAATTCACAGTCATACCAGAGGATATTAGCTCTCATATCCAAGTGACAACTCAAACAAAACCAATTGCATTTGCCTATAAAAATTTACAGAGCAAAAACTATTTTTCAGTTCTTTTAGAACATTATAAAATTTTCCTTAAAGTCACCAACGAAGATACTATCTAAGTGAAGCAATCCAAAGTAAACATGTTTATACATGAGTATGAACTCTTCAAAATGAAGCCTGAAGAATCAATATTCAAAGTGTTCACAAGGTTTACCAATATCATTAACAGATTGAAAGCTCTTGGAAAAAATACTTAAGCCTAGAGTTGGTAAGTAAGATACTTCAATTACTTGCCAAAAATTGGAGCCCAAAAGCAACGACTATTGAGGAAGCCAATGATCTCAACAAATTATCTTTGGATGAGCTCATGGGTTCTATAATAACTCACGAAATCACCTTTGAAAAAAAGATAATAATTAAACTGAGAAAAAAAGTAAGAAAATCTTTGCCTTAAAAACAAAGTCATCAAATCTCCTTGAATCAAGTAGTGAGGAAGAAAAGAGAGTGAAGATGAAGAATTTGCCATAATGTCAAGAAGGTTCAAAGAATTTCTTAGACAACAAAAGTTTGAAAAATAAGTTGTGAAAGATTATCAAAGAAATCAACACCTCACAAGAAACAAGCTAAAGAAGAAATAATTTATTTTGAGTGTAAGAAATCGAGACACATTAGAATAGATTGTCCCTTATTGAAGAAGAACAATCAAAGTAAAAAAAAAAAGGCAAGAAAGTTATGATGGCTACTTGGAGTGATGAAGATGACTTATCACCGATGAAAGTGAGCATGAAATATGAAATGTATGTCTCATGGCCATCGAGAATAATCATGAAGAGGTAATTAATCTTGATCACTCTTTTTTTTTTATCTTTGGTGAACTTCTATAAGCATTCGCTGAATTATTAAATTTTTTTGTTAAATCTCAAATTTAAAACAAAGACCTTAAGAAGAATGTTAAAAGACTAACTAAACTCAATGAAAGCTTGTAAGGTAAAGTTAATGTCTTAACAATAGAGAAAAATAACTCTTGTGACAAAAATCAATTGCTTAAGAAAGAAATTATTGATTTGAACAAATGTCTTGCAAAATTTGTAGAAGACAAAGACAAATTAGATGCAATACTTGTGTCTCAAAAAGGGTATTTCAAAAAGAATAGATAAGATACTCCTAAAAATGATTCTTCCCTAAAAAAGAATATAAAACACGAGATTTTTTCTTGATAATTAAAATGAATAAATGATTAATTATTAGTGCATTCATGACCATAATCATGAATTCTTGATTTTGAACCTTTGTCTCCAGTTATAAAGATTATTTCAAGAATAATTGAAAAAGCTAAAATATATGGACTAAACAAGAAAGTAAATGATTTTAGACTATGGATTTTGGATATTTGGATTTGATCTCATTAGATTGGACCAATAGTGTTGGACGCTTTGAACAACATCATTATTATTTCAACAGAAATTTTAGCTGATCAGTAGCTCACCTATTTATCATCAACCAAAGTTTATGCCTAATTACATGTCAAAAATTAATATTTTTTAACATCGACTAAATTTTCTTATCAATTTGTATGCGTATGATTAAATCTAAGACCACCACGATGATCTACGTTTCGAGGGCTATCAAATTAATTGTTTAAACATCAAATTCTGATGAGTCTTTGGGTCTGTGGGCCTCTTGAAATGTTACCATGTCATTAGAGCCCAAGTCGGGGTAAAAAGTTTCTACTTTTTTTCTCTACCTTAAGTAATTTTAAAATTTAATAATTAGGACCCATAATTTATTTTCTTATTTTATTAATAAAAGAGATTAATAAATATTAATTTCTTATATTAGATATAAACTCTTGTCTAAGCCTATATATAAATAGAGGCCCTCATGAGAAACATTAACAAGGTTAGTTCTCTCTTTCTCTCTCTCTTCTTTTTTTCTTTTTCTTTTTTATTTTTTCTCTCCTCCAAAACGTCTAGGAGGTTTGAAAAACTCTTTTGCAGTCATTAGACCTGCACGTATTTGTTTGGTAGTGGTGGATTAGGAGTCGAACAACTAATTTCCCTCATTTTACCACAAAAAATCTATCGTTGACAGGTAAGATTTATGTAGTTGATGTTCCTTACACACATAGAACCTGTATATTTAGATTATTTTGATTTTTAGCAGTATTTAACATGTTCTTGATCTGTTCTATACATTTTCTTGGTTGAAGAAATCAATTTTTGGATCAGAAGATATAAATAATGAGTTTTCTTTAAAAATGATTTTGAGAAACATGTGAAATTAGGACTTTGTTGTTATTTCATATTAGATTTAATTATAATATGATTCTTTATGGTATTATTCATGTGTTAATCCTTATTAAATAAAAAAAACCAAAAATAATAAAATTATACAACAACAACAACAACAACTACGCCTTCATCCCAAAACAATTGGGGTCAGCGATATGAACCAAAAAAGAAATTCATTTTGGGTCTTCCACATGAATCATTTTCCTCCAATCATTTCTATCCAACGCCATGTCCTCGGTGAGGTTCAAAGCATTCATATCCTTTCCTATCATCTCCATCCAAGTCTTCCTAGGCCTACCCCGACCTCTTTTAACTAATATATTTTCCCATTTCTCCAACCTTCTAACTGGAGCATCATTAGGCCTTCGCCGAATATGTCCAAACCACCGTAAACGATTCTCTCGCATCTTATTTTCAATGGGTGCAACACCTACCTTCTTACGTATCTCTTCGTTCCGAATCTTATCTTTTATTGTATTTCCACACATCCATCTAAGCATCCGCATCTCAGCTACACTCATTTTTTGAATATGATGTCTCTTGGCAGCCCAACATTCCGTACCATATAGTAAAGCGGGTCTAATAGTCGTCCTATAAAACTTTCCCTTCAACCGCAATGGCATTCTACGATCGCACAGCACTCCAGTAGCACTTTTCCATTTCATCCACCCAACCTTTATCCTATGATTTACATCTCCATCAATTTCTCCATACTTTTGAATGATGGATCCCAAATATTTGAAATAATCATTCACCGGTATATCTTGCTCACCAAGCTTCACTACACTCCCATCCCTACTTCGTTGCTTACTAAACCGACATTCCATATATTCAGTCTTACTCTTACTCAACTTAAAACCTCTAGCTTCCAATGTCTGTCTCCATAATTCTAACTTAGCATTAACCCCAGCTCTAGACTCATCAATCAAAACAATATCATCAGCAAACAACATACACCACGGTACATTTTCTTGAATTGATCTCGTAAGCTCATCCATCACTATCGCAAATAGGAAAGGGCTTAAAGCAGATCCTTGATGTAACCCAACCGTTATCGGAAAATTGGTTGTCACCCCTCCACAAGTGCGGACATTGGTTACTACTCCTTCATACATATCTTTAATTATACTAATGTACTTGAGAGAAACACCTTTCTTCATCATTGTCCACCAGAGAACGTCCCTAGGTACTCTATCGTATGCCTTCTCTAAATCAATAAAAACCATATGCAAATCTTTGTTCCTCTCTCTATATCTTTCAATAAGTTGTCTAAGAAGATGTATAGCTTCCATAGTTGATCTTCCAGGCATAAAACCAAATTGATTCTCCGATATCATGACAACCTTCCTCAACCTAGACTCAATCACCCTCTCCCAAAGTTTCATAGTATGACTCATGAGTTTTATACCACGATAGTTTGTGCAATCTTGTATATCACCCTTATTCTTATATAAAGGCACCAAAGTACTCTTCCTCCACTCATTAGGCATCTTATTTGTTCGCCAAATCAAGTTAAAAAGATTTGTCAACCATTCTAAACCTTTCTCTCCCAAGCATTTCCAAGCCTCGATAGGTATACCATCTGGGCCAACTGCCCTTCTTGATTTCATTTTCTTCAAAGCCTCTGCAATTTCTTTCTTTTGAATCTTGCGCATGAAGTCACGATTTATCTCATGAAAAGGAATGGAGAAGTCTCCAAGATCTTGAGCATGACTATCATTAAATAGCTTATCAAAATAATCTTTCCATCTCTCCTTAATCTCCTCATCTTTGACTAAAACCCTTTGCGTTTAATCTTTGATACATCTAACCATACCCAAATCCTTCGATTTCCTATCTCTCATCTTTGCAAGCCTATAAATATCCTTCTCGCCTTCTTTGGTATCCAACTTGTCATAAACCTCCTTATATACCTTAGCCCTCGCGTTTCGAACAACTTTTTTAGCTTCCTTCTTTGCTATCATATACTTCTCCAAATTCTCATTATCACGACTCTTACTTAGATTTCTATAACACTCTCTTTTAACCTTAATAGCTAATTTGACATCCTCGTTCCACCATGATGTATCCTTACCTAGTGGTGCACCGCCTTTAGACTCACCCAATACCTCCTTAGCTACTTTTCTCATACCACCCGCTATCTTATTCCACATTGATTCTGAATCCTCCTCGAGACACCAATCAACTTCCTTAACTACCTGCTCTACAAACATTCCTTGTTTAGCTCCTTTCAGTGCCCACCACTTAATTCTAGGATCTATCCTATGTCTATCCCTTTTGCGGCATTGTCTAATTCTAAGATCTAAAATTAAGACTCTATGTTGTGTAGCTACACTTTCTCCTGGTATAACCTTACAATCGATGCAACAACCCCTATCTCTCTTTCTAAGTAGGAAAAAATCTATCTGACTCGTATTAACCCCACTTTTAAATGTTACTAGGTGAGACTCCCTCTTCCTAAACCAAGTGTTTGCTAAGATCATATCATAGGACAAACAAAAATCTAAAATCCTTTCTCCACTTTCATTTCTTTCTCCTATACCATATCCTCCATGGATATTCTCAAATCCCTCCCTACTAATGCCTACATGTCCATTAAGGTCACCGCCGATGAAAAGCTTTTCTCCATAAGATGTCTCTTGTACTACTCCATCTAAATCTTCCCAAAATTGATGCTTAATGGAATCATCTAAACCTACTTGAGGTGCATAAACACTAATAATATTAATAATATCCGTACCTAATACTAATTTAATAAGTAAAATTCTATCACCCTTCCTACGGACCTCAACTACATTATCTATAAACTGACGACTCATAACAATCCCTACTCCATTCCTATTCCTATTTATTCCTGTATACCAAATCTTATATCCCCAAGGTTCTATCACTTTAGCTTTCTCACCTACCCATTTGGTCTCTTGAAGACATAAAATATCAATCTTTCTCCTACACATAACATCTACTAACTCTACCAACTTACCAGTTAAAGACCCTATGTTCCAAGTGGCTAACCTAATTTTATGGTCTTGGACTAACTTCTTTACCCCCACCCGTCCAACAAAGTGAGGGAACCCTTGCCTATTTGACACCACACCCGGGCGCCGGTGTGACGCGTCGCTTCTGGGCGACGACCTAGCAACCCTTGCACATTTATCACTGCCTCCGGGCCTAGAGAGTACAGCGCGTCGCTCAGTAGGGAACGCCCCAACGAAATTCTCATATTGGTTCATTTTCATAGGATATGACAAAGTTTTTATGCTGGCTGTCACAGGCCTACCGCAACCCTCCTCCTTTATCCGGGCTTGGGACCGGCAGTGTATAACTACACAGGCGGAGTTAAAAATAATAAAATTATAAAGGTTTTATATTCTTAAAAAGGGTTTTTACAAAATAATTTTTTGAGAAACCTAAAGTTGTGATGTTTGATATTTTGTTTCCTAACAGTTTTGAAAATAAATTAATAACTTTATAAATATCAGTTTAAAAAATATAAATAAAATTACTATGATCATCTACACATCTTGATCTTAATTTAGAATCTTGTTTCACTCATTTTGCATTTGTATAGTTGAAGTTATTCCTATTTTAACATAGCCCCAATTTATGACTCTGTTTGCAGGATAATTTTGACTCATCTTTGATAAAAGTTATAAACATCTTTGAAAAATGATTCCAAATATTTTATAAACATTTTGGGTGAATCTTAATACATAATAACAAACTGTGTAAAAAGTATTTTGTCGAAAATATTCGGTATAAATTTCAAGAAATACCTTAATTTGATTAAAATCCTATAGATTACAAATTCTAGACTAAAACTCTATCAGAACAGGGTTTCATAAAAGATTTTCAATTATTTTTATATTCATTATGTTTGAGAATGGTCTATGGGTTGTACTCTTGACAGGTACAGGTAACCATGGTTAAAATCTCACGATTTTATAAATGTTCTGCTATTCTTGACAGATTTTATAAAATTGGGTCACTAGAAATCCGAATTTGTCCTAAAAACTTATACTTATTTTTAATTATTTATATGTTAGAGACTTATATTTTTAATATATTTTTGACATGTATTACATATTATTAGTGATTATATATCATATTGCATCAAGATTAATGAGTTAGACATGTGATAATATATGAATGAGATGTTTAATACATGACTCCTTCCGCATTGTCTTGCAAATAAATTATTTTGATTGATTCCAAAGGCATAATCAATTGAGATATGAATTGTTTATAGTTTGTATAGCATGAACTAAGTTTAAGTAATGTGTATTCATCTTGTTTAAGCATAATTACAATTGAACGCAATTAAAAATATATGAGCCTTTCCACTTTGGGCTTATGGGGACTTAAATCAGGAAAAAAGGCTTACGTGTTTTTAGTTACGGGTCAGTTGTAGTGAGTTCTTTAATGTGTATGCTACCATAGATATTTTAATTAGGTCTGATATGATTTGAGAACTGAAAAATCAAGATATTAATTGGAGTCATATTGATTTGATCGGTAAGGATTTATGGGAGTTCGTATCAAGAAAGTCAAGGTTATGACTTTAATTATGTTTTAATATTTTCTTTAATCTTTTCATAAATTCAGTTTTTAAACATATTAGATCTGATATAAATATTTGTGATAGAGATAATGGTGAGATTGATTATTCCTACGTATGTTGCGATTGAGATTTGTAAATTTGTTCAATTATAGCAGTTTGATCATGTGATTTTTACGATAAACTGATTATAAGAATAATTATAAATGCAAGACATATGAAAAATGAATATGAGCATGTTAATATTGTTTTATATTGGCCCTACAGATGCAGAATGATGTATATGAGATATTGTTGCATGTTTATTCTTGAATATTTGAGACAATATGATATTGCATGAATGAATTGCTCAATAGCATGTTAACATGATTCCTGATTTTGAGAATACATGTTATGCTTTGATATGCAGCAATTGTAAATACATGCAGGAATTGTCGAAATCCCATAGGGTTTGATGGACATTTTATGTGCTTGAGGAAATAAAAAAAAATTAAGGTTTCATAAGAGGGAATAATAAGATAACAATGCACTAGCCTAAATGGTAGTTTCATTTATTTTACCTATGGCCTAACTTAAAGATAACCATGTGGTTTCCCTTTTCAGGTATGCTTTATTTTGACAAGGTATGTTGAACCATATTGCTGAAATTGGCCTTCCTTAGAGAGGGTAGGCAGTATAAAACTCTTTGGGCCTTATATTTTTTTAGCCTGTGAGAGGCAATGCCTTGCCGGTCCCCTAGCCTAGAGAATTTAGGAGGACCATGACTGCTACTTTATCCTAGGTGGGCAGATCTCAGTGTACTTCTACAGAAGTAAGTGATCATGATCATCGTATAGCGTGGTGCCACTCTCCTTAGTAGAATTCTCTCATAGTAGCCATTTTCTCTCACGATCTAGGCTCCTGTCCTTGAGGGGTACAACTCAGGGGGTTACTCGAGCATAATAAAATATATAGTATAATAAACACTTGAGCTAGTCAGCATGTTTTGGGTTGGTCTATGTCATACCTAGGTAGACTAGACAATCAAGAGAAAACATAAGATACTTGTTATATTACTTTATTGTATGTTGCTTTATTTTACTTTACTTTACTTTACATTACTGCAATCTATTATTGTTCTTGAAAGTTGGTAAATTCATGCTCATTGATATATATCTAGTTCTCATTTAAATTTAATGTTAGCATACTTGATATTGTTATTTTAGACTTGCTTACGAATGATGAATGCATGAATAACTTGTAAAAATCTTATATTTGTCTTATTGATAGTTGATGCAAATTCTGAGATATTTATATTATTCAAACTTTATGTGTTGCATTTTACATTAGCTGTGTGAATTTTACTAGGACTTTTTAAGTCTCATTCTTTAAAAATAAAATATTTTTTAAGAGATATGTGATGGCTAGAGCGAGTGCAGGAGACTAAAGGGGGTTGTGCACACTGATGTTTTTGATGATATTAAGGGCTTCTTTTTTTTGTTTAAATTTTTATACTTTTTTATTATTTAAATAGCTATTTAATTGGATAATTGATTTATTGGTTCAATTTTGAATTGCGGTTATTTTATGCACAGTTAATTTCTATTCGGGTATTCGATGGTAGTAGTTCTTGTAATGTAATGTGTCTGGGAGATTTAACCAAGAAACCAGTTTATGAAATTGATTTTCAAAATTAATATTTTTTCACTATGTTTACTCCCATAATAATAACATAAGGATTTTGTCATTTGGATGCTTTAACCTTGAATCTTGTTCTACAGAGCTATTAAATGTCGGTGCTTGTGTAGGCTGACTCCCTAGAGCTTGACTCGATTGAGGCAAGGCCAATGATGAAAAACTTGGTTTAATAATTTCTGTGATATAACAGTTCATTCATATTTATTGACGGTGGTTTTGTACTGGATCTGGTACTAGGAGACTAAGACACGCTCACGCTTGTGCTCAAAAGGGTCGTCTAGTACTTGGTACGATTGAAACAAGTCCATTAATGAGATTGTTGCATTATTACATTTTACAAAAAAAATATATAATTAATATTATGAAAAAAAATTCTTGGTATTTTTGTAGTTGAAATTTTTCGGGCCATTACAGTTGGTATCAGAGATTGGGATAAAAAAATCATCAATTCACAACTGTCCAACAATCTAGTATATCGCTGTAAGTATTTTCTATTTAAATAATTTATTTTTAAAGGTTGCATTAAAAAAAGTATAATTGAATTATATTGTGAGAATTAAGAACCTAGAAATAAAAAGTTGAGTACATCACACAACAGTCTTGACTCTAGGGTTTGGGAACTCATATCAATTTTGTTTTTAAAGTTAAATTATTTAATCAGAGGGCGCAGTGGAAGCGTGATGAACTATATTTGGGTAGTTCTTTTATTTTATGCTTATATCAAATTTTGAGGATGATTTTTTTTTAAGTGGGGTAGGATGTAAAGCCCAAGATTTTTTCTTGATAATTCAAACGAATAAATGATAAATTATTGGCGCATTCATGACTATAATCGTGAATTCTTAATTTTCTTGATTTTCTTGATTTTTTTTATTTTTTTGATTTCAAACATTTGTCTCCAATTATGAAAAATATTTTAAGAATAATTTAAAAAGTTAAAATATGTGCACTAAACAAGAAAGTAAATAATTTTAGACTATAGATTTTGGATATTTAGATCTAATCTCATTGGATTTGACCAATAATGTTGAACGCTCTGAATAACATCATTATTATTTCAACAGAAATTTCAGCTGATCAGTGGCTCAAATATTTAATCGGAGTCAACCTTGATGTTCTTTATTTTGAGGGCATCTTAATCGACTATTTGCATGCCCAAATTGGTATTGATTTGAGCGTTTATCATCGATCGAAGTTCATGCCTAACTATAGGTCAAAAATTAACATTTTTCGACATTGACTAATTTTTTTTGCCAATCCGTATGTGTATGATTAAATCTAAGACCACCACAATGATCTACATTTTGAAGGTTATCAAATCAACTATTTAAATATCAAATTCTATTGAGTCTTTGGGTCTGTAGGCCTCCCAAAAGGTTATCATGTCACTAGAGCCCAAGTCAGGGGAAGAAGTTCCCACTTTTCTTCTCTAACTTAAGTAATTTCGAAATTTTATGAATTAGGACCCATAATTTATTTTTTTTATTTTATTAATAAAAGAGATTAATAAATATTAACTTCTTATATTAGATATGAGACTCTTGTCTAAGCCCATCTATAAATAGAGGTCCTTATGAGGAAGATTAACAATGCTAGTTCTTTCTTTTTCTCTTCTTTTTTTCTTTTTGTTTTTGGTTTCTTCTCTCCTCCAAAATGTCTAGGAGGTCTAGAGAACTCTTTTGCAACCATTAGATCTGCACGTATTTGTTTGGTAGTGGTGGATTAGGAGCCGAACCACTCATTTTTTCGTTTTACCGCAAAAATCTATCATTGATAGGTAATATTTACGTAATCGATGTTTCTTACACACATAGAACATACATGATTACATTATTTTAATTTTTAGCAGCATTGAACATGTTCTTGATCTGTTCTACACGTTTTCTTAGTTGAAGAAATCGATTCTTGGATTGAAAGATATAAATAATAATTTTTTTCTAAAAACAATTTTGAGAAACATGCAAAATTAGGGCTTTATTGTTATTTCATATTAGATTCAATCATAATATGAACTTTTATGGTGTTCATCATGTATTAATTCTTATTAAGTCAGAACACACTGAAATCAATAAGATTCTAAAGGTTTTATAATCTTAAAAAAGGTTTTTACAAAATCATTTATGAGAAACCTAAAGCTGTGAAGTCTAATATTTTTTTTTCCAACAAGTTTCGGTGGGACGTCCCACCTAGGGGTAGTTGGAGATAGAGTACTATCTCCAAGAGAACTTAGGAGATCAAATAGAAGGGGACGCCCCCTATTGAGAACTATTTAAGTTCTCTCTCCCAATTCAACATCGTTTATTTTTTTTCTTCTTTCTTCCATATTTTTCATATTCCTCTTCCTTCCTAAAATTTTTCCAGTAGCCATTAAATCTGGTCTAAGGTGCTAAGATGGGAGGTGAAGGTGTTGGTTTATCTCAGAATACATTTCATGTAGGATTCACCCTACAAGTAGCATAAATCAGATACAAAAGCATAAACCGTGCGTCTTGCCATTTCTACAGGCTGATCCATAGTGGATCATATCTGTAACAAGTTTAAAAAAGGTTTTAAAAGTATTTTTAAATCAATATGAGGCTTTGAAACAATTTTACAGATACAATTTTGGTAAATCTATGCTCGGACGACTAAACTGAAAAATCAGGTAATGCAAAATGCATAGTTTCACATTCGTACATAATTTTAGATGGTTGTATTTGTTTCCAGCATGACTGAATAAATATTGATTTCTTTTATGTGTTTATAGTATGAATCATATTCCTGCAAATTTATTTCATGTGTTTCATGATGATTTTGCATGTTAGCATTTTAAACTAGTAATTTTGTATAAAAATCATGATTTATATTGATAATTTAGGATCCGAAGCATGTTTTATTACCATGTAGTGTTTTTATGACTCTATATGATGTTTAGATATTGTCTAGATGGTTGAAGCATGATTTAAAATCAATATTGTATATTGATGCATGTGTTTTTCCTATTTTTTTCATGTTTTATTTTGTGATACATATGTTGTCTTAAAAATTTTAAGCGACTCATTAAGAAAAAATAAATATAACTCTCAAATCAGATCACCATCGGCCCAACCCTTTTATGGAGACTGTCTAGACCTCTAGGAGGTATCTAAAAAAAATTGAGCCTTAGTGGTGGTACGAAAGTGAGTGTTATGACTGCTACAACCCAAGACATTTATGTCCTATATGCAGAGCAGTTTTTGATAGTCAGACTTGCAAAAAATCTAATAAATCAAAGGTTTATGTTTATAACTAATTTTTGGATATGTGATGGTTATTGTATGCATTAGTTTTAGAAAAATAAAAGTAAAATAAGTTTAATTTTCTGTGAATCTTGGAGTCTCACAGAAGTCATGTGAAATTCAAGATTCTGCGGAAGATCTAGATCTAAAACTATCTCGGACAGGGCCTGGTCCAGAAAATCTATAAACTTTATTTGATGAAGTTTGTCGGTAAACTCAAATGCTTTTAAAATATAACAATTATAGCTATTATCAAAAAATTTGAGAGTATGAAATCCCTCTTGGATCGTGTCTAGTAACTGATTCTTTATGAATCAAGTTTCTGACAGGTTCTATCAGAACAGAAAAATGGTCTCTGGTCTGTGAATTTTCGCGGGCAAAAGATTTTTTTTTTCTGTGAGCTATAACTTGGATTTGAAAGTTAATACTTTCTGGTATATCTGAGATTTTTTATGGGTTCATATTTATTCAGGACGATGGTCTAACATATCCGTGAATGACATAAATTTTTTTGATTTATATAGTTTTAGATTTTGGATAATATCTTGACTTGTGAACTTGTTTTACTAAAATCATATGCTTGCTTATGATATGAGATGTTAATCATGTATATGCTAATATGTGTTGTTTCATGAATATGCTATATGCAAGCATGTTGATTATTTGTGCATGATGACATATGAGATTGCTTATTAAAACATGAGAGTTAAGCATGATGATTGGGCCATGTAGTGTGTATAAGCATGCATGTGTTATTTTATAAAATTTATAGTTTGTGCTAAATTGAAATGAGTTTCATACATCATATAGTATGGTATATATATTGTAAGTCATGCAAAACATGCATACATGAGGCTCAAATGTGAATCAGGTATGGTAAAACTAGGGTTGCTAGTGAGCACCTACTTAAGTTATAATAAATATGCTTATACACACACTTAAGTTAAACTCTTGGATATTCCTTAAATTGAGTACATACCTTGAAATACTCTTTGGTGCTCTTAAGTTGAGTATGTACCTTGAGTGGATCAAATAAACTATCTTTAGTGCACCTCAGTGACTTCGGGGTGTGTGGGTTCATGCCTTGAGAGATAATGGTTTGAACTACCCAAAGTGAAGCTTGGGATTGTTGAGCCTGGTGTTAAGTGCACCCAGTATTGTAATTGAGCCTAGTGTCATAACACCTAATAGCCCATTTGGTTTTGCGACCTACTTTGGAGAGGATAGTTGGTACACACTGACTGACACATTTTGAGGGCATAAACACCTCTTGGGCCCCAGTCATCCATTTATGGGGCTAAGACTGTTAATTCATCCTAGGTAAGCAGTTAAGTCTCTCTCGGTTAAAGACTACTCTAGTGGATGTTTGGCTTGACTTTTCTAATTAATGGGGTAATTAAAATACATAGCATAATAAACCCTCATGTGATTGCTAAGTTAAGATTAGGTTCTAAGTGTGTATCCTTTAGGATAGAGAAGAGAAATAATGCATTAGATTAGGTTCACAAGTGATTAAATAATTCATTGAATGTTGGCGTAAATTTTTATGCATGTCATGAATGATATTAAGTTCATGCATATATTGGCATATATAGATTTGTTTACTGTGATCTTGATTACTATTGATATGATGCAGGTTTGCTACTTGATGGTAATAATGAATTATTGTGAAATCCTGTATGCTTAAATTATCATTGTTGTGGTCATGATCTTTATTGTGTTTATATGCTATGACATGTTATGAATTGTTTGCATTAAGAAAAATGTATGCTTTATGTATTTATCTCATTTTTATGTCTATGTGTAGGGTATTTTTCTATTGCGGTTGTAGCTAATGGCCTTATATTTAATATTTTTGGTAACGAGTAAGTTAGCGGAGGATGATAGGAGGCTCGGGGTGGCGCCAAGAGGATCATACTTCTTTAGGCTGTTGAGAGGACTTGATAAATTTCAGTGATTTGATTATTTTTTTAAGTCTTGTAAACTCTGATATTTGGAAGACTAGTATTTGATTTATTACAATGCAAATGATGGTTTGATTGAGTTATTTTTAGACTTACACGTGTGACTTATAAATTGCAATCTGCCCAAGGCTTGAACCTAGATTAAAAAGAGTTTTTACTGTTTTCTTGAAAATCATATAAATAGGGTAAACAAATTTCTTAAAATTTTGGTTTAAAAAATTGGAGGCAATACATGATTTTTGAATCTGAATTGCAAGGAGAGTACATTTATTTTCTATTGTTTATCCTTCACTAATCTCTCTATTTATATATAAAGGTAAAATTGACTTTTTTAAGGGTAAAATCATGAAATTGAGTAAAAATGGGATAAACCTAATTAGGAACCAACTACATGCATTCTTTTGGTTGACCTTAAAATAAATTAGGTATGCATTTGAGTTACCAAAAATTCCGAGTATGAATCTGAATTGTAAAAAAATCTTTTGTTTTTTTGTAAATGGAACTTTTTTCCCACCTTAACGATAATCAAGTTATTTGGTATGTCTGCGTTAGTGTGGCATAAGAACTTGAGACCCCTTGGTTAAGATTGTGAAGCGTTACCTGTCTTTGCTACCTTTCATAGTCACTTGACTCAAAAGGCCTCAATCGCCCTAATGAGATTCTAATTTAAAGATTCCTTGGTTAGGAGAGTCAACTCCCTGGTGGGCAAGGGGGATCGTCCAGGGAAATGTGTCACCCCAATGAGATTCGAATTTAAGGATTCCTTAGTTAGAATAGTGCAACTCCCTGGTGGGCAAGGGGATAATCTAGGGAAATGTTGTCAGTATCAGTGTGAATTCGGCCTGAATCGCCCTATATGTATCGTCAGAAAATCGATACAAACTGGTATGAACCAGTTAATTTTTCAAAAAAAAATCTGAAAATGGTCAAAATTAGTTTTTAATATTGTTTTGACATGTGTCTTTCTATAGTTAGCCACGTAATTAGGCAGGGTGGTCGTGGGGCCCCATCTGGGGTTTTCCTCATCATAAAAAACAAAAAAAAGATTCAACCCTGAATCGGTATTGCCCGATTCACCCAAATCTTTTGAAAAAGGATCCATGACCCGAGACGATGCTGACAACATTGATCCAGGGGTTTTTAATCGCTTGAGAGTGGGCCATATGGTAGAACAATCGCTCTCTCCTGTGTAGGGATGGCAGTGGACCGGGGGAAAGCGGGGCCCCGCCCCGTCTCGCCCCGTTTGGACCGGGGATGAAGGGTATGAAACGGGGATGGAGGCGGGGACGAAGGTTAAAATCCATCCCCGTTCGGGGGTGGAGGCGGGGATGGACGTGCACTTTTTTCCGTCCCGATCCCCGCCTCATCCCCGCCCCGACTACTTTTCCCCGCAATATCCCCGCCTCATCCCCGTTTGAACCAGGGATGGAGGACATGAAACGGGGATGAAGGCGGGGATGGAGGATAAAATCCATTCCCCGCCGGAGATGGAGGCGGGGGTGGAGGATAAAATCTTGAGGCAGGGCGGGGGTGGAGACCTTGTCCCCCGCCCCACTGCCATCCCTACTCCTGTGCATCACCACCAGAGCGGGGTTTTCCCTCGATAAATATATAAAAAGAAAGATAGTGTAGCTAGTACAGCTATCTTATGCAATCCAAATCCAGATATCCTATTGAACAAGTATGACAAACTACAAATGCACTTTAATTTCATTCATCTTTTTTAATCTTCTCTAGTGGGAATTCATGTACTATTTTAGTAATCATGCTTAGGTGGGAGAATTAATGAGCATTAGTATTTTAATTGGGGCCAACCACAAATCGAGACACATGACTCCCATCGGTTGACTAGCCGGTGGTCACATGAATGACGAAGCTTGTCCATTGACCAAGAAATAAGAAAATGCTAACCATTTTGTTGCCATGTGACCACAGGGAATTTCCATGTGATGTGAATTTAAAGGATGTCGGGTGGTGGGCTTTTGGCCTTGTGAATTTTGACTTTGTTTATTACTTTGTGTTGGATACCGTAAGGATAGAAAATGGACCAAATGAAACATACCATATACACTATTATATGTGGTCCAAATGTTTCAGTGTATGGGCTCTGACCTCTATGAATATTGTGCCTCGATGCATGCTCGAATTGAGAACCGTGCAGCTCGTGCTTCGGCTTGGCTTGGCTCAGTTCATAGTATAAGTTACCGAGTCCAACAAGAACAATGAAAGATATATATATATATATATATATATATATATATATATATATATATATATATAGAGAGAGAGAGAGAGAGAGAGTCAAACCTGCATGTCCCTAAAGAGAATTCAACACACTAAACAACATGGTTTGGTGTGGCTAGCACCTACGTCCATGACGGTAACTTCACTCAATAATTCGAGAGTGCGTTTTTCCACTATATATATATATATAACACCCCAAATTTTCTTGTGAAATTTAAGAAAAAATTAAAAAAAAATTAGTCAATCATTTTTCAGAGTTAAAACAATAATTTAGTTTAATAGCAGTTTGAAAAGACCAAGTTAGTGAACCTTGAGTAGGTTACAAGCAAATTTTTTAACAAATGGATCGGGTCCTGAATGTCTTGGATTTAGGCTCGCATTTTTATACAATCATTTGAAACCATAAATATTCAAATAAGGATTTGGATAGAAATAGTTTTATACAAAAGTTCTTATACAAAATGTCAAAATGTGCTCAGGAGCAAACAACAAAGATAATGGATTCTTGATATCGCCGTGTCATCGCGCCATCGCCTGAAAGAGTAGTTTACTCATTACCTGCATTACATTTTGTGTTGCATCTTACCGGCTCGAAAGAGACTGGCTCTGTTTTATGGGGAATGCAGGTGAGGAACATTAGTTGGAGCAATGACGCAGTGCAGGACCAAGGTTGATGAACCATGACACTATCAGTAGTTGTTCCTAGGACTATTTTGAGGTTTTTGTTAGGTGGGAACCATTTTGACAATTTACTCTGATGTTAAATTAATTATATTTTTAATTTTGATGAATGAATATCAAAGTTGGATGTACGGAATCATTGATTTCGGACAGGCCTGTGTAGTTTTCTTTTTATTATAATTTGCTCAGAATTGTCTAACTTGTATTCGAATATTTTTGTTGTTTGAAAGAATCATATTTACAAAAAAAAACTCGAATTTTTAAGTTGAAATTTTTGGGGTGTTATAATGTGTGTGTGTGTGTGTGTGTGTGAGAGAGAGAGAGAGATGAGAATGAAAGAGTGTGAGATGGAGGGCTATTAGTAGCCATAGGTTAGGGTTTTCAAAAATAAAATAAAAAACATAGAGAGAGGGGCGGGGTAGTGGAGGAAATCTTTTAAATCTTTCTAAAAGATTCCACCAACAAGGGTGAGTGGAGGGAATATTCTTGACACATTCCCCCACTACTTGGCCCACTTGGCCACTACCATGCTCCTCACTACATTTAATCCCCTCTCTAGAGTCTTCTAGAGAGGGTTCTCTAATAAAATCGACCCTCAACTTGGATCCAACCATGGATCCAAGTCCAATTGGGACAATGTAAAAATATTAAATGCACGAGTCTCACCCAATTTTGTTGAGCAAACCAAGAATTTTGCTGCATAATTCACGCAAACGAATTGACAACAATAGTTTGCCCTTCTCGAATGAGAGAAATCGGAAGACTCAAGGGTTCTGAGGATTCTCTTACTGTTTGGGGAGACACCATCATCGCTCCATGGCTAGGTCAGAGGAAAAAGGAGATGGCAATGGTGGTCCTCGACCACCCTGGTTTCGGTAGAACACCAGCCGGCAACGGCTGGAGGTGATCTTCGATGGTTGGGCCAGGCGACACCACTAGTAGTGGGTTTGCTCATTGGAAATCCTGTCGGTGATGGTAGTCCTATTCAGTGAAAAGGGAGGAGGGTCGGGTGATCTACCGATGGGGATGGCCTCGTAGGCGTGCTTGAAAAAGAAAAAAAATAGAGGTGGTGGTCGGAGGTTTCAGGCAGTTTTAACCACCCCAGCTGATATGAACGAGAGAGAGGGAGTTCATGAATTTACGAGAAGAAGAGGGGGAAAGGGGTAAAATGAATAGGGGATAGAGGGAGTTTCAACTTTTGTGTTTGAGAAATGAAAGAAGAGAGGGGGAGTCGGGTTCCCTAGTGGGCCCTATAACAGCCCAGACGATAAACCCAAGCTAGTCAACTTGTTTTGGGTTGGTCTACGTCATACATATTTTATTTTATTTTTTTATAAGATTGAATCTATGCTTTTCTTTTCTTTGTTTTTTTTTCTAAAATATAATAATACAACGGTCTCATCAACAAACCTGTTTCAACCGTACTAAGTACTAGACGGCCCGCCTGAGCGCAAGCATGAGGGTGTCTTAGCCTCCTAGTACCAGATACAGTACAACACCATCCATTAACAAATCTGATTGAACTATTACATAAAAGAATTTTTTAATATACTAAGTTTTTCATCATTGGCTTCACCTTAATCGAATTCATCTCTAGGGAGTCAGCCTATGCATGCATTGGCATTTAATAGTTTCATAGAACAAGGTTCAAAGTTAAAGCATCCAACTGATAAAATCCTTATGTTATTATTAGGTGAGTAAATACAACGGAAAAATATTGATTTTTAAAATCAATTTTATAAACTGGTTTCTTGGTTAAATCACTAGACACATTACATTAAGAGACTACTACCATCACATATCTAAATAGACATTGACTATGCACAAAGTAACCGAAATTCAGAATTAAACTAATAATCAAATGTCTAATTAAATAATACTTTAACAATTCAAAAAGTATTAAAATTTAAATAAAATAAGAAGCCTTTGGGATCATAAAAAATATCAACATACACAACCCCCTCCAACTTCTTGCACTCACTTTGGCCATCACATGTCTCCTGAAAAATATTTTGTTTTGAAAGAATGAGACTTTAAAAGTCTCAGTAAAAGTCACACAGCTAATGCAATGTACAACAAATAAAGCTTGCATAATATATGTATCTCAGAATTTTGCATCAACTATCAACAAGGCAAATATGAAATAACAATCTTAAATATGCTAACATCAAACTCCAGATAATAACAAAACATATATCAATGAGCATGAATTCATCAACTTTCAGGAACAAGAATAATTTGCAGTAATATAAAATAAAGTAAAGCAAAGTGCAGTAAAGTAATATGAGCAAGTAATTTATGTTTCATCTTGAATTTTTTGGTCTACCTATGTATGACGTAGACCAACCCAAAACAGGCTGACTAGCTTGGATGTTTATTATGCTATGTATTTTACTATGCCTGAGTAGCCCCCTGAGTTGTATCTTTCAAGGATGGAACCCAAAATCGTGAGAGGAAATAACCGCTCTGAGAGAACTCTACTTAGGGGCGTGACACCAACGTTACAATGATGATCATGATCACTCACTTCTGCTCTTATACATTTAAATCATTGCATCATTTTTATATGCATTTATAATTCTTATAAACAATAGGTCAAATCATATTTGGTCATTCAAGTGTAAAATATATGCATATACTTTCTAAGTAAATCAGTTAGATATTCATGATACACATTAATCATGATACATAAATGTGCTATATTTGAATCAGACAATCATAATGCAATCATTTGCAACAAAACTATGTAGGTGTGATGCATCATTCACCTAATAAGTCAACCTAGTCATTTGTATGCATGATGAGTCATTCACCTATACACTAACATAAGCGTTACAATCATAACCTCATATCAAGATCTAAAATCAATAAGGATCTGATTATCACATCTGAGTTCAACATATAATTATGCTACAACAGAAAAGTCAAATTTATAGATTCATAACTAGCTATCTCAATGTAGTTGAGGTCAGTTTAATGGAGTAGGGATTGTTATGAGTCGTCAGTTTATAGATAATGTAGTTGAGGTCAGTAGGAAGGGTGATAGAATTTTACTTATTAAATTAGTATTAGGTACGGATATTATTAATATTATTAGTGTTTATGCGCCTCAAGTAGGTTTAGATGATTCCATTAAGCATCAATTTTGGGAAGATTTAGATGGAGTAGTACAAGGGATATCTTATGGAGAAAAGTTTTTCATCGGCGGTGACCTTAATGGACATGTAGGCATTAGTAGGGATGGATTTGAGTGTATCCATGGAGGCTATGGTATAGGAGAAAGAAATGAAAGTGGAGAAAGGATTTTAGATTTTTGTTTGTCCTATGATATGATCTTAGCAAACACTTGGTTTAGGAAGAGGGAGTCTCACCTAGTAACATTTAAAAGTGGGGTTAATACGAGTCAGATAGATTTTTTCCTACTTAGAAAGAGAGATAGGGGTTGTTGCATCGATTGTAAGGTTTTACCGGGAGAAAGTGTAGCTACATAACATAGAGTCTTAATTTTAGATCTTAGAATTAGACAATGCCGCAAAAGGGATAGACATAGGATAGATCCTAGAATTAAATAGTGGGCACTGAAAGGAGCTAAACAAGGAATGTTTGTAGAGCAGGTAGTTAAAGAAGTTGATTGGTGTCTCGAGGAGGATTCAGAATCAATGTGGAATAAGATAGCGGGTGGCATGAGAAAAGTGGCTAAGGAGGTATTGGGTGAGTCTAAAGGCGGTGCACCACTAGGTAAGGATACATCATGGTGGAACGAGGATGTCAAATTAGCTATTAAGGTTAAAAGAGAGTGTTATAGAAATCTAAGTAAGAGTCGTGATAATGAGAATTTGGAGAAGTATATGATAGCAAAGAAGGAAGCTAAAAAAGTTGTTCGAAACGCGAGGGCTAAGATATATAAGGAGGTTTATGACAAGTTGGATACCAAAGAAGGCGAGAAGGATATTTATAGGCTTGCAAAGATGAGAGATAGGAAATCGAAGGATTTGGGTATGGTTAGATGTATCAAAGATGAAACGCAAAGGGTTTTAGTCAAAGATGAGGAGATTAAGGAGAGATGGAAAGATTATTTTGATAAGCTATTTAATGATAGTCATGCTCAAGATCTTGGAGACTTCTCCATTCCTTTTCATAAGATAAATCGTGACTTCATGCGCAAGATTCAAAAGAAAGAAATTGCAGAGGCTTTGAAGAAAATGAAATCAAGAAGGGCAGTTGGCCCAGATGGTATACCTATCGAGGCTTGGAAATGCTTGGGAGAGAAAGGTTTAGAATGGTTGACAAATCTTTTTAACTTGATTTGGTGAACAAATAAGATGCCTAATGAGTGGAGGAAGAGTACTTTGGTGCCTTTATATAAGAATAAGGGTGATATACAAGATTGCACAAACTATCGTGGTATAAAACTCATGAGTCATACTATGAAACTTTGGGAGAGGGTGATTGAGTCTAGGTTGAGGAAGGTTGTCATGATATCGGAGAATCAATTTGGTTTTATGCCTGGAAGATCAACTATGGAAGCTATACATCTTCTTAGACAACTTATTGAAAGATATAGAGAGAGGAACAAAGATTTGCATATGGTTTTTATTGATTTAGAGAAGGCATACGATAGAGTACCTAGGGACGTTCTCTGGTGGACAATGATGAAGAAAGGTGTTTCTCTCAAGTACATTAGTATAATTAAAGATATGTATGAAGGAGTAGTAACCAATGTCCGCACTTGTGGAGGGGTGACAACCAATTTTCCGATAACGGTTGGGTTACATCAAGGATCTGCTTTAAGCCCTTTCCTATTTGCGATAGTGATGGATGAGCTTACGAGATCAATTCAAGAAAATGTACCATGGTGTATGCTGTTTGCTGATGATATTGTTTTGATTGATGAGTCTAGAGTTGGGGTTAATGCTAAGTTAGAATTATGGAGACAGACATTGGAAGCTAGAGGTTTTAAGTTGAGTAAGAGTAAGACTGAATATATGGAATGTCGGTTTAGTAAGCAACGAAGTAGTGATGGGAGTGTAGTGAAGCTTGGTGAGCAAGAAATACCGGTGAATGATTATTTCAAATATTTGGGATCCATCATTCAAAAGTATGGAGAAATTGATGAAGATGTAAATCATAGGATAAAGGTTGGGTGGATGAAATGGAAAAGTGCAACTGGAGTGCTGTGCGATCGTAGAATGCCATTGCGGTTGAAGGGAAAGTTTTATAGGACGACTATTAGACCCGCTTTACTATATGGTACGGAATGTTGGGCTGCCAAGAGACATCATATTCAAAAAATGAGTGTAGCTGAGATGCGGATGCTTAGATGGATGTGTGGAAATACACTAAAAGATAAGATTCGGAACGAGGAGATACGTAAGAAGGTAGGTGTTGCACCCATTGAAAATAAGATGCGAGAGAATCGTTTACGGTGGTTTGGACATATTCGGCGAAGGCCTAATGATGCTTCAGTTAGAAGGTTGGAGAAAGGGGAAAATATATTAGTTAAAAGAGGTCGGGGTAGGCCTAGGAAGACTTGGGTGGAGATGATAGGAAAGGATATGGATGCTTTGAACCTCACCGAGGACATGGCATTGGATAGAAATAATTGGAGGAAAAGGATTCATGTGGAAGACCCAAAATGAATTTCTTTTTTGGTTCATATCGCTGACCCCAATTGTTTTGGGATGAATGCGTAGTTGTTGTTGTTGTTGTTGTATAACTAGCTATCTCAATCAGCTTAAAAGATCATCACCATTTATCACAATATTTTATTTATTCATAATAAAGATTTACAAGATCCACGTTGGATCACCTGGTTTGGGAAATATATGACCTCACAAGGAGTTACTGCCCTAGACAAATGGCATGTCTGGTCTTGGACAATGCACTTCTTCACAGGAATATACCATCTTTGCGGGCTACTCGCTCTTGGACAATGCACTTTCTCACAAGGACTTACTGCTCTAGCGTATTACCTGATCTGGTCATACACACCCTCACAGAGAATCCTTTGAGAACAGTTCCTCAATGAGTATAATATCCAGTGAAAACTATTGTCATACATGCATTAAAACAATTGACCACTCTCAGGGTCTATAGCCACCAATACGGGCACAAGCATGTATATAATCAATAAGTATCATATCATACATCACTTCATATGATATTAAAATCATAAAATTGTACATTTAACCAAATAAGGTTCTATAAACCATAGTTCACTATTGAACTTAAATATTTATCGCATGTATTCATAATTTTACATCACGTGACATTTAAATCAAATTATACAGAAGAATATTATCCTACACATCAATCATCGCCATAAGAAACATTGTATTTTCGTAAATTGAACCTTAAAGCATGTGTAAACAAAACACGAGTTCTATGCATGCATACGTGAACATACACAATTCATAATATGAAGCAGTTAAACCTCAACATACGTAACTTCTACGTAGTTTGAGTTATGCACACAAGATTATAGTCATATATACATTATTTCACCACATAAATCAATATATCACCTTATATATAATTGCATAAGAAAGGTACGTCAAAATCTTATTGACCATCTCAACATATATTATACACACATGTTTCTCAAGCAAACAGGACATATGAGTCGAAACAATTTATATTTCATTTAAATATGCTTTTAAAATCAATTAAGATAATTTATTTGCAAGACAATGTGAATCAAGTCATATCTTATGCATACAATTTACATAAACCTTTATTCAGATCTTCTCATATGTCAAATACATTATTTTTTATGCAACATGATTAATAAACAATAATAATATGCAATACAAGTCAAAAACATATTAAACTCATAAATTCCTAACATGTTACAAGCATAGGTTTTCAAGAAAAATTTGGATCTCTGTTAACCTATTTCTATAAAATCTATCAAGAATAGAAAATCATTAATAAAATCACAATATTTTTACCGTGGTTACCTATACCTGTCAAGAATATAATCCAATAAATTGTTCGCAAAAAAAAATAAATATATAAATAATTAAAAATCTTACAAAACCTTATTCTGATAGAGTTTCGGTCCAAAATCTGTAATCTACAGGATTTTAATCAGATTAAGATATTTCTTAAAAAAATTTCAGAACGTTTTTGACAAAACCCTTTTTACACAGTCTGATATTAAGTATTAAGATTTACCCAAAATTTTTATAAAATATTTGGAGTCATTTTTTATAGGTGTTTATAATGTTTATCAAAGATGGGTCGAAATCATCCTGTAAATAGTGCTAAAAAATGGAGTTATGTTAAAATAGGCATATCTGCATCAATATAGATCCAAAACAAGCGAAAAAGATTATAAATTTAAGATCAAGATATGTAGATAATTGTAGTGATTTTATTTAGATTTTTTGGGTCCGGTATTCATAGAGTTGTCATTTTTTTTCCAAAACTGATCGGGAAAAATTTATCAAACATCATAGCTTTAAGTTTCTCAGAAAATGATTTTGTAAAAACCCTTTTTAAGATTATAAAACCTTTAGAATCTGATTATTTTTTGTTTGATCTAACTTAATACAGGTTAATACATGAATAACACCATAAATAATCATACTATGATTAGATCCAATATGAAATAAAAATAAAGCCCTAATTTTGTATGTTTCTCAAAATCGTTTTTAGGGAAAACTAATTACTCATGTTTTTCGATTCAATAAACAATTTTTTCAACCAAAAAAATATATAGAATAGATCAAGAATATGTTCAAAGTTGCTGAAAATCAAAATAATCAAATCATACATGCCCCAAGTATGTAAAGAACACTAGCTATGTAAATCTTACCAGTCTACGATCGATTTTCACGGTTAGAACGGAGAAACAAACGATCCAACTCCTATTCCACCACCACCAAATGATTAAGTGCAGGTATAATGGCTACACAAGGGTTTTCCAAACCTCCTAGAGGTTTTAGAGGAGAGAAGAAACCCAAAAACAAAAAGAAAAAAAAAAGAGAAAGAGAGAGAAAACTAACCTTATTAATCTTTCTTTTTCTCATGAGGGTCTTTATTTATAGAT
Source organism: Nuphar pumila (assembly GCF_984573655.1). Classification (NCBI taxonomy): domain Eukaryota; kingdom Viridiplantae; phylum Streptophyta; class Magnoliopsida; order Nymphaeales; family Nymphaeaceae; genus Nuphar; species Nuphar pumila. The sequence continues at coordinate 29,731,552 of NC_143250.1, read as the reverse complement.
GGGCTTAGATAAGAGTCTCATCTCTAATATAAGGAGTTAATATTTATTAATTTATTTTATTAATAAAATAAAAAAAAGTATGAGACCTAATTCATTTAAGTTTGAAATTACTTAAGCTATAAAAGAAAAGTAGGGACTTTTTACCTTAGCTTAGGCTCTAATGATATGATAACCTTTCGGGAGGCCTACAAACCCAAAGACTCATCATAATTGGATGTTTAAATAATGGATTTCATAGTCTTCGAAACATAGATCATCGTGGTGGTCTTAGATTTAATCATACACATACAGATTGACAAAAAAATTTAGTCGATGTTGAAAAACATTAATTTTTGACTTATAATTAGGCATAAACTTTGATCGATAATAAAATACTCAAATCAACACCAATTTGGGTGTGTAGATAGTTGATTTTAATGCCCTCAAAATGAAAAAGTCAAGGTCAACTTTGATTTAATATATGAGTCAATGATTGGCCAAAATTTTGTCGAAACAATAATGATGTTGTTTAGAGCGTCCTACGCTATGAGTCCAATCTAATAAGATTAAATCCAAATCCAAAATCTATAATCTAAAAATATATAAATCATTTATTTTCTTGTTTAGTCAACATATTTTAGTTTTTCCAATTATTCTTGAAATAATTTTTATAACTTGAGACAAAGGTTCATAATTAATCGAAATTAAGAAAATCAAGAATTCACGATTATAGTCATGAATGCATCGATAATTCATCATTTATTCAATTTAATTATCAAGAAAAAATTTCGGATTTTACAGGCCCACTCATTCCCTTCTTCTTTTCATTGTGCGCCCAACAAGAGCGGGTCTGGATTGCGTCCCGACCCAAGTGAGTCAGTTCCCACCAAACCACACATCACAAAAACAACTGACATAATATTATTTAATTAATCATTATTTATTTTCTTTTTCTTTTAAAATTAAAAGGTTAAGATATCTATATTCCAATGAATTTTTAAATTTAAGAAAAATAGTCCTTATTATCAAATTGGGTCTTAATCCACTTGGACACCGGGTCCATTCTAAAACCCATAAATTTTTTCTAAAAAAATCATTTTTCTTATCTTATTAACACAAAAATAGCTATACTAATTGTAAATAGTTCATGGTTTTAGTACTTTCTAAATACTAATTTATTCGATTAAAATATTTTCCATAAATTATTTTATGATAAAAATACTTTTCATTAAAATTTCTTTTGAAACCACCAAAATACTTCTAATTAGGCTTAAAACACTTTGAAAATGCCTTGGTGAGTCACAACTCACTAAAATAAATAGTTTTAATTATAAATTAAATATTTTAAATAATAATTTTTTTGAAATACTTTTAGAAATATCAAATTTACCCTTATTGGCCAGAAATGAGTAAATGAAGATGAAATTCATCATAAAATGAGATTAGAGCCAGAAACAAATTTCTAACTTGTGAATAAAGATGTTCTTTATTTATTTATTTATAACTCTCAAAATTTACAAGTTTTACAATGGAACAATGTTATAAATTATGTGATATCGCATCATATATGCGAATAAGTAAGATATTTGAGAAATTGATGGTAAGTGTAAGTACAGTTTTGCACATAAATTTATACGATTTCGGGGAGTATATGCAAAAAATTATGATATTTGCAAATTTAGTGATAAGTGGAGTTTCGCACATATATTTTGTGATTTTATTAAATATATGTGAAAAGGTAGGATATTTGTGATTTCAATTTCACCAAGATTTCAAAAATAAAATTTATGCAAGTTCGTGAGGTCTAAATTCACATAAAAAAACCTATGATTCTGGATTTAAGTGGGTGTTGGACATATTCAACGGGTGGTACAATTTTATAGCGAAAAAGCCTAAATTTGCAGTTGTGAAGGGTAAAAGTATTCTAATGATGTAGATATTTGTGATTTTGGACATCGAGAGAATATCAAACATTGTAGGGTTTTTAGGAAATCGGGTCAAATTATCTCTACTGTAAGGTCATTTTTTGTTAGAAAATTCCGTGTGTCTGAAGCCATAGTAGTCCGAAGGATATCATGATTTTTTATCAAGTAATTTTGAATTGAAAGTGGCGATCACATTGATGAATGGAACTTGTATTTATTTTCCATATTCTCTTCAGGTATTCATTCAATTATGTCAGGACTTAAGAAACACCCGAAAAAGAAATATCAACTATCTTGAAATTTTACATGAAAATTTTCCAGAACGTCATTTGTGACATAATGTTGGAATTTGACATGAACGTACAAGAATATACTTAGTTGAATAGTCTCTTCTTTTATCCTTTCTTATTTGAGGGGAGTGCGCGACCGCTTATATGAACCATTGGTAATTAAGCATTACAATTTTGAGCTTGTGGACTTCCAGCAGTGTTGGCTAAAATGGTGCTTGATATGTGTGTTTCGTAGGCTAACCAGGAACTGAGTGATATGTTGAGTGTATGCTTGGCCAATTCGTATTAGATTAGTCCCACTAGCTTTCATGCAACATTCCTTATAAAACCCTATGAAAATCCTAATTACAGTGAAGCGGTTGTCAACAAGTGAACGTAATACCCAGCTTAAAGCAAATATTGAATCGATCAAGCGGTGATGTTCTTGCTGGATTATAAATCAGTACTCTTTCTTTCCCCAACTGAACATAATATTCAGCTGAAAGAAATACGTATCTATCAAGTGGACCTGATGCTCTTGACATCATGGAGCAACATCTCTGAAAATCCTACTCAATTGCAACGGCTTCTTAGTCCAGCAGTGATTTGCCAATGTGGAGAGTGACACTTGGAGCTAGCATATGTTTTCGTACACCACATGCCGTGTGCAGAAATCGTCGCATCCTTCAGCTCAACTAAGTCCAGATGTTCAGATTCACCTTATATTTAATCCAATATTCTCCCATTGCTGGAGTAATTGCCGCAGTTATTAGAATTCAGACACTCCATTGGAAGTTTTGGAACTGCTTGATGGGGGTTTCTTCCATGTAAATTCAAGTGTAGAAAACTAGACATCCTCACCATCAAGAAATCAGCAGCACACTTTTTGCATGTTTCATTGCAATGATCACCTTTTACCAATTTCAGGTTCTACATGACTCAGCACCAACTGAATGAATCATCCAGACTGAACCATGATCCATGGTCCCACTTGATAAGGACCTTTGAATCAGGAAAATATTCAATTTAACACTTCTGATGTACAGGAGAAAGGAAAAGATATTAACAAAAATCACGAGTATATGGAAAACGAGAAGATATATCGAGAGATTTTCAATGAATTGTAATTACATACAAATTAAGCTTTTTCTATCGTTATTACATAGGTGAAGGAAAGACAAATGAGGCTATCATACAGATAAGAAAAGCGCTTGCACATAATGAATATAGAGAGATCTGTGTATTTTGACATTAGCACTTTTACATTAGTAAAGGTGAATAGGCTTCGAGACCTTGGCTTTCATTGCACTTCTTGAGCTTGTCTAAAGCCCGGTTTTCTATTTGCCGAATTCTCTCCTTTGACAGACCCAATACTTCACCAATCTCTGATAGTGAGTGGCATTTGCCACCTTCAATCCCATAACGATATCTAATTACCATCCTCTCTTTAGGGGTCAGTATGCTGAGTAGATTGCGGATGTGATTCCTCATCAACTGCTTAGTAATGCTCATGTCTGGGCATTCAACCTCTGGATCTGCAGTGACTTCCTGCAGGGGTAAATGTCCATAAGCACAATGAAATCTAGTCAACTGATCAACATATACATCCAAGTGTGTGTGCATGTGTGCGGCCCTCTGGAGAGAGAGAATTTGGCTTGACTATTCTTTATCAACATTGTAATTATTCCTTCTTTCGTACTAATATATCTTTGCATTTCAATCCTAGTCCAAAAGTGAGATTTGTGTGTGCCTCTGAAGAGAGAGAGAGTTATTTGGGTTGACTGTTCTTTATCATCAACATTGTAATTATTCCTTCCTTCTTACTAATATATCTTTGCATTTCTATCGTAATGCAAAAGTGAGATTTATGTGTGCCTCTGAAGAGAAAGAGAGTATTTGGCTTGACTATTCTTTATCATCAACATTGTAGTTATTCCTTCTTTCGTACTGTTATATTTTTGCATTTCAATCCCAGTCCAAAGTGAGATTTATGTGTGCCTCTGAAGAGAGAGAGAGTCACATGGCTCGACTGTTTATCATCAACATTGTAATTATTCCTTCTTTTGTACTAATATAGATTTGCATTTCAATCCTAGTCCAAAAGTGAGATTTGTGTGCCTTTGAAGAGAGAGAGAGAGAGAGACATAGTGGCTATTTTTTGATATCACATTCTCCATGTCAGTCCACCACAACATATTATCTCAATATCAACCAAGTTCCTCTTACCACCCCAACCAATGGATAGCACCCATATCACTTGCAGTCAGTTGCTTTGATTTTGTTGATGGATGCATACGATTGTGTGTCAAAACACAACCCTACCATCCTTTATGGGTCAAACCAAGGTTACCAGAAGCGCCATAGGACATGAGAAAGTGTGCTTCCCCGAAGCGTGTTTCGGAAGCGTGAAACGTGCTGCTTTCGAAACGTGCTGGGAAGCGCCAAAATTTTTTGGGAAGCTTGCTTCCCAATTTAGGCCCAACTTTCCCTTTTTTTGTGTGTGTGTTTTCATTTTTATTTTTCTTTTTATTTTTCTCTTTTTTCACTTCTCCTGGCTTCTTAGGTCGCTTCTGGTTCGCTTCCGAGACAATTCTTGGTTTGCTTCTAAGTCATCACATGCTTCCTGCTTCCTAGAATTTTGGAAGTGCCTCGCTTCCCGCTCCTGCTTCCCCGATTGGCAACTCTGGGTTAAACTGAAGAATATGAGATTATGATCATAGGTCATAATTTATTACACATGCTTTATGCTCATTCTAAGCAGTGTGAAAATGCAACAGGCTTACGTACTTTGGGATCCTTAGAGTTGCCTAGATGGTGGACAGTCACACTAGAAGGCATGATACATGCAGAAACATTAGCATTGAACCATGCAACTCCGTTAATGAAAAATAAATCATTGACAACAGCAATCCTCACAAGCTTCACAACTAATAGCTATTCCATATATTAGTTTACCCACAAATTTCCAGTTACATATGGTGACACCTACTAGAACATCAGTTGAGAGAAACAGAACCTAGTTAATGAGTGGATAATTGTTGCAGGCATCACCATATGCAACTGGAAATTTGTGTTAGGGAACAACCCTTCAAACCACCGATCGATCGAAGAAACAAGCATGAAAAAACCACATATGAAAACAAGGATTTTATGTGGTTCGGCAAGAATTGTCCACAACCACACTGAGCCTTCTTCTTTATTGATTGGGATACACAATACAGAGGAGGATGCCTTTTACATGGAGTCTACTAGTGTTGCTGGATACAACAAGGAGTCTACGGTAAAATTACATAACTACCCTCCAAAAAAATCGCAAAAAATAGATATTTATATCCAGGTAGGAAACAGGCTCCACACTCCAACAATTTGGTGCTACCAAATTCTGATCATGACATGCTATCAAGGATAAAGAACTTCATGCTGATAAAAAACTTTCAACATAACCAAAGATTCCATGAGCACTCCATAGACACAATTATCACACGAGAACCTATTTGGGACTTCAGAAAATAGAGGGTGGGGAGATTCCATGAAGGTTATTGAAATGTTATATTGAACAACATAATTTAAGAATATATAATTAATCAGTAATTTAATATATGATTAGGTCTATTAATTTCCATATATGGGTGAGGGTTTTTTTTTTTGAGGAAAAGGGAAATAATATTAAATCAGAAAGGTCTAGAGAACCACTGAATGTGTAACAAGGAATCATCCATCAGTGTTAGCTAGAGTATAATGAGAAAGAAAAGTCGTGTGCAATCCAAGATAAATCTGAATTTGACCATTTGGCCTTTGAGCAAGAGTGAACCTCAGCCATAATCATTTTTTGCAAAATTAGAACATGGGTACACTTGTCCTGGAATGTCCTCAAATTTTGCTCCTTTCATATCATCTGTCATGCTGTTACAATCCAGCATCTCCAAATATATATCCCTCTAGATATTGCTGGCCCATGTAGGAGATCTCTCATGCAGGAACAATTACATCTTTGCATGACTAAGCTGTGAAATGATTGTCTCATAATTGTTTGGAACAAGTCACAGGACCAGAAAGTGTGGGATGTTAAAATATGTAATCTCATAGGCATGTACTTTGTTCTTTTCTTAGTTAGTTTTTAGTTAGCCTTAGTTAGAACTTAACTAAAAATTAGGTTAGATTTCATTTTTGGATTTCCATAGCCTCTAGCTTTTTGACTATAGTCAAAAAGGTGCTTTTTGACTATAGTCAAAAAGCATTCCTCAAGAGAGGAGTTGGACTCCCAACAGCTCTAAATAGAGCTGTTGGGAGCCCAATGACTCCCTTAAAGGCTTCTCTACTTCCTCTATAAATATGAGGTCCTATTCCCCTTTGTATTATTCTTTTTAGTTGAGATTTCTCCCACTTTAATGAAGTTTTTCCTCTCCTTTTTTTCGTGTATACCCTTTTTTGGGTATTTTGTGTGGTTTTGTGTTTGAGCCTTCTTTGAAGAGCCTTTCAGTCCTTGTAATCTCCTTGTGAGTATTTGTTGAGAAATACTTTTATTGTGGGTTATTCTTTCTTTCATGGTATCAAAGCGAGGTTGAAGCAATCGATACAAATTCTTTTCATGCATTGGGAAACGTGCCGTTCAAGTTTTCTTCAAGAGAGTTAAGCCTCTTTGAAGGAGTGGTAACCTTGAAAGCTTGGAGGACTACTTATTCTTGCTCTTTGTGGTAAAGTATTCTCCTCTTTTACTCATTTATTTTTTCCTTCTCAAGTTTGTAAAATAGATGACAATGATAATGTTATCATTAAGCCCATAAAACTCAACGATTCAAATTATGTAACATGGGCTTCTATTATGAAGCACCTTATTTAGGGAAAAGGTCTATGGGGATTAGTGGATGGAACCGATGAGGAACCTAAACAAATTCTCACCAAAAAGGAGGAAGAGAAGTACCTCTTTCGGAGGTAGAAAAAGCCAAAGCCATCTCCACGTATGAGAATAAGTGGAAAGAATGGAAAATGGGTCATGCCAAAATCATGTCTTGGCTTATATCTAGTGTTGATATAAAGAAGTGTTCAAGTCTTGCAAAAATTTGAACACGCCAATGATGCGTGGAATTATCTCAAGAGAATATACTCTCTTAAAGATATTGCCTACATATGCAATCTTCAAGAAAAGGTCCACAATATGGTTCAAGGGGATAAAAGTATTAGAGAATACTACAATAGCTTGTCTGAGCTATGGGAAGAATTAGCTCTCCTTGAACTAAAGTGACATTGTCCATAAGACATTGAGCTTCGCCAAAATCAAGTAAATGCGAAATATTTCTTTCAATTTATTAATGAGTTGAGATCAGAATTTGAATCAACAAAATCCGCTCTTCTACATCAAGGAAAAGTCCCCTCTATTGAGGACACAATTGAAGAACTAAGTATGGAAGAGAATAGACTCAAGAAAAGAGTCTCCAAAAGTGATGACGATACAGTTTTAGCCGTATCTAGACCAGGAAATCATATTCGCTCATACAGACCTCCACATGTTGAGAGGACAAATGATGAAAGACAAGAAAGCGACTTTGAAAAAAAAAAGTCATTTGCTATTATTGTCGTGAACCGGGACATGTCAAGACTTACTGTCCAAAGCTAAAAAGACCTTATGAAAAAAAGGTAGCTTCAGTCGAATCTTCAAAGGAATCAAGTGAGACATATATTGGAAACATGTCTCTAACTCAATTGGTGGAGGCACTGCAACCACTTCTCAAAGGAGCTTCTTCCTATGTCGGAGCCGTTGTTTCTTCCGTCGGCGTTTTCGATCCTGGTAAATCTCTCTGGCTTCTTGACTCTGGTGCTTCCTTTCGTATGACATCAAACATAAAATAAATATCATAATGTTATAACTTAAGTTGATCAAGTGTTTTTACTGCGGATAGAACATCTCTTCAGATAAAAGGAATAGGGAATTTTGAAAATATTTTTCATAACTCAAAAGTTTTTTGTGTTCCAAAAATTAGATATATTCCTAAACTTAATTTAAATATTTTATTTGTTTCTCAATTAACTGACCATGGGTGTAATGTTTCCTTCTCTTCTCGTGATTGTCGAGTACAAGATCACTAGTCAGGGAAGCTGATTGGGGAAGGCCATAGAGAAGGAGGTTTGTGCTATATGGATTTTTTGGAAATACCCAAGAATAGACTATGCTGCAATGTTCAAAAATTAAGCTTGGATCTTTTTTACCAAAGGTTTGGTCATCCTTGTATGTCCAAGTTTCAGTTTTTTCCAAACATGGAAAAATTTTGTAATTTCAAAACTTTTACATGTGAAAAATGTATTCTTGGAAAAATGAAAAGACTACCTTTTCAGAAAAAAACCTTTGTTTCTACATGACCACTTGAGTTGATACATTCTGATGTTTGGGGTCTTGCACCGGTTATATCAAAAGGTGGTTTTATGTATTATGTGATCTTTGTAGATGACTTTACACGACATACTTGGATTTATTTTCTTAAACATAAGTCCGAAGTGTTTTCGTTTTTTCAAATATTTCATAATATAGTCAAAAATCAATTTAAGAATGATATTTCAATATTACGCACTGATTTAGGGGGAGAATTCTTATCAAAAGAATTTAAAGAATATTTGAATTTATATGGGATTTCACATCAAAAATCTTGCCTTTATACCCCTCAACAGAATGGGTTAGCTGAAAAAAAACATAGGCACATTGTAGAAACAGCAAGGACATTATTACTCATTACACATCAAGTTTCCAAAAATTTTTGGGTCGAAGCTATTTTAACTGTTGTATATCTTATTAATAGAATGCCCTCATCCTCGATAAACAATATTTCTCTCACTGAAAAGCTTTATAAACAAACTCCAGATTATTCTAGATTAAGGGTATTTGGGTGCAAATGTTTTGTATTTACAGATAAGAATGATAAATTCTCTCCACGTGCTATTCCTTGTGCCTTTTTAAGATATGCAAGTCATCAAAAATGCTACAGATGTTTCGATCCTAAAACCAACAAATTATATGTTTCAAGAAATTTATCCTTTTTAAAAAATAAAAGTTTTTTTGAAAGCAAAAACTCTACCGAAATAGATGAGTATTCCTTCTTATTAGACCTAGTTCCAAGGGATAATAAAGAAGAAGTTGATCAGGATGATCAAATTGATATGACCGATTTAGAACCAGTTAATAGCAATCAGGACTGCATTCAATACTCTAAACGAGAAAACTTAGAAAGATCGTGTGCCCTTGAAAAATACACAAAGGAACAAGAACCTGTCTTCTACTAGAAAATCCACTAGGATCTCGAAAATCCCTGAAAAGTTTATGTCATACGAGTCTTTTTCACCAAAATATCAAGCCTTCATTGCCTTAATTCACTCTTATGAAGAACCTTTTAGTTACACTATAGCTAAAGATCAACCTGAATGGGTCAAAACTATGAAAGTTGAATTAGAAGCCTTAGAAAAAGCAAACACTTGGACCATTCAAGATATCTCACCCAACAAAAAACCTATTGGTTGTCGATGGGTGTACAAGGTTAAAACCAAGAGTGATGGCACTCTTGAGAGGTTCAAGGCTCGGTTGGTTGCTAAAGGTTATTCCCAAGAATATGGAATAGATTATGAAGAAACCTTTGCCCCAGTAGCTAGAATAACCACTGTTAGAATCTTAATAGCTCTTGCATCCATAAAAAAATGAAATATTTTTCAAATGGATGTTAAAAATGCTTTTCTGAATGAAAATTTAGTTGAAGAAGTGTATCTGGATCCCCCACCAGGAATTAGTGTCCCTAAAGGGAAAACTCTTCACCTGAATAAGGCTTTGTATGGTCTCAAACAAGCTTCGAAAGCTTGGTATGATAAGTTTAGTAAGGTCATGATTGATTTTGGTTAGAATTCTAATGCAGGTATTATTATACTTCTCTATATTGACGACATGATCATCACTGAAAGTGATAAACAAGGAGTTTACAATATTAAAAAGTTTCTCAAAACACATTTTGAAATGAGTGATTTGGGTTTTTTTAAATACTTTCTTGGTATAGAAGTTGCATACTCATCTAGAGGATATTTGCTAACTCAATCTAAGTTTGCCTTGGATATTGTTGTCAGGTTAGGCATTTCAGATGAAAGACACGTTGACACTCTCGAAGTTGTAAATGTCAAAATGAAAATTGATGATGGAGAGCCACTTGAGAATCCAACTCCTTATAGACAACTCGTTGGGGCACTATCGTATCTTTCCATTACAAGACCTGACATTGCACATGTTGTTCATACAGCTAGTCAATTTCAGCATGCCCCAAATTCTGTTCATATAGGAGCAGTTTTGCGTATTATTAGATATATTAAAAACTCTATTTCTCGAGATTTATTTTTATCTACTTCTAACCTAAAACTTCTTGTTTATACTGATGCAGATTAGGGTGGTAATCCAAATGACTGTCACTCAACTACTGGTTTTTGTGTCTTCTTGGGAGAATCTTTGGTGTCATGGCGATGCAAGAAGCAACAAAAAGTCTCTCTCTCATCAATAGAGGTTGAATACAGGGCAATGACTACAATCACTATGAAAGTAGTCTGGCTTCGACGTCTACTCTCCGACATGGGAGTCGAAAGTCCAGGAGCATCAAATTTGTACTGTGACAACAAGAGCTCTATCTATATTGCCAGCAATCGAACATTCCACGAATGCACCAAGCATACAGAGATGGATTGTCACTATGTACGAGAGGAATTTTTGCGTGGCACCATTAATCTTCTCTATGTCTCATCAGAATATCAATTGGCAGATTTCTTCACCAAACCTCTCGCTGCTCCTAGATTTCACTTTCTCTTAGACAAACTTTCGGTTATCTAACCGTAAGTTTGAGGGGGAGTGTTAAAATATGTAATCTCATAGGCATGTACTTTGTTCTTTTCTTAGTTAGTTTTTAGTTAGCCTTAGTTAGAACTTAACTAAAAATTAGGTTAGATTTCATTTTTGGACTTCCATAGCCTCTACCTTTTTGACTAGTCAAAAAGGTGCTTTTTGACTATAGTCAAAAAGCACTCCTCAAAAGAGGAGTTGGACTCCCAACAACTCTAAATAGAGTCGTTGGGAGCCCAATGACTCCCTTAAAGGCTTCTCTACTTCCTCTATAAATATAGGGTCCTATTCCCCTTTGTATTATTCTTTTTAGTTGGGATTTCTCCCACTTTAATGAAGTTTTTCCTCTCCTTTTTTTCGTGTATACCCTTTTTTGGGTATTTTGTGTGGTTTTGTGTTTGAGCCTTCTTTGAGGAGCCTTTCGGTCCTTGTAATCTCCTTGTGAGTATTTGTTGAGAAATACTTTTATTGTGGGTTATTCTTTCTTTCATGGGAGATTTGCTCTTTATCCTTATAACCAAAGATACACATACTAGCTCCTTGAATACCGTTATTCATTAAGTTCCACCTTGTCCAAAGAAAATCCAAGCAAACGTCCTTGCTCTTAGAGAAGGGTCAGGGTCCAAAATTGTATTCTTCAGCCAGGGTTGGACAGTAGGCTCCATCAAGGATCTATAGAAGGACGTCACGGTATACTTAACTGTATCGCTAATTCACCAAATAATCTCATCAGGGCTATTGGTAGGAGTATTCACATACTTTAACATTGGAAGTAGGTTGAACCATTCATACATTTCAGCATCTTTGAAATTCATTCTAAAAGTGACGCACTAACCAGAACCTTGTTGGCACCACTGCTTCACTGACAGAACTCATGAATGATGTATAATGAAGGGTACATTGACTACTGGTTCTTTAAGGTACCGTTTGGATGACACACAAAACCAGGTTTTAAACACAAAAGCTAGTTTGGTGGTTGTTTGGATGCCAAAACCTGGTTTTGGTCAAAATTGGGTTTTCAACCCAGTTTTACATTTCAGGCCCCCCCACACCCTTCTCCCCACCAAAGTTTTTTAAACTTGGGAGGAGGCCAGTTCCCACCCCTTTTCTCTCTCTTTCCCCTCCACCATGAGTTGCCTCCCCCGCCCCTATCTTGTGTCCAGCCATTTCTAGACAGCCACTGGCCGGAAAATGTCCAAACCATGGTTGCCAGTCGAGGAAGCGGGAAGCGATATGGGAAGCGGGAGCAAGAAGCGAGGCATTTTCAAAATTTTAGGAAGCGGGAAGCGTGGGACAACTTAGAAGCGAATCACGAACCGTCTCAGAAGCGACCTAGGAAACGAACCGGAAGCGACCTAGGAAGCGAAAAAGAAGGAAAAAAAAGAAAGAGGGAAACGAGGGAGAAGCATGCTTCTCAAAAAAATGGATGCTTCCCCACGCGTTTCGGAAGCGCGATGTTTCACGCTTCTGAAATGTGTATCGGGGAAGCGTGCTTCCCCTATGGTATAGGCCCTTCCGATAACTCTGGTCCAGACAAGTACTGCCCAATGACGCGGGTGCAGGTGCAGCATCCGGTGTGGTGTGATGCGGGACTCGCCACACCAGGTGCGATCAAACTTTTTGGGTGCACGGTCAACTGCATCCAAACTCAAAACTGTCTGAACCGAGTCCAATTTTGGACTTTTAAGTTAAAAAAGAAAAAGAAGAAAAGAGGGGCAGGGTCAGCCCCTCCTCCGTATCTCTATTGCACCTTCAAGTACGTACCTCTCTCCTCCTGCGTCCCTTTTAGTGAGCCTCACCTTCAAGTACATACCTCTCTCTCTCTCTCTCTCTCTCTCTCTCTCTCTCTCTCTCTCTCTCTCTCTCTGTTTTTTCCCTTTTCCTTATTTTTTTATAGTTTTACAACACCTGGCGCAAGCAAGCAGACAGGTGTTAATTGGGTCTGATCCAGGTCTGTTTAGACCCAAGTCTGATTCAGACTTGGGTAAAGCAACCCAGATCTGAATTGGACATGGACTTATTCTGACTCAAGTCAAACTCAGTCTTGTGTCAAAGCAGACTTAGGTCTGAATTGGACATGATCTGTTGGGTTTGCTTTGACTCAGTTGAATTCAAATCTGGGTCAAAGTAAACCCAAGTTTGAATCAGTCTGTGTATAGGTCTGTCTGAGATTATATATATACCCTCCCGCACCCAAGTTTTTTAAAGTGCCGCATCGCCGCACCTACACCCTCACTAATGTGACATAGCTAGCCAGCCATTTTCCCACTGATTGGCCAGAAAATGGCAGAAAATCACTTTTTATAATTTTTTTCCTTTTTATGGTTGGGCAACCATTTTCTTACCAGCCACGAGTTGACAAATGGCAGGCCATACCTTTTTTTAAACGTGCTTCTTAGGTGGCCCGCCATTTTCTTACCAGACACTAGCCGAGAAATGGCTGGTTCGATGTCACCCAGCAAGGGTGACACCAGCCCAGCCATTTTCCTACTGGTGGTTGGCCAAAAAATGCCTGACCATATTTTCCTCTTCTTTTAACTTTTTTCTTTTCAGTTTTTGGGATAGCTGGCTATTTTCCAACCAGCCACTGACTATAAATGGACAAGCCGGTGAAGGCCAGTGAGGGCAACACTGGTTCAACCCAGAGTTGTCAGTTGGGGAAGCGGGAGCAGGAAGTGATTCAAGAAGCGAAAGCGGGAAGCGAGGTACTTCCAAAATTTTAGGAAGCGAGAAGCGCGGGATGACTTAGAAGCGAACCAAGAATCGTCTCAAAAGCGAGAAGAGAAGCGAACGGGAAGCGACCTAGGAAGCAAACCGGAAACGACCTAGGAAGCAAACCGGAAGCGACCTAAAAAGTGAGGGGGAAGCGAAAAAAAAGAAAAAAGAAAGAAAAATAAAAATGAAAACACAAAAAAGTGAAAAAAAAAGGAGAAGCGAGCTTCCCCTAAATGGGAAGCATGTTTCCCTTAAATTGGGAAGTGTGCTTCCCTTAAATGGAAAGCGTGCTTCCCAATTTTTTTTAGAGTTTCATAGCACGTTTCGGAAGGTCCACGTTTCGCGCTTCCGAAACGCGGTTCGGGGAAGTGCGCTTCCCCATGTCCTATGGCACTTCCGGTAACCCTGGTTCAACCATTTCTCAACTGCTGGCTAGAAAATGGTTGACCTTGTGTTTTCTTTTCTTTTTTTTGTGACCAAAAACCTAACATCAGGTTTTTGGTCATCCAAACAGCTTGAAAAAGTTGGCTTTTGGCAAACTAGGTTTGCCAAAAACCTAGATTTTAGGCAAAACCTGCCAAAAACTAGGTTTTGCCCTTGTCATCTAAACGGAGCCTAAGGGTGTCTTCATTTCGCCAACAATCTGTCCAAAATTTTGGAGAGCAACCATCACCAAGTTGGGGCCTAAGGAATTGCTTAAAATAATCCAACACCTAGGTTCAATCAATCCACATTTTAAACCTGTGCTTCCAGCTACCAATAAACTCCCATCTCCAAGGCCACCCTTGCAAACCATACTTGCTTTTAATCAACCTGGTCCAGATCTTATCTTCATGGATGAGGACCCACCATTTTGCCAATAAGGCTTCATTTATCATTTTTGGTATATGGATTCCAAGCCCATTGGCATTCTTTGGTAATGTAGCCATGGGTGAGGTTTTATTATTATAAAGAGAGGTTGGGACGGGGGTTCAAATGAGAGAGAGAGAGAGAGGCTCCAACATATGAACACACAAAGCATCCTGCCATTGCTCTTATTTTTTTCACCATTTTGCACAGCTCATGTTTTGACAATTTAGTTTCCTTTTAGCTAGTCTTCAATGTTTTTAAGGGATAAATGAACACCAATAAAATCATAATTACTTTCACATAACAAGGTATTTCCATCGATAGTAGCCACAAGGGCACACAGGAGAAATATCAGAATCATCTTTGCTCTTCATTTTATACAGAAGTGCCCTAAAACATATAGGAAGTGGAAGGATGATTTGAAGGAAAAGGATCGTGCTACCAAGATTTAGAGATCCAGAAACAGTTATGCCTCATACAACACATATTTTTCCACAAGGAAAAAAAAGGTACAAAAGAGGGAATCTGGTCAAAGACATGAAACAAGAACACATCATTCACCTGAGATGGAAGGCTCAAAATTTAGACATTTAAAAAGTAAATACACCAAGATTTGTGTGCTACCTTGTGGTATTTTTTAGTAACGTTCTACAGCTAATAATGAAATAATGTACACAAATATTCAATTTAAATTTGCACAGAGAAGAGCAAGAACAGAAAAAACTTGCCATTAGTTGGCAATGAGACCAATTTAACAACCAACGACAGACTTGCATAGGTGGCTAGTTTATGAATCATTTTTCCTTCAAATAAAACCATATCCATGGTGAGTATTTAAAACCTTGAGCAATAGAAGCAGGTAATGATAAACTAAACCTGAAAGGTGATATCTTGATCCATCCATGTAGATTGCTGGAGCGACATTGGTTTTCTTGTAAATGCTAAGATCCCAGTCAGTTTCTCAACAGTGACACCAATTCGCTTGGCTAATTCTTCATTTGTTGGGACATGTCCCTCTTGAATGCATAGCCTCCTTGCATTTTGTATCTGTTTTAAGGTCCCATATACATTTTCCTGTTACAAGAAACATGAAATTGGTTTAACTACCTCAACTGAATACCTTGAATCCAAACACAGGACATGTCAACCTCCACACTGTAGACAAACATGCAGGCATATCCAGATGAGAGAGAGAGAGAGAACATCAAAATTTCCTCAACATTTATGCGAAAATACAGATGCCCAAAAACATTCTTTTCCACAGAGGTGTTTTTAAATTCATCTTGATGAAAAGGAAAAGCTCACTTCAATGTACTGAGGACCTTGTTTAAACAGCAGATGCACTACAGGCAGGGCATTCAACTTGACGAGTGATTATAGAATCAGCAGTATGGTGATATATACACCTTCAGATGTCAACATCACCAATAATGTTGGAAAGGCTAGAATAGTTTGCTTTTGAGCAAGAAGAATCATGCCATTGAGTGACTATTTTCATTAGTCCCCTTTATTTAACTACTTGCTGGAAAATCTTCTTGTTTTTATTTAGTTTTATCATCAATGAGACCCATGTAGAATGTCACAAAAAGAGAAAATTTTGCATGTGCAGAAAGGACTATACCGGTAACCGTATCGTTCTTGAATTTTGAAATATAGCCCTTCTAATTGATTGGCGTATCCACCAATAAGAATATGTTGAAAATCGACAACCAAATTTGGGATTAAACTTCTCTAAACTTCTTATAAGACCCATACTTCCTTCCTGCACCAACAGAAGTTTGATCTCATTTAAACAATCAAATCAATAACAAGGAAATGCATTTCAACATTTAATGCAACTGCATAAAAAGGAAAAAGTAGGAATAGGAAAACAATTATAACGTTCCCAAAAAGTTTAGGGATAAGAAGGAACAAACTACTTTAAACTGATAAAGTGTTAACTGTAACTTGACTGAAAAAGCAATTTTTTTTTACTAACCAATCATGTCAAGCAAAAAATGATATCATCCATGCAGCAGAAAGGACGCATGGACAAACATGCAGATTATATATATATATATATATATATTGTTATAGTTATAGTTATAGTTATAGTTATAGTGTGTGTAGCTGCTTGATCCATAGGTGCTTACACAAAAAACACTCACCCTGAGCGAGCGTCCATCATGCGCGCGATGGATGCTCAGCATTTTTTTTGTGCAAAGACGCACAAAAATGAAAAAACAAGGGCTTTAGAAGCACTTCAAAACGCCACTAAAAACTTTTTTTTAAATACCAGGTGCATCCTTGCAGAGGCTTTTAGCGGTGTTTTGTGTCACTAAAGGTACCAGCGGAACTGGGACCTTTAGCAGTGCTTCAAAAGCGCCACTAAAGTGTCAATTTTGTGTTTTGTGCATTTTTGTGTGTTTTTGCTCGCTGACCGTCCATCACGCGCACGCGATGGACGGTCAGCGCACATGCATTTCGTTTAAACCCCTATGGATTAAGCAGCTACCAATTTTCTTATATATAGAGAGAGAGAGATGAAGAATCAAAAGAATTGAAATTAAGAAAATGATTCACATAAAATATCAAAGTAACATATTATTTCAGTTTTAGTAGCTAATTAGAAAATCGGGTTTTTATGTACTAATTAAGAAATAGAACACTAGCTTTGAAATTGTATTTTTGCATTTAATATTCAACATTGTTCAAAAAGTCCTTTTTTCCGCCTTTTCATTCAGGCATGTCAAAGGTCATATTAACACAAAATCTTCAGTTATTAGTAATCCATGGGAATTTTCAATTTTGTTTAAATCAGAACTAAGTCAACTGTCATTTCCTTAAGGACAATGTCTTCAAATTAACTGCATTATGAAACGAGACCAAATTTTGGGGTCTCCATTTCACATTCAGCATACTCGTCTCAAACAATACCTGAAGTAAATCTTGCAAGCTAATTCCCATGCCTTGGTATTTTTTTGCAATATAAACCACCAAACGAAGATTTGCATAAATCATTTTATGTCTACTCTTCATCCCCAAATGAAGCTCCGACTGCAGAACATGACAGCTTGTGCCAACAGCATCAGCCCATTCAACCAACGTTGGTTCGTGACCAGTCTGTAACTGCAGCTGCTGTTTCAATTGCTCGAGTCTCATAAGATTCTACAATAGGGTTGAACAACTTAAGTCAGAACTTAGCACCACATTTTTTATACTGTGAATCCAATGACAATCTATAGGTCTTCCTGTGAAGAACAAAATAACATACCTGAACTTGGACAAAGTGTTGTGATTCTTCTTTCGCAGTCAAAAGTTTTGTTGTTTCAGGACCCCACAAGAATAACCTGAGGGGGTGCTTGAGGTCAAAGCCTTTAAGGTTGTCTTTTGTATGTTTATCTGGAATGTGTGAACATGGAATTTTGTGAGATAGGTCCTTCACTTTTTTGGGCAACTTCCGTCTCTTTGATTTCCTTTCCAAATGCCTGTTTGATCTTACTGTCATCTGCTCTTCTATGGGGTTATGATCAACAAATTCTTCTGTCATCAAACTGTAAGTTTCACAACAAAAAATAAAAAGAAAATGAAAGGGATATAACAAAAACATAAATAGAACTTTACACACACAAAGAGGCACCAAGCAGTTCAGGACAGACCCTAGAGAAAGTGATTCTTCAAAATGAGCGGCTAAGTTTATAGAATCTGACAATAAAGCTGCAGCTTCTAAGGAGGCCATCATCGCTTGTCTTGCAAGCATTAGAGCATTCCATGGTGTTGCATCATTGGAACAATGCTGTTTTGTCTGGCTTTCATTATGGTAAACATCATTACTTATTTGCTCTCCAGCTTCCACAGGCAGGGATAGCAATGGTTGTGCTTCTACACATGAAGGTGGCGTTCTGCAAATAGAAACAAGAAGTTAGCTACATGAACCCTTTATCAAAATGTAATCAAGTGGGGGAACAAGACTGATCTGTGAAGATAAAGAAAAGCTTCAGTATATTACACATTCCAAAACATTGGCCCGTAAAGTAGTTGACGCTGAAAGTCTTTCAGGTATTGATCAAAATCACCATAATTCCTCAGAGATAATGCCTCATCATCAATTATTGTTTTGGCTATCATTGTCTTCAAGAAAAAGTAAAAGGCCCCACAAAGTTAGAACTATGTGAAATGAAACAAGATGTGCACAATCACAATGCCAACAAAGGGCTACACAAGTGCACAAATACAATATGGTCTCTAATGGACCGATTACAATTTCATAAAAGAGATATCTAAACCACAAACTTCAATAGAACACAATGTAAAAATAATGATCTTTGTATTCTCAACAAATATGCATAGAAAAGCATATCTCTACATTTACAAGAGGCTCTATTTATAGAGCAATAAATGTAGTTCAAAAAGGAGAAAAGGGAGGCAGTCCAACATATGACTGTTGGGAGCAGTCCAATGACTAGTTGGACTGCTCCCAATCAGTCAACACTGATTTACATATTAAAATAAATAGAAAAATAAAAAATAAAAAAGACTGTACAATCCTGATTGAACTGTATATTTTACAATACATAAAAAGACCAAAATACCCTTGATATACGTGTATATATAAATGTATGTATATCAGGTATATATACATACATGTATATATATATACAATGTATTTTAACACTCTCCCCTCAAACTTACGGCCAGATCACTGAAAGTTTGTTAAGAAGAAACAAAATACATGGTAAAAGAAGAGCTTTGGTGAATAAGTCTTTAATCTGAAATTTGGACTAAACATATAGTAGAGTAATCGTTCCCTTGAAGTATTATTCTCGAACATAGTGACAATCCATTTCGATATATTTTGTTCGTTCACAAAATGTGTGATTTCTAGCTATGTATATGGCACTTTTGTTATCAAAGCATAACTTTGAAGGTTCTGAAATATCAACACCCAAATCTGAAAGTAACGATCTCATCCACACGACCTTGGTTGTTTCTATAGTCATTGCCCTATATTCAGTTTCCGTGAAAGATAAAGACACTTTCTGTTGCTTTTTGCATCTCCAAAAAATGAGGGAATCACCTACAAACACACAAAAAACAAAAACCCGTAGTTGAGTGTCGGTTATTGGGATCTCCTCCCTGGTCAGAATCAGTATAAGTAATATGATTTAAAGATGATAGGAATAGCCCTTTAGATATAGTCTTCTTGATGTATCAAACTATTCTTAACACAGCACTCATATGAACTGATAATGCGCATGCTGAAATTGACTTGCAGTATGCACTGCATACGCTATATCTAGTTTAATAATAGATAAGTACATTAGTTATCCAATAAGTTTCCTATAAGGAGTTGGATCATCTAATAAAACTTTGTCTTCAACTCTCATTTTGATATTTATCATTTCAGGAGTGTTAGCATATTTTGTGTATGTGATTCCCGAACGTGCAACAATATCAGCTGCAAACTTTATTTGAGACAAAATGCATCCTCTTGGCGAATATGCTACTTCAATACCTAAAAAATACCTCAAAAAACCAAGGTCAGTCATATCAAAATATTTCTTAAGCATAATTTTAATTTCTTCAATTTCTTTGTGATTATTCTCAATGATGATCATATCATCAACATATAAAAGTAAAATGGTGAACGCAGTACTTGTAGATCTTATAAAAAGAGTGGTGTCAATATAACATGACTTAAATCTAAAATTAACCATAGTTCCACTAAATCGATCATATCATGCTTTAGGAGCTTGTTTAAGCCCATATAAAGTCTTTTGAACACAAAGAACCATATCATTTTCAATAGTCAGACCAAGTGGAGGATTCATGTAAACTTTTTCATTTAAATTATCATTTAAAAAGGCATTCTTAACATCTAACTGATAAGGTTAATTCTTAATGGATGTTACTGCAACTAGAGATCTAATTATGGTCATGCGAGCTATTGGGGCAAAGATTTCTTTATAATCTATATCATATTCTTTCGCAACTAACCTAGCTTTATATATTTTTAAGGATTTGTCACTCTTTGTTTTCACCTTAAATACCCATCTACATCTTATTATCTTTTCTCCTTTAAGAAGATATTGAATTTCTCAAGTACGGACTTTATTTAATGCATCTAATTCTATTTTCATAGCTTCTACCTAATCTTTTATATCTTTGGCTTATCTATAGTTGAATGGCTCATGATATGAGTGAATTGCTAGAAGACATGCCCTATACTTTGGGGGAAAAAGATTCATAGGAGACAAACCTATTTGGAGGTTTAGGTATTCGTTCAGATCTTCTAACACTAGATTCTTCTATATTTGTTGATTGCTATATTTTTACATGGATGCTCCCCATTATCTCATCTAGAGTATTGTATAATGTTATGTGGTTCTTTACTTGGTTTATCATTTGTCTCAATACTATCACTAATTTCATCATAAATTTCAATGTTCGACTTAGGCAATAAGTCAAACAAGAAAGTATACTCGGATTCTTCCTTAGGTTTTTCAAGATCAAATCTCTTTTCTTTTTCAAGAAATGTTACATTTCTAGATAGATAAAGTTTAGCATTTTTAAAATCATAGTATTAATAGCCTTTTTTATTTTTGGCATATCCAAGAAAGACACATTTAATAGCTTTAGGATAAAGTTCATTGTATTTTTCAAGAAGCATAAAACATTAACATCCAAAAAACCCTTAATTTTTTTAAATCAGGAGTAACCTTGAAGAGTTTTTTAATTGGAGATTTGTTTCCTAAAGTTTGAGAAGGCATTTTATTTATTAAGTAAACCGCAGTGAGGGCAGCTTCGACCCAAAAATTCTTTGGGACTTCTTTTGAAATAAGTAGGGTCCTAGTAGTTTTAGTTTCAATAATATGACGATGTTAAAGTTCACTTTGTTAAGGGGTCATAGGACAAGATTTTTTATAAAAAATACCATGGGTTTTTAGATAAGATTGAAAATCATTTGAAAGAAATTATCCCCCTGAGTCAGAGCGGAAGATCTTAATATTTGTTTTAAATTGATTTTTAACAAGATTATGAAAATTTCTAAAATACGAAAAAACTTTGGATTTGAGCCTAAGAAAGTAGATTCAAGTGTGTCTACTAAAATCATTTATAAATGTGACATAGTATGAATAACAGAGTTACCGGAAGCGCCTAGGTAAAAGGGGAAGCGCGCTTCCCTGAAGCACGCTTCAGAAGCACGAAACATCGCGCTTCCGAAGTGTGCGGAGAAGCGCCACTTTTAAATGGGAAGCGCGCTTCCCTTTTATGGGAAGTGTGCTTCCCTTTAATGGGAAACGCGCTTCCCATCATGCTTCCCCCACACTTCCCCAATTTTTTTCAATTTTTTTATCTTTTTTATTTTTTTTTTTCGCTTCCCCCTCCCTTCCTAGGTCGCTTCCGGTTCACTTCCTAGGTCGCTTCCGAGACGATTCTCGACTCACTCCTAAGTTGTCCCACGCTTCCCGCTTCCTAAAATTTTGAAAGTGCCTCGCTTCCCGCTCCCGCTTCTCGTATCGCTTCCCACTCCCGCTTCCCGTATCGCTTCCTGCTCCCGCTTCCTCAACTGGCAACCATGATGAATAACCACCTTTTGACAAAACGAGAGTGGGACCCCATACATCCGAATGCACTAATTCAAAACTTTCATTAGTCAAGGAGGTTCTAGATCTAAAAGGCAACATTTGCATTTTTTCAAGTATACAATTTTTACATACAAATTTTTTTTCCTTACAAAATTTTTCTAAAAAATGGAAAAAGAGATAATTTGGATATACTTAGATGTCCTAGTCTTTTATGCCAAAGATCTAAATTAATTTCTTGAATATGATTACAAAAAGAATCTTTAGGTAAACATAAGGAATCCATATAGTAAAGATCTTCTCTTCTATGGCCTAGCCCAATCAGCTTTCCTGACTGGAGATCCTGCACCCAACAAGCCTTAGATGAGAAAAATAATTTACACCCATAATAGAAAATTTGAGAAACTAAAAAAAAGTTTAAATCAAGTTTTGGAATAACCCTAACATTTGGAACAAAGAACTTTTTTAAATCATTGTCAAGATTTTCTATACTTTCAACTTTTAAAGAAGTATCATTGACAGTTGATACACATGAAAAGTATGAATTAGTGCAATCAGATACACATGACTCATTATGAGTCGTGAAAAGACGTTCCCGAATCCAAAATCCAAAAGGACTTACCCAGAGGAGAAGAAGAACAGACGGCAGCATCGGATGTAGGAGTGGCTTTTAGTATTTGTTAAATAGCCTCCGTAATTTGGGGCAATTGTCAAATCATTGAAGTTGCCTTCTTTGATTCTTGAGGTTCTTCACTTACCGTGGCCACCTTTTTGAGTTTAGGACAATCCAGTCTTATGTGTCCCGGTTCTTTACAATAGTGACAAGTAATTTTTCCTCCCTTGTATCCTCCGTTATATCCTTCCTCGTTATATCATTTTCCATTGAATTCTCTCAAAATGATGAGGTTTATAAGTTTTTCCAAAGTTGTCAGGTCTTGATACGACAAGCACCTCATCACTAGACTTGTGTATTCAAAGTCTAGTTTCGGCTTGACATATTTGAGCAAGGGCCTCACTTATAGGAGTCGAAATCCTATGAAGTAAAGATGACCTAACTTGCTCAAATTCTGATCAAAGACCATATAGGAAAGAGGAGATTTTCTCTTTCAACTTGTTTTCTTATTTCAATTGCCGAACCTTCTTATTTTGATTCTAACATAGCCAATTTATCCTAAATAGGTGATAAAAGACCATAAAAAACTCTTACACTTTTATCCTCTTGCTTGGTTGTACGTACCTTGTTTTAGAGATAAAATAGTGTAGCCATATCCTTTTGAATGAATGTACGTTTTAAGAAGATCCATGCATGCATGCCTTTTTGAACTTGATGAAGATGGTGGCAATCTTGAGCTTCATGGTATTTATGAGCCATGAGAGTATTTGAGCGTTATTAGCCTCCCAACCCTCCATTTTTTTTTTATAGTCTTGCAAAGTCTTTTCCTTTTCTTGTTCGGAAAGAGTTTTGATTTGATCTCCTTCTCTTCTCGTTAGCTTAAGTTGGGGTTCATTAGTTGTCCCACTAACAAAGCCCCAAAGTTTTTTTCCCTTGATGTGGTTTTCCATTGCAGTAGCCAACATCAAGTAGTTGTTTTCATTGACCTTGTAGAAGATG
Organism: Nuphar pumila; assembly: GCF_984573655.1. Lineage (NCBI taxonomy): Eukaryota > Viridiplantae > Streptophyta > Magnoliopsida > Nymphaeales > Nymphaeaceae > Nuphar > Nuphar pumila. The sequence goes on along the minus strand of NC_143250.1, from coordinate 29,707,787 downwards.
ACGGAGGTGGGTTCTCTTTAACCCATGCTAACGGTGAAGTGAATGGCTTGAAGTGGAAGAGCAAAGCTTGAAGACCACCACCACAAATAAAGCACAACCAAAATGATTTTCAACACTACAAGAGCCCATGAAATGAAACAAGATGTGCACAATCACAATGCCAACAAAGGGATACACAAGTGCACAAATACAATATGGTCTCTAATGGACCGATTACAATCTCATAAAAGAGATATCTAAACCACAAACTTCAATAGAACACAATGTAAAAATAATGATCTTTGTATTCTCAACAAATATGCTTAGAAAAGCATATCTCTACATTTACAAGAGGCTCTATTTATAGATCAATACATGTAGTTCAAAAAGGAGAAAAGGGAGGCAGTCCAACAGTCAGAATTATTACCGTTGAGAGCAGTCCAACGACTAGTTGGACCACTCCCAATCAGTCAACACTGATTTACATACTAAAATAAATAGAAAAATAAAAAATAAAAAGACTGTACAATCCCTATTGGAATGTATATATTACAATATATAAAAAGACCAAAATACCCTTGATATATATATATATATATATATACACAATGTATTTTAACACTATGCTGAACTAAAGAACAAAGATGTATTTCAAACATTCTTTATTTTTTATTATATCTCACTCAATGTCTGAAACTGCATCCAATCACATGTGCATGCCAAGATACAAGATGTACAGCAGAGGAAGAATTTTCAAGCATACTGATTGAAATGAAGGGTCACTCTACTGGGCAAAGGAGCTGCAGAGTTCAGACTCATTCCAATATCAAGGTGGCCCAAATCACTAACAAAAAATGCTTACCCCTGAAGGTGTATAGATTTTGGAGGCTCCAGGTGAAATTTATATCTTTTATCAGTTACAAACTAGTTATATGGGTTGAATGACTATATTGCTGAGTTATGATACAAAAGTTTTCACCATAAATATGCTTCCTTCCTGTGGACTTGATTTCACATGGACCATTTTCCTCAATATAGAAAATTTACCTCCACTTTTCCTAATGTTGTTTAAGCAGAAGACCTATGTATGGAAACAACTTTCAAGCCTACTCAAAAGCAGATGAGTGGATATGAAAATTAACAAAAAGGAAAACATAGATAACGAGACCAAATATGTGAAAAAGCACTTCAGTTGGAAACTGCAACATCAACTTCATTCTACCCTCTGGTTCCGTCTGTTATCACCAGTCCTTGTATCTCATAGCGCATTTGACTGCATCAGCCAAATCATAGCGCATTTGACTGCATCAGCCAAATGACACAAGCCTTTTGCCACAAAAAAAATGGATTTTGGGCCTACCAAAAGAAAATCAATGAACCCTCAACTTGGAATAGGAGGGACCATGCAGACTTGGGCTAGCTTTGTGTCTGAGCTAATTGGCCTGGCCTGGCTTGGCTTTGATCCAGGCCTCATTGAGCCTTAAACATCATCCACTATGCATTCCTTCCATTTATTAAAAGCTTTAATAGAAGTCCTATATGCAGTATCATGCCAATAACAGCGTGGAGCACAAAATAAAAGAAACATGAACACAAGAATCCAGCTAGTGACGTTCATCAAGGTTTCTTTTCATGAGCCATAAAGATGAAACAGTTTAAATTTCATGATCCCCTCAGTATTCATTAAGCACAGCAAAGATGCACCATCAAGTGTTTGTGCTTGTTTGTGTGTGTGTGTGTGTGTGTGTGTGTGTGTGTGTGTTTTCATACAAGTATAAGACCATGGTTATAGAGATATATAAATGGCATGCTTTATAAAACAGAATTGACCAATATAGATTCACTCCAATATATCTTTTTTTTCTTAACAGTAACATGCCACTCACATATGACATCAATCTAGTGCTTGTTCTAGACAAAAGATTCACAAAAAGAGTATTTCTATCAAACTCTACTTATAAATAAAGACTAGGAATGATGTGTGAAAGCCTAAGAAGTGGAACATGAACTAAAGAACCTGAAAACTTGAATTATATTGATTAGAGTAACAATATGATCAGCCAAAACAAGGGAATGTTTCATCCGTTTAAGCAACCACCAATATTATTTCCTGAAAGCTATGTGATATGGACACCTAAAAATCCCAGTGTACGGATGCCAACACTGGACCTTCAGGGTACTCATGGTCATTGGTCTTAGGTGATGCCATATATACATATATTATGTAGTGTATTTTTGTACATTTCATTCATATATGTGTATGTTGGCACATTTATGTGCATGATCATATGTGCTGTCACATGCATGCACCACTATTTCCAAACAACTCCTCTGTGCACCGGCCGTACCTGTATCTACATGGTGTCAAGACACATGATCCAGATCCACAATCCATGATTCAAGTCCATCAGGATCCAATGACTAAAGAAAGAAGGTTTAAGAATGACACTCCTAATGTGAGCAAAGAAAGCAGGTCCAACAAGGAAACGTTTAATGAGAGCAAGGTCCCAAGAAGAAAACCAAGCTCGTGTAACACCTCTTGCTAATAGAGATGTAATTAAAAGAGACATCCTATGTAAACATGTTATTCAAAGTCCTCAAGAAGAGAACAGGTTGATAACCAACTTGTAATCTATTCTCTATAAATAGAGGACCTCTATCTCACGTTAAGTATAAGAGAGAGATATCGTGGACATAGGTCATTAAGACCGAATCACGTTAAAATTTGGTTCCTGCTTTTAAGTGTGTGAGTTCCTTCTTCACATCAGGATCAACGTCTTAGTTGTGTGTTCGTTGTCCACGCAACTGTCGATTAATTTATAGTATCAGAGCACAATCTTGGGCAGTCATCATAGAAAGGATCTTCCTTGTTCCAGCTGCTTGCATGATCTAGGATGGAGTCATCATCATCTGAGATAGGTTTCTCCATCTCATCATCGCTCGTTTTACCTTCTCCTAGATCTCTTCAATATTTGCTCTCGACCAAATTAACTGCAAAAAAGTATATGCTATGAGAGTCTCAATTCACTCTTCTTATATCGCATGATCTGGAAGGGTTCATAGATGGATTGTAAGAGTCCAAATTAATATACTACTCAGGATGGAATTCGAAAGTTGAATCCTGAGTATGTCTCATGGAAGAGGCGAGACCAGGGCCTTGCTAAGTTGGATTATCTCATCTCTTACCAAACCTGCGCACACACAGATGATCGGTTTAAGAACGTCATTTGACGTTTGGAAAGCCCTGAGAGAGGGATATGCTGCCCACTCTCGATCAAAGATCATGCAGTTACAAGGCCAACTGCAGACCATGCGTAAGAGTGACAAGTCCATTGAAGCCAACATCCAAAAGGTCAAGTCGATCGACCACCAACTGGCTATGGCTGCTAAGCCAGTTGGTGATGAGGATATGGTGATGCACATCCTTAGGGGTTTACTGCATGAATATGCATCTTTTCGCACATCTGTAACAACTCGTGTTGAACCCATCGCCATGAGTGAACTGCAACATCTATTGTTGTTTGAGGAGGCTCGACTTCTCGACGATGAAGAGAAGTTGAGCCCATAAGAGGCCAATTTCACTCAAAAGAATAATTATCGCAATAATAATCGCGGCAATAGAGGTGGTTTCTCTAATCGCAGTAATAGAGATAGGAGTAGAGGACGGTTTGTACAAGGACGATTTCAGCAAAATTAGTCATCAAGTCGTGGTTATCAAAATAATGCAGGCCATGGCAATCAGCAAAATTCAGATCAATCGTACGGCCAGCAATTTGTGTGCCAACTATGTGACAAAGGAGGTCACACCACCAAGTCGTGCAATTTGTTTGCACAAAATCAGGCTGAAAGCGCTCTCCTCATGTCGACTCAGCCAACTTTGATTCAGAAAACAACAACGATACATGATACCTCGACTCCGGAGTGTCACATCATGTCGCTCCATATCTGAATTTCTTGAGTCTTCACAATGAATATCGTGGCAATGACTGTGAAAATCAGAAACGATAAAGGTTTGAGCATTCTTCACACTCGAAATAGTTCTTTTACTTTGAATTCCTCTAATTTCCTGTTGAAAGATATCTTACATGTGCCTGAGATTATTAAATGGTTACTTTCTATTCAAAGATTCACACAGGACAACCATGTCACATGGGTACGGGTGCGGGTACAGGTACGGAGAGTGTGACATGGCAATTTCAAAAAATGCGAGTATGGGGTCACGGCTATATATATATATATATATATATATATATATATATATATATATATATATATATATATATATATATATATATATATATATCACATAAACATAAAATAAACTGAATATAATCTAAATATATATGATATATCTAAAATAAATATTATATACTGAAAATATAAAGTTATAAACTAAAAATCTATGTCACACGGACTCGGCTCCAAGGTCGCCGCACCCGCGTCGACACGCACCGACACGGGTGCGGACACGGGTGCGGCTCGGACTCGGTCAACCCGACCCTGGGTGTGGTCAACGCACCCAGGGTCATTTTGGTCCATTTTTTGGAAAAAAAAATTGAAATTTTTTTTTAAATTTTCTGGGCTAAAAAAACCCATCACAACTAAAAAACCTGTACACTTTCAAGTTTTAAGTACAGAATGGGCACAACTCAAGTTTTTGTGGTTTTTCCTGTACGAAGAAAGTGAATTATTACAGTGTATGAAGAAAGTGCCCAAAAGTGAATTATTCCTGTATGAAGAAAGTGTACAGAATGCCTTTACAACTCATCACCTGTCCCCTAATGGGCACAACTTTGACCGAGTCTTATATATATATATATTTTAATATATATATAGCCGAGTCCCCGTGTCCAAAATTTTTGAAATTGCGCCGCACCCGTGTCGCACCCGCACCCGCACCCGCACCCATGTGACATAGCTAAAAATATAATTATAAATTATGAATTGAATACAAACTTGCATGTACGGAAGGTAAAATGGTGTGTCCAAGTGTTGATGCGTGTCGACACGAAGACATGCGTGTCGACACGGGTATGGAGGAAAAAATAGAGTGTCTATATGACATAGAGGATGACAAAGTCAATTTTGAGTTTCACCCTTAATTTTGTTGCATCAAGGACAGCAGAACCGGATAGGAGTTACACCGAGGCATGAGTAAAAATGGGTTATATTCCATAAACTTTGATGATTGCAATAAAGAGGCCAATGTTGGTGAATGTGTCTAACTGGATCAGTGGCACAATCGCCTTGGCCATCTATCTTTTAGAATTGTTAGAACTGTTATTAATCGTTTTGGTTTGTCGCTCATAAATAGAACTCTTTTACATGTTTGTTCGGCGTGCCAAATAGGCAAATTTCATAAGTTGCCTTTTTTCATTTCTATTAATCCTATGACGCAACCTCTTGAGCTTGTTTATTCTGATGTTTAGGGACCATCCCCTGATCCGGGAAATAATGGCATGTGATATTATGTGGTTTTTGTTGATAGTTTCTCAAAATATATATGGATATATCCGATGTCTCATAAATATAATGTTCTTAAGGCTTTTCAAAAGTTCAAAAATTTAGCTGGAAATGCCACTAGCAAGAAAATATTTTTTTTTCAATCGAATGGTGGTCGAGAATTCAAAGCCTTGCGACCGTTACCTAAATAAGTGTAGCATTCAACGTCATGTCTCTTGCCCTTACACCCAAAAATAGAATGGGAGTGTTGAATGGAAGCACTGACACGATGTAGAAATTGGTTTGTCCCTTTTGACACATGCAGGTGTTCCTACACGTTTTTGTACATATGTCTTTCCTACAACGGTTTACCTTATAAATTGTCTACCTACCCCTAACCTCAGGAATAAAACCCCCCTTGAAATTTGGTTGTGCGTGTTATCCCAACCTTAGACCTTATAAATCTCATAAACTCGAGTATCAATCCAAACTTCATATTTTTTGGGTTACAGTCCTACTCACCATGGCTATATTTGTAGGACCCAATGTCCAATAAACCGTCATCTTCCACCATGTTGTCTTTGATAAAGGCAGGTTTCCTTTGCATAATACACTTGCCACCAACTCGGTTTCCCCTAAACCACCTGAAGTCCAACCTGTGGCTCTTCCATTGCCACCCCTCCTCGATCATATGCCTATTGTGCCTTTATCGTCAACTGGTCCTTCTAGTGATAGTCCTGCATCCTCGCCCACTGCGTCTCTCTCTGCAAGGTTCAGTCTCCCCGTCACTCTCTCCCTTGTCGGGAATCCTGATGGCCATTGACCCCCCACCCCCATACAGTGTCGCCACCTCCTCCCTAGCGCACCCATCTGGACGGCACTCGCAAACCATGGTTATTTTTTACTACAGCACATTCTCTATCCATTGTTCTTCTTGTTGAACTATTGTCTGGCCTTGAACCTACAACTTATAAACAAGTTTCCTGTGATCGTATGTGGCAGTGTGTCATGCATATTGAATATCATATTCTTCATAACAACACATGGGCACTTGTACCTCAACATCCCCATTAGAATGTTGTTGGTTACAAGTGGGTTACAAAATCAAATGGCGTGTTGATGGATCCCTTGATCGTTATAAGGCACATCTCATTGCAAAAAGGTTTTCATCAAGAAGAGGGACTAGACTTCTTTGAGACTTTTTGTCTGGTTGTCAAGCCACACACTATTCGCATGGTTCTTGTTATTGTCATCAGCAATCATTGGCATGTCCGACAACTCGATGTCAATAATGCATTTCTAAATTGTGATCTTCAGGGATTGGTTTTTATGGCACAACCACTCAAGTTTCAGGATCCACAATGTCCACATTATGTTGTTAAGTTGCACAAGGCTTTCTATGGCCTATGTTAGGCTCCAAGTGCTTGGTTCCATAAGCTCAGTCAGGCTCTCGTTGAACATGGGTTTCATAGCTCTCGCACTGATCCTTCACTATTTATCCTCATTCGTGGCAGTCTTCGCTTATATGTCTTAGTGTATGTAGATGATATTTTTGTCACATGAAGCTCTCATATTGCAGTTAGTTCATTTATCAGTTATTTGGGTCACAAGTTTGGGCTTAAGGATCTCGAAGATTTATATTACTTCTTGGGCATTCAAGTCATTCGCTCTTCTCGCGGACTGCATCTCTCTCATTAGAAATACATTTTTGAACTTCTTCTATGGACCAACATGCTTGATGTCAAACCCATGTCTACCTCGATGGCAACCTCCACTCGTCTTTCTACCTTTTCTAGGACACCTTTGGACAACCCGTATGTGTACCGAAGTGTGGTCGGTGCTCTCCAATATGTCACCCTTACTCGCCCGAATTTGTCCTTTCTAGTCAACCGCATTTGTCAATTCATAAATTCTCTCACCACTGACCATTGGGTTGTCATCAAGTGTATTTTTTGGTATCTTAAGTACATTCAACATGGGCTGCACTTCTCTCCGATCAGTTCCTACCAGCTCTCTATTTATGTTGATGTTGACTGGGTCGGTCACTCAATGATCATAAATCTACCTCAATGTATGTGGCATACCTTGGGCACAATCTTATTTCTTGGAGCTCCAAGAAACTGTCTGTTGTCTCCCACTCCAATACCAAGGCTGAATACAGGTCTATTGCTAATGTAGTTGTTGAATGCATGTGGCTTCAATATCTTCTCTGTGAACTCGGTTATCAGGTCGCAGCGTCTCCTGTCATATAGTGTGATAATGTTTCACTACGTACCTTGTTGCACACCCCACTTTCGCAGTCGCAGCAAGCATATTGAACTCAACGTTCACTTTGTGCGGGACAAGGTTGTTTCCCATGCTCTTGTTGTTGAACATGTTTCCACCAACAACCAGCTTGCATATATTTTCACCAAGCCTCTTGTTGTTCCGCGATTCACCTATTTACGGTCCAAGCTCAACGTCATCCCAGGCCCATTGCACTTGCGGGGGATGTCAAGACACATGATCCAGATCCACAGTCTGTGATCCAAGTGCATCTGGATCCAATGACTAAAGAAAACAAGTTTAATGACACTCCTAATGTGAGCAAAGAAAGCAGGTCCAACAAGGAAACATTCAATGAGAGCAAGTCCCAAGAAGGAAACTAAGCTCGTGTAACACCTCTTGCTAATAGAGATGTAATCAAAAGAGACTCCCTATGTAAACCTATTATTCAAGGTCCTCAAGAAGGAAACAAGTTGATAACCAACTTGTAATCTATTCTCTATAAATAGAGGACCTTTATCTCACGTTAAGTGTAAGAGAGATAGAGGTATCGTAGACATAACCGAACCACGTTAAAATTCGGTTTCTGCTTTTGAGTGTGCATGAGTTCCTTCTTCATGTGAGGATCGACATCTTAGTCGTGTGTTTGTTGTCCACACAATTGTTGATTTCTTTACATGGTACTTCAAACCAGTGTCACTAATATCGATAATATTTGGAAAATATCATGATAATATTGAAAAATTCATGTAAGCCCATAATATCGGCAAAATATCAACAAATATGAAATATCGTGATTTTGTCACAATATTTTTCCGATATTTTTGGAAAAAAATCTTATCTCTATATATTTTAAGCTAATTTTTGTATTTCTTTTGTTTCTTTTGTATTTTAAAAAAATTTCAAACTTATTTCCTTATACTTTTGCCAGAAAAAATGACACAAAACCTATTATTTTCTTACCTTTCTTATTATTTTTTATTTTTCTAATTTTTAAAACTCCCAAGGTTTTCCCAAGAAAAACTAGTTTTTGAAAATCTCTCAGAGAAAAACCTTAGCCGAGAAATTACCATGAACAATATAGGTAACTATGCTTAGAACACATACTATATCAGTGTGACATAGGTCGTAAGTCTGAAAAAATTTGTTCTTTATCCACAATGACAAACTACCACAGAAAATAAAAGAGTAAAACAACTAAACTAAAATAGAAATCTTACCTGGGATGTTTTATCCTCCCTAACAATATGCAGAGAAGGCCTTGAATCATCACGTTGCTCTTGTAAAAGAACTGATGCAGGGAAATGGCAAAGTGTTGATGTAGTTGACATGGCGCCTACAATGAGAGGTGTGCATTCATGAAGCAACATTACTGTGCAACAAAGATGGAAATGCATGAAGGATGTTAACAGTAACTTCTCAATAGTTTTCTGGAAACAAAAAGGGGGCATCATTTGAAACAGAAATATTTATTGCAGTGAAAATTATCAACCCAATGTGATATTAGTGTAGGCACATACACTATGGTGGACAACAAAACGTTTGTTTTTCGCTCCAGCTTTACAACCTTAAAGATATAATTGTTTTAGGGGGATTTCAAGAGTCTCGTTGGAGTTTGGGCACACCATGTGGGTAGAAGATGAACAAACCACAGCAAGAAACATTTCATTAGCTTGACAATTACCCACATGACAAAATTCAGTTCTTCCCCTAGCGACCAACATTCCCAAAGTAGATAGAGTTTCACCAAAACGCCCAAGCAAAACTAAATCCAACAACCTGAAACCAAAACCCACTTGCACAACAAATATCACGAAAATTTATCGCCTATCAATGCATGGAAATCCTAAACACATCCTTCCTACCAAACCCAAAATTCCTTCCACACCCTTTATCTCAAACTGCTACCATAGAGAAACCCTCTTAACCAGGGCTAAGCAATTGCAAAAAGTAAAAAATTGAGACAGGGTACAGCAAAATCAAATGTATTTCCATCTCCTAGTCCTACTAGTTCACATGAAACACTTAATAAAATACAACCCAACTTCTATTCTATTGGTTTCGCATCTCCTGCTGAGCGACCCAACATTATGGTGTCTCAAATACAAGAAAAAGCTATCGGAATCCAATCCACAACTACAGAAACTAGACTACAAGTAAAAATACAAGATACCCACTTCAGTTCCACATTCAAACTTCACTCAGAACACCAAAACACTACAACAGAGGCACTCAAATTCATCTTTTCTTGGTTTCTTTCCTTCTTAAGAATTCCCGCAGTGCTTGGGAGCCCAAACCATGCAAATTATGATTAGAGAAAGGATAAGAAAAGGACCCACCTGAAGCAGGACAAGGAAGAGAAGGTGGGTGGGCTTTGAGATGGGCTCTCGAAGGAAGGAAAGGGTGGGAGCAGAGTCGACTGGTGGACTCCATTCTGCCGGGCTCGCTGCTTCAGTCTCTCCCTACACCACCATGCTGCTCTGATTTGTTTTCTTTTCTTTTTCGGGTATTTCTCTATTTTTGCATTCACCGTCAATCGGTCCACCACGAGCACACACAAAATAAACGGATATCGCTTGTGCAAAATATCTAAGGCGAGCACCAACGTCTTACTCACCTTGTGTTGAGCTCCGCTTGTCTGGCAGGAGCAGCTAGTGCACGTCACCTTGTGTTGGGACGCTTGCCTTTAAAAAAAAATATCTACGGCAAGCGTTTAGGCTAGGCGTGTCAATTGGTCGGATTTAACCAAGACCCGACCCGTACCAAACCTCATAGGTTCAGGATTTAGTCATAAAGAAGAAGGCTAGAATCCGGGTCCAATATGAAGTTGGGTATGGTTTGTGAAATTTCATATCTGACACAGGTTTGACCTGAATTCTGATTAGGATATGTGACTTTTCAATATAAAAAAAGAAATATATATATATATATATTGCTTGGTATAGATCGGATCTTATTCATGTGATTCTTATAAGATCTAGATATGGTTTTCCTTATGGCAGATCTAATCGAACTCAGGTCTAGACTCTGTACTCGCACTCAATTTTGTCATTATCGGTATCAGCCCTGAATCGTTTAGCCACCGATTCTGTAATACTTATAAAATTTTCGATAATTATTTAAATAAATAAAGATAATTTATTATCTAAAATATGGGTTTTATTTATTTAAATATGCTTATGAATTATAATTTATGTAGTACATTGATTGAAAATAAAATTTCAGGTGAATTGAAATTTTATAGAAAGCTAAAATGAAATTGGAATTTAACCTCGGAGTTAAAATCATGTAAATTAAAATTTAACTAGAATTCAAATTTTAATTGGGTTTGAAATTAATTTTGCTTAAAGTTGAATTTAGTATGTGGGTTTGGATCCAAATTAGGTTTGAAAATTTATTGGATTTGGATTTAGTATGAAATCCAACGCTTAATATGGATCAAAGATCTATTTTAGAAATATTAGATTTTTTATAATTAAATAAATAAAATTAATTAAGCAAACTACCAAGGAGGGTGGGACACCCCCTAAGTGGGCCCACGCCCTCTTGGTTGGACCTTACTTTCCAAAAATCAAAGAAAGAAAGAAAATGGAAGAAGAAGAAAAAATATATACAAAAAAGACAAATTTTAAAATAGCTTGTTTGAAGTTTTTGTGAAAGAGAAAGAGGCAGTGAGGGGGCATCGACCAACCCTCCTTTCCTAGCCTTTTAGGCTGCAAAGGCAAACCCAAGAACTTGCCTTAGCAAGTCCCAAACTCTATTAAAAAGTTCGGGAGCCAAGGGGGTGAAACACACTATCTCGCTCTCTTTATTTCTATTTCATTTTCTTTCTCTCTTCTCTCTTCTCTCTTCTTCTCCAATCTTGAAGGAGGTTTCAGTAATCATTAGAGTTGCAATTGATTGATTCTTAGAGTGGAGGAGACGTCTAATTTATTGGATTTCACACTTGAGGTAGGTACCTCTATAGGCTCAAAAGTGGATTTTGGGTACGTAAAAAATGCAAAATCAAGATCAATGGTGATCGATGATGGATCAGTCATAGATCTTGTATTAGAGTGGTTTTAAATATCTAAACTTGAAATACATCATGCTGATATGTTTCAAAAATATCGATTTCTTTGAAAACAAGATCTAATTTGGGGTTTTACCAAAAAACAGTTTTTGGAAAAAACATGTAGTATTGTAGATTAGATGCAAATCGGTTTTGATCATGCATGTTTATTGATTTATATGCATGATTAGATGAATAATGATTTTGAAATTGATGTGTATGATGATTTAATAGATCTATAATAAAATTAGTTTTATTAAATACCATGATACATTATGAAGCGAGTGTTTTTTAAAACATGTGCTTTAGATCTTGGTAAAAACATGATTTTGGTTGTGTTAATGCATGAATCGATTTCTATTCTATGTTACAACATCATGATTGTTTGATCATGTGTGTACCATATTTATAAATCCATGATTATATGTTTTTACATTTGTGTTTTCATGTATATTGTTAAATTCAAAAAAATAGTTATATGTTGTTTGTATTTTCCTAACTGAACAATGTCGGTAGGAAAATCATAATGCTTAAACTAATTAGATTCTAACAAAAAATTTTTACGTGAATCAGTAGACATGTACACAAAGTCTCAGTAAATAAGGTTTGGCTAGAAAGTCTATCATTTGAGGGTTATTATTTCTGTAACACAAACCAGGAAATCTGGCCTCTTTACAGAAAGGAGTTTGTTAGATGTTACCACACAAAAAAATCATTAAATCTGTTTTATGGATTTTTCAGTTGTTTCTTGGATATGTCTTGTAAAACAATCTATGAAATCCATGGGAAAAAAAATTATAACTCTTGCTAGTAATTACCAGAACTTCATCCAAGTTGATAAAGATATGTTACTTGTAGAAAATCGGGAATCATGTAATTCCCTGATAGAAGTTTGGTCCAGAATAAATTTAAAAATATTGGTAGAGAGTTTCGCAGCAAGAATAAATTTTATTGAAAGGTAACAGGAAAGGCCATTATCAAAAAATTTGAGAAAATTATAAGCCATTGGATAGGGTGCTGAATCACTACTTCTTCATGGAGTAGAATTTTGCACCTCTATCTATTAATAGAAAAAACTAGTTTCAGTCTGAGAATTACTACAGTAAAATTATAAAAGGTTTTACGAATTTGTAAATTGAAAATGTTAGGAGACACTTGTAGGTGTTCCTCATAAGTTTTGCTTGTCAGTCTGAGCTTTGTGTGAATCGTGAGAGAGTCTGTTATAGGAGGATAATTTTTGCTATATATTATTCCTGAATAATGAATTATGAACCTATGTCATTTAATGTATAACATGCTTCCATGTACATGGTCGATTTGTGGATCAGTGTACACAGAATTTGATGAAATTGATGTATGATAGCATGATAATGGTTTATGCATGATAGTTATGATGAATGCCATGTTTATTGATATGATGCTTCATAATGAGATGAACGATGTGTGATGATGAATTTCATAAAGGATGCATAATTGGTTTATGTTATGGGCATCATGCATTATGTTGAATGGTGTATTTATGGGTCATGAGAAACCCTACATGCATATAGCTCATAAGTGAGCCTGGGTTTGGTGGAACCATTGCAGTGTTTGTATGCACTATATTATGAATGTGTCATATATGCTCATACTAACTCTAAACCTTAATGGATGTGTGGCTCAAGGATACTCCTGAGGGGAGTATGTTACTATGAGTTAGGACTTAAGGGTATCTCAGAGTGAGGATAGGTTTTCGAGAGCTTGGTGTTGAATGAGTTAAGGTTTATCTTATGTTGGTTATGAGAGTGTCCTGAGTGAAGGCTCAAGCTGGAGAGCCCTTGGTGCTTAGGCACTTGAGTTGACTGTTGAGTTTAATTAAAAAACATTAAGTAACTCGTTCAAACCAATGTCTACCTTAAAGAGAGTAGGCGATATATAAGACTGAGGAAAGAAATGATTAATTTAGAGAGCGAGGTATCTTCCCAGTTACCCTACCCATCCTCAATGTAGGGAACCAAGACTACCTGATAAGGCCTAGGTTGGTAGATTCACATCTCTGTAAAGTAAAAATCAATTCCCTAGACCACTGAAGTGTCTCTCGACGGTTGGTCAATTCGGTGGGCAATTGCATATCTTTATGAGCCCATGAGGTTAATAAAATATATGGCATAGCGAACCCCCATCGGATTGGTTAGATCAAAGTTGAGTCCCTAAGAGTGTACCCTTACAAGGTGAGAAAAAAGAAACAATATATTAAGATGAGGTTCATATGAGTCACATGATTCACATATTTTATATTGAGATATATGAAATGATTGTATGCAATAGTGCATGATCTTGATTACTGACAAGTTTGAATGCAAGTATTGTGCTAAAGAGTAAGTTAATGTTGTTTATTTACCTGTATGCTCAAGTGTGTAAGTAATCTTGATCGATGATATATACTTAACTGATATGTGTATTGCATGCTTTGTGTATTTAGAATTTATTTTTTTGTTTATGTAGTTGAGTGTTACCTACTAGAGCACGGTTTAACCCCTTTACTTTTACCATTTTTTAGGCAATAAGTAAGTTGGTGATGCGGTATGCTTGTGGTACTGTCAAGACGGACATCATCACTCTTCCTGAATATTTGGCTTATATTTTAGTTCTTGGGCATTTTAGACATTTTAATAATGTATTAAAACTCTGATTTTATTATGATTGAATGTTAAATTAATGAATGGTTTGTTTAGGACTCTATTTTAATCATGTGTGTTGTGGTTTTATTGTAGCTCGCTTAAGTTTATTCGGGTTTGCAAATGACTTGGATAGCTAGTTTAAACAAAAATCTCTGAAATTTCTCGATATAAATCTAGGGCGTTACAACTTTGGTATCAGAGCCAAGCAAGTTTAAGCGAAGAGTATGATGATTCTCGGACACCTAGTAATCCGGCATCATTGCTAGTATGTTTCAGTTGTAGTTGTTTACCTTGAGCATGTTAATATTTGAAACTATAGTTTATGCAAAAACTTAGACACATGCTAGAAACATAATATGGAAGTTTGGTCGGAAACTCTTGTTTGCTTCAATTTTTATTTTTATTTTTATTTTTATTTTAAATAGATGGCTTGGCAAGGGCGCTACAACGATATTATGAACACCCTTAACCACCTCGCTGGGGCGAAAGGACAATAAGCCAAAGCAATGCAAGCCATAGGAGCCAACCTACAACAAGTTACTCAGAATAGGCCTGCCACAAGGAGCGGTATGTCCTGCAAGAAGTTTATGGAGATGGCACCACCAGCCTTCGCAAGGAAGGCAGATTTTGAGGATGCAAAAAATTGGGTTCGAGAGATCGAACACATTTTTTAGGTCTTGGAGGTTTCCGAGAATTGGAAGGTCAATTATAGGATGTACCGACTAACAAGTCAAACAGAGAAGTGGTAGAGTACCACCCATACTGTGAGGTTATGTGATGGGCCAGTGAATTGGGACCAGTTTCTGAAAGTGTTTAATGCAACATATTTTTCAAAGCACGCTTGCGATAAGAAGATGCAAGAGTTCTTTGACCTATAGCAGATAGGGACCCTGGCAGAGTATATTACCAGCTATCACTGCTTTGAGCGGTATTGCTCCAACCTGTATATGATGGAGCATGAATGGGCTATGAAATTTGTCTATGGGTTGAAGACGACTTTGCACATAAAGGTATAAATGTGTGGACCAGGGACATTGGATGAGGCCATCGAGGTGGCTACCCTGTTGGAGGATGACTAGACCAAGAGTTAGAGAACTTCATGGAAGAAGCTAAGACATCAGCAGTCTGGAGGTCAGAAGAACGGCAACAAGAAGAGATCAGGCGAGAAGAAATTCATGCCACCAAGTAAGAGGCACCAACATCATAAGTATACTTGATGCCCGAAGTGTTAATAGGCCCATAAAGAGAAGATGTGTCCACAAGACACGAGAGTGTGCTTGCAGTGCGGCAAGATAGGTCACTTCATCAGGGAGTGCCCTTAGAGGAAGAGTAATAGAGAAAGTCATACAGCTAGAGGACAACCTCAACAACAACAATGTTAGCCTCAAGGACAGAAAAAGATGACAAGTCATATATATGTCACTATTGCGGCCAATCTTGAGCAAGATGTGGATGTGATCGAAGGTACTATCCCTATCTCAGGCTACAGTGCTAGAATTTTATTTGATACTGAAGCAACTCATTCTTTTATTGTTAAATATTTTGCTAGTATGTTGCACTTGCCTTCTGTCACTTTGGGTTATCTATTAGAAATTGTTATACCCCCGAGCGATAGGACGGTCACTTGAAGTTATTTGCCAAATATAAAAATAATGATTTTATGACAAAACTTGCCAGTCAACCTGATTATTTTAGGAATGATCGAGTATGACATAATCTTGGGTATGGATTGGTTATACGAGCACTACGCTTTTATGACATGTTGTGAGAGGTGGATTCGTTTTGTTTACCCAAATCAGCATGTCATTGAGTATCGGGCAGGTAAATCCTTAGAGAAGGCGAAATTGATCTTAGCTCTGAAGGCTCAGAGGAAGGTGGAGAATAGATGTGAGGCCTTTATGGCAAGTGTAAACACCCCAATTTTTTCACCTTCACTCATAAACCCTTTCCTCTTGCCACTAAGGCCCGCTCTCTAAATCCTTCAGGAAACCAGTTGGTCAACATCTGAGCCAAGGCTATTCAGAGCCCAAATTTTGCCCCAAATTCAAACATTTCAAAATTCAATCTCCATTTTGGCTCAATTTCAATCATTAATTTTTTGCATTCGAACAAAAATGTTCAATTCATTGTCTCTGCCAGGGGTCCGGGACTTCAAATTCCCCATCCAGGGTTTGCCTTTTGCACATCATTTCATGGCATTTCATATCATTTCATGACATTTCATCGCATTACATTGCATTGCATGTCATTCTCGAGATCCAGCACTCTGGTTTTTCAAAATCTCCAATCCAGATTCGAGTTTTAAAACCCTCTTTCAAAATCAATTTCAAAAACTTGGGTTTTAAATCAACATTTTCTATTTGGTTAACTCAAGAGCTTTGCATTTTTCATTTCAGAAACATTTTCTTCAGAAAAATAATCTGGATTCATTTTGAACTCAATTTTTAATTTGATTCTAATTCTCGGATGAGACCCATCTAGGTGGTGCCGCTTCTGGATCACTTCTTTTATCTAGATTTCTCAAATTTCAGAGTCCTAGTCAGATTAGGACTCTGTCTTTTTACCTTTTAAACCCTTTTCAAAATTTCATTTTGATTTTAAACTATAAGTAACATTGTTACTTGTCCATTCCCTTCATTTTGGCCAAAATTTTAGAGTTTCAGTCAGACTAGGACTCTATCATAGAATTTCAGTCGGATTAGGACTCTATCTTTCATTTCTATTTTCACCTGTTTTCAATAAGATCTCTCAAAATCTTTCAAAATAAACCAAAATTTTAGAGTTTTAGTAGGACTAGAACGCTATCATAGAGTTTCAGTCAAATCAGGACTCTACCTTTCACTTCTGTTTTTACCTGTTTTCAAGAAAATCTTTCAAAATCTTTTGAAAGAAGTCAAAATGCTAGAGTTTTAGTCGAATCAAGACTCTTTTCCAGAGTTTCGGTTGGATTAGGACCCTAACCCTAACTTCATTTTTTTGATAAAATCTTTCAAAAACTTCTTTATTTATCTTTCAAACAATCAAATTTCAAAATTTTAGGACTTCGTTGTAGAGTTTCAAAATTTAGGACTCTGTCCCAGAGTTCCAGTCAGTCCAGAACTCTACTCTGGTTTCCTCTTTTTACTTTTATTTCACTTTTTTTTGAAAAAAGTGATCTAATTTTAAGAGTTTCAAAATTTTGGGACTCTATTCCAGAGTCCTAGATGATTAGGACTCTAACCCTGATTCTACCTTTTTGTTCATTTTTACTAATCTCTGAAAAGATCTTTCTTCTTTGTTTGTCTTTCAAAAACTAAAATTTAAGAGTTTTAAAATTTTAGGACTCTATCCTAGTCTCGTATTTCAAAAACTAAAATTGATTAGGACTCTGACCCTGGTCTCGTATTTTGTTTATTTCTACTAATCTCATAGAAAAACTTTCAAAATCTCTTTGGTTGTCTTTTAAAAACCCAAATTTAAGAGTTTCAAAATTTCAGAACTTTGTTCTAGAGTTTCAGTTAGTCTAGAACTCTGTTTTTAAAACTTCTGATTTTCATTTGGTGATTTCAACCCTGTTTCAAAACCCTTTTCAGTCTTTATTTCAACTTTTTCAAAATTCTGATGTGGGGCCCGCACAGTTGGCGCCACATCTGGAGGAATTCTGATCCAGTCAAGACTCTGGTTAATTCAGAACTTTTAATTTCAAATTCATTTTTTATTCCATTCCCTTTTGAAAATCTTCTTTTTTTAATCCTTCATTTTTCGAGTTTAAAAAAAAATGTTTTCTGAAAACTCAAATGGGGCCCACACTAGGTGTCACCACATTTGAAAGTGTTTAAGTCAGTTTAAGATTAGGCAATGTCCTAGTTAGTTTAGAGTCAAAATTGATTTTAAAATCTCACTTTCATTTAACATTTTTAAAACTTTTTTATTTAAAGCTTTAAAATCAAATGTAGGCCCACACTAGGTGGCACCATATTTGGACTTATTTTAGATTAATTAGAACTCAATTAGGTTAACTAGAGTCTAATTAGGCAGATTGAAAAGTCAAACCCAGCTGAAAAAACCACCCCCCTTAATTAACTCAATTAAGAAAATTTTAAACTAATTAGAACTTCTTAATTAATGTTTTGAAAAACTATAAATAGGGGACTCTAGGGGGGGTCAACCCATGATTTTCCTCTCCTCTCTCTCTCCCAAATTCATGACTCTCTCTCCTCCAAGCTTCAGCCTCCTCTATTGAAGCTTCAAGGTAAGGTCTTCTCCCATTTTCTTAATTTTTGTTTATTTTTCATTAAAATCACCATTGTCGCCTCTTTTAGCATGCTTTTTCTTTTCTTTTATTTCAAAAAAATCATGTGAGGACCTCAAGATGATAATAAGATGACGTTTAATGCTCTTTTACACATTTTTAATTCATTAATAATATTTATTTTTTATGTTAAACGCCCAAAAAAGATCGAGATTTGACCGTTCGATGGGTCAAATCCCTCTTTTAATGGCTAAATCAAATTCCAACCATGTTTTCTTTGATTTTTTTTTGTTTACTTTATCATGCTAATATTTATTTTATGAATGCAAGCATCAAATCATGATTCGTTATATTGTTTTTATATTTCTTATGGTTTTTTACATACTTGATTAGGTTTATTCATGTGCTTTATTGATAATATGCGTTCTTGATTCCAGGTATGCGAGAATAATGTTATTTTATGTTTATTTTTTTGTCATTAAATTTTAATTTTTTTAGGGTTAAACTGTGCATGTGTCAATGACTTTATATTAAAAAATTGGATTATTTTGAGTTCTGTAACTTTGCTAAAAAAATCAGAAACTGAACTCGGATTCTTGTACCATAAAAACACTACATGGAATCAGGAACGGCTTGTCGAGGTGATATCTCCCTCATCCAAGATTCGATCGACAATATGTAAGTTATTGTGTGTTCGTTATGATGTCTAGTATATCTTGAGAAACTTTTAGATTTTTCTATGATCGTTTGTTATTTTTTCTCTGTCAGAAATCAGAATCTATTTCACAGTGACTGATATATATCGTTTAAACCCGAGTTCAACTTACGCGGATTGTATCTCCCTAACCGAAGACCATTTTTCTGATCCATAAAATACTCCAGATTCAGCAATATGTCTAGTTTTATAAGTATGATTTTTATAATTTTTTAATTCTATCTGCTATTTTTATTTGAAACAAAATCAGAACTATCTTTTATGGAGTCGTTATGTGTTTGCCGGAATCAAGCGTATATTGTCAGAATGATATCTTCCTAACCAAAGATGCTTTTTTTAATATGTAAAAAGGAATATTCTTGTCTATCTGTCTAGTTTTTTAATATGAAATTTCATTACTTTTCATTATTTTTTGATGCCTGATTTGAGTCTAACACTGTGACAGGTACGTGCTTGTAGGCAAAATCGCATATTTTCATATTTTGTTTATTTTTCATATCAAAATAATACCAATTTTTTTTATTACACTTTAATTTTAGCGTTATTAGAAGTGTCTATGTTGATTTTTATGAATTTTGAAATTTATTTGATACATTATTTGGTTAAGTCATAAAAACAGGATGCCCACAAAGTCCCGATTCAACTGAAACACAGACAAAAATTGATATTTTTATGATATTTTGATTTTTTTTGAAAAGTTTTATATTTTTAGGGTTTGATCATGTTCATAATCATGCTAGGGTGCTTCATACTCGATTTGGTATTGATTTGAATCCGTTTGATCCATAAATTAAAAGTTTTACAAAAATCTTTTCTGAAAACCTTGATTTCAAGGCCATAGTCTTGTTTTCAGGGGCATTTTGATCACTTTTCCCAAAATTCTGAATTTTAACGTTATTTGTTTTTATTATATATTTAATTTTATATCATCTTTTATTATGTTTATCTCAGGAAAACATAGAAAAAGACTTATATCTGGATAAATCTAGCAATTTCTAGATATTATTGGATAAATCTAGAAAAGCCAACATATCTTCACTAATGAGTTTGCTAGTTTTGCAAGGATACTCAAGACTATATTTTCTTTATTTTTATTTTTTTATTTCAATTTATTATTGATGTAAAATGTAATTAAACATTGGAATAAGAATTTAATTTTCTGCTTAGAATAAGACTGTATTGCATATAGTTTATTTTTTATAAATGTTAATGTGTGATGGATGATGGTTCATGTATATTCAAATTCACCAAAGTCTACATGAATGGCACGTGCACTAGCTTCTAAGGAATTGATAAACTTGATGGTTTCGTATTTTTAGCCATAGTCAAAATACGAACAAAATCCAGATTTATTATCTTCTTTTAAGCTACAAACAACCTACACTCTTAGGCATTTTCAGAAATTATAGCATATTTTCCAGACTTTTCTAAGTATTTATCTCTTTTAGAATCAAATGAGATATATTCAATATGTATTCGTGGTCATAGTCAGGGATATGTAAAGAATTTATTTCATCTAAATTCTATAAGGCACAAAAATCTCTTTTACAAAGATTTTCCTCAAATTCCTTAGAAAATATTTTCTCAAATTGCATTCATGTATTATCTAGGTTAGATTGCATCATGAATAGTTTTTTCACAGGGTTACACGCCCATCCATTTGATCAATTAAAGAGTTCAAAACTCAGAAAATTTGATTTTCTCAAAAATCTCTAAAGTTTCTTCAAAATTTGATTTTCTCAAAAAGATCTTATTTTCTTCATAAATTAATTTTTCTTTCTTCAAAAATAATCTCAGATGGGATTCACGATTTTCAAAGTGTCCTTTCTCCAAGTATTTCAAGTATTCCAAGCAAACATCATGCTTTTAATCTGCATTTTCCAAAGATCATAGCACATGCATGCTTCTTTGTGCATTTAGGAAATAGAACATCGATTTAGACAGTTAAGCAAAACAAAGCATCAGATTGATCTTTGGTTCAATTATCTCTGGTTATGGCGCCAAGAACAGTCGAACCTCGTACCGACAGGCGAGTCCCATTCTTCAGAATTATCCTGCATTTTAAAACGGAGGCGAGTTATTTTCAAAATCTTTTTCAAAGGTCAATTTGACTTGCAAAAGTAAAATTTTGCAATGATTACAGGTTTGGCGACCATGATGGGACCTGTCATCGTCTGATCAATCTTGTGCTTTGCTCTATCTAACTTGTCAAAATAATGTTCTATAATGTCAGTTCTATATCTTGTGAACCTAGGAGCCTAGACTCAAACCCAGCTGACATGGATTGCATGTAGACTTAGTCTTGATTTGGTAGGATCGATTGAGGAGGCATTATTCATGCTTACTTAGACTTAGGTCTCATACAATCCTCCTCAATCTAGGAATTGATTGAAAACAATGTTTGCTTCTTATAAATATGAATGAGAATGGAGTAGGGATTGTTAAGAGTCGTGAGTTTATAGATAATGTAGTTGAGGTCCGTAGGAAGGGTGATAGGATTTTACTTATTAAATTAGTATTAAGTATGGATATTATTAATATTATTAGTGTTTATGCACCTCAAGTAGGTTTAGATGATTCCATTAAGCGTCAATTTTGGGAAGATTTAGATGGAGTAGTACAAGGGATATCTTATAGAGAAAAGTTTTTCATCGGCGGTGATCTTAATGGACATGTAGGCATTAGTAGGGATGGATTTGAAAGTATCCATGGAGGCTATGGTATAGGAGAAAGAAATGAAAGTGGAGAACAGATTTTAGATTTTGGTTTGTCCTATGATATGATCTTAGCAAACACTTGGTTTAGAAAGAGGGAGTCTCACCTAGTAACATTTAAAAGTGGGGTTAATACGAGTCAGATAGATTTTTTCATACCTAGAAAGAGAGATAGGGGTTGTTGCATCAATTGTAAGGTTATACCGGGAGAAAGTGTAGCTACACAACATAGAGTCTTAATTTTATATCTTAGAATTAGACAATGCCGCAAAAGGGATAGACATAGGATAGATCCTAGAATTAAGTGGTGGGCACTGAAAGGAGCTAAACAAGGAATGTTTGTAGAGCAGGTAGTTAAAGAAGTTGATTGGTGTCTCGAGGATGATTCATAATCAATATGGAATAAGATAGCAGATGGCATAAAAAATGTGGTTAAGGAGGTATTGGGTGAGTCTAAAGGCGGTGCACCGCTAGGTAAAGATATATCATGGTGGAACGAGGATGTCAAATTAGCTATTAAGGTTAAAAGAGAGTGTTATAGAAATCTAAGTAAGAGTCGTGATAATGAGAATTTGGAGAAGTATATGATAGCAAAGAAGGAAGCTAAAAAAGTAGTTCGAAATGTGAGGGATAAGGTATATAAGAAGGTTTATGACAAGTTGGATACCAAAGAGGGCGAGAAAGATATTTATAGGCTTGCAAAGATGAAAGATAGGAAATCAATGAATCTAGGTGTGGTTAGATGTATCAAAGATGAAACGCAAAGCGTTTTAGTCAAAGATGAGGAGATTAAGGAGAGATGGAAAGATTATTTTGATAAGCTATTTAATGGAAGTCATGCTCAGAATCCTGGAGACTTCTCCATTTTTTTTATGAGATGAATCGTGACTTTATGCACAAGATTCAAAAGAAAGAAATTGTAGAGGCTTTGAAAAAAATGAAATCAAGAAGGGCAGTTGGCCCAGATGGTATACCTATCGAGGCTTGGAAATGCTTGGGAGAGAAAGATTTAGAATGGTTGAGAAATCTTTTTAACAAGATTTGGTGGATAAATAAGATGCCTAATGAGTGGAGGAAGAGTACTTTGGTGCCTTTATATAAGAATAAGGGTGATATACAAGATTGCACAAACTATCATGGTATAAAACTCATGAGTCATACTATGAAACTTTGGGAGAGGGTGATTGAGTCTAGGTTGAAGAAGATTGTCATGATATCGGAGAATCAATTTGGTTTTATGCCTGGAAGATTAACTATGGAAGCTATACATCTTCTTAGACAACTTATTGAGCGATATAGAGAGAGGAACAAAGATTTGCATATGGTTTTTATTGATTTGGAAAAGGCATACGATAGAGTACCTAGGGACGTTCTCTGTTAGACAATGATGAAGAAAGGTGTTTCTCTCAAGTACATTAGTATAATTAAAGATATGTATGAAGGAGTAGTAACCAATGTCCACACTTGTGGAGGGGTGACAACCATTTTTCTATAACGGTTGGGTTACATCAAGGATCTTCTTTAAGCCCTTTCCTATTTGTTACAGTGATGGATGAGCTTATGAGATCAATTCAAGAAAATGTGTCATGGTGTATGTTGTTTGTTGATGATATTGTTTTGATTGATGAGTCTAGAGTTGGGGTTAATGCTAAGTTAGAATTATGGAGACAGACATTGGAAGCAAGAGGTTTTAAGTTGAGTAAGAGTAAGACAGAATATATGGAATGTCGGTTTAGTAAGCAACGAAGTAGTGATGGGAGTGTAGTGAAGCTTGGTGAGCAAGAAATACCGGTGGATGATTGTTTCAAATACTTGGGATCTATCATTCAAAAGTATGGAGAAATTGATGGAGATGTAAATCATAGGATAAAGGTTGGGTGGATGAAATGGAAAAGTGCAACTGAAGCATTGTGCGATCGTAAAATGCCATTGCGGTTGAAGGAAAAGTTTTATAGGATGACTATTAGGCCCACTTTACTATATGGTACGAAATGTTGGGCTGCCAAGAGACATCATATTCAAAAAATGAGTGTAGCTGAGATGCGCATGCTTAGATGAATGTGTGGAAATACAATAAAAGATAAGATTTAGAACGAGGAGATACGTAAGAAGGTAGGCGTTGCACCCATTGAAAATAAGATGAGAGAGAATCGTTTACGGTGGTTTGGACATATTCGGCGAAGGCCTAATGATGCTCCAGTTAGAAGGATGGAGAAATGGGAAAATATATTAGTTAAAAGAGGTTGGAGTAGGCCTAGGAAGACTTGGATGGAGATGATAAGAAAGGATATGAATGCTTCGAACCTCACCAAGAACATGGAATTGGATAGAAATGATTGGAGGAGAAGGATTCATGTAAAAGACCCAAAATGATTTTCTTTTTTGGTTCATATCGTCGACCCTAATTGTTTTGGGATTAAGGCGTAGTTGTTGTTGTTGTTACTTCTTTAGGTCATTAGAGCCCTCTGTTTTCTTTAATGTTGATTATATTTCAAAAACAACCCCACCTACTTTTACCTGGCCACCATGTTGCTGAGCTTTCTTTCAGAACCATAGTTCGGGACAAAGTCTCACAACTGAACCACCTATTTGGGTTGATCCCCCCTTGCCACGTATCGAGAGCCATAGTCCAAAGTATATTGGCAGGCGCTCAAGGATGTTGGAAAACATGAGCCTAGAACCGGAGAAATTATTTTATACCACGTATGTCGAGCCTCAGCTCAAGTATATCGACATAGCATGATTAGACACAGATGATCTGAGCTTTAGACTTAGGATTAGGGTCCTACAACTATTTCAAAATTTATGCATTTAGAGTCAGCCTTTTAGGGATTGTTGTATGCGCATACTTGGTTGTGAAGGATGTGATTGAATGCATTTTTAGTTATTTCCCTTTATTTCTTTTATTTTCTTATATTATTTTCCATAAATTTTCTAAAAAACCTGGACGATTTTCAAATTCTCTATTTATTTTCATTCTCTTTTATTATTCTTAAACCCTGAACAAATTTTCAAAACCTTTACTTTCCTTCAAAAACTCCAGGCGATTTTCATCCTTCCTTTCTTCTGGATCTCAAATTTTCAACTTTATTTTGATCTTGCCTACTATTTTTCTCAAGAAAATCATGTGTCTTTCTCATGGATTTTAATATTTTTTTCAAAATCTCTTCACCTTATTTTCCAGTGAATTCCATGATCATGACAGTGGAAAATTATTCACCCACCTTCCCTTTTGGGTTTACCTTAGTTGCATACTTCCTTCATCGAAGTAACAACATAATTATCATAATTC
This sequence comes from Nuphar pumila, assembly GCF_984573655.1. Classification (NCBI taxonomy): domain Eukaryota; kingdom Viridiplantae; phylum Streptophyta; class Magnoliopsida; order Nymphaeales; family Nymphaeaceae; genus Nuphar; species Nuphar pumila. The sequence goes on along the minus strand of NC_143250.1, from coordinate 29,682,438 downwards.
CAGCGACCACACAATCCCTGGTAATGGGATATCCTTTCAGAATTGCCAACCTAATTTCAACAGATTTTTTCCTTCTCCTTTTCATTTAAATTGTTACCCTCAAAAAAAAATTCCCATTCCGACCGAGCTTTTCTCGATCATTCAAGAAACTGACAATGCCAGTGCTTTCTCGTTTCTGTCATTTTAAAGGGATGATATGATCCCATTTCCTTTCTTTGATTTGTCATTCTTCCCTCAATACATCAATAAGATATCAATTTTCCTCATAGTTGGCACCATTTTCCTTATATATTGTCGCTCTTTCTCCTTCTTTGCAAAATGTCTTCTGGCAAGAAGTGACCTCTTTTAGAGTGTCTCCTGAATCGATCAAGAAGTCTGTTACTGTGTTACCCTCAGAGAGAGTTCGTCAAACATCAATTATTTATCCTTTTATTCAATGTCTTACTCCCTAGTCACACTGGGGCATCTTTTGAAAATTTGTTTTTACCTCCAAACGTCCTGTATGCAAGCAGGATCAAACAAAATCTTTCACTATTCATTTACATCTATTTGCATTCATTTACATTCTTTTGCATCCATTTGCATTAACTTGCATCGAATTCATTACCCATTCAGGATAAGGGATAATCCTGAGACTCCCGACAGTTGTCTGAGTTATCGTGAGGGTGAAGATTGAAAATCTCCCATCACAATCAATAAGTACTTTTCAAAACACCAATTTTTTTCAAATTTGACCCTCGAGTTGAATCTTTCATCAAAATCATTTTTTGTCGGTCAAGCCAAGATCAACCTTCAAGTTGAGCCTTTTCCTAAATCCAGTTTTTACTGATCGAACACTCTAAATCTGATTTTTTCTGATCAATGTTTCTGAACCCAGCCATCACTGGTATAATTTTCCTTCAGGATTCGAGTTCCAACTCGAATCTTCTTTCCTTTAAAATCAAATTGGTTTGTTTTTCTTTCGAAATTCTAGTTTCGACTCGAATCTTCTTTCCTTTGAAACCTAATTGGTTTAGTTTTTTCCTTCAAGATTCGAGTTCTGACTCGAATCTTTTTTTCTTTAAATTCTAATTGATCTAATTTTTCTTTGGGATTCGAGTAACGACTCAAATTTTCTTTCCTTCAAATTCAGATTTTTTTTATTTTCCTTTGGGATTCGAGTTTCCACTCGAATTTTCTTTCCTTAAAACCCGAATTAGTTTAATTTTCCTTTTGAATTCGAGTTCTGACTCGAATCTTCTTTCCTTAAAATCCGAATTGGTTTAATTTTTCTTTGGGATTAGAGTTCTGACTCAAATTTTTTTCCCTTAAAACTGATTTGGTCTAGTTTTTCCTTCAGAGATTTGAGTTTTGACTTGAATTTTCTTTCCATAAAATCTGAATTGGTCTAGTTTTTCTTTGAAGATTTGAGTTCTGACTCAAATTTTCTTTCCTTTAAATCTAAATTTTCTAGTTTTTCTTTAAAGACTTGAGTTTCGACTCAAATTTTCCAGTTTTCCTTACAAGATTTGAGTTCTGACTCGGACATTCTTTCAAAACCAACTTATGAGTTGGACTTACCTTCAAAATTCTGTGTTGTGCCATGACTTACCTTCAGAATTCCAACTTCGTATTGGATTTACCTTCGAAATTGAGCCTCATGTTGGACTTTCCTCTAGAATTCCATGGATGTGTCAATTCGATGTCAAGCGATTTCTTTCACCAAGGATCTTAAGAATATTTTGCCAATTTGTTATAAAAGAAAAATAGTTGTTGATCTTAAAATCTTTATTGCACAAAATTTTACCTCATATTACCTTCAATATTCCATCCAAAAGGATAAGACTTTTGCGAAGAAAGAAGAAAATTCAAGCTATTTTCTGTTGGTCAACCAAAAGGATAAAGATAAATCCTCGATGTGACTGAGAAAAGAAAATTTGAAGATGTGAAGAAGCCATAAGTGAATTGATATTGATCATAGCTATGGCACATTTTTAAAGACTATTCTTCTGGTAATAGGGTAGTGGAAATATCCTGAGCGAAAAAGAACCCACTCAATTTCAATATCTCTTTAATCAATCAAGTTGCAATTAACTATTTGCAAAAGGGATCTCTCAATCATTGTCAAGTTGAAGACTGAAAGATGAGTTAGACCCCCGGGGCCAAAGGAGACTCGGATAATCTTCAAGTTGAAGGAGTATGTGACGTGTTCTCCAAGGGAAATTTTAAATCATCGCCAAGTTGAAGGCTGATGCAATGAACCTCCAGCCAATCCCTAAAAAATATTTGATCATTGTTATCATAATAAGATTTTCAATCTAATGAGACAATTTTATCAATATAATTCTTTGGACTAAAGAAGACTTGGATCATTTCCAAGTTGAAGGAGTATGTGACGTGTCCTTACAGGGAAAATCAGAACGTCACCAAGTTGAAGGTTGATATGATAAAATTCTCGCCAAATCCCAAAAGAGTTCACTTTTCATGTCCTAAAAGAGTGCAAAAGATCATCAAGAGATCTCAATAAAAGAGACAATATTATCAATATAATTTCTGGGACCAAAAAAAACTCAAAATACCTCCAAGTTGAAGAATCTTGTGACATGTTTTTCCAGGAAAAATCAGAACATAGACGAGTTGAAGGCTGATGTGACGAAATTCTTGCCAAACCCCAATGAAAGCTCATTTTCTTTATCTCACAAGAGTGCAAAAAGATCATCATGGGTAAACCTCAGGTATCAAACTGTCAAGACTACCAAGAATCATTTTTATTCATGTGAAATTCTTTTATCAATATCCCTTTCATAAAACGCAATTATGATACTGAGAACAAGTTTTCTTTCTTTTTATATCGAGGAAAAGGATAGCCTCATTGAAGAAACTGAATAATAATAATTTGAATTTGATTTTGGATTCTACGAAGTTAGCCCAATTGGAGGTAATACTCTAGGCAGAAGAGGGAATATTTTTTGCACGGATGTGCACATTTCAATTATTTTGAATCAACTATAATTTTTATCATTTTAACAATATTTTCTAGCTATCCTGATATGAAGCAAGAGCTCAATTTCCATTTTGACACATCTTGGCGTCACCTTATGCCTCCTTGAGAGAGTTGCCCTATTCGTCTTTTGCGTTGTCGAAAGATTTGCCTCACTTCTCTCTGAAAGGATTGCCTTAGTCATCTTTCACGTTGTCAAAAGATTTGCCTCACTCCTCTCCGAAAGGATAGCCTTAGTCATCTTTCGCATTGTCGAAAGATTCACTTCACTTTTCTCTGAAAAGATAGCCTTAGTCGTCTTTCGCGTTATTAAAAGATTCACCTCACTCTCTCTGAAAGGATAGCTTTATTCGTCTTTTGCGTTGTTGAAAAATTCGCCTCACTTCTCTTCGAAAGGATAGCCTTAGTCGTTGTGATTGTCGCAAAATTTTTTTCTTTCTTTCTTTTTCCTCCTTTTTAAGGAGAAAAAGAAGAAGAAGAGAAACTCTTTGCAAGGTGTGAACACCCCAATTTTTTCAAATTTTCATAAATATTTCTTTTTTGCCCCTGGTCCTCATTTTTTGAGTAAATTGAGTCTGCTTTGAGCAAAATTTTAGTTTATTTCTCGGATTTACTGGAATCAAATCCATTTTCTATATCTGACTCAATTTTTTTATCCGGATCCAGTGTCAAACCCAAATCTGAGCCTCGTTATCCAATTTTAAATTTAAAATTATAAAAATAACAAAAATACTTTCTAAAAGGCTCAGATAGTCCATCTAGTGTCTGTTTGGATCCACTGTTCTATTCTCTCCAATTCGAGGTTCAAAACCTGAATATTTCCTCAAAATCCGAATCAAAACCCGTTTTCTGAAGAAATTTCCAAAATTCAAACTCAAATTCTCGAAAAACACTTCTTTTGTAAATATTTTTCTTTTAATCAGATGATGTCATAATGAACTTTGAATTTAGTAGTTTTATGGTATTAGAGCTGAAAGAAGAAGAAGATAGGGAGAACATTGAGAGGCAATGCCAAACGGGAACTTCATTCGCCATAATGAAAGGAGTTACACCAATATAAGGGTCAACCCCCCTTTTCTAGCCACTAACCTGAAACTAGACTAAATGATCTTCTACTTTGACCATTACAATAATGTTACAAAAAATGATAAGAATACTTGTATAAATAATAGGATATATATTAAGGGGCAGCACATAACTCAACAGAAGGGACATGTGAATTCTAATAAAATGGTACCTTGTGGAATTGCAATTTGTAAGGTGAGCACATCTGGCAAAGAAAATTTCCTTGAGAATGCTCAAGAAATAGATGTTAGTAGAAGCTTCTCTTAGTAGCTATAGAACTCACTTCCAAATCAAACCCACCCATCATGTGGAACTATAATTTGTAAGGTGAACACATCAGTGAAAGGGAAGAAAATTTCCTTGAAAAGGCCCAAATAATAGTTAATAGAAAAATCTCCCCTTAGTAGCTAAAGAACTCACTTCCAAATCAAACCCACCTCTCTCTACTTTTGAGTTACCAAACCATCGTAATTCATTATTTATTTACACTCCTGAAATGTAGTTAACTATAAAGAAAGCCAACAAAAGATGTCTATGGTGACCAGAACTGTCTGTTGCATATTAGTGTCCTATGTAGATGTTTGCACCTAGGCCGCAAACATCTATAAGGCCTACTTGGGCCTATGCTGAGCTAGTCGGGACAAAAAGCAAAAGGTTAAGAAAACATGAAACTTATAATAACACATATAATTGTATAAGACCTAACAGTAACTACACATATCTAGAGAAATCTATATTACACATATTTGATAAAATTGTATATATATATATATATATCTTTTTTTTTCATGCAAACATGTTAAATGGGTTTCCTAGCTTTTCAGTGCTTTTTCATGATTTGGCCCTTAGATGTGTTCAGCATGGTCGATTTACTAGAAATGGATGCCCGGATCATGTATTTTTTATTAAAGAAATGATATTTAGAGCCTAAAAATTTTACAAAAAAATTGAACCTTTGATTTTTCAAACTTTATAAAAAGTCAAAGACCCACCCATGTGTCGGATCAAATGCTCCAAGAGCTTACCCCTATGAAATCAAGTACATAGATCACATTTGTGTCATCAAAATTTTAAAATAAAATAAAAAATGCCCAAAAAGCCCATTTAGGATGTTTGCATCACTATATATTATATATATATATATATAGGTTCACTAGAATATACTAGTGTGAAGTAGGCATTTTCAACACTTTTTTTGCAAATCCAACCCTGTAGATGCATTCAGCGTGGTCTATTTGCTAGGAATAGTCCCTTGGATTATGTATTTTCAATAAAAAAATATATTTTTTAGATGTTTAAATGTTTACAAAAATTCTAAGATATTGATTTTCAAGACTTAAAAGATTTCTATAAAACCAGGCATCTAGATCACATCCATATTGTGAAATTTAAGAAAAAAATGAAAACCCCATGAAAATTTTAGTTCATACTCCAATTCACATATTTTTCAGTTAACATATTCTAGTAACCCTATATATATAGTTGAAAAAGAGTAAATAAACTAATGAGAACTTTTTAAGTATAGGGTACCTAAGTGCCCTGGATTAGACACTAAATCGATGCCTAGTGCGACTAAACACCTAGTAGCTAATTTTGACTACATAGTGCATGGTTGGGTTCTTAGTTAAGTCAAATTTTGAAATTGTCATGTAGTTGTGTGTTTTGAGTAGTTTAATAAAAGTGCTAAGTGTAGAGAATTTGAGGGTGGCTTTGGTAATTATGCAATTATGTATGAGTAATATGAGTATTTATGGTTTGTTTGATATGCATGTTTTTTTAGCCAAATGTAAATAGAATGGGGATGTATAGGAGTCACATGCAAGTAATGGGTATATGTATAGTCCATGTGACTTGTACATAGGGGTGGCAATCGAGTCGGGTTAGCGGGTTGGCGTGTCAGCATACCTCAACCCGAACCCGACCCGTTTATTAAACGGGTCGGCTGTGGCAAACACGAACGCGACCTGTTAATAAACGGGTAACCCGACACGACCCGCCAACCCATTTAATAAATGGGTTGGGTCGGGTAAACGGGTTTTCAGGTTCGCGGGTCAGGTTGGCGGGTTGACGGATCGGGTTGGCAGGTAGGCAGGTTGGCGGGTCGGGTTGACGGGTCGGGTTGGCGGGTTGGCGGGTTGACCCACCCGCCTAACCCGTTTATTAAACGGGTCAGCCGGGTTGGCATACCCCCAACCCGAACCCGACCTGTTTAATAAACGGGTTACGCGGGTCGACCCGTTTATTAAACGGGTTGGCTTAAGCCCAACCCGAACCCGCCTAATAGGCGGGTTGGCGGGTCGGGTCAGAAATTGCCACCCCTACTTGTACATCTGTGTAGTAGGTATATAAAAGTAGTGCATGTTATTAATAGGTCATAAGCGGGTCATTAATATGGAAATTCGTGCTTAGTATTGAGGTTCAATGAAAAAATGCCAAAAGTCATTTAAAATCACATGGCTATATATATATATATATATATATATATATATATATATATATATATATATATATATATATATATATATATATATATATATATATATATATATATATATATATATATATATATATATATATGGGGGGGGGAATGTACTTTGGGTGTGAATAAATAAGAATCTTTGCGCATTCAAGAAATATTGTTGGCCTTTTTTTTTAGTTTAAGGGTTGGGTTATTCTTATATGGTATCAAAGCAATAGGAAAGGAAGCACCTCCTAACAATCCTTAGAGAATAAAAAAGCTCATGAACTCTGATTAGCTATATTAGAGGCTACATATGATGGTTTGCTTCCAAATGTGAGATGTGTAAGAGGTTGCCAGTAGAGCTGAAACCGCCATAGAAAATGACACAAGGAAATGCAGAATCAAGGGGGAAATAAAAAAAATCAATGTAGAAAGCATTGTTAGTCTTCAGAGTTTCTAGTTCCAAAGAACTTATAGATCACATTCTAAATCTAGAAAGTTTGAAAAAGATATGAAATACTCTTGAAACCCTATTTTCCAAAAAAATGGCGCTCATCATCAATTCTTAGAAAATAAGTTAGCAAACTTAAAGCATCTCTTCTTTCATATTGAAGGTGAGAATATATGCCATGAAATTTTAAGTCTTGGTCCTAATGAGCCTATAAGTGAAGCATGAGTAGTTACATTCTTTGTGGCATTAAAAGGGACTATTTTTTGTGTTGGGTTTGGTCCATCCTCATTTGGGGTGGCCCACTTCCTCGAGTTTCATTTGTAGAGAGTCAAACTTAGTTTGACTATTGAGGGTATATTTTTGTCCATGTTTTAAGTTGTAATTTGTATTAGTCTTCAGTCCTCTATTGTTGTAAGGCGACATGTGAGACATGAGAGCACAAGGTTTCTTTTCATTATGAGAGAGAAAAGGGTTGGGCTTATTCTACTACAAAGAGGATTCTTGTAAGCAAGAGTGTGTATCATCAAGCTTGGCTGCTTGATAAGAAAGCATTGTAAACCAATTTCACATAGTGAATTTGTTGTGGTGGCCCTGTGGTTTTTCTCTCTTCTTTAGAAGAGGTTTTTTCATGTAAATCGATGTGTTCTTTCCTTTGCTTTGATTTCTTTGTGCTTTGATATTCCTATTGCATTGTTTGTACTATATGTTTGCTTTAGTGGAGGTGGTTGCATATTATTTGGTATAGTGGGAGTTTATGTGATTATAACTACCAAGTATTTGTTGAATTTCCTAAGTGATTCAAATAGAACCGAAGTGCTTCCGCTTATTTCTGCTACTCTTGGTTTCTTCCTAACATATTTTCCATGTGTTACTTTTCCACAAGGGTGGACAATATTTCCATCTCTTGTTGAGTTGAAAAATCCTTTAGCAAATCAAGAAGCTCTAGTAAAACAAATGTAACGCATTTATACATAACAAGAAAGAAGATGCATTATTTTCTAAGAACAAGAAAAATGACTCATATCCATCTTGAAAGAAGAATGAACCATCTTAAAATAATAATAAAAGATTATGCAAATTCTAATCATGGACAACCAAAAGTTAAGTGCTACTCTTGTGGAAATATTGGTCATATAAAATGTAATTATAGAGTTTAATTGAAATAAAGCAATGCAGACAAAAGAAAGAATGATATAAAATATTGAAATGTATTTTTTGTTAAGAGGACGTGAGTGAATTTTAATGTTATTGGTCTATGTGAATGCATGCGAAAATTCTAAAACAAATAAAATACTAAACTTTTTAGCAAATTTTCTTGCTTTTAAAAGAGATATGGGACCGCCTCCGCCATACGAGCTTTGACCGTCCCTTTCACAATGAGGGTAAAGTCCTTGACCTTTCCGAGCTTGAATCCTTTTATCTCAGATCCGGATTTGCAAAGTATGAACTCCCTGCATGAAAAAATAGGTTTTTATGCAAATAAAAGCAAAGATCATGGAAATAAATAAAGAAAAAAAAAGTAGAGGTTGAAAGTACCTTTTTTGGACTTGAGGGTCGACTTGCTCCTCGAATTCTCAGACTCACAGAGTATCCACGTTGTCAATTGATCCCAAATATTTCAGTCAGGGTAGGCATATGCCAAACGTAAATACCCTTGAAGCCACAGGCAGAACACTTGGCATAGATACCCAATCTTAAGTGAAATAAATACCCCCATGGGTTGAAGTTGGATGCTAGGGCTCAAGAGCTTCAATGTCTCAGGTTGTTAGGGAATCCCATATATATTTATAGAGGCTTTGGGAAGACCCTCTAGAGGCTAGGAAACCTAGAATTTTGCTAATTCTAAGTTTTTTGATCCTATCCTAACTCATTAAGGTGAGTTCTAGGCTATCTAAAAAGATAAGTGGAATAAGATAAGGTTCTAAACGAGTTTAGGATGAAATTTTGTGACTTCAAACTGTTGTCCAAATTCAGACGACAACCAAATGTGTAGTTTGGAATAATGATTTCAGACTACACTTCTGGTAAACTGCAGTTTGAAGCCAAACAACTGCCAAAGAATCAACCTAATGTGCAATATGGATGAGTAATTCCAAACTATACTTTCAGTAAAATGCAGTCCATTTTTTTACGGAGGCCAAATGTAGGTGCGGTTCAAATCCAAAATAGGCCATTTGGCATGATTTTGACCAAATAAAGATAGGTTTGGGGGGTTTCATAGGTTAATTAGAGGATAAGTTTGACCCCTAAGGATGAACTTTAATCAAAATGGCACTCCTAGTTGGTATTAAGGATTAGGATTATGATAATCTAGGTCTCCTAGGTGGTTTTGGGGTAGAGACTATGGACAATTAGGATTCCTAAATGGTTTAAAATAGAGATTGTGTGAGATAGGATTCCTCTTAGGACTGGAGATTCTATCTTTAGAAATCCTAATGACTTTGGGATAAGAATTTTCGTCTTTGGATAACTTTCATCCCAGTTTGGATTGCCCATCCAGACTGCACTTCCTAAAATGCACCTTTGTAGTGTAGTTCAAAAGTCATATGGATAAAAATATCTCTTTTGGCCATTCATAGGTATGACTCATAGATTAAGGCTTATGCTCTCCTTTTATGGATTTCACCATCGCAAATTACCTAATTTTTCAATTGGATTGGGTTTAACCAGATTTCATGAATCCTAGAACCTGTATAAAATTTGGTGTCTGATGTCAATATGAGAAATCTCATAGGCCCCCATTAAAAAGCCTTCAACTAAAAGCAGTAGACCATTAAAGTTGATTCATTTCCATATGCTAAGAATATGTCAAGTGCCTTGCTATTCGGGGTTTACGTATGTGCTTCTTCTCATACAATATCGTTCTCGGCAAGTTTTTTTTCAAGAGTTTTTTTCTTTCAAAAAGTTATTTTTCTCAAAAGAATTTTGAGAAAATATCAAAAGTTTTAAATTTTAGAAAATATAATGAATAATAAAAAAGATAAGAAATAATAGGCTTTATAGTATTTTTCTTGCAAAAAAATATAAAGAAATTGGAAAAGTTTTTGAAAGATAAAAGAAACAAAAAAAGATACTTAAACCATATAAAAAAACATTTTTTTAAAGTCTCAGTTAAATATCAGCTGACCTTGAAATCCAGATAATATCATAATATTTTAAAATATTGACAGTATCGATGACCATGCTTCTTCTTATGGGAGATTTTTCAAGGTTCACGTGGGTTTATTTTTTTAAAAGAAAATTCTAAAGTATTTGCCAAATTTGAGTTTTTTAAAAATACAATTGAAGGTGAATTTGAAAAAATAAAATAAAACTTTTTGACAAGGAAAAGGTTGGAGGTGTTTTTAATCCTTAAAAACTCAAAAGTGCACTACTTAAGAAATGTGGTCTTTAATGAGATATCTTCATATTATATGTAGTAACTTCTAGCTCATACCAACGGGGCTCCGCATGGTTGGTAGGAGTTGTCAGTGCACTTCTCCTCCTTGTGGTGGGATGTTGTAGTACATTAAATAATAACTGGTGGGGTCTGCATAACCCCAGCTTGCCTTCTAAAAAAAACCTCTAGCTCATAATATAGATGATTCTTGTAATGAAGATGAAGAGAAAATAAAAAGATCAAGCACATCCCTGTCAATGTTTTTAGGTGCTTCAAATGAGTTTTCTTCATTAATCAGTTGAAGTTGGGAACAAGGAAAAGATAACATAATATTTTTTTAAAGTACAAAGCACTACAAGGATGAGAGTAATAGCGGTGACTCTTTTCTAGCAAGAAAAAATATCACCACTATTGATCAAGAAATAACGACAAGATTTTTGTCACTGCTATTAGCTTTAACAATTATGGTGAGTCATTAATCTCACCGCTATTATTCTACTACGGCCTTGAATCTCACCACGATTACTCTACTACGGTCATTAATCTTGTCGCTATTAGCGTCATCAATAACGATGAGATGGATATCCTCTAAAATGTCTTGCCCATGCACTTATCTCGTCATTAAAAACATATATATGACGACGAAATTCTCTAACTATTAGATATTGTCATTAAAACACTTTGACTGTCATGTATAACAGTTGTGATAGGTTTTACTCTATAACGATGACAATTATGTCACCATTATAGAATGACATCAGTTTTGTAAAAAATGTGCCTCAATGTTCAAAAAGCGTGCATCATCTCGTTGTTATTGATCTTTAATGACAATGTCTAAAGGCTAGAGAATCTCACAACTGCCCATGTATTGACCTTGTCATCCAATCGAGGTGGTTTTGTGGTATATATTGATGTCTCGGGTACATGCTTCGGTTATGTCTTGAAGCAACATGCTAAGGTTATTGTCTATGCATCTCGATAATTGAAGATCTATAAGTGAAATTATCCTACTCATGACCTAGAGTTGGCTACAGTGGTATTTGCTATGAAAATATAGTGATACTACTTATTTGGAGAACAATTAAAAGTATTTAATGATCACAAAAGCCTTAAGTATTTGTTATTATAGAAGGAGTTAAATATGAGGCATTGACAATGGTTGAAATTCATCAAGGATTGTGAGTTTAATGTTTTCTATCATTCGAGAAAAGCAAAATATTATAGCAGACGCTCTTAACCGCAAGGTTGGATGTGCCTTGGCCAACTTAGTGAGAAAATACTAAAAATTATTGGAGGATCTCGTTGTTTGGAAACCTTTTTTTGATTATTAGTATTTTGATTCGAAAAAAAAAATAAGTCACAAATTTATTGGTCCTTTTGAAATCCAGGAACAAATGTTGTTACCTCCTCAATACAAATAGATTCACAATGTCTTCCATGTATCTATGTTGAGAAAATACATTCACCATCCATCACATGTCATTTAATATTTGGATGTAAATATTCAAAAGAACTGACTATGAAGGAGAAGCCAGTAAAAATTATTGATATAAGAGAACACGTGTTGAGATCTAAAATCATTCTTTTTATTAAGGTGCATTGGCAATATCATGGTATCGAGGAATGTACATGAGAGTTTGAGGCTAGTATGAGGGAGAAATACCCCAGTTTATTCGAATAGTTCTTCTATTGAATTTTGAGGACGAAATTTCTTTTTAGAGGGAAGGATGTAACTCCTGAGACTTTTTCATAATTTTTTGAGAAATAAAGATAAAATTTTTGTCTCACATTTGGTTTGAATTTTAATTTGAGTTTGCATAATTACAATTCTAATATTTAGATTTTTAATTTGGATAATTTTAAATTGAAGTATCTGAATCCAGAATTGGGTCTTGAATTTGAAAATATAATCCATGGAGTGGGACACTCATTAGGTGAGCCATCTTGGATCTTAGGGTCCAATATAGGAAGGACTCAATCCAAGGGGTGGACTCCCCCACCTACTTTCTTATTTTTACTTTCTTAGCTTAGTCAAACTAATTAATTTGTTTTTTTATTTTATTAGGAGACCTAGTTAGCTAAATTATTTAATTATTTTTTTGTTGCATTAGGAATCATAATTAGCTAGGATTCATAAATTGATATTTAATTTAAATAAAGTTCAAATTAGCTAAGGTTCTTGAAGAAAGTTTTCTTATTTGGTTAGGGGACTTTATGAGAAGGTTATTTAAAGAATGATCCTTCTCTCCTCCCACACACCCACCTATTCTTTTCCTTCTCTTTTCTTTCTTACTTTCTCTCTCTCCCTCACGCTCCTCTTTGAAAGAGGTTTCCCCAAGGTTGTCTAGGGTGTGACTGCATTTTCATTGAAAGCTGCAGTTGTAGGAAGAGGTCGTTCAATGAAGACAATTCAGGAATAGTATTCTTAGGTTCAATGATTTTTAAGGTATGTACACTATAATTTTGTATGTGTGTATAGTGATAGGATACATGGGCCATGGGATGACCTCTGGATGCTTTAAAAACAATCGTATAGATTACAAAATTTTGAAAAAAAACACCAAAAATCCAATAAAACATTCATTGGGTAATTTGGAAGGGTTTTTCATTGGGTAGGTTTTTATTCATTTATTCATATATATATATATATATATATATATATATATATATATATATATATATATATATATATATATAAGGTAGTCAAATTTTGTTGATCAAATATGCATACATTTTCTAACATAAAACAAGTTTTGAATCATGTGATTGTGATGTACAAGCATATTTTTTAAGATCTTCAAAAATCATAGCCCACGATGTGACAAAATATCATGACTTAAAAAATGATACTTTTATATAAAAAAAAACATGATCCAAATCAAGATTTATATCAAATAAACTAAACTAAAGCCATCTATGAGGTCTGATTGAGAAGATGCAACCTACACCCATGGTTTCTAGTAGGTAGGTGCAGGTCATAGCATTACGCACATATATCACCAACATGTAGAAAATATCATGATATTGTTGTCTATATCAAGGTAGAAAGTAATATAGAGAATATATTGTGATATTTTTAATATATCGACAAATTATATTTATTGCGATAATATCATGATAAATATCACTAAAAAAGGGAAGGAAGAAAATGAAAAGAAGAAAGGAAGAAAAGAATGAAGAGAATAAAGAAAGGAAGGGATGGAAAGAGGAAAGGAAAGGAAGGAAAGAAAGGTAAAGAAGAGAAGAAAGGAACGAAAGAAAAGGAACGCAAAAGAAGAAAGGGAAGAAGGAAAGGAAGGGAAAAAAGAAAAGAAAGGGAAGAAAGGAAAGAAGGAAGAGAAAAAAGGAAAGGAAATAAAAGGAATGGAAAGGAAAGGAAGGAAGAAACAAAGGAAAGGAAAAGAAGAAATGGAAGGGAAGAAAGGACTTCTTCTTTCATTTTTTTATTTTTTAAAATTTTTATTTAAATTTTTATATATTGCCAAGATATTCTCGAGAATTATCAACTTTTGAAAATCTTTATGAGAAATACCCTTGCTGAGAAATTACCTTTAACAATACAGGTGACTATGATATATGTCACTTTATATCATCAATATATTGAAAAGATCATGATATTATCAGCTATTTCAAGGTAGCCGAATATATCATGATATTTCAAAATATCTCCAGAAGACAAAATATCGTGATGTTATCACAATTTTTTTGGTAATTTTTTTTATTTGCATTTCCTTTTTTTTATATTTTAAAACATTTAAAATATTTTTTATATTTTTGAAAGAAAAAAATGCAAAACTTATTATTTTCTTAGCTTTTTTATTGTTATTTATAATTTTCAAATTTTTAAACTTTCAAGATTTTTTGGAGATATTTTCAAGATTTTTTTGAGATATTTTCAAGATTTATCAACTTTTGAAAATCTCTCCGAGAAATATCCTTCCGAGAAATTACCTTTAACGATGTAGGTGACTATGATATATATGTCACTGTTTCTTTACATCACAGGGAGGAGTTGATGGAAATGAAGGTGAAGTCCAGCTCTTTCTTTGAATTAGTAGTTTTCTGCTAAAAATTAGATAGTCTCCATCCTTCCTCTTACATCGGCATATGATTATCTTCTGGGATTGGAGAGAAGCGAGCTGAATATATACTACAAATTAGACAACATGCGCCTGAGCCTCTCAAGGAGGTAAATTAAACTAAATGTTTTAAAGTACAGCCTGATTGGTCCCTACTAAAACATTTGTTCTATTTCACTTTGCAGCTATCAGATTTGAAAAATATTGGCCTTTCTCAAAAGCAGGTAGTATCAATTTGCATTTGTTTTAGATATGTAATGATACAGCAGAGAAGCTTGAAGTGTTTGTGTATTGGTACTACTCAGGACTTTGTCAAGCTGCTGAGAGAAAAGCAATTCATTTTGTAGCTTGCAAATATTTGAACAGGTTTATTTTGGAAGACTTGAAAATCTTTAGTGCGGGCATCCGGACGTTAAGAGTCAGTCAAAACTCATAGGTGCAGGTTGTTTCGACATATTCTGACACTGTGGATGTGATGTGCATGGTTTGTTTAGTGATCAGACTTTTACAACGATTCCAAAAATCAATGGCTGTAAATGAATTGATTTTTTTTTTTTGTAAAAAAAATGCAACCCAAGGGCAGACACTCGCCAAATAAACCATGTAGATCACATCTATGGTGTCAGATTGAATAGAAACAGCTTACACCTATTAGTTTCGACTCATTGATACTGTAAGGACGTGACCAACTAAAGATGCAGAATGGGTCATGAGTGTGGCCTGAGTTAGTATGAGCTCATGCACCTCAACCCACTTATCTATGGTCATATAATTTCAGACCCAACCAAGCTTTATCTACTTTTCTGCCCATGTCTATCATTTGAGTAAGTTGTTCTGATGTGCTCCTCTATATGTTCATTATCTTCGTGTTACTACAGATAAATGGAATGCTGAGGAAAGTGGCAGGGGGCATGTTCTCTTGATATTTGCAATTGTTTGAAGAGCCACTTTAGAAATCAGGATTGGGATATGGGTACACTAGTTAATCAGGCATGAAGGACTGAAATGAGGCTGTGGAGTATAAAAATAGCATCACAAACTTTGTGAAATTGCAACACTGCGCTCTAGAATCCTTGGCATCACAGATGGTCCCTCACGTGTAGAAGATGATGGTAAAATGTCCTAGAATGTTTTGCCTAAAGAGCATTCAATGTTTTTCTTAATTCTGTTTTCTTTGTGTACGGCTTGGTGATTATGGTAAAAGTTATACTATTGGTTTGCCCAGCATGCAGGTTTAACTCACTGCACTAACGCTGCCTTGATTGTCTCATTGTGTGTGTGTGCCTGTGGGACGCTTGCATGTGTTGTATCGCCTTTCCTTGGTTAGAAAAAATGACTGTGTTGAGTCTATCCTTGGTTGTGATTTCCTGTTGTCTAGTGTTTGGACATCTGGCTGGAAACTGTTGGGCTTTTAAGTAACCATTCTCGGTGTTTCGGACCGCCACATTTTTCACTTTTTTGCTCTGATGTATATACCTCTTTGGCACTCTAGAGTGCCCCACAAGGCCTTACGGCTTAAGAACCCCGTGTATTCGGACCCTCTCTTCCCCTCTTAATGTACTTTGCTTTCAAGTATCTATAAAGAAGCTTTTTGCATCCTTGTCTCTTTGCTCTCTTTGTGTTTGTGCATGCGCATACTCTTGCTTCCGCTGGTGCACGTGTGCTATGCATTGCTTGTGCGCTTAAAAGGCTTGTTTTTTGTGTTTGCAAATTCTCGAAGCTACGTCGCGAGGGCTTTCGCTTCTAAGCCCGTGACAAGTTGGTACCAGAGCCTTGTTGACATTGGGAGTGACAATGGCACCAAAGAAGAATGTCATGACCCCTTAAGGCAGTATGGTTCCTGCTGAAGAAGATTTCATGGTCGATGATCGAGTGTCAGTCATCTCGCACGATGTTGTGGGACTGACCGGGACAGTGACCAACATGGAGAAGTTGGTTAATGGAACTTGTGTCGCTTTTAATGATCTCAATGCAAAGATCAAGACAACAGTAGAGGGAGTGGAAGACTCGATGGAAAGTCTTGCCACTAAACTTAACTACTCGGTAGAGGACTTTTCTACCAGATTTGATGATCTGTTGGGTCGGTTCAACATCATGGCTGCTGAATTGGATGTTGTCCGACGAAAGAATGAATAGTTGGAGTGGCAGTTGAGGACTGCTCGGCTGGCGGCGTTGCGACATACGTTGATAGACCATGTTACAGGCTACCTGAGCCCGCAAAGTATAAAGACATGCGAGACTCAAAGGATCTCAAGAATTTTATCTACGAGATGAACAAATTTTTAGAAGCTACAAGGATAGAGGAGGACGCAGATAGGCTGCGGACCGCAACAATGTACTTTGCGGATGAAGCGACTCTCTGGTGGAGACGTCGCTTGGGTGATGTTTGACGAGGATTGGTTGCTATAGTCTCATGGGAGGATCTCCAAAAGAAATTGCGAGACTACTTTCTACCTAAAAATCAAGAGAAAATGGTCCACAAAAGGTTGTTGGCATTGAAACAGACAGGGTCAGTGCATGACTATGTCAAGGCATTCCCTTCGATAATGCTGGAAGTTGAGAGAATGGATGATCAGGATCGGTTGTTCTATTTTGGCAATGAGCTGCAAGGATGGGCAAACCAAGAACTCATTCGACACGACCCTGCAACGCTAGCTTAGGTGCTTGTATTGCAGAAAAACTTGTCGAGCTTTATAGGAATTACCATGCATTTCAAGGCAGACAGCAGAAAAATGATCGCAACAATCGAAGAGACAACCGAAGAAATGACCAAGGACAAAATGTTGGTCGGGGAAACCAACAAAATCATGGCCGACAAGATGGCCAAAACAATAACCAAAATCGAAATAACTTCCAGGGCAGCAATTAACGTCGTCGTGACTGTCGTATCTGCCACGGGGATCATTGGCAGGTTACATGTCCCAACAGAAACCGCGGTCAAGAGAATGAAGATAACCACGCACTCCGAGCTGCGAATGTTGTTCAGGGTGAGGAAGATGATCAACCTGCAGAGGTGTCAATAGTTGGTGCAATGCAGATGATGAATGTAGTAAAGGTCACAACTGTTGCGAAACCGACAATATGCAAAGAGTTGATGTACTTGAAACTTTTGCTCAACGGAAGACTTACCAAGGCATTGGTAGACATTGGTGCCACGCATAACTTCATCTCGCGTGAAGAAGCAGAACGGTTGGGATTACAGTGGGAACGGAAAGAGAGCCACATGAAAACGGTTAATTTGGAGGCTAAGGCCATTTACGACGTCGCTCATGAAGCACCAGTACGGATCCATAACTGGCCGGGAAGGATCACGTTATCAATCGCACTTATGGATGATTTTAAAGTCATCCTCAGGATAGAATTCTTGAGAAGCAACAAGGCAGTGTCGATGCCTCACCTCAACGTTGTCAGCTTTGAGAGTGAGAATCAGCCCCGCATGGTTACTGCGATGGCAGGGAAGCTCTTTGAGAGCTTGGTGTTCGCGCTTTAGTTGAAGAGAGACATGAAAAGTGGTGACAAGACTTTTCTTGTCACAATTCACACTATGAACGAGGTAGAAGAAGCCACAGATGTCCCAGAGGCCTTAGCGCCAGTATTGAAAGAGTTTGGCGATGTTATGCCCGTCGAGATGCCAAAGAAGCTACATCTGAGGCGTGAGGTAGACCATCAGATTGAACTAGTGCCAGGTGCACGACCACTTGCAATGGCTCCTTATCGTATGGCAATTCCTGAGCTACAGAAATTACGCAAACAATTGGATGATATGCTTGAAGCAGGGATCATCCAACCATCCAAAGCTCTCTTTAGAGCACCCGTATTGTTTCAAGCAAAACATGATGGGTCGAAGCGGTTGTGCGTCGACTATAGGGCACTGAACAAAATGATGGTGAAGAGCAAGTACCCACTTCCTTTGATCGCAGACTTGTTTGATCAACTTGGAAAGGCGAAGGTCTTCTCTAAGTTGGATTTGAGATCTGGCTACTGGCAAGTCAGAGTTGCAGAAGGGGATGAGCCAAAGACTACCTGTATAACGCGAAATGGGGCATTCAAAATCCTTGTCATGATCTTTGGCTTGACGAACGCGCTCGCTACCTTTTCAACCTTAATGAATAAGATCTTCTACCCGCACCTTGATAAGTTTGTCATTATGTACCTGGACGACATAGTGGTGTACAATGACTCGATGGACCAGCATGTTCAGCACCTTCAGATTGTGTTTCAGACTCTAAAGGACACGAGTTGTATGTCAAGCGGGAAAAGTGTCTATTCAGCCAAAAGGAAGTATATTTTCTTGGGCATATTATGAAAGAAGGCACTCTCAAAATGGACCACAGGAAGATTGAGGCTATTCAAGCATGGGAGCCACCCTCTAAGGTTACAGAGTTATGCTCCTTCTTGGGGCTTGCAAATTATTACCAACGCTTCATCAAAGGATACTCGCAGATCACTGCGATGCTCACAGATCTGTTGAAGAAAGACAGACCATGGTTATAGTCTGATGCCTGCCAGAAGGCTTTTGATGGGTTGAAGCATGCCCTGACAGAGGAGCCAGTGCTGAAGTTGCCCGACTGTCGGCAACCATTTGAAGTGCAGACTGATGCGTCTAACTTCGCTATTGGGTGCGGTGTTGCTCCAAGAAGGACATCTTATCGCATTTGAAAGTAGAAAGTTGAACAACGCTGAGCGTCGATACACTGTGCATGAGCGCGAGATGTTGGCTATCGTGCACTGTCTCCACATATGGAGGCACTATCTTTTGGGGTCGCAGTTCGTTGTGTACACTGACAACGTTACGATAAGCTACTTTCAGACTCAGAAGAAGCTGAGTCCAAGGCAAGCGCGCTGGCAGAATTCGATATGGCCCTCAAATACAAGTCAAGCAGGACCAATGTTGTGACTGACGCCTTAAGTCAGAAAACGAAACTCGCAGCTTTGCTCGCTTGGGACAACAGTGTAAGCCAACCGACGAGCGATCTTCTCGAACATGTGTGAGAAGCTTCAAAAAGTGACTCGATGGCTTAACAATTGATCGCATTGGTGAAGAAAGGAAAGACACGAAGATTTTGGCTAGAGAATGATTTGCTCCGTGCAGCAGGCGACCGTCTATATATTCTGCAGCATTATACCTTGAGGAGGTGCTTGATGCACGAGTGCCACGATACTACTTGGGCGGGTCACCCAGGACAACAGAGAGCCTTAGCGTTGTTAGAATGCGCATTCTACTGACCGTAGATGCGCGATGATGTAGATGCTTATGTGTGGACTTACTTAATTTGCCAACAAGACAAGCCCATCAATCAGAGACTCGGTGGACTACTGGAGCCCCTACTTGTGCCAAGTCGTCTGTGGGAGTGCATAACCATGGATTTTATTGTGAGCTTGCCAAAAGCACAAGGTTGTAGTTCGATCTACGTGGTTGTGGATAGGTTCTCGAAGTATGTTGTCTTCGTGTCTGCCCCTGCCACCTGCTCAGTTGTAGATACTGCAAAGTTGTTTTTACGGAACATAATCAAGTATTGAGGAATTCCTGAGAGCATCGTCAGTGATCGTGATGCACGTTTCACTGGCAAGTTTTGGTGAAAAGTGTTTCGCTTAATGGGGACAAACTTGCATTTCAGCACAAGTTTTTACCCCCAAAACGATGGACAAATAGAGAGAATAAACGGTTTGCTAGAGGAATACATGTGACACTTTGTCAGTGCCAACCAAAGGGATTGGGTTGATTTACTTGATGTGGCTCAATTCTACTGCAACCTTCAAAAGAGCGAGTTCTCCTGCCGTAATCCATTTGAAGTCACAACCAGACAACATCCACAGACTCTGCACTCCCTTACTGCACGAGGACGTGGCAAAGCACCTTATGCATATCAGTTCGTCAGGAACTGGCAAGATTAGACAGAGTTGGTGAAGGCATACCTAAACAAGGCGACCAAGCGCATGAAGAAATGGGCAGATGAGAAGCGTCGTCTAGCAGAATTTCGTGTTGAAGACAAAGTGTTGGCCAAGCTCTTTCCCGACCGCACAGTTATCTTTCGGGGCCACCACCAAGGCCTTATTCGCAAGTATGATTGTCCCTTCACCATTATCAAATGTGTGAAAAATTTGGCATACCGACTGAACTTGTCAACAAACTTTCAAGTGCATCCGGTATTCCACATATGTAACCTGAAGCCATTCCACGAAGATGAAAGAGATCCTCAATGGAGCATGCATCAACGTGCTCCGATCCCGCAGCGGGCTCCCTCAATAGTCAGTATACCAAGCAGAGAGCCAGAGGTCATCCTCAATCATTCCAACAACTATCTAGGGAAAGTCAAAAAGTACTTAGTGCAGTGGAAGGGATTGTCAGGATGTGAAGCCACCTGGGAGAAGGTCAGCAACATGTTTCAGCATCGACAACTTGTAAAAGGCTACCATGAACAATTGGCGTCGAGGACGGCATCAACTTAGGCGGGAGAGCATGTTCTGGACCGCCATGTTTTTCACCTTTTTGCTCTGATGTATATACCTCTTTGCCACTCTAGAGTGCCCCACAAGGCCTTACGGCTTAAGAACCCTGTGTATTCGGACACTTTCTTCCCCTCTTGATGTACTTTGCTTTCAAGTATCTATAAAGAAGCTTTTTGCATCCTTGTCTCTTTTCTCTTTTTTTGTGTTTGTGCATGCGTGTACTCTTGCATTCGCTCGTGCGTGTGTGCTATGCATTCCTTGTGTGCTTAAAAGGCCTGCTTTCGGTGTTTGCAAATTCCCGAAACTACGTCGTGGGGCCCTTCACTTCTAAGCCTGTGACACTGGGATAGGCTACCTTTGGGCTACTGGCCCAATTAATAAACCATCAAGAAATGAAAGAAGATATTGAACTCTAGCTTATCTCGCCAGTGGGAATTGACCTTAACCTAACCCTACCCAAACATGAGGGTGCACACAAACCCTCACAGATAACATATAATCAGGTTCAGGATGGGTTAATCGTGAAAATCAAAATGCAAATCCTATCCATACAGCCAGTGTTTGAAATATATATTTTGCTTAAAAGTAAATATAAATAATCAGCTTATGCAGGATATTTAACAACAAATCACAGCTCAAACCTTATGTGTTATTCAGGCCAAGTTCGGGAAGGCATTTTATGCTCATGTTTTAGAGTCCAGTTCAGGTTGAGTTGGACACCTGACACATCCAACCCACTGACAGGCATAAGCCTTACGACCCAGGCTTAGCCCGATGCTTTGACTGCTTCCAAGTCACCTTAATTTTGAATGTCAAATGAAAAGAAAACCATCTGGTAACTAAATTACAATCTCAGATGGTTTTGAGATCCTCACTTGTACTAATTTTACTATCGTATAGCCCTATGCATCATCAACATCCAAAACCTGACAGACTAAAACCAAAGAATCATATTTTTTGGGGCCATTGAATTTTGAACCTCTTCCAAAACCTAATAATCATGTGAACTTAGATCCTACTAAACAAACCATGTAGATCACATCATTGTAACGTCTGATCTACAAAAAAAAAGGAACAATTTTGAAAAAAACAAAAAAGAGTAACTTCTAATTAGTAGTTATGGACAATCATTAGTACCAGATATTTAGCCTTCAGATGCATGACACAACTGATTCCACAAATCAAGTCAGGAGGAGCATAGGACTTTGGCAATAAAAGACCTAATTAATGGGGTATTACCCTGAGTGGAAAACAATATGGTGTAGACTGGCTTGGTGCTCTTTTTGTTTCTTAGTTCCTGTCCTCTGTCATCTTTGTCAGGTAGATTCATCAAAAGTGTTTATTAGGTTCAAACGGATAAGCGAACTAAAAGAGTCGAACCCAAAGTTGATGTGGCAACATATATCGCCACCTATCATTCTGGATGAAACAGTTACGCCGGCAGATTTTTTCTTTCCCTTTTTATGGAGATTCAATGCCATTGCCTATTTCTTGAGTTCTTTACCCTCTGCACGTCCCCTCCCACCTTCAAGGGCCTGTTTGTGCAGAGACTACACAGGAAAGTTTCACGCTGGACCAAGTGAGTCCCAGCGTTTCTCTCTTTCTCATATCCATAGGAATGAAACAACCGGGTCATTCAGTATGGGGATCCATCCATGCTGCCTGTTTTCGTTCTGCAACATTTAAGCAGCCATAGATACATTGTCTTTCCCACACCCATGCAGGCACGCGCGCTCGCGCACACACACACACACACACACACACAGAGAGAGAGAGAGACCATTCTGAGACATTTTTTTGCCCATCTCAAACTGGGAAAAAAATACAACTCTAATATACAACAAGCCTCAGAAGGGCAAGGGCGGGAGGGGGGTCAGACGCCTGCCGGCAAGTGTGTTGGTTTCTGGGGAAGAAGCCTCCCTAAACACGTCCAACACATTCCTCCTCACCTCAACTGTTTTCTAGGGTAAAAGCCCTGAAAGAAGCAATCTGAACTTATCAGGCACCCTTTTTCTCAAGACCTTTAACCCGCTATAAGTGAGGAAAGGGCTTTTGGCTTTCATGGCAAATCTACAACGGCCAAAAAATTTTAAATAAGATATCAGGTATCATCATAAACTGCCCCAACATAAGTGAGATCTGTCCTCCTCACTCTCACTGCCCCTCTGAGCCAACTACAGGCCTTTAAATTAGAGTTATCCCCACCCGCACCCACATTACCGTTACTGGTTGCTGGCCCGGACCCAGTCCCATCCTCGAGCAATGTCCAGGTGTCTATCTCCATTTCAGAGTCTTGTGGAGGAGGTGGTAACTTTGGTTTCCCAGCAATACTGGAGCTCACTGGCCGGGAGGCAGATGCCTGGTTCCTTTGATGGACTGTGTTTGCAGGCAGAATGCCTGAAATTGGGGTGCTAGATTGTAATGGAAGGCATGCAGCAGGTGACACAATTGGTGGCTGAGATGAAATACAAATAGGGAGAGACGATGGAAGCGTCAGCATTGCAGCTTGGAGACGCAAGCGGACAGCTGGTGGCAATTGCATATTATCCAAATCAGCCTGTCCACATTCAGACAAAACCATCTTGTCATTATATGGAAAGCGAATGGGACAAACCCATAGTCAAGGCAGTTGAACAAGAATCAGTATATGAAAACCAAAATCGTTACCAGTGAGGATCTGCGTTGCATATATATTTGATAACTAAAATGTCAATATATGTGAACTACGAAACCGTATAAATTCATGCGCATTTGTAAAACTAAAATTAAAAGTGTTAAACCATGAAGACATGATTCAAATCCATCAAGAAATATAAAGCCATGTAAAACGTACCACATGCAGCAGAAACAAACAAGATTATTGAAGACCATGACGAGCAGAAACAACAAAATTGGACAGAGCACCGTCCTTAACCAACACATTTTGACTGCAACAATGAAGCACAACCATTATGAGCTATTTTGGGATTGGTACAGAAACCAAGATGGGAGGCTAAGTGAGATCAAAGTGGCACGTGTGAGAGTAACCGAAATCTACCCAGGACTATCCTGGGTTTTCATGCAAAACCACTCCATTTGCAGTACTTCAATCTTCTTATTGTGGATAAGAGGCACTAGTACAACAATATGAGTACCGTTATACTCTTGGACATGGTATTTAAACAAGGGCACCGATACAGAGAATACAATACCAATCTATACATGGCACAATGCTGACCTTACATACATTGGCAAAAAGAAATGGTATGGAGGCTTTACCAAATACCAGAAGGATTGCTTTAATAACAACATTGACATACAACAAAAATTTTCTTGACATTGTAGCAATTAAAATTTAAGAGTTGCACATAAAGGGAAAGCGTGAACTAAAATACAGCATGGGGACTGGTTAACCTCCCGTTTAAGTCACTATCAAGTAGTAGCAAATATGCTGCAATTTCAACAAAAAGAGAAAAAAGGAATAAATTGGTAATGACATTCAAGACAAACCTGCATGCTTTCAGCCACTTCCCGATCAAATGCCGAAACATCACGTGGAGAGTTAGCAGTTGACTTGGAGGCAAGCTTAGGCTTCAGCCAGCTTGGTTTGTAACTACTTAGCAATCCATGAAGCACACACAAAAAGCAGTCAAAAAGACTTCCCCCCGTGAGTGTCGCAGACGTAGCCATTGATGGTTCTGGTGATGATTCTGACTCTCTCTTAAGCAAAAAATTCCTCGGCATGTTTGTGAAATAAAAATCTGCATCCTCATGAACTACTCTGGCTCCTAACAGACGGAGTAGAACTGATGCAAGCATGTGCCTCATGTTACGATTTGACGGTTCCCTACAAGTCCATGCTCAATTCAGTAACAGAAATATGAACAAAATAATGATACAGAAACATGTCAAAAGTGGAGAAACATGGACAAGAGAAAATATGAGATTAGCATAAGACAAGAGTCCTGCTCTAAGAACCTTCATTCTACTCTATTGTGAAGTGCAACTCCATAAAATTTAGTACAATACAATTAAACGAAAGGAGTAAGAAGCAACCACTGAGTGCCATAACAATTAATACAGGCAGTGCATTTTCAAGTTCATTAAACACATGAACAATATTTTGTGCGTGTGCGTGTGCGTGTGCGTGTGCGTGTGCGTGTGCGTGTGTGGCCCTCAAAGTTCAAATGAAAAAGGTCATTATGCTTTTTAATAGAAATATTAAGACAATGTATATTAGTGATGCATTAGAGAGAGAGAGACGCAAAAATATCCTTTTTGCTCACTAACCCCATATTAAATTTGGGAGTGGCTGTTTGAGATATACCTGCAAAATCCAAGAGATTACTTGTACCGTGTCTTTGTAAATACATCAAATGCCAGGCACCTTTTAGTAAATTACTCGTGAAGTTTTTTTTTTCTGTTTCTCTCTCATTCCCAAGGACCATGTAACTCCCATAATCCAAATGAATAAACTACATGGCATTATAACCGCTTTCACGTTATTTTTGAAATGCCTACAAAGCAAATTAAATGTGCAGCCCATACTGCCTACACTTCTACTTTAATAAGTGTCACCACACATGATTATCTATCCCATGCTCTAATTTCTCCATCATCCACATTCATTTATTGGGGGAAGCTTCCAAACCATATTTGTAAAATTGGTTATCCATAAAACCTGTCGCATGGGTGCGGGTGCGGGTGCGGGTGCGGGGATTCGGCACTTCCAAAAAACTCGGGTGCTGGGGTGCGGCAGGGGCAAAAATGTATATATATACACCGTAGGTTCCCCCGGCGCGGGTCGGGGGTCCAGTTTGTTTTTGCTGGTGTTTGTTTGAAGACTTGTTACCCACGTTATGCTTGTTGTGTACTTTGGCGCAATGGGACAAAATTGATGAATCGAAAGGATTGTCAATCTGATCGACCCAGCCTGCTGCGTTCTGCTGACTGTCATGATTCAATCATGTCTGAAACTCCCTGGTCTTCACGAAAAAAAATATTAGCAAAGGTTTGATGTGGTTTGTTGGAGAGTCTTCACGAGGCCTACGGCTCCACTGCCACGCCACTGCCTAGGGTTCTTCAAATTTCATTTTATATACAGTTGCACACAAATGACAGCTAAAAGAAATTTATTGGATTTGACATGTGGAAAAGAGAGGTCTACACAAGGCTACGGCTAGAGCAACAATCTCGTCAGGAGAAAAGTGAATACTAATAGCTAGCCACCAAGGCTACCAACACCATTATCATTTATTATGGAGAGAGAAAATCCTTGACAAAGAAGGATCTGGATCGTTGAAGCCTTGAAGAATAAAGACTTCAAAAGGCTCTTGAATTTTGGTTTTAATTTTTGAGGAAGATGGATCATCATTTCCAAGTTAACAGTATGTTTTCCAACGCTGCGAATTAATTGTTTGGAGGCAGGAATAGCATGGGATGCCAACAAAGCTCGTCAGATGTTGTGGACACAAGTGGCCCTTTATAAAACAAGAGCAGTAGCAGCTGTCAGCAGATTTTTTTTTAAATTCTGCAGCCCATTTCGTAGGACAAATTTAAAAAAAAATCCAAAAAATGGACCGAAATGACCCTGGGTGCGGTCAATGCACCCAGGATCGGGTTGACCGCACCCGATGCCGCACCCGCGTCGACTCGATGCGGTTGCGGCACCCTGCTAGCCGAATCCTTGTGACATAGCATAAAACATATAGCAAAAGTTGGTCCCCAAAAAAGAGAAACATATCTTAGGTCTCCCCAAAGCACTCATCATATCATTATGAATATCCCGGTTGAGACAAGAAATGATTGCACCTTAATGACTCTTTCCCTAGAACCCATTGTTAGTTCCACTATATGTATTTCGTTACAAACCGGTAATAGAACACCTTTCAAGTTGTAGGAATTGGAAGACAAAGAACCCTAAAAACTCTTCAGAAGCTTCAGTGCTTCCTCTACATCGAGTGCTTTGATGACAAAAGACCTCTCCAGCCATTTCCATTAGACATTCCTACCAGTATTAGACACATGGCCTTTGTGTACGCATATGTGTGCATATGGAGAGAGAGAGAGAGAGAGACCTACCTTAAAAAAAATAATCGCAAGAGTTTTCCTAAAGAGAATTAGAAAAAGGACTTTTCTAGAAAAACACCCAAAAGCCTAAGAAAGAGGAAAACAAAACTATATTAGAAAACAAAAAAAACTAAAAAAAGAAACAAGTTACTGCTTTTATTCTATAATTTTTAAAATCCTAAAAGGTTGAGTATTATAGAAAAATTTAAACATATAGTTAAGATACCTTTCTTAATGTATTACTGTCATGATACAATCATTTAGAGTTTTTCCAAATCATCACATTATTTCAGAGATTTTTATTGTTTTTGAAAGGAATCGTTTAAAATTCAATCAATTTAATGAAATATGTAGAGAGAGAGAGAGAGATTAACATGAATTGGACTTGATGCAGCTATTCTAATCTGCGTAATCGCTAGATCTAGTCTTTTACGTGTACTAGCCTTAGAAAAGTATTATAGAAAAATTTAAAAATATAGTTAAGATACCTTTCTTAATGTATTATTGTCATGATACAATCATTTAGAGTTTTTCCAAATCATCACATTATTTCAGAGATTTTATTGTTTTTGAAATGAATCGTTTAAAATTCAATAAATTGAATGAAATCTGTAGAGAGAGAGAGCTTAACATGAATTGGACTTGATGCAGATATCCTAATCTACATAATCGCTAGATCTAGTTTTTTTATGTATACTAGCCTTAGAACATCCAAGTGGGAAATAGATCATGCTACACATATCCTAATCACTAGATCCAGTCTTTGGCAATCTAATCTACCCAAATGCAAGGCATATAAATGATAAAAATATCCTGCTTAAACACGCACAGACACATCAATGTTGTAAATGTGAAATCATATCATACACTACAATACATCACAATTTCGTGTATATAAGATTATTACACACTTCACACATTTGGAAAATGGGGTGTATTGCACTGTATTGGTGTGTATTAGTCGACACAAGCACTATACTATATCACAAGACATAACCTGCATGGCGAGACAAAACTAACCAGCACAGAAATGTTCTAGTTTTTCTTTTTTGCCATTTTTTGCTATACCCAAAACGAGAGAGATCTCCTATTTCAGGGTTTTCAACATCACAAAATTAGAGCCTTGTGATTTTTCCCTAATGCATACCTTAGAGACCCTATTGATGCATGAAGCAGCTAGATCCATATATGTATTGAAGAGGTGAAAACCTTGAGGTTAGTTGGTTAAAAGAAGGTTTCTATAAAACTAACGATTTGTTATCAAAATTGAGTTATAGAAACCCATCTTGGGATCAATGCGTTCTCGTATATATGAACAATCAGTTAATTTTCCAATGTAAATATTGATAGAATGAGTCACATGGAAAATAACCAAACTAAAACACCATTTAGCTAGTATACGGAAGAATGTGGCCATGTGCTCTTAAGATTCATCACAATGTCTTGATATTATTGTGACCCATAAAGAAAAAAAATACAGGATGTTATAGTGCTGAAGCTGGAGATGATATAAAAAACGCTAGAGCTAGTGTTAATAACGCCATCATGTTCTCCTTAAATTCGTTCAAGATGAAAGATTAGAAAAAGATGCTTGAGAACAATGGAGGATCTAATCCAAGATCTAAAAGTGCAAAATAGTATTCATTAAATGAAGCAAAGCCAGCATTAACAGTAGCAGTCACCTAGTACTAAACATAAACACAAGATGATACAAGATGAAGAAAAAACCAGAGAAGATAACAAGCAATTATACATAAAAGAATCTAGCCTATAACCTTCATGCGTAGGTAAGGCAGGAAAAAGCAACCATGTGGTTTGGTTACTTTGGATCAAATAACCAAGGTTAGAGACCCAGCATAGATTTGAATAAACCATCCCAAGATAAGAAATTCTATGCAGTGCAGCCCCTAAAATAGATGTGTACAATTCAGAAACATGTCTTAACATGCCCCCAGCAAACTAAAGAAATGAAATTCATGAACTGATTTGGGATGAACGTGAATTGAAAGAGATAATAGTTGCATGTAATAGACATCTCTATGTGACCATAAACAGATTTATCATTAACACAATAATGTTGTAACTTCACTACCATTGGTATGTCGGATCAACCAAAAACAAAAAGGTAAAAGAAGCTGCATTCAACAGAACAAACAAAAAATACAAGCAGTGTTGTGAAAAGCGTTGAGGCGTAGCGAGGCGCTCAACCAAAAACCGAGGCGAGGCGTAAGCCTTGAGGCGTAAAGCGTAAGCCTCAAAAAAAAAATTTGAAAACTTTTAAAAAATTATAAAAAAATATCTAAAAATACAAATAAATAAAGAAATGCGTTATTGATGAAATTGACAACCAATAAGAAATAGAAAATGTCAAATAAGTACTAAAAAATATAAGATTAACATATAAAAGTAACTAAAACCTGATTACATAACTAAAAAATATATGAGATTAGCCTACAAAAGTTAAAATATATGGGATTAA
Source organism: Nuphar pumila (assembly GCF_984573655.1). Lineage (NCBI taxonomy): Eukaryota > Viridiplantae > Streptophyta > Magnoliopsida > Nymphaeales > Nymphaeaceae > Nuphar > Nuphar pumila. The sequence goes on along the minus strand of NC_143250.1, from coordinate 29,653,046 downwards.
CCTATAAAAGTTAAAATATATGAGATTATTCTAAAAAATATGAGATTAACATATAAAAGTAACTAAAAAATTGATTACATAACTGGAAAATATATGAGATTAACTAAAAGAAATTAAAATATATGAGATTATTCTAAAAAATATGAGATTAACGTATAAAACCAAACATCAAACCATGACAGTATATCATACACCTAACATCAAACCATGGCAGTAGAAGTAAATTTAGCCACAAACAACTTAGTTATTGTATTGTGGAATAATTAAAGATTGATAAAATTGATTAAATACTTAGTATCAAGAGCATTTACATTATTATGCCATAAAATAAGTTTGTTTGCATGTGCACACAGTGTTCTGGCCAATGAATAGAAACTCTAAATAAAGTAAAGTAAAAGGGTAAAGAAGACATGAGAGGGATCCCCAACATGAAAAGAGATCTGATATTTTTTTATGACATAAGAAGCGAACCAATACAATTAGCCAGAATCCTATATATTCCCAAACCTATACCATGTGCTTGAAGTTAGACTATTGGATTTGATTCCTGAATTAGTTATACTTGTCAAATTATGTGTTGAAAACTACGTTTCTATAAGCTAAGTAACCAGTGAAACTATGGTTCTCTTTACTGATCCAACTGTGATTTGCATCTTTTTATGAGACAGCGTGCAAAATACAACACTCCCAGTGTGGATGCTATTGAGAAAGCAAGAACAGTTCAACTGTTATAGTTGTATAAACTGCAGTGAAACAACCGTGACACTTTCATTAACGTGACACCCTTTTCTAAGATCTAGTTATTTAACTAATCCTAGGGATGATGTTTCTATATATATACCTATATATCCATTATTTTTGTAGAATAAGATTTAAGTCTGAGCAACAAATTGGCCTATTGTTGGCCCATCTTTAAATTCTTGTATAATAGTCTACTGCACTTCTAATCTTACTAAAAGTGAATCTAACTTATTGCTTATGACTTGAATAGTAAATTCCAGGACAAACTAATTAAAGTTGAACGATTAAACCTATACAAAGATTCTCACAAAGCACATATGAACAGACACACCACAGGGAGCACTTTGGAGTGGAGATAATAATAGATCGATAAGAGAATCCTGGTATTAATTCTGTGTAAAAAGGTGAATGTGGATATGATGAACATATAAGTGATCACTTTATTGAAGGGGAAAAGTGGGCATGAAAATCAATTATATAATTTCCTTCTTCGATAGGCATGTATCTATGGATTATATATAGAGAGATTCAGATGGCATATGCTAGCTGTTGGAGAGTATAATTTGCTAATGACATAGGATAAAGTTAATTACCCACTTAGTTCTTAATTTCATAAGGGGGTTTACTGTTTTCATACAACTTGCAAAAGATTGGTGTTTGAGTTGGACTCCCACTGCATAAAAGTTAGAAAAAGTTGGAGAGAAAATTCAATAGGACAAAACCAGTGTTATTAAAAGCCTCACCTTGAGGCGCGTACGCCTCACCTTGAGGCGCGCCTCGCTCTGAGGCGTACGCCTCAAGGCGTATGAGGCGTGCGCCTCAGGGCTTTTGCGCCTTATGCCTGCGCCTCAAGGCACAAAGCCCCTCGCCTTGAGGCGAGGCGCGCTTTTTGCGCCTTGAGGCGCGTTTTTAATAACACTGAATACAAGTGTCCAGCATTCAACCATATCCCATGATTTCATATTAACAAGAAAAGATCCAAAAGGTGTAAAGATCAAGTACCTGTCTGCATAAATGATTGGAAGTAGTCTCAAGAGGAACTGCATCCTCAAACACATTGATGCCCGTAGTGAAGCTGCAGAGGATGGTGAAGCATCTACAGCCCCTGTTGAGCGCCTCCCCAGTCCAGGGCTACCTCCTCTCATACCTTTACGTGCATTCCCTTTGTTGCTACCACCTTCAGCACCAATAGTAGAGCCTGAAACCTGCTTTCCAGCACCACGTAAGAGCAGAACAATTTGCTGCTCAATAGTATTCATCTGCTTGATGAGATCAATTGCAAATGAGTTGCGAAATTCAACAGAACTATGATCAAGACAAGGAAGCATCAGTTCTGCAAGAGCCTTCTCAGTTGCAAACTGTTGAGATGGATGGGAGCTTTCAAAATGAACTCCTTGGGATGTCTGTTTTACATGCTTTTTCATGTCCATAGCTTCATCAACAACCTCCCCTTCTTCAAGAGAAGTAGCTTCCAGCTTTCTCTTATCAGTGCCTGCTGCCTCACTACTGGAACTCAACCAACCCCATGGTTTCCAAAACTGCACTTTAGTTGATAACCCCTTACTCTCAGCAATAGATTTAAGGCGCTGCCTGATGGACTTGCGACCCAAAAGAACGTCATTGCCTCCTAAAAACCATTTTGCATTTATAAGCAGTGATTCCTCCAACGATTTGCCAAGTAAGTGAACTACTTCTGAATAAAGAGGTGCAGCGTCAGGCCTAACAAGCAATCTAGTCAACACTATTTCTGTAAAATTCTTTTCGTTCTCAGAACGATAGCAATTATCTGCATTTGGGGAAAGATACCGGATCGCTTCAGCTAGTGACAAATTATGGGACTCAATCTTCTCGATGAGGACTTGTTCATTCAAAAGAAGTCTCAACTCAACCCACTGCCAGTGGAATTTTGCAGGTTGTAAAGTATCCAACACATGAACGCTTAGCTGGTTCAGGAGCTTCACCTCATTTTCAGCATGTAACTTTGGTTCTCCATACCCACGAGACCAAGAACCACCATCCTGCAAATTTGCAATTTGTGGCATTTTGCAATCAAGAATTGCATTCAGGAACAGCCTTGCCCTAAGAGGAACAAATGCCATTCTTCTCAACTGTTTGTCCAAGTTCTGCAGTTCCAGCATCGCTGCAAACTCAGAATCACTTGTATCAGAAGCTAAAAGTGCATAGAGAGCATGGGTATCTTGTAAACATGCATCACGAAAGGGCTGATGTCGTATAGCATCACCTATGGCCAATGATAATGATTGATACAGTTGAATGTCTTCACGAGTTGCTATACTAGTATTAAGAATATAAGGCCTCCAAATTACCATTGCAAAAATCGAATAGGCAGGAGGAAAGACCAGGTTGAGTGGAAGCATACGTTGCATCCTTGAGAGAGCTAAAACAGATGATTCACTAAGAAATTCTGCAACCAGTCCATCCAAAACTGTTCGACAGTTACCAATCAGAAGCCTGAACCAGTGCAAACAAATTTCAATATTGTCCACCTTAAAAACACCCATTGAACGAGAAATCCCATTGGAGCCAGTTCTCACATTTTTAATGAACTGTATAACATCTAAACGCTCCTTTATTTTTATAACTGACACCGTCCTTTCCAAACTGGTAATACCATGAACTACAAGACCAATAAGCAGTGCAGATACAGCTGCAGCAGCTTTGGTAGGCCTTCCAAAAAATGATTTGGTTGAATTGTTTATTTCATTTGGAAAATTTGAATTGCTATCAGCAGTTTCAGAAGAGAGTTGAAATTGGCTGCGGGAAGCCTTTCCTGCCAAAAATTCTGCAACAGTAGCAGATGCTTCTGTTGCAAGGGTTGTCTCAAATACACGGTTGTGCCGCTCACCCAAAGCATCCTTCAAGAGGCAGAGGCAGTTTACATGAACTTGTATGACACGCCGAACACAGTTAAGTGAGAAGGAGCTTATTGCTGAACCAGAACTAGGGTTGTTATTGTTAGTTGCTTCCAGTATATTAACTGCAGCAAGCCCCACACTACCAACCAAGGCAGAAACAGCAGCAGCCACCAGAGCAGGGTCCCCTTCCTGAGTTGCACCACCATTCTGACGAATGCAGTCCATCAAACTTGAGACAATATGCTGAGCTGTTTGATACACATCATCCCATCTTTCTAATGTAGAACCCCTTGCAGATCCAGGAGCAAGAAGCCTCCTTTCTTTTCCATAAATATAGTTCACAACTTCTCCAATATGCCTTTGAACTATTTCTTTCATACCTGGGCTCACCCTTGATAGCCTTCCGCTAACCTTTTGACGAAAATAATCATCAAAATCCTCCACACCTGCTGGCATCCCAACAACTGCAAACCCAAGGTCAGCACCATCAACTGATCGGCCAGATTCAAGTTCACTGAAGAATCGCTGGTCACATGTTACTTTGAAGTTCTTTTCCCACTTCGAGACAATGGCGAGAGAACCATATTTCTTCAAGAGATTTCGTGCATAAACAAAAGAAGCTGAGCTGGAAATCCTCCCATTAGAAGGCATAGATGTCATAGCCCGTCTCATTGCAACGCTAAGTGCCTCTGGAAGTAGATCAGCAGCTAGGAGTACATTCTCATACCTGAAACAAACTCTGTTAGGAGAACAAGAGAAATCATAGTGGCAGACTGACTGTAAAGAGCCAAAAGGCCTAGTCAAGAGCATGTGGGTACAAGCAACAAAAAGTTTGCAAGTCATAGCATCATAAACCAGATTCCTAACTGCACATCTGTCACATACGTGCATGTGCGGATGCAGGTATGGGTTCAGGGTGCAAAGGGCGGGACACGGCAATTTCAAAAAACTTGAATGCAGGGGTGTGGATATATATATATATATATATATATATATATATATATATATATATATATATATATATATATATATATATATATATATATATATATATATGTATTTATGTGTGTGATATAGATATAGATAAAACTGGACTTGGTTAAGGTTAATGCAGTCCAACTTCAAAAAGAAATGGACTCCAATATAGTTGACTACACCTGGAATTGTGTCCAAGTGTCGCACCCGCACCAACACGAGTGCATTGCCCTTTTAGAAGTATCCATGTTGCATAGCTGCACATTGTTTTCATTTTTTTAACATATGCATGAGGTGGGGTTTTTTAGAAAGTTGACATGTAGACAACAGAAACAAGCATGGATATTTTCACAGGAATAGAAAAAATGAAAGAAAACTAAGATAAAGACTTTAAAGTAGACAAGATAAAATGATAAATGAGCAACTAAGTTAGCAGCTAACAACTAACAAACAATAAATTAGTAACTACATAACTAAGAAGTAACAACAACAATAACAAATAATTATAGCATCCATCTAACAATAGAAAAAAGAGAACGATTTAGAACTTAGAAGTAAACATGAAATGACAAACAAGTAACACATAAACAACTGCAAAAAAAAAGTCATAACTCATATTTTTTGAAAAAAAAAATCACAAAATGTGCAAAACTCATCGATTTGATTTGGTTTTTGAACCAAATCAAACCAAATTTTGAGGCTATGGTCGCTTTTAAAAAAATTTATAGTGATTTTTCTAAATTTTTATCTTTAATAAAATTGGGGATTTTAAAAAAAAATCTGAAAACAGATGCAGTCTTATGTAGCGATATTTATCACGATATTATCGCAATATTATCATGAGATATATAATTTGACGATATTGAAAATATTGTGATATATTCCCGATATTATCGGCTACCTTGAAATAGCCAATAATATTGGGATATTTACAATATATCGGTGACTCTGGTATGCACACATAAAGCCACCAATTACCTTTGAAGACACAACAGTAGAAATCCTTCTCCCACTTCACAAGAAGCACCCTTACTCTTAGGTAAAGTAGATACGTTTCTCCCACCATAAACTGCTGAATTTGGACCAAATGAAGCTTTTGGAAGCAACCATAACAGCAACCTTACAATTGAAATCAAATCAGAAGAAACATCTAACAAGTACACTATGTTAGATAACTCATCTTCACTGAGCTTCCACCGAAAAGCATTCTTGTCATTGCTTGAAGAAGAAAATGACCCTGCACCAGAGTCAACTGTCGCAGCAATCTTATCACCTCCATCAGTTAGCTCTCTGATTACAGCAGTTAACCAGCTTGTGATAGCCCATCTCTCTAGCAGGCGTAGCTGTTTCAAAGTTTTGCCTACTGTAACTGTATCATAAACATGATTTTTCAATGTCCCTTCCCTTGAGAGCTCACTTTCCATGCCATTCCTGTGGTGTAGGCAGCTTATTTTAGGATCACATACATGGCTGGAAGATGCACCCTGACTTCCCTCAATCCTGGCAGCTGCTAACTGGGCTAAACTTTGGGTTTTATGTACAACCTTTTGTCTTCCTCTAGAGGACTGTTTTGTAGACTTGAGAGGCTGATCGATTTTGCTCAACTCTGATAATTTAGTTCCTTTCCGTACCCACCATGTTTCTTCATCATCTGATACATAGGATGAAAATCCATGAACATGCAGATTCCTCTCCTCATTCAGTTTCTGCCTCTTCAACCTTCTACATTCATCACAGCCAGGTGTTCCTTCCCCCACATCATTTTTTGTGTGAAGTGAACCAAAAGCCCACTCATTGTAACCCTCAGAATTAACAGTATGTGTACTTTGCATCTTGTCCATGAATGTGATGCAGGAATCTGGGAGACGCAGTAAGACAGAAATAGCTTCTTTCAGCTCTGGAACTTTGGCCCTGATTTCAGTATGCCTGCTGAAGGAAGAGTTGAGCTTTGCTTGAGAATTTCTCCACTGATCAAAAGACGTGGAGATCACACCATCCCTTCCGGTAGTTGAATTGATTTTTTGCTGATGCTGAAACAGATTTATTTCAACATCACCTGAAGTTCTGCAGTTCCTGGGTACTCCACTCATAAGCCCATGAAGCACAAGGTGACGCTCATTTGAGTAGATATTTACTGCTTCAGCAAGTATAGGCATTTCAGCAATCTTAGCTTCTTTCAAGGCATAAACCAAGTAAGGTGCAGGCAGCTGCTTCAGGATTCTGGTGTGTCTTTTTTGATTAGCAGCATACACTGAAGTCAAATTTCTGTCCATAATTCCACTCACTATAAGCTGCCTTACATAAGCTTGGGGATAAAAGATCCCACAACGGATGAGTTCCATGATGAGAACTTGGATACGCTTAGTACCTTCACCCTTGCATACTTCATGCTGATCTAGCCATGCAACCACTATATCATGCAATGGACCAGGACTTACGAAAATATCTGAGTCAGTCTTTTGTGGAGTAAAATGGGTTAGTGTTCTTCTGCTTGAATGGTTCTCAAGAAGCCTAGAATTCTTTTCTGAAATGTCATCGTCAACCATACATTCACTCTTAATTTTTGATGAACCTTTCATATCTTCCATCTTTAGTCTCAAAACTGAAACAGCAAAATAGATCCGAGACAAATCCTTTGTACCAGAAAATTTCACATCCAATGGGAAGGGACTGCGAGAATCTCTAAAATCACAGGTTGCCCACTCAAAAAGGAAAAAGACAGCACAAATCTCCGGCATACTTGCAGTCCCAATCAACTTCAAGCATGACCTAAGACATGGGCTGACTTCGGAGATCCATCCTTCTGCAACACCTTCATTACACAAATTTTCAAAAAGGAAGTTATAAGAACCTCTCACATCCCCTGTCATCACAGCTTTGTCTAATGCTTGTGCAACTCTAGCTTCACCATGACCCAAAAAACCAGGACCAGCAGCCTTTGCAAGATCAGCAGCACGCTTTTGGATAGAAGAAACAGCACGATGAAAGGACAAGTACTGGTGATAAGCATCTTCCATTTCCAAGTAATTTTTAGCACCAGATTGGAGACTTTCTACATTCTCAGATGATAGAAGCATGGAAGAGCTATCACTTTTTAAATCCATAAATACACAAGATGGAAGAGGAAAGTAATCCAAAGAAACAAAGGTATCAGGTACAGTGAGTATCGAAAATCGAAGCAACTCAATCAACATAGATGCAATACAAGCTTTTTGAGAACCTCCTGCAAGAGTTGAACCACTTGCTGGATATTCCTGTAAAAAACGTATAGCAATGTCCCCAAACATCCTCACATAGGATTGTGATAATGCAATGCTCTCTATCAAGTCAAATACAATAGGCAAAAGCAGTTGCAATGCCTCAAGTGACTCCTTTTCCTGCAAGCATATAAATATAAATCAGCATATACACATCTCACCCACACAATAGTTTCTAACATCACATCAAATCATATATCAAAAACATTTAGTCAACTTGCGATCATTTCTTTATAAGAAAATTTTCAATTAAAGACTAGAAGGCAGGGGTGAACAACCTGAAGTTGATTGAGAACCCACTCAATAAGGTGAGATGGAAGCAGCAGACCTTCTGAATAGTGCCAACGAATGATACGCACCACATACCACCATTTAAACTGCAGAGAAGGTTCCTCCCCATCAGGAGTAACTTGCATTGACTCAATACCTTTTTGCTGTACAAAGCCACCCAGCAGTATCTGTGGTGACCGATCCCTCCCATGAGGCATCGAGTTGTGAACCTCATTGTGCAATAACTCATCCAAAAGATACTGCAAATATTCAATCACATCCTTGGTCCATAATTCGGTGCGCGTTAATTGAGGCCTGTCTGTCCCTCCAGGCAAAACTCCATTAGGAACAGGCCGGACCTGAGACAAACAAATTCCCAAATTTTACTTTAGATGACAACAGGTCTATTGAGGTAACCAGTAATGTAGACTAGAGAAGCCAAATATGATTCTATGGCAAAAGTCACAGTGTCACACCTGGTTTAGGTAAGTAACTTTGATAAACCAAGTTGCCCTCAAAAGAGGAACATTATGCTTGACCAAAACTTCAAACAGAGGTTTCCTCCTATAACCATGTGGGACATGGTCAGCCAATAAGCGAAGTCGCTTATGCTGCTGTGACAAACCCTGCACAACAGAAGACAAATAACCAGTGGGTGGCGAAAGGTAAATGCTATATAAAACCATTCTCCACAATAATTTTCATAAGTAAACTGCAATTTCATCACCCGAAGATGGAAAGAATCAACACCTATGCAGATGCACTGGATATGAGATTGCCAAAACACAGAACAAAAAGGAACTTCTTGATTAAAGTACACGCTTAAACAAGGAATACCATAATCAAGATATTGCAACATGTCGGTGAAACACTGACACTAACAGGATCTTGTCCGAAAAAATTAGAATTTAAAAACATGAAATAAATAGAAATTCCTCTTATTATTCAACTTAAAGTTAAGAAAAAACAAAATGAAAGCAATACATGAAATGCACTTCTGCAAGACCTTTAGCTTTTCAATAGTAATTATATGGTACTGCAAAGCTAATGATAGCACAACACAGACCTCGATCCATTTCTTTCGGAAGTCTTCCCCACATGCCCGTTGTTCTGGAAAAACACCAGACTTGACTAACAGCGACCCAGAAAGGGGCACTCCATACACTTGACCAGCCTGTTGCATAACAAAAATAATGGTTCAACTTCAGGGAAGCATGAAATTTTAATGGAAAGGGAGAAAATATCAAAGGACAAAACCTTAAATAATTAAGTACATCATAATACTGCATTACCTTCCGCTTTAGCGCTCGAGATTCATTGATAGCCCTCAGACGCCTCCGGATTGACTGGCAGAAAACAAGAAAGATGAAAAACCAATGTTAAGACAACAAATTCCAGAAGCCCAAGCCAAACACTTCCACATAATGCAAAAAAGAGCAGATTGATTTTATGTAACCTATGTCACATGGGTGCGGGTGCGGGTGTGGGTGCGGGTGCGGGGATTCGGCACTTCCAAAAAACCCGGGTGCGGGGGTGCGGCAGGGGCAAAAATTTAAAAAATAAATAATATATATGTCATGTATAGTGTATATGTATGAATGTATGGTAGCTGTTAAGGTCCATGACATTTATGCATGTTAGCACGTTCACCACAATTTTATGCCCCTAACAAATTTAAATATTGATATGGTGATTAGGTGTATTAATTGTCACAATTATGGACATTTTAGTCATTTTTATTAGGAAAACATATTAATAATTGTGCATTTTGAATGCACAGCTAATAAGTGTGCAACTTATTTTTACACAAAATTGCAAAAATAGCTACTGGTGTCCATTAATGCATGGAACCGCCAAGTCATTTTTAAACTTCAAGGGTGTATTTTATGGTCGTGTTAACACCTGCAGATGGCTATGGAAGTCAACACACTTATTAACTTCCTAGACTGATCCCTCTTCATGAGAAGCCTTTTGTTTTAGGTTTGCAGAGGCATTGATTTTTTTTAGATGTATATCTGAATGTGTGCCCAACTTGCTTTACCATTTTTTTATCTTATATGGTTGTCCCCAAAGATGAAAGTGATGAGTTGTGGAGCCTGATTCATTGTTTTTGCCCTTGCAGGAAGGGGGGTCGGGGGTCCCCCCGGTGCGGGTCCCGCTGTGCGGTCAGCGGGCGGGGGTCCAGGGGGGCGCCCCTGGCGGGGGGTTATAGGGGGGCAGCGCCCCCCCCCCCCCCAAAGAATTTTTTTTTAAATTCCGCAGCACATTTCATAGGGCAAAAAATTTAAAAAAAAAACCAAAAAAAGGACAAAAATGGCCCTGGGTGCGGTCAATGCACCCAGGGTCGGGTTGACCGCACCCGGTGCCGCACCCGCGTCGAGTCGCATCGACGCGGGTGCGGCACCCTGCTAGCCGAATCCCTGTGACATAGTATGTAACACAAATATGCATTTATTAAGACAAGCCAAATGAAGTGAAAAACATCAATCTCATAACATGATTAGGCTTCTATTTAGAGCCACATTCTACCAGAAATGACAGAAATAACATGATTCAGTTTTGATTAAAAGCAACATTCTACCAAGAAATAAACGAAAAGCTTGCTAACAGACAAGGAATATTTCACATAAAATTCACCACAAGGCAGAAAAGTGAGATCACATATAGCTCAATAAAATTAAAATGAACAGTAGAACACTGATTCAGAAAGCAGCAAGAAGATCTGGCATGAAATCATGAAAATAAAAAACATTACAAAATGATGATGTTTCCGCCAGGAGTAGAGAAGAAGAAACCCTGGAAGAAAATATAAGATTTCATATTTGCAACCAAAGAAAAAGGAAAGGTCCATGTAGGACATAACAGGACAGTGACAAGAGTCACAGGAAGGTTATGCCTTCAATCTCTCAACAACAGATGCTTCAAATTCCTTGTGAGTTATGAAGTCGAGCAAAAGATGCAGATAAGTGCGTCTAAAAAGAAAAGCATATACAAGAAATACAAGAAGCTCAATTAGCTTTTAATCACCAAAAAAAAAGTGACGATTAGGTTGTAAGTACGGACAAAGATCTGTAGTAAGCACAGGGTCGAAAGGGTCCAAAGAAAGTCAGGTTAATAAAAATGCAAATAAATAATAAGAAGAAGAAGAAGTAATACAACAAAAGTAATTTTATTATGCTCCACATTTAAAGTGATTACATATCCAACAAGCATGAGGAAATAAAATTGATGACTAATAAGTTTTGAACTTGTGTCATTACCTCTTTGCAACGTAAGACAACATGCTTTGGGAAATTCGGAACAAGAGTAGCAGAGGTATCTCGACTTTCCTGATTAATTTGCAAAGATAACAGTTAAGAAATCAGAACAAGTGTGCTCCCTAGAAAAGTGAAAATAAAGCAAACATAGAAAGAAAGATGTAAAGAACACAAACATGCCTACCTGGAGGTGCAATGCACGTTAAACTTTTTCATAATCATTTTCCAAACTAAAATTCTTTAAAAACCAAAACGCTTCTACATGCATGTCTGCACTAAACAAGAAGGGAAGAAAGAGAAGAAAGACACATATATAGAGGTATAAAATGTTCATAAATGTATGCATTTTCAAATGGACAAATGTAAAAGGCCTCAACAGCCATCAATTCTAACCGTTTTGGAATCTTAGGACTAACAAAAGGTCAGAGTAATGATGTATAAGTACAATCTTTTTAGAAGTTCATTCATTTAGTTTTTGTGTACAGAAACAATGCACTACATTCTGACTGATGACCAAGTTAAATAAATGCAAACTCTACTTTCAAATTAACAGCAAAGGGCGGAATCAGGTCCTGTATATAACACCAGCTTACTGAAATCCCAACCTAGGCCTATTTGGCCCATCACAGGCTTAGCTGCAGAACCTGCAGCAGAGACCAGAGAGAATAGAGCTTGCACATGTGCTAGTAAAAAACAATCCTGAACGCCGTACTCACCAGAGAGAATATATAACCTGGAAAAAATGTCTGTACTTCTTACACAAGGGAGAAGATATTGAAAGTATGAACAAGATCTTCTACCTCAAGGCCATCAACGGTCTCCTTGTATCCAGATTGCAAAACCTCCTTGCTGAGAGCTTCTTCAGGACAATTTGGAGTTTGGGGGTAAAAGTCAGGTGGACCGAGTCTGAAAAATAAGCAGCTATAAGAAACATGTGAACAATATCTTCAGTACATGACAGGCATAACCATTACTCTAAACCAGATATTTGTATTGCATAAAGTTTCCCTTTAAATTGTGCTTGGAGGGCCAATGAACATAGCTAGAACATGAGTCTGTTCTTTTATAGGATAGCTCGTTTGGCAATATTGATATCCACATCCAGAAATGAAACTAGGGAATAAAATTGTTAATGAAGTTGAATGAAATGTAAAAAAAAAGCTAACCAACAAAGTTAACCAATAATACAAGATCGGATTGGGTGGGTGTCAGATCAGATGGATGGAACTTCCCAACTATTAAGATTTAGTGATTGTGGTGGGAGAGTGGTGGTGAAGACGATGATGATGACAAGAACAACAACAACAACAACAACAACAATATTACCAGTTTTAATAAAAACTGCAGCAGAAATAATGATTATGATGCATGTTCCAGGAGAAAGTATTTTTTATCCCTGAAATTAATGTGTTGAGGACACAATAAGAATGAGCAGCAATATCTCTGATATTAAGGGGTCACTTGAATACCTTGTTTCTCAGAACCAATTATTGATTTTGGGATGGGCCATGGTGAGAAGTAAGGTACTCCATTGAATCTGAAAGAAACAGATTCCACGGGAATGGATCTCTGAACCCTGTGGCCGGGGGATGGGCATACATGTATCTCTGGTTCTTGGAACTCAGATCTGAGCAGTCAAACACCCCTAAGCATTCCTAAAATATTGACAACCCAATTTCACATGTTTGCAAATGGTTTCCTTAAATAACTAATTGTTCGTCCCTTTTTTGATAATGAAGATTTAACATTTAGGTTGTCTCCTAAATAAATGCATTGCCGTAATACCATCATAGAATCACAAAAGAACAAGAGTTATTGAGTGTACAAGGATGAAACCTCCTACAAGAAAACCTTAAAATTTCAGCAGTATTCACAGAGAGGTTTACCGACTAAAGAATATGATAACATGCACCATGTATGCAACTCAATGTCATCACACACTTTGATGTTCTGATTTTTTCTTTCCATCCCTAATATTCATTTTCTCCCTTTTTAGACATGGAAAACCTGACCCCACACACACAAGCATCAGATAGGAATGTACGTGTTTGCAGATTCATTTAACAAGAAGGGGCTCTCCAAACTCTTAAAACCACTAAAAACCATCAATACTTGTTATGTTCAGTTACTAACAAAACCAGCTACATATTTGGCTTAACAAACCATACAGCCTGTTATGTCTCTTCTGTCTAATGTCCTTCCAGTTAACCTCCCCTTGACCCTTTGGCCCATCAATATTTTTCCTTTTACATTTTCAAGAGGAGAGTGGAGAAAACGAGAAAAAGTAAAAAGATTATATGTCAAGGTTAAGCATTAGATGATTACCTACAACTTAAAGGCTCTTTGTCACACTTAAGCTTGTATGCAGCTAGCTGTTGAGGTCGCCTGCAAGAAAACATAACTCTTCAACAACCAAAATCCAACTGGAAGCAAAATATGCAATAAGGAGATAATTCATGAAGAGCATTAAACAGATCTCAACTAATGAACAGGGGAGCATAAATGCACTTTAGCTACTCACACTACCATTCATTATTCATCTTTACATTGAAGGGGGCTTTTAAAAGAGAATATAGGACAGATCAGAGTTACCGGAAGCTTCTTAGATAGGTGAGAAGCCCGTTCCCTGGAAACTCGCTTCGGAAGCACAATAGTCCTCACTTTCAAAACTTGTTGGGAATCTCGATTCTCCCACACTTCTCCTATGCTTTCCACATGCTTCATATATTCTTCTTATATGTTTTTTCACTCTACTTTTCATGTTTTTTATGTGTGTCCTCTCACGCTTCTCACTCACTTCCATGTGCTTTCTCTAAATCGGCAGTCATCATTTTCAAATTTTGTTAAAAATTTAATTCTTACACTAAAAAATCATGAAATTTAAGAACAGTCCCTTATTTTAGTTTTTATATCCGTTCCATTTCTATTCCCATTCAATTCTTATATTCCTTTTTTATTCCTCGCTTCCCGCTTCCTATACATTTTAAAATGCATCGCTTCTCACTTCCACTTCCTGCATTGTTTTTCACTTCCTAGTCTGGCAACCTTGGAACCGATTCAAAACCCAATAAGCTACCTAAACCACCAAGTTTTGTTGACAAAAAACATGCACAAATTGCTTGAAATAAGTTCTTCAATAATTTCAAAGGATTCATCAAAAATAATAAATTAGAATAGATCCACATAACATGAAAAGGTACCATCCAAACCACTTCCAAAAATCAATTTTAGACATGTTTTTGGCAAATCCGATCACACAGATACAATCTCCAAGGTCAAAACCCTAGGAACTCACTCTTCTAGCAAATTTTTTTGACAAGTACATAGGATTTGATAATGTGCTAAAAGTCAATGGTTTGAAATTTTTGACATTCTATACATCAAAAAAATTGCATTAAAAGTCAGTTCTTAGGCTTTTAATCATGAAAATCACATCCTTACGGTCAGATCTGGCAAAAATGCTTTTAAATATGATTTTTAAAAGTGGTTTGCATAGTTGGCAAACCCGGCGATCTGACTCGGGAATCGCCCAAGTCGGATCGGATCGCCAACAAACCGGACCGCCGATCCAGGCCAGTCCTGGTTTAACCAAGATCGGCTGACTTGGCGGGTCAGCCGATTCAGTCCTGAATCATCTAATTCAAGATTGAGACACGACTCAACAAATCGGCACAGATTCGTCGAGTCATCTCGTATTTTGTACCGGTTCATTTTGATACGAACCGGTTTAACACTTTAAAAGGCAATTTCTTTTCCGAGAAGGGTCTGCTAACCCTTCTCGTTCTCTCTCGCCCCTTCTGGAACTCGAACCCAAGCTCTCCTTGATGACGGCCAGCGACCACCAACGACCGCCAGCAGCTAGGCTCTCTCTCTCTCTCTCTCTCTCTCTCTCTCTCTCTCTCTCTCGTTGAAAATGGCGAAAAAACCTCCAACAATGTGTGTACACTGTGTAGTGTGGGGTTTCCCTATAATTTTTAATGTAAAGTGTTGAGTTTGGGATTTTCCAAAAACCAAAGCCATTCTCATCACCTTTAAAAAGTTTCAAATGATGGCCTTTATGTTATTTAATGTGAAGGGGTCGAATTAGATAGCTGGATTTTTAAGTTGCACTATCATAACCTAGGGATCTCAGGTTCGAATCTCACAAAGGTTAACCCTCAACTCGACTATATATATATATATATATATATATATATATATATATATATATATATATCAAAGGCACATTTGGTTACCCAGACTTATTAATTTTGGGTTTCGCCCAGGGTTACCGGAAGCGCCTAGCTAAAAGGGGAAGCGCGCTTCCCCGAAGCGCGCTTCGGAAGCGCGAAACGTCGCGCTTCCGAAGCGTGGGGGGAAGCGTCCCCCTTTTTTGGGAAGCACGCTTCCCTTTAATGGGGGACGTGTTTCCCTTTAATGGGGGATGCGCTTCCCATCACGCTTCCCCCCACGCTTCCCCCACGCTTCCCCTATTTTTTTCAATTTTTTTGTATTTTTTATTCTTTATTTTTGTTTTTTTCGCTTCCCCCTCGCTTCCGAGACGCTTCCCAAATCGGTCCTAAGTGGTCCCACGCTTCCCCGCTTCCTAAAATTTTGAAAGTGCCTCGCTTCCCGCTCCCGCTTCCCGTATCGCTTCCTCAACTGGCAACCATGGTTTCACCAAAGTAAGGTTTAGAAGAAAGATGGAAGGAAGAAGAAAAGAACAAGGAGAAAGGAAGAAAACAGTACGGGGAAAGAAGAAGAGAAGAGAGAAAGAATGAAAGAAAAATATAAAAGGAAGCAAGAAAGAAGAAAGGAAGAAGAGAAGAGAAAGAATAAGCGGGGAAAAAGAAATAAAAAGTTGATTTTCCAAAAGGTTTACAACTTTTTTATTTTTGTGCAGCTATGAAGTTTGTTTTTTTATGCAAATATTTTGTAGTTTTTATTCTTTGATGCTTTGACTTAGTGAATTTGATGCTTGGAGTTTGATTATTTGTATTCACATTGTAGAAAACATAGTGTTATATTCGATATTTAAAAAATTAAAATATAACTAAAAACACAAAAAAATAGGTCGTAACCCGTCTAAGTTATCGAGTCGATCCGTTGACCCGCAAGTCAGAGGTCAGGCAATCCGAGTTTGAGTCACGGGTTAGCCAACTATGGTGGTTTGGATGGTTTGTACCTTTCTTTGGTTATACTGCCACCCTTATTAGTTCTAAACCCCTAGTGAGAAACTTTAATTTTTTTATTATTATTTTTTAAACATCTAACCCTTCATATGTGATCTAAATGTTTGGTTTAATAGAAATTGGCCCTTGGATCACGTTTTCCAAGCATGTAATATCCGGGATTGAAAAATCAATGGCCTACAATTTACCAAAATTTCGCTCCTCACACATCGTACTTTTACATCAAAAAAATGTGATCCAAGAGTTGATTCCTACTATTTTGACCATGCTGAACACATCCATGGGGTCATATTCGGTCATAACAACCTTACCCCCCGCCCCCAACCCCATGGGTTTCAGCCATAGTCACATATATGGAAGATGTTTTCAAAATATCGCAATATTATTGCTGTATTTTCAGCAAACAATATTATAGGTAAAATATCGCCAAATTGATAATATCGCGATATTATCACAAGAATATCATAATAATATCGCGATATTATCAATTATTGATATCGCTTTTATTTATTTTATACATCTTAAATATGTTTCTTCTTTATTTTGCAATTTTTACTTATTTTATTATCTAAACATGATATTTTCTTATTTATTTCTGTTATTTATATTTATTTATTTTTAAGCCCCAAGATTTTTCAGAGATTTATCACCAAACCTATAATATCGCGAGAAATAGCCTCGATGAGATATAGCCGATACGGATATTTGTGATTGGTTTCAAAGAGGGGGTTTGGAATGCATGAGGTACCTCTCTCTCTCTCTCTCTCTCTCTCTCTCT
The DNA here is from genome assembly GCF_984573655.1 of Nuphar pumila. Classification (NCBI taxonomy): domain Eukaryota; kingdom Viridiplantae; phylum Streptophyta; class Magnoliopsida; order Nymphaeales; family Nymphaeaceae; genus Nuphar; species Nuphar pumila. Next base: position 29,635,721 of record NC_143250.1, on the reverse strand, counting down.
CTCTCTCTCTCTCTATCTCTATCTATCTATCTATATATATATATATATGTATATATATATATATATGTATATATATATATATGGACTTTGGGCTTCTTCAAACAATTCAGGCATTATATACATATTTATTCGCGTACACACACACCCTCCCGACAGTCATGTGGCAATGATGATGCTGGAAACAGCAGTCAGCATCTCTGTGAAGGGTACCACACCATCTATCAATATCCAGCCTTCTTACAGCCAGTAGCATACTTATTCACGCCAGTACACTTGGTACCAATAACCCCATTAATCTTAAACCTAATTTGACAACACAAAAAAGGTCCATTGACCAAAGCACACCAACCAATCTACCGCCAGATGATTTCAGAAAATGGTGGAATGATAAAAGTACACCTCAAGTCTATTGAAGCTATCCCCTTCCCCCACTACGTGTGCTTGTTCTATTTCTAAAGCCAAATAAAATCCTCTTCCCCTTGTCTAAGTTTTTCAAAAACTTCCAGCTTTTCATATAAATTATAAGCCTTTTGCATTTTTTGCCATGCAGCAATTTTTTTTTGCATGTGACACCCCCCTTATGTTTAGGGCATAATTTTTAAAACATTGAAGAAGAGCAAAAGCTTGTAGATGTGGATGATAAGTACAGGACAATAAAGAAATAATTTTCTTGAAATTTATTGGTTTATATACTTTAAAAAGATCTATAATCTCATACCCACACAATGAATCTAATGATTCTACACTAACAATGAATAACATATGAATCATGATAATAAAAATAAAGTTAATTAGAACTCATAAATACATAAAAGCGATTTAGTCAGACTGGTTAAAAGAACAGACATTTGACCAATCGTTTATAAGTGCATACACAATACAAAGTTGAACCACATAACAAGAATAAAGCATTAATCATCAAGGTATCAAATATCCAGAGAAATAGTATGTGAGGAGCAGAATTCTGCACTTCTTTTTTCTTCTTGAATACACAAAATAGGATCAACAGGTTGCTAATAGACCGTATTTATGGAAAAGGTTCTACCAAAATGGGGGAAATTTTTAAAAATTTTATTGGAAAGCATTCAGTTTCCAATGACCAATACAAACCAACACAGTGAGATAGACCCTTTATTAAAGTCTACTGTATCTCTTAGCCTATGAGACAGAAATAAATTGCATCTATGTTGTCAGATACAATATGGTTTTCACAACATTGGTCCTTTACATTCAATTCTATTATAAAAGTTTCTTCCAGATCACATTCATTACTTCTATATCAAAGTTCAATTTCTTTTTTTCCAAAAACTGACATATCATGTCGTAACACTAAATTTTATTGTATCTTAACCCACACTAGTCCACATCTACAGATCCATCACACCTGAAATCAGACTAACTTTGCTGTATATGTCTGTGAGTGTATCAGATGGACAAAGTACAGGCACACAGTATGACACGGGTGCATTTCAAAATGATGCGCGAGTATGGCTGAAGATGTAATACATACATACATACATGTGTATGTGTCTACAAACATACATACACTCATACATAATTAAATAGATAGAGAGGGAGGGAGAGAGAGGAGAGAACGTGAGGGACCAATGGTTGCAACCTGAACTGATACTAACTTTTTTATACAAGTCTGCGAGTATATTAGATGGAGGAAGTCCGGACACACAGTATGACACAGTTGTATTTCATAAAGATGCATGAGTATGGCTGTATATAATACATACATATATATAAATATATAGAGAGAATGATGAAAACATGTTAAATGGGTTTTTCGGTTTTTGCAGTGCTTTTTTTTGTAATTCCAACCCTATAGATGTTCATGGTCAATTTACTAGGAATCGGCACCTGGATCATGCTTTTTTATGAAAAAAAACAATAACTGGATCCTCAGAAATTTACAAAGATTTTGGGCTGTGGTCATGAACTGATCCCTATAAAATCAAGTTGGATAACCAATCCATTTTAACCTACTTTAAAAAAACATGTTCTTCAAAGCAAGAACGGTGTCTCACAGTTCATGGGGCTTGGTATTGTTAAAAGGTTGAAAAAATAACTTAAAAATAGAAAAATACAGCTGTGAATGAAGGCCTAAGGGATGAGTTAGAAGTTTAGGGGGCTGAAGGTAAAGGTGTACCAATATTTTAGAAAGTTCTTATGTATTATGATTTTTCTTCATATATTTATTCATTTTATCATGTCCTTAAACAGTTAAACTTGCTTAGTAGAGTGTGTAAAGTGGAAAGGTGATACCATAAATTGTCGTCAAAAGCAATAAGGAATAAAAAAAATCCAGCCTACACAATAAGAATGAAAACATACACCACTGATATCATTTTGATAGCCTCCACATTATCTCGACAAGAACCAAACTACTTAAGCAAAAATGGCAGTCCCATATCCATAACAGGTTAAACAGAGTTCTCTAGAATTTTAAAATATGCATGATTAGACATGACATATCCAAATGATAGACTTTCTCGAATCATAAATAACTAAATTATTAATTTTAATTACAAATTTAAATGCATAATTTTGTAAATGGAAATACAACTTGTCCTTCATCGACAAAACAGGAGGAAGCAACACCAAGTACATGTAAATATAAAAGCCATACCTTGAATTCAGTGGGAAGTTTGAAGGTGAAAAAGATGAATCTGTTCTGCCAGCATCCCTAGACGATCCCCCACCAACTGCACTGTTGCTAACTCCACCGCAGCTGGCAGCAGATGGCTTTTGCATCTCTCCTCACAGTCACCGGCATACTGCCTCCAGCCTCAACGCCACTAGGATTGACATAAGCTATCCCCCATCGAACTCTACTCTACTGGCTAAGTTGTATCCAATCATGAGACACTGAAGGCCCAGCGGAGGATAAATAAAGCTCTCAACGCATCATCAGCATGACAATGACCAATGTCTCCAGAACTGATTGCACAGAAAGTAGACAGCTTCTCTCTACACCTATTAGAAATATAAATATCTTGGATAAAAGGGAGAAACCGGAAAGCACTCCAGCTGGAAAAATCACCTATAAGTTATCCAGCATACGCTACAATCCCTAATTCATTTTAAGCAGCTTATTTGTTATTCCAGAACACCCAGTAATCTCTATTTGAAGTGCACTTTATTTTTTCAGATATGCTGCAACCAAATAATTACAGCTATGTGCACCAAGATAACTTTCACCAACCATGCACCCGTGCAGTCTCGCCCACTACCAACAACTACGTGATCTTCAACGCAAGTAATATCCAACTATTTCCAAGTCTACTAAAGATCAACAGAATTACGTTAATAATACAGAAGCCCACATACAGAAACTTCACCTCACACCAGAAACAGCTGAAACCCCAAGTCCCGATCACAGAAGACAGGAACAGAAAATGCCCCACGCTTTCTAGACAATTCAGAGTTGTGCCTGCGATGAAGTAACATATTACACCACATAAGTCAAACGAACCCCAATCACAAACGTATTATACAACATGCCGCAAAACTCAAAATTACCGATACAGCACAACAATATTAATGCTAAAACACAATGAAAGTAAATGCTAAAACCACATAACACCAAAAAAAAAAATCAACATATATATAGTATCAAACGGAATCAACATCAAACCACCAAGCCTAATAGAATCACGAGCATAAACCCATTCACGTAGTACCAAACTAATCCCCAAATCCAAGAAGAATCAAAATCCCAATAACCCAAAGATCGACATAAATCCCCCTAACCGAAACAAGGCGAACCAAACCAACAAAATCCCCATCCCTCACCCTAAAAAGATGGAATCTTTCCTCCAAATCAACCACAAACAACACCAATCACGCAAACTCCAGCTTGATCCCCGACGCTGAAAACGATTCGATCCAGAAATAAGATTAGTTCCTCCGCACAAAAGAATCGCGAGCTCCGCCGAGCTGGATGGAGCCGGTCTCTAAAACGGGAGGACCGGGGAGGAAGCTAGGGTTCCCAACGGTCCTTTGGGACTACGAAAACGGAAGGAAGGCGAAGTCTCGGAGAGTTAGGGTTTTCTAACGGCTAGAAATTCAGTAAACCCTAAGGAAGGAAGAAAGGAGAGAGAGAGAGACCTGAATCAATCCAATCGTTCGAGAGAGAGAGAGAGAGAGAGAGAGAGAGAGAGAGGCCCCGCTTTGACTAATGCTGAGGATGATGACGATCCCCTTTCCACCTTTTCTCTCTCTTCTCTCTCTACCTGCCTCGCTATTTGTTGCGTCCGGTGAGAGGAAAAGGAGAGGAGCGTGCAAAAAACACAAAGAGAATTGTAAAATATTCAATTTGATGTAATCTTTGCCACTGGTCTTGCAGAATACTACTATCCTGCCATTACCACAAACTTGGATCATGTTTGGCTCACAACTCACAATGATGCCTCCTAATTTGTTTGCTCCTATCTCTACGACTTGGGAGCAGGGGTAGCAATCGTGTCGGGTTGGCGGGTCGACCCGACGGGTTGGCGGGTCAGCATACCTCAACCCGAACCCGACCCGTTTATTAAATGGGTCGGCTGTGGCAAACACAAACACAAACCCGGCCCGTTTAATAAACGGGTAACCCGACCCGCCAACCCATTTAATAAATGGGTTAGGTCGGATAAACGGGTTCTCAGGTTGGCGGGTCAGGTTGGCAGACGGGTTGGCGGGTTGACCCACCCGCCTAACCCGTTTATTAAACGGGTCAGCCGGGTTGGCGGGTTGGCATACCCCTAACACGAACCCAACCCGTTTAATAAACGGATTAGGCGGGTCGACCCATTTATTAAACGGGTTCATTTTTTCCAAACCCGAACCCGCCTAAGAGGCGGGTTGGCGGGTCGTGTCAGGTTTTGCCACCCCTACTTGGGAGTTTCCATTTGCGGAAAACCCAAGTACCATTCGCTTCTCGATGGCTTTTTTTTTTTCTCGACAGAGCAAGTACCAGTTATACAACCATACCATTTGAGATTCGAACTTGCAATGTCCAAACGCAAGGTGAAAGGGAACTAACTGTTCCTACCAGACAAGCGGAGACCCAGTTGGTCACTTTCTATTTATTTTCAGTTGCTCTATGGCTGAATTTTAATTTTTATGTTATTATATGTCATTTTTACTACAATAAATAGAGTTGATGCGGAAGTGTAAAATAGTAGTAATCACTTACTTCCTTTTAGCTGTATTTGTGGCACAGCTAATGTTGGTGTACCTTTGAGGATTTAGGAAGGGCTGTGGCAGATTGGTGAGCTCAGTTTCTGGGTTGGTTTAGGCTCATCTAAGTTAGGACAGTCGTTGCATTATTATTATTATTTTTTAAAGGCAAGCTGGGGTTAGGCAGACCCCTACCAGTTATACAACTATATCATTGGGTTTTGAACATGCAACGTCCTAACAACAGGTAACGTGCACTAGCTACTGATAACATACAAACAGAGGCCCTGTTCGGCAAGAGTGAGTGAATTTGGATACCTAGGTTTGTTTTCTCTTTATTTTGGATAGTCAAGAGGTGCCCTTTTGATATGGTTGGAGCTAGAGATCCTTTAGCCAAAATACAAAGACCCTAAGGGCACATTCCGTTGGATCTTTCTTATTTACTTTCTCATCATTTGAATGAGAAAGTGAATCTGATTGGCATAAACAGTGAGCATAAAAAGTTAAGCTGTGAGAAAGTGAATCTTTCTAATTTGCCTGAGATTCAAAATCACATCAGACCCTGTGTGATTCTGAATCATAAGCAAATTAGAAAGTGTTTCTGAATCGTGTTTTTCGAAAGGAGCAACCGAACCTACCTAAACATGTTTTTTACATTATAGTCTGGGTAATGCCTCGGATTTTCAAAACAATTCTAAGTCAAAATTTCATGAATTTTTTTTTCTTTGCAGCGAAACTTAGAAGAGGTTTTTAACAGCGAAAATGGACGAAGACATTTTTAGAAAACATCAGACAAGTCACAGGTATGTGGCAAAACACTCATTGACCACTAAAGTGTTTCATTTATCAAAATAACTTGTTTATTATTAACATCACTGCTTATAAAAGCAATATTTTATGAAACAGGTTTTTATATAAAAAACGGTGCAATACTGTCTAGAGAAATCCTGAAACTCAATATCGCCTTGCTCCGCATATCGCATCGCAAATTCAGTACCTGTATTCTGCATTAAACGAGGTCAAAAACATTAATGGTCTGGTAAAAAAATATTCAAATCAAATCAAGTATAAACTCGTGAAAATACGTGGACCACTTAGGGTTACAGTTCACAACAATGATGCTCAAGTCTCCACGACTTAGCGTATATTGCGAAAGCATCCTCAGGGTCACGATTGTAGCATTATGCTTAAGTCTCTAAGACTTGGCATATATCATGTGAGCCTCTTCAAGGCATCAATTAGAACATCAAGCTCAAGTCTTGGCATATTTATATCCCACGAATCCAAGTGAGAACTCTTTGAGCTTAGCTTAGTTGTGATGATACAACATTAGCCTTTGCCATATCGATCCAGTAGTATATTGATCTCAAAACCTTTCACAAGGTTATGCAAGACTTGTCAGAACAACGCACATTTATTCATGCATTCATACATCGTTGAACTTAGAACTAATGCATTGTTTCAATATTAACCATTCACCCCCTGGTACACGAGAGAAGCTTGAACTTCGACATTAATGCGATATTCTGTGAATTTATTATTCTATGTATTTTAAATACCCGAGAGGCCGGATGACCTTGTCCATAATAGGGGGTAGAACTCTGTTATCATTGCAAAATTTTACTTTTACAAGTCAAACTGACCTTTTGAAACAGTTTTGAAAATAACTCGCCTCTGTTTTAAAATGCAGGATAATTCCGAATAATGGGACTCGCCTATCAGTACGAGGTTCAATTGTTCCTAGTGCCATAACCAGGGGTAATCAAACCAAGGATCAATCATGTACTTTGTTTTGCTCAACTTATCTAAATCGATGTTCTATTTTCTAAATGCACAAAGAATCAGGCATGTGCTATGAACTTTGAAAAAATGCAGACTGAAAACATGATGTATGGAAGATTTGAAAAATATCAGGAAAAGTAGAAACTTTAAAAATCGTGAATTGCATTGAGAAAGTATTTTGAAGAAAAGGAAAATTGATTTATGAGTAAAAGGCTTAGAATAACTTTGAGAAAATTGATTTCTCTTAAATGGATTGAAAATATCAAAAGGGATGGGTGTGTAGCCCTGTGAAAGTATTTTCATGATGCAATCTAACCTAGATGATATATGAATGCAGTTTGAGAGAATATTTTTTGAAGAATTTGAGGAAAATTATTGATAAAAGAATTTTTGTGCCTTATAGAACTTAGATGAAATACATTCTCTACATATCTCTGACTATTGCCACGAATACGTATTGAATATATTTCATTTGATTCTAAAAGGGGTAAATACTTAGAAAAGTTTGAAAAGTGTGCTATGATTTCTGAAAATGACTAAGAGTATAGGGCATTTGTGGCTTAGAAAAAGATGATAAATCTGGGTTTTGTTGGTATTCTGACTATGTACACAAATACGAAATCTTTCGAGTTTATCAACTCATTAGAAGCTAGTGCATGTGTCATTCGTGTAGATCATGGTGGGTTTGAATATGCATGAATCATTAGCCATCACACACTGACATTTATATAAAAATGGTAAACTATATGCAATAAAGCCCTATTCTAAGCAGAAAATTAAATTCTTATTTCAATACTTAATTACATTTTATATCAATAATAAATTAAAATAAAGAAAATATAGTCTTGATTGTCCTTACAAAACTAGCAAACTTGTTAGTGGACAAATATCAGCTTTTCAGGATTTATCTAACAATATCTAAAAATTATTGGATTTATCCAAATATAAGCCTTTTTCTATAGTTTTCTTAGATAAACATAATAAAACTTATAAAAAATTGAATAAATAATAAAAGAAAATAACTTTGAAATTTAAAATTTTGGGGAAAATAACGAAAATGCCCCTAAAAATAAGACTATGGTCTTGAAATCAGTGTTTTCAAAAAAGATTTTTGTAAAACTTTTAATTTAGGGAACAAACAGATTCAAATCAACTCTGAATCAGGTGTGAAGCACCCTAGCATTATTATAAACATGATCAAACTCTAAAAATATAAAAAAATTTATGAAAAACATGAAATATCATAAAAATATCAAATTTTGTCTGTATTTCAGGACTCTACGACCATCCTATTTTTATGATTTATCTAAATAACCTACCAAATAAATTCAAAAATTAACAAAAATTGACATGTATGCTTTTGATAACCCTAAAATTAAACTAAAATTGAAAATAGAAATTTTGAAATTATTTTAATATGAAAATTAAATAAAAACATGAAAATATATGATTTTGTTCGTGGACACGTACCTGTCATAGTGTCAAACCTAAATTAGGTATCAAACCACCATAAAAACTTATAAAAATTTACAGAGAGATGCTAGACAGATAAAAAAAATATTCTTTTTTACAAATCAGAAAAAGCATATTCGGTTAAAGAGATATCGTTCTGGCAATATACACGTGATTCTGGCAAACACGTAACCACTTCAGAAAAAATAGTTATAATTTTGGCTTAATTAAAAATAGCAGATAGTATTCAAAAATCATAAAACTCACACTGATAAAACTAGATATACTACTGAATCTATGGCTTTTTATGGATCATCGATCGAATCTTCGGTTAGGGAGATACGATGCATGTAAGTTGAACTAGGGTTTAAACGATACATAATGGTTGCTGCGAAATAGATTCTGATATCTGACAAAGGAAAAATAGCAAACGGCTATAGAAAAATTTAAAATATTCACAAGATATACTAGACATCATAACAAACACAGTGCAACTTATGGATCATCGATCGAATCTTTGATGAGGGAGATATCGCTTCGACAAACCATACCTGATTCTGTATAACGCTCTCACAGTACCAGAATCAAAGTTTGGTTTTTTATTTTTTTAGTAAGGTTATAAAACTCAAAATAATCCAATTTTTTTATGAAAATCACTGACACATGTACGATTTAACCCTAAAAAAATCAAAATTTAATGACAGAAAAACAAATATGAAATAATATTGTTCCTGCATGCTTAGAATCAAGAACATATATTATCAATAAAGCATATGAATAAACATAATTTAAGCATGTAAAAACCATTAAAAAATGCCAATAATGCAGTGAATCATATTTTGATGCTTGAACACATGAAATAAAGATTGACATGATAAAATAAAAAATAAAAATCAGGAAAAACACTGTTGAAATTTGATTTGGCCGTTAAAAGAGGGATTTGACCATCGAATGGTCAAATATCAATCTTTTTGGGGCGTTTAGCATAATAAACAAAAAGTAAACATTGTTAATGGATTAAAAATGTGTAAGGGACCATAAAACACCTGTTGATCATTATCTTGAGGCTCTCACATGATTTTTTTAAAATAAAACAAGGAAAAAGTATGCTAAAAGGGGCAGCAATGGCAAAAATATATAAAAAATAAAAAAAAATGAGAAGAAAATGACTCACCTTTGGGGCTGCAACAATGGAGGAAGGAGGAAGGCTTGAGGGAGAGAGGGCCATGAATTTGAGAGAGAAAGGGTGAGAGAACATGCTTTGTTGACCCCCTATAGAGTCCCTTATTTATAGTTTTTCAAAACCTCTTTAATTAGGGTTAATTAAGGAGTTTTTATTTTTTAAAACTCTTTTAAATTAAATCAATTAAGGGGGGCAATTTTTGGTAGACTTTTAACCTAACTAAAATGCTAACTATCTAACCTAATTAAATCCTAATTGATTTTAAATAACATCAAATGTGGTGCCACCTCTATGGGCCCTCATTTGGTTTTTAAAAATTTAAATAAAAGTTAAAACAAGGTTTAAAAATATTAAAATGAAAATGGGGTTTTAAAATCGATTTTAACTTTTCCCAAACTTCTAATCCAACTAGAACACTAACTAAACTTGAACTAACCTAAACTTCTTCAAATATGGCGCCACCTACTGTGGGCCCCACTTGTTTTTTAAAAAAAATAATTTTGAAAATATGAAAATAAAGGGGTTAAAAACAAGATTTTTAAAAAGGGTTTGAATCAAAAGGTGAAGATCAAAATTCTAAATCCTCTAAAGTCCTAGATGAATTAAAAATCTCTCGAATGTGGCATCAGGTATGTCGGCCCCGCATCTGAGTTTTTGTACAGGTTAAAATAAAAGTTAAAAAAAATTAAAATAAATGGGAATAAAAGCAAAGAACAAATTCAAGAAAATTAGAGTCTTAAACCAACTGAAACTCCTAATTAGAGTCCTAAAATTTTGAAACTCTTAAATTTTGGTTTTTGAAAAACAAACAAAGAGGTTTTAAAAGATCTTCTCAGAGATTAGTAAAAATGAACGAAAATACAAAACCAGGGTTAGAGTCCTAATCGACTCAGACTTTGGAATAGAGTCCCAAAATTTTGAAACTCTTAAAATTGGGTCTATTTTCAAAAAATAAAAAGATGAAATCAGAGTAGAGTTCTGGACCGATTGAAACTCTGGGGTAGAGTCCTAAAATTTTGAAACTCTGCAATAAAGTGCTGAAATTTTGAAATTTGATTTTTTTGAAAGATAAATGAAGAAGTTTTTGAAAGATTTTCTTAAAAAATGAAGTCAGAGTTAGAGTCCTGATCAAACTGAAACTCTAGAACAGAATCCTGATCTCACTAAAACTCTAAAATTTTGATTTCTTTCAAAAGATTTTGGAAGATTTTCTTAAAAACAGGTGGAAATAGAAGTAAAAGGTAGAGTCCTGATTCGACTGAAACTCTGTGATAGAGTCCTAGTCCGACTGAAACTCTAAAATTTTAGTTTCTTTTGAAAGATTTTGAGAGATCTTATTAAAAACAGGTAAAAATAGAAACAAAAGATAGAATCTTAATCTGATTAAAATTTTATGATCGAGTCCTAGTCCAATTGAAACTCTGAGATTTTGGTCAAAATGAAGGGAATGGATAAGGGACAAGACTACTTCTGGTTTAAAATCAAAATAGAATTTTGAAAAAGGTTTAAAAGGTAAAAAGACAGTCCTGATTCAACTAAAACTCTGAAATTTGAGAATTTTGAATGAAAGAAGTGATTCAGAAGTGACACAACCTAGATGGGTCTCATCTGAGAGTTAAGATCAATTAAAAATTGAGTTTAAAATGAATTCAGATCACTTTCTAAGAAAAATATTTTAAAGTATAAGATCCTAGGGGTTAACAAATGACAAAATATTGATTTAAAACCTTGATATTTGAAATTAATTTTGAAAGAAAAGTTTTTAAACTCGAATATAGATTGAAAGATTTTGAAAAACTAGAGTGCTGGATCTCAAAAATGATATCCAATAACATGCAATGCGATGAAATGATACAAAATGACACAAAATGATATGAAATAAGATGCAAAAGGCAAACCCTAGATGAGAGATTTAAAGTCTCGGACCCCTGGCAAAGATGAAAAATTAAACATTTTTATTCGAAGGCAAAAATTGATGATTGAAATTGAGATTAAATTTTAAAGTATTTGAATCTGGGGCAAAATTTGTGCTCTGAATGGCTCTAGATCATATGTCGATCAATTAGTTTCCTGAAGGATTTAGAGAGCGAGTCCTAGTGGCAAGAGAAAAGGTGTTTATGAATGAAGGTGAAAATTTTGAGGTGTTTACAAACTCATACCGAAATAACCCTATCAGGCCATTTCAAATGCATAATCTACTGCAGTAATGAGATTTAACCCTTAGATTTTAAGGATAACCTGACCTCCAAACCTCCTGAGTGACAGGAGGTCCCTCAAACTCTTTGGTTTATGATAAATACATGTTACTAGAGAGTTGTACCATCACTGGCTTCCATGGTGAGCAAATAATCTTGAATGGGTTCAACGGTATAACCATTCTTTATAGAACATTTGAATGTCATTCAAGCAAACCAATGCATTATGTACTAAGAAAAATATGTACCCCAACCCCATTCAGTATTTCGAAGCACAGTCTAAATATGTGGTTAAGGGACTACAATTAAGTTTTATTCATATGCATGCATGACTCTGCTCTTGGCATCTACGACCATCACGAGCATTTCACCTATTTCGAGTGAACAATGAACTCCAGTCCTTACGAGTCTAGTTGTATAATAATATTTCACATAAACATATATGTACCACGATCACATCAGATCGACTACTTGGCATATGTAGCCACAATGAATACTTGGCTTAGTCAAGGCGCAACAACTACTCTAGTGCACTTGCCCTTACAAGTAGGATGCCCTTACAGGCAAAGGTGAAACAAGTCATTTCGGTAGAGTTCCAACAACAGGGCATCATCATGTCATTCAAACTAGTTCAAGCAAGCATTTTGCCAAAAAATTCGTCAACACTTCTTCTGTTTAACGGAGAAAGTGTGATGACCCTTTCTACTTATATAAAGTAACTTGTCAGAAATTAGGCAGCACCTCATCTCTTTGACGAAGTACGTGCTACATTCTTTCTAAGCTTGGTGAGCTTCTTTAAGAAATTTTGGCAACACTTCCTCTCTTTGACTAAAAAAATGTTACGCTTAACTCGGAGATAAATGTGCACCGTTGTGTGTACTTTGCATCTATCATGGTTCATTGGAACCTTAGATCTTAGCTAGGACATGCGCAAGTGACTTGGGTTTTTATGAAAAAAATAATTTTATTAAAGAGCGAAGCCTTTTCAATCGAAGCATCTTCCATCAATCAGAATCTTGATAAAAAAGTAGCATATGAAATCACATTGGCAATAAAAGTTGATCTCTATTTGAACACTCATTTATGCGCAACTATATATAATATAAGTAGGAGCCTGTGCGATATAACACAGTGGTGTAAATAAAAAAACTGAACTAAATAACTTGTAGAAAGCAAATATATATATATATATATATATATATATATATATATATATATATATATATATATATATGCAAAAAACAGGAGCCTTGGCATGTTCAACGCAATGACAATCTTAAATGCATAAGCAAATACACACACACAGATATATATATATAATATGTGTAAAGCAAAAGCTTTGGCATTGTTCAACATGACGATAATCTTAAAAGTATGAGCAAATACATATATATGTAATATGCGAAGAGCAGGAGCCTTGGCATCATTTGACGTGACGACAATCTTAAAAGTATAAACAAATACATATATATGTAATATGCGAAAAATAGGAGTCTTGACATCGTTCGACATGACGATAATCTTAAAAGCATAAACAGATATATATATATCAAGAAAAGTAGAACTTTGGTACTGATTAATGCTCAAACCTACTAAGATATGTAGCAGTGCTCTAACAAAGTGGTCAAGGCACTCCTAAGTCATGGTTGGCATGTCCTTTACGTCAAGTATGATCACAACTAAGAGTGTCTATTACGGTTTTTAACGAAGCGATAATCCAACAAAGTTTAAACCAAGAACCGGTTTGGACCTAGCTTAGGTCCAACTAGGTTTAAAGCTACCTTAACTGGGGTAGTTTTAGTCGAATAGGTTGGGTTTAGGCAAGAAAAGGGTAGAGAAGATCAAGCTGTTAGGACCAAGAGCTCATGTCCTAACTAGATTCGAACTAGGTCAAAGCTCACCCTAACTAGGCTAAGTCTAGGTCAAATGGGGTTGACCTAGGCTAAGACCAAAATAAAAGAGAAAAGAAAAAAGCTAACATAGTAGGTCAAATGGGTCTTGACCAGTTAGACTCGGCTTGGGCTTAGTAGGTCCAAACTCACTGCAAGTGGGCTTGGTCTAGGCTAGAACCAAGATAGATGAGAGAGAAGAGATGAGCTAGAGTGAGAAAGAGGAGAGAAAATGAGGGGGAGACCATTTTTCTAAAGGAGGCTCACCCCTATCTATAATTTTTTATATGAATCTTGGATCCACAAATTGTGTGAATCTGATTCATACCCTTTACTTGATCCAAGACCCAAACTTAAGCATAAAGCAACAAAATGACTTTTATATCTCTATGGAGCCCACCTAATTAATTTCATGGGATATTTATGTGGGCTCACAAGATATTTTTGTGAGACCCACCGGATATTTTTGTGGGTCCCACAATTTTTTGGGGTTTCACCGATACTTTTTGTGAAAAATTGTTAGTACACCATTTCATTTGTATCGACAAAACTAAGAAAGTTGGCTCGTTAAAATCTCAAAATTTTATTCATGAAGGAATTTATGACTCCCTGATTGATTGAGTATATATTTGTGAAGACATATACATCATAAATATAATTGGTTTGTTAAAATCGATTCATTTCACATTTCTAGTTCATATAATATTTTTACATAAAATTCTTTGTTAATTTATTCAAAAATTTTGCTAAAAAATTATGGGTCTTACCGTCTGAGTAGTCATGTCCTTAACTCGGAGTTTTACCTAACAATGAGGCAAGTCTATTGAGTGACCCAGTTCTTTGTGAGGGTTTCTTCGACATCAAACAAAAAAACATTGCATGGTGTTTTCAATATATATATATATATATGTAACTTGGGTATGGTTATGTTCTAAATGCACCAAGTGTTGCCAGCACTTGAATATAGCTATAAGCAAAGCAAAAAGTATCAACAACATTTAGTAAAATTTGATATTTTATTGAAACTATTGGACTTTATTTTGATACTTTGCACTTTAAAACAATTTGTTGATACTTATTTCTTCAAAAACTTATTTAAGATTTTATTCTTATTTAGTACAAAAAATTTCCTTTGCCCTGAAAATTATGGAGAACATAGGTTACAAATCAAACAGTGTGAAGCTCCACGTGCTTATCTACAGTCCAAAACATAGGTCAGCTATGCCAACCCCAGGCCCTCAGCCACCCCCAACCAACTTGGATAGCAGCATCACCTAGGGACCAAATGATCATCACTAAGGGTGTCAACGGGCTTTTTTTACCCTAACTAAACTGGGTATGGTGATAAATAATAAGACTCTATTAAGACTCAGGTCTGAACCCGAAGGTTTGATTAATACATGAACTCAGGTATAGTTTGTGAAATTTTATCTTAGACCCAGATCCGACCCGAATCCAATTAAGACCCACAAATTTTTAATGTAAAAATGATAAAAATATGCATTTACTGGGTATAGATCATGTAGTTTTTATCAGGTCTGGGTATGATTTTTTTTATAGTGAACCAGATTAGACCCGAATCCGAACCTGATACCATACCCAAAAATCTTATCCAAGTCTGATTCCACCTGGGTCCGAACCAAACTCAACCCGCTGACACCCCTGATCATTACCCATACTTTGGGACTAGTCTCATTTGTAATTTGATACTAATTCGTGAGGGTAAATTGGTTATTTCTTAATATAAAAAAAGGCCACCCGTTTTTGACTTAAGAAGCAAGCAATGGCAGTTATGCTGGCACTTGGACAAGCAGGGGCTTTTTTCGTAATTTCAGTGTGAGCACAGTCTAAGCACGAGAACTCAAGTGCTCTGAACGGTTGGGTACCGGTGGGAGAGATAACATGAGTGCAACAACAAGCGGTGGGCCTTGATGGCTAAGAAGGGAAGGCAGCGGTGGCTTTCTTTTATGGAATATTCTAAAACCCTAGACCCTAAGGAAGGAAGGAAGGCAATGTCATCCACACCCCACTCATATTTGCTTTGGGAAAAAGTGGTTTTGAGGCACAGGGAACCTTTAATATCAAGGTGGGTCATTAGTCATCAAGGCATTTATGATCCAAAAGTGACCAGGCTTGATTATCCCCTTGTGCTTATCCATAAATATTTCTAAAGCACATCCCTAAACTATGAATGCACGCAGATTTGAGATCCTAGGAGTCAATATCCGTGGATTTTTTTTCCGATCCTTCGCAAATTGGACTAAAAATTCATGGATTTTTGTTGTTTTAGGGAGCTCAGATCCTCCATTTGAGGTGGGTTTGGGTCTAACATGAGTCTCATGTCTTGATTCATGTGTCTGTGGATCACTGGTTGAGATTTGTGGTATTCAACCACTCCTTGTTTAGCGGTTTTAATAGACTGCCCCAAAGGGGTTTGGCATAGTGGGATGGGATCTAGGTTGATAGGCAGGTGGTTTAGGTTAAAATCTCTTCTTACTCAAGCCTAAGCCTGGCAATCCCATAAGAGCAAGAGGTAAGCTCATGGAGTTTTACACTGCCACTCCCTGAGAGCAAGGGGTAAGCTCATGAAGTTTTACGCTGCCAGGACATTGACCATATAAGTAAACCAGGCAGAGTCAGCGAGTCTAGGTCTCTAATCTTGAGGATGTTTTTTCGGTATAAATAAAAGAAAAAAAAAAGTCATGGCTAAACTACCATACTTGACTCTATCCATGCATTTGCCAAAGTCCTGTCTATATCATTGTTTTTGTAATAGTATTATTAGAATAATTGATCTTGTCCATGTACTTGCAAAAGTGACTCAAAACTAAACTAAGCTTCTGAATTTAACCATTGATAGACTAAAATGCTTGATTTGAACTAGGCTTGAGCTTAGGCAAGATTGGTGGGAGATCAAAGGAAGTTGGAGAGAATGGTTGGTGGATTTGGTTGGTTCCCAGTCTTGGGAGACAGGCAATGTTGAGGAGTGGAGTAGCCAACCAAAACCATGCATACAATGTAGAATGCTGATTTTCTTTTTGAAAGATTGCTCTTGTGATTTAGTGACATGATGGTGATGTGTGTCTTGTCATGTGAATTTTCAATGCTATTAATCAAATGGGTCAAACTCAGGTTGGATCTGGGCAATACCGAGTCTGAGCTAATTGGCTTTGGAAGCAGATTGGACCAGCTAAAATTGAATCTGGACTCAACTAACTCAAAATCCAACATCCACATGTATTTGGATCTTACTCAGACTCAAACTCGGATTCAGACACAAAATCTAATACCAAGTTTGGATCTGATTCCTTCCTACTTTGGTTACCGGATTCGACTAACTGGATTTGGATTTGGGGCAGATGTCAGACAATATTCGACCCATTGACTTCCCTAGACGAAACCCACTTCATCTCTCTCTCTCTCTCAATCAATCAACTGCAATTGTCAATTGATACATGGGTTGGCAAGTTTGAACAACGAAGCCTACGTCCAATAAAAAATAGGAATCCAAACATGCATTTGTTTAATTTATTACCAAGTTTGATATATGTTTTTTTTTCGTATAACAAAGCTGGGGAATTAGGGCCCCACCATCCCTCTAACAAACAGCTTTTAAGACAATGCAGACAGGCAAGATGCCTGTTCAAACCATCAGACAGTTATTCAACCACCCCTGTACCAGTGAGGTTTGAACCTGCAACATCCCATCACATGGTGACTTACACAAACTGCTCTACCAGATGATCAGAACCCCAGGTAAGTTTGATATATGTTGCGTGACAAAAAAAAATGTAATATCAAAGGTGAAGCAACCGTGTTGAAAAATGTTTTCTTTATAATTTTTTTTAAGTGGTATAACATTTCAAAAATAGTTAATGAAACCTAAGTTCTATTTTGCCCCTACCTTAGGAAAAGTGTCGCTTAACCCTAAATTTATGCAGTGCATGTCCATGACCTTATATACGTTGCCTACACAACCTCTCAAATGACACATACCTTCTTCAATCTGTCCATCCGGGCGGTTTCTACAATATTGTTTAAGTGCTAATCATGTAGATGGAGCAAATTAATATATTAGTGGCATTATCGATCGTTAATTAATATGATAATTAACATGTAAGTATGTAGATTATGCAGATTTATCCATAATCAGTGATTATTGTGTTGGATTGTAACCTTTAGAGTTATTATATATCTTTTTTTGGATAACTAGTAAAAATCCATCTTACTAATTAAGTTCATCGGTGTAAAACCCCAAGTCTCCATTGCTCACCAGGGAGTACACCCGACTTTGTAGAAAAGAAAGCGCACCTGTAGGGGTGTCAACGGGTCAGATATGGTTTAGACCCAGGTGGGACCGAACCCGGATCTGATTTGAGGTGATGATACCAAGTCTGGACTCGGGTCCAATCACACCCACCATAAGAGAAACCATACCCAAGTCCTATAAGAATTGAATGAACCAAACGTGGACCATACCTGATAAAATAATGATAATTTTTTTTACATTGAAAAATTGCAGATCTTAATCCAAACATAGGTTAGGCCTGAGTTTGGTATGAAATTTGACAAACCATGCCCGACGCCATATATTAATCAGATCCTTTAGGTTTGACATATATTCTAATTGGACCTCCTTCTTTATGACGAAACCTTGACCCTATAGGGTTTGTTACCGGTGGGTTCCAGGTGAAAGCAGACCCATTGACACCCCTACAGACCTGCAACATTCAAACTCGCAATGTCATGTAAATTGGTTGGTGTTCACAAGTCACCATTACCAGATAAGCAAAGCCCTCATGGGTAGTTATTATATATCTTAAGAAGGCAATAACTTGAGAACTTCACCTTAATAATTAATCAACAATTTTAAAAAGATCTAGTTATGGCAAATGAATTATATACTCTAATGTGTTTGGTTATAATGAGATGCATGTTCACTCTCGATGAAGACTTGTTGCATATTACTACAAATTATCATTCTATTGCAAAACCCAGATGCATTCTATTAGATATAACATGTAGGGCATTCAAAATGGCTTATAGAGTTATTAAGAAAAGAATTCATTTGATATAAAAGTTTTTTCACTACAAAAAATCTATGGATTAGAGACGACCTCAATCCATCACTAAATAGTTTAGCGACGGATTAGCGTCAACTTAGCGACAGATAACTTTCATCACAAAATTATAGTCGCTAATTAGAAACAAAAACTATCTATCACAAGTTTCGTCGCTAATTTGCGATGAATTAGAGAATGCCATGATTCGTCGCAAGGCCGTCGTTAATATACATAGATTTTATTTTGGCGACCGATTAAAATCCGTCGTTGATTTCATCGCTATTGTAGCGACAAATTAAAATCCGTCGCAAAAACATTGGCCGATTCACTTTTGCCATGGATTAATATTCGTCCCTAATCCATCACTAAATTGGACACCGATAGTAAATAGCGATGGATAATACCCGTCGCTAATCGGTCACAAACAATAAAAAAATTAAAAAAAATTGTTTAAAACATAAATATTGAGAAAAAAATTCTTGTGATACAATTTATATTTCCTGTGTATAAAAAATAAAGTACAAAAAAATACATATAAAAAACAACTAAAAAATTTATCGATCCACTATAATCCTCGCCAAGTTCTAATTATTTACAAGTGAACATTTACAAAGAGTTTTTTTTTAAACAACAAAAAGGTACAACAAATTTCATATATGAATCTAATTATCACTAAGATTATGTACGTCATCTTCTTCATTGTCTCGATCTGCTCCTTCAGCTTCTCTACGCTGATTATCTCCAGCATCCTACAAGAGAAAAGAAAAGTTAGTATTGATAAACAAAATATAATGAAATAAATTATACGCAATGCACCTAAGTTAAGGCAATCAAAGTAACATGAGTGAATGTCATATAATCTAGCTAGCAATAAAGTGAAGGATATTAACAGAATTCAGATGTCTTCTAAAGCTGACATAAAAAATCCATAACGATTCAATCATGCAAATATGTATTCTAATCATGCATATACTAGCTTGAAATCTAACGACATGCAATATATCACATGAGACTTTCATACCTGAGAGGCACCTGCAGACAAAGTTCTCCTGTCCCGAAAAAAGCTGCACAACTCATTACGGATAACATCGAAAATTGCTTCATGTAAATAGTCAAGCATTGTATCCTTAACAAGCTAGCGTACACCATTCCAAGAATTAGGAGGGCCAGTCTGATGCTTGGAGGTGATGTTGATGGGAGAACTCTGTGAGCCGTGACTGAAGGAGGCAACAACTGGTGAGGTGTTCATATTACTCCCACACCCGAACACACGACCCTTTTTGGGTTCACTTGTTGCGGTCACCCATGCTGCAGGATCAAAAGGTGGATGCTGAGTGGAGTCATCGCCATATCGCTTTATAATTTATTGCTCATATGACACCTACAACGTAATGATTATAGTATAAATTAATAATTAATAATTATAATGTTTATGATAACTTGTATATTATAATGTTTATTAATATAATAAATACATATTGTTATCGTTCTCACTTTCTCTGATACGAACTTTTTTATGGTCTTACGTTTATGTGTTTCAACAAACACATCTTTGTATGATACAATGCCTCATTTTTCTGCTTTTTGCGAAGTTAAATGATAAAAAAATTATTTAACAGGTATACAACAATACTTATAAAATTGACAATATATATTAATGAGTTACCATTTTCTTCAGATGGCTCCCAAAAGTCTTAGATCCACATGTGTGTAGATGGACATTAAGCATTTTTGCTCGGTTTTGTGCAGCCTTCGCTGAGTGGTTTCGAAATTCATGCCCGCTCACTTGTCGCACATTGCATCCCAAACATCTGACCTGATAGTAGGAGGTCCATAGCCCTTCCACTGTAGTGGATCATCTATCCCGCCAGATGTTTTTCTTGCTGCAGTCTTTATATTATGCAACATGTTTGCAAATCGACTGACAGTCACTTTCTGCCACACCTTCCTCGCATCATGCTCTTCCATCGTAGTCGTGAAGCGATTCGAAGCCTACAAATATTTTCAGAAAGTTAGTAGACATGACTATAACAAAAAATTAAATATGAAACACATTAACTATGAGAAACAATTATATACCATGAATGAAGACCACAATCTGTCCAACACCTCCTTCGGGTACTCTTTTCATTGAGCGACTGATCCTGGTAGTTGTTGAATTAGTGAATTCCTAATCTCTCGTATTATTTCTTGTGGCTCAAACTTTGTGTTGTACATGAATTGATATACATTAACTATCAATATACAATATTTATAATATAAGTATAGGATAAGTGAAAATGAAATACTTACGGTCGATTATCGATATACACTATTTGAATGAGTCTTCTTGTGTCAAACTGAGAAGACCCTGCATCCAACGTTGTCTCGTGACTTGTATGAATAGCTGGTGTAGGTCGGTCATGTGCAGGCGAAACATCATCTATAGAAAAATGAGTTAGAAATTCACACAATGCATATTTAAACTAATCAAGTATATAATTAGTTAAATGATATACCTATCGAAAGAACCCGTGAAGATGAATGTTGAGACTAATTATCACTGGGTGATCGACCACTGTAACCTCCATGAACCATATTCTAACAAATAAAAAATGTCATGCAATACATTTAAACATTGCAATACCTTCAAATCATTCAAATCATTATAATACATTTCAATACATTCAAATAATTTATATCAAATATTGCAATACATTCAAATCATTCAAACACGTTACAATACATTCAAATCATAATTCTATACGTATCAAAGATACATAATCAAAGAATAAAAAACGTAATGCAATACATTCAAACATTGCAATACATTTAAATAATTCAAATCATTTACATCAAATATTGCAATATATTCAAATCATTCAAACATGTTACAATACATTCAAATCATAACTCTATACGTATCGAAGATACATAATCAAAGAATAAAAAATGTCATGCAATACATTTAAACATTGCAATACCTTCAAATCATTCAAATTATTTATATCAAATATTGCAATACATTAAAACATAAGATATTCAAATCAAATCAAAAATAACTTCATGCAATACATTCAAATCATTCAAGTCATTACAATACATTTCAAACATTCCAATACCTTTAAATCATTGCAACACATTTCAATACATTCAAATAATTTAAATCATTCACATCAAATATTACAATACATTCAAATCATACAAACATGTTACAATACATTCAAATCATACAAACATGTTACAATACATTCAAATCATAACTCGATACATATCGAAGATATATAATCGAAGAATAAAAAACGCCATGCAATACATTCAAACATTGCAATACCTTCAAGTCATTGCAATACATTTCAATACATTCAAATAATTCAAATCATTCACATCAAATATTTCAACACATTCAAATCATTCAAACATGTTATAATGCATTCAAATCATAACTCTGTAACTCTATACGTATTGAAGATACATAATCAAAGAATAAAAAACATTATGCAATACATTCAAACATTGCAATACCTTCAAATAGATGTATGTATTACAATATTTATTTCACTAGCTCGAGAATTCATCCTCATCACTTGTTTGACTATCATATTCTTCTTCTTCCTTCTCCTTATCTTCTTCTTCTTCATTGGCTGTCATCCACTTGGTATAACATTTGGATCACATTCTTCCGTGAATGTTCTATCGACCAATGAAGATATGACATGCATACCATGTGCGACATTGTGACCATAAGAGAAGTCATACATATCATCTGATTGATAGTAATCACTCTCTTCAGTAAACTTATCTTCTTGTAACTGATCATACTAAGGGTATAGTTTGGACTTCACCATGCAAACTGCCCACCATTCATTTCTATTTGACTTTTTTGTACTCGGATATGATGTATAGTAAACTTGTTGAGCTTGCGAGGCTAATATGAATGGTTCATATGTTCCAAACCTTGATTTATGATTCACCTCCACAATGCTTGAGGCTTTGTCGACTCTTGTTGCAGTGAGATCAAACTAACGACACTTGAATAAAGTTACCCTATTATTTATGCCTAAGTAAGTCAACTCTATTATTTCTTCTATAACACCGTAGTAGTCATGTTCATTTTCACCGTAGCTACTACCCTTGACACACACACCACTATTCATCGTTGACTTGTTTACACCGTAGTCTTTTGTATGAAATCGATAACCATTTACGATGTACCCAATGTAACATTACACAACTTTGGTCAGACCATTTTGTAAATCACATATTCCTTGATCTTTAACATCACCATGATGGACCTACAAACATAAATAATTATTGTGATCACGACCAATCAAGTAACTTATTGTTGTTTACACGGAGACAATGTATGTCATCGTCCTTACCAACTCTTTCAACCATGCCACAAACTTATTTTCACGTTCTTTTTGTACTTCTGCATCAGTGAGATGCAAAAGTTTTCTTCGCAACTCCAGATCAAATCGTCTGCACTTAATAAATACTTATATTATCGAACCATGTATGCACGTATAGAACATAAAAGAATATAGATTTGTGTTGCGTCTACATATACTTACTCGATGTATGGGTCGATCGCTGAGCAATTAAAAAAGATATAGATTTGTGTTGCATCTTGCTCTCGATCTTCCAAGAGACTTGACCGGCAACTGCCAAAGGCATGCCCAAGTGGTTGAAATATCGACAATTTGTCAACTACAATAAATTATTTTTTATCATCGTTACGAGGTGGACATGTGTAACGTGTTGGAATGTGAGGTTTAAAGTACATAGATGAGAAATTTGAAATCTCTTCTAAAGTGTATGCCTCACAAATAGAACCTTCTACTATTGCTTTATTCCGAACATTTTTCTTGAGGTCAAACATGCATATGTAAAAAATATACATCTCAGATTACAATAAATTTTTCAATAACATTGAAGAGAAAAATATAAGAAAATATATACCTTTCAAATGGGTATATCCATCGATATTGCACATGACCACCAACCCTTAGTTCATATAGCAAGTGTATGATCAAATATTCCATAACATCGAAAAATGCTGGTGGAAATATTTTCTCTAATTGACAAATAGTAGTGACGACATAATCCTCGAGATTCTTTACCTCAGATACTATGACTTTTGATGCACACAATGTTCTAAAAAATCTACTCAACTCGGATAATACCCCTCATATAGGTTTGTCTAACATATCATAAAATACTAGGGGTATCAACCATTGCATAAAGACATGACAATCATGGTTCTTCAACCCATATAATTGTCCCTCGTCTATCTTCACAGCCCGAGTAATGTTAGAGACGTATCTATCTGGAAATCTCAACTATCTCAACCATCGACATACCTACTTTATTTGATCTGGTCCAAGCACATACCTTACCTTTGGTTTCTGTACTTTGCCATTGTACTCATTGAGTTCCAATTTTGGTCTTTTATATATTACTTTTAAATCCATACGAACCTTCGGATTATCCTTTATTTTTCCTTTCACATTCATTACTGTATTGAATATGTTATCAAACACATTTTTCTCCACATGCATCACATCCAAATTATGTCGTATCAATAAGGTTGACCAATATGGTAGTTTCCAAAATATAATTTTTTTTGTCTAATTGTGATCCTTCCCAAATCCAAGAAAGGGCGTTGGCCTACGAGCATCTGTCAGTCTGTATGGAAAGTATCACAATTTTTTTAAAATCTCTATGTCAGACAATCTTGTGGGTGAACCTTCCATTTTAGTTATGCCTGCTCGAAACACATTCCTTTCTCATCAGAATAGATGGTCGTTGGATAGAAATCGACGATGACACTTAAAACAACACAACTTCTTTTCATACTTCAATCTAAAAGATTTTGTATCCTCCAAGCAGTACAGACATGCCAACCTCCCATGTGTACTCCAACCAGATAACATACCATATGTAGGGAAGTCACTGATTGTTCATAGAACAACAACCTTCATATTGAATTTTTATTTTTTGTGGGCATCATACGTGAGAACACCGTCATCCCACAGTACTTTCAGTTCATCAATCAATGACCTTAAATATACATCAAGATTTTGGCCTGGAGAGGTCGGAGCAAGGATCAATAGAGATAAGAAAAGATTTTGACGCTTCATACACAAGCTTGGAGGAATGTTGTATGGAGTTACAAATATTGGCCAACATGAGTATGAAGTTGATCTACCCCCAAATAGATTAAATTCATCAGTACATAAACCGAGCCAAACATTTCTCACTTCCATTGCGAAGGTCTCATGAGTACGATCAAAGTGCTTCCAAGCTTCTGCGTCAACATGATGCATGATCTTGTCTTCATCATGTCAAACTTTATTTGCATGCCATCTCATGTGTTTAGCTGTCCTCAAAGACATATACAATCATTGCAATCTAGGGGTGAGAGAAAAGTAGCGAAGCGACTTGTATGCCACTTCTTTTGACCTCGTGATACCATTGCCTCTTGTCTTTGGCTTGAACTGGGGATGCCCATATGATGGGCATGATCTGCTATTTTCCTGATCTTTGAAATACAACATATAGTGATTTGGACAAGTATCTATCTTTTGATACCTCATACTTAGAGCGTTGACCATAACCTTCGCACGATAGAAATTTTGTGGCAATTTCTCATCTTTGGGCAACATACTCTTCACAGTAGAGCACAAACAGTCAAAACATGATTGACTCAAATTAAACTCAGACTTCAAATTCAGTAGTTAAAGAACTGCAGACAAGATAGTGTGACTCTTGCAATCATTCCAAAGTGGCTCATCAACATTTCTAAGTAAATCATAAAATCTACTAGCTGCATCATTTGATGCTTCTTTCTCTACCCCAGTTGTTACATCACTAGGACCTATAACAGATCCTACTTTTGGTCCTAGAACATCAAATATCAAATTCATATATGGATTATCGTGCACCACATCCACCCGTGCGTCAAAATTATTCATAAATTCTTCACCATGAAATGTCCAATTCTGATAATCACTCACAAAACTCTTCATGTATAGGTGGTGTCTAACGCCACGAGGTTCTACAAATCGATTGTTCTTACAAATCTTGTAGGGACACCTAATCTGGCATGTGGGATCTACTGTACTAACACTTGCCATTACAAATTCAATAAAACTGTCAACACCATCCATATATTCAAGTGCTACCTCATTGTCAACTATCCTATAGTACATCCATTCACGGTTTACAGTCATTTTATCGCATGCTGTTATGGATATTATTCTAACCAGTGTGATCATTGCAAAATTTTTCCTCTTTGTGTTCTCTCTTTTTCTTTTCTTTTCCTTTCTAGCCTCTATTCCCTTTTTGAAGAAGAATAAAAGATAAAAAAGAAGAGAGATGAAAAAAGAAAAGAAAGAGAGGAACTCTTTTGTAAAGGTCTCACTTGACCTTAATTTTTGAAAATATTTTGAAATTACTTGCCTCTATTTTAAAAATTTGTGGGAAAATGGAGAGACGGGATTCGCTCGTCGGTACAAGGTTCGACCATTCCTAGCGCCTTTACCAGGGATAATCGAACCAAGAATCGAATTTGTGCATTTTTGCTTTTGCCTAAATGTTGTCTAAGAATGCACAAAGAATCATGCTTGTGTGAATGCAATTTGGGAAAAGTTAGATTTTGGATTTGACTTGAGACTTGAAATAGATTTGGAAGAAGAGACTAAAAATCCCAAGTCTTTGGAATACTCAAAGTTTTGAAATAAATCTTGAAGAAATGAAGAGAAAAGAAGAATTTTGGGACTTGAGATAGAATTTTGAAGAAAATGGAGTCTCAAAGTCAAAAATGGACTTTGAATTTGAATGAATCGATTTTGAAAAAGAAATTTTTGATTCAGAACCTGGAAGAGGAATTGAATTTGGATTTAGACTTAAGAAATAGATTTGAAAATGGTTTTGGAAATAGGAATTGGAAATGAAACTGGATTTGAAATATGGAATCCTAGATGGAATTTAATCTGAAATTTGGAATCCTAGATGGAATTGGATCTGAAGTCTAAAATCCAAGATGGATTTGAATTTGAAATCTGGAATCCTAAAGGGAATCAGTTTTGAAATCTGGAATCCTAGATGGTATTGGATCCAAAATCTGGAATCCAAGATAGAATTGAGTTTTAAATCTGAAATCCAATATGGAATTGGATTTGAAATCTAGAATCTTAGATGAGATTGGATATGAAATCTAGAATCCAAGATGAAATTGGATCCGAAGTCTGGAATCCAAGATGAATTTGAATATGAAATCTGGAATCCAAGATGAAATTGGGTTTCAAATCTAGAATCCAAGATGGAATTGGATTTCAAATCTAGAATCCAAGATGGAATTGGATTTCAAAAATCCAAATGAGACTTTGAAGATGGATCTGGATTTTGGAATCCAGATTGAATTTGATTATGGAAGTGGATTTTGAGAAATCCTGATTGAATTTTAAAAAAATGGACTTGAATGTAGCACTAATCTTAATCTCAAAAAAATGATTTGAAGATTAAAACTCAGAAGATTTCAAAATAACTTGGGGATTTAAGAATTTGAAGAATAGAAAACCTGAAATCAGGAGATGAACTTCAAAGTTGAATTAAACTTTGAAATGTGATTAGAATGGATTGAATCCTGAACTTGGAAATGAATTTGAAATTTTGAAGTTAAATTGAACTCTGCAATATGATCTAGTTTGGAAATTGAATTTTGAATTTAGAGATGAACTTGAAATTTCAAAGTTAAATTGAATTTTGAAATTAGAATATTTAAATTTTGAATTTTGAGAAATAGAATTGAGAATAGAAAGATGAATTTGAATAAGAATTGAAGATTGATTTGAGAAATGAAGAAGATATTTGAAGAATTATCTCAAAATCACTTAAATTTTTGAAGAAAATTTGAAATGATTTGAAAATAATGATGTAATTCTATCCTAAACGATGAATGAAATAAAGAATTTTAAAAAATTGGATGTTGAAAGCATATTTCATTCTTTAAATGAATTGAAATAAAATTGAAGATATAATACATCTCTGACTATGCTCATAAAATGT
Organism: Nuphar pumila; assembly: GCF_984573655.1. NCBI lineage: Eukaryota > Viridiplantae > Streptophyta > Magnoliopsida > Nymphaeales > Nymphaeaceae > Nuphar > Nuphar pumila. The sequence goes on along the minus strand of NC_143250.1, from coordinate 29,607,937 downwards.
ATTATAAGATAATCTATATTTAAATTCAAATGAAGAGTAAAATACATTTTGGTGCCTTTATAGAGTTTGAAGTGAAATTAACTCTCAATATATTCTGACTATGGCCATTGATATATGTATATATATATATTGAGTTAATTTTAAGTTAAATTCTGATAAAGGGAGAAAATATTATGAAAATATGATGATTTTTGAAAAGAGATCCAGTGTGAATCCAGTGTTATTCTATAAAAGATAAGAATCTTAAGCATTGCCCACATTTTGACTATGATCATCAATGTGAGTCATCTGCTTAGGATTAGTTACATCTCATTAGAATGATGCACGTGCTATTCATGTTTCCATTCGTGAAATTTTGAAATAAAAGAGAAAATGATATGAAACAAGTATTTCTAGAAAATATGCATGCTCATACATTCTAATCTATGCTAGAAATGTAAAATTCTCATTAATATCTAGCTATTACAAATTTTGAACTGAATTTGAAGAAAAAAAACCCCCTAATCTAGGAAAGAAATCAATAGTTTTCCCTATATTTCTGCAAAACAAAGTTAGTATAGAGCAAAGTGCAAAAGAAAATACAGAAGGAAATGAAGGGTGCTATATCAAAATCTAATATACATATGAAAAAGGTATGTATCCAAACACATATGGGAATGTATGTATGTATGTTAGAGGAAATTCTTCATATTTCTCCAAATGATTATTTAATCATAGCCTTACCCAAGCTTGGATTTCTCAGAAACACACTAGTTTCCCATTGAACTTAGCCCTTTTCAAATCAATTGACCAAGTTTTCTTTGCATCCCATGTTTTCAATATTAACTTCCAAACCAGAAGCCCTTCCTCAAAACATGTGCCAATATCAGTCAATTCAGCATATTTACATCATGAAACTAACAAATGATTTTAATGCATCTTCATGTTAAAGTAAAGACAAAACTTCAGTAGAGAGGGAGGTATTCTGCAAAAAAGAAGCATGGGATGCACAGATATGCAGTTCCCAATCAACTACAACTAACAAACATGACAAGATGTAAATGCTACAGAGATGGTGTGGGTACTGTGCAAAGGTGATGTATGATTTAGATGGTTTGCCATTTCAATTACACAAATACAGAGAAGCCATGAACTGTTGTGTTGATATACAATATGAAGATTTTTCTGAATGCTAAGGGGAAAGAACACAGATGCATTGTGCAAGGTTATAGGGAATGCGAGTGCGAGTGGTGAAAACAGTAAGGAGACGAAGTAGATGCGACTGCATATGCTGCAGTGGGTGAATGCGCAGAGGATGCTGGAAGTAGGATGGGCTGTAGGTAAGTATGGTGTAGGCATGTGGTAACAGAAAAGAGGGTGTTGGGTATGCTGGTAGTTGGAGTGTACAGGTAGTTGTAGGAGGGTAGATGAATGAAAATGCAGGAAGCCACAACAATGCTTGCCATTGTTGTGGGAATACAAGGGGCTATAGCAGTGCTAGCACTGCTGTAGGTGCCCACAGATGAAAGCCGCAACAACTAAGAAGAATTTTGTGAAAGGCTATGCTGATGCCAGGGATGATATACAATTGAGTGTGAACGACAAATGCAGGGCTGAAGGGTGCACATGTAGAGGGATGCGGGGGTGAAGCTGGATAGTGTAGTGGGGTGAAAATAGCAAAGTGTTGTTGTATAACTAATGGAAACATGTAAATGGAAATGAGGATGCTGGTAAGGGACATATAGGGACTGGTATTATGTAAACATACCAAGTGACATGCAATAAGCATGTCAAGTGATGTTCGAGGTTTGAGGCACAATAGGCAAATAGCTAGAACTGATTGATGCTACCATGAAGTGACAGGTATGGTGCTGCCACAGTGACTGTAGCAGGGGGGATGAGAAGTGTAATGGTGTTTCACCATATATGCTGGATGCCATGAGGTGATGGTGACTATAGGTGGTGAAGTTGGTAAGTGCTGGAAAGAACTGAAGGTATGCTGTGATGAAGTACAATTACTGACTGGTGACACATTGAATGTGAAGTGGAAAAGTGAACAATGCCTTTTGTAGATGGAGGTGAGTGCACAGGTGAGGGGTGCACTGTTGCAGCAGGTAAGTGGTGGTGTACTGTAACAAGTGAGGCTATAGGTGAGCATAGGTGTGGGGAGTATGATATGCAGAGGTGGAGGTGAAGGAGTGTGACACGAGATGATATTATAGCAGTGGGCACAGTGGTGAAGGAGGTGACACATGCTACAGAGAATGCACTGAAATCTTGCTGTTGTAGTGCAGGAAATGGAAATCATCAGCCAACATCATATCTTCAGCGCCTTTTTTTTTTTACAACAGGAATTTCTGATCCCATTGCAATTTCCATATCTGTTGTCTTCATTGCAGGGGCGTCATGGGCACCATCACCAGCCATTGCCACTGCTTCTTTTTAATGCTGTAATGATCTAACCAACATGCGTTTGGGTGAAGGCTCAACCCTGGTAAAGTGCACTATATGTTGCAAAACAAATGCCTTCTGAATAGAAGGGAATTCCTCAAATCCAGAAGCAGTGTAAGAATATCCAGTAAAATCAGACATATGATCAAAAGCTTCCAACCTGGTGGTATAGGGATCCTGCAGCAGGTATATATATATATATATATATATATATATATATATATATATATATATATATATATATATATATATATATATATATATATCAGCAGTGATAACTATCATACTTACCCCAACAAACATACATGTCACAATGGCATTCTGTACTTCCTCTTTCGGTGGGTCCAACATTCCAGCCAGCCCAATGAATGTTTGGTTTTTCTCATCCCCACGAGATAAAGTATGCTGGTCTGGAGGCATTCTCTCCAACACAAGAGCTAAGCACCTTAGTGACTCCTTAGTTTTGAATTGTTTACAGGGATATGGAGAAGAGGCTTTTATCAATAGCAGATCATCTTCCGCAAAATGGTTTCATCCACAAGAGCCAATTGATCTCGACAATAGGGGAGCCAATGTATTGATTTAAGCATAGGTTCATTAGTAGTTTTACTAGAACCAAGTATTGTCAACTAGCCAAGTCATTTCACGGTAATCACGTTCCCCCCCTTTTTCTTTTTTTCTTTTTTTTTAGCAGCATCCAGACTTGATGTGCAAGGATCAACACATCATAGCCCATCCATGCTTTGATTCAATGCACAGAGGTAGAGACTGATCGTTAACTGCTCAATGCCATTGACAGGCTTATTACTATCTTCTGAGAATGCATTAACTCCCAGAGCATACCATTGGGTATGAGGATGACATATAGGTGAATTGGGGTTGGTTACAATGAACAGGGTATAGAAACCAGGTGGATTGAGATGCAGAGCAAATAGTAAAAAAAAGAACAAGGTATAGAAAAGATGAAAATTCGATGATATAAAGAGATTTGCACGATGGAGAGATGTAATTGATTCAAAACAGAAACTCAGGAAAAAAAAAACGTGATGGCAAATAGAGGAAACGAAGTGCTGCAAATGATAATGCTAAACAAAGAAATTAGTGAATGGGATCAATTGATGAAACGAAAGATTGGTAATGCTAGGCATAACATAACTGACTAAATTCATTAATAAACTGAAACCAAATGAATGAAATGCAGTAACAGAAAATCCAGAATCCGATGTGCCTTTCAAAATCAATGTACATTGAAATGAAACCATCAGATGGTGGGCTGTATCAAATGAGATTATAGAAAAGGATTGAAACCAATTACAGGAAAATAAAGTAAATAGAAAAAGAAGAATGAATGAGAAACTACAACAAAATGTTGAGCGTATTACATGAATCTGGAGAAATTCAACAAAGGGGCTATAAGTAAAAGAAGATGTTGGAATGTAAAATCCCATTAATGTCGCACAGGGTGGATCGATCCTACTACATGTAGGTCGGTTTCCACCATTTGTGCCTTATGATGCAAAAAGAAATGGAGAAGAACGAAAACAAAACAGAGAAATGCTATATATATATATAAAACAAAGAAAAGAAAGGAAGAAAAAAAAAACATCTACAGGAGATCAGAAAGGAGAAGAAGATAGTTACTTACATGTGGTTGTAGATGCCTTCAACCTTCAAACACAGGCGTGTTCGACCTTGGCTTGAGAGGAAGAAAGGGGAAGAAGAAAAAAAGACAAGAAGAAGATGAGGAAAGGGAAGAGAGGAGCGATGCGAGAAGCAAAAGACGGATGGAGACGTGAGAATGGATCTTCCTGCTGATTGAAGAGCACCAGAAGGAGAGGGGAAATGCAGGAGAGGATTGAAGACGATCGATCAGAGGGAGATGGGGTGAAGACAAATGCTCTTCGACACCCCCCACGACTCTTCTTATAACAGAAGGCCATTGGGGGATTTTTCAAAAATGGTTTGAGAATTTTTAAGAAAAATCAGGAAGGTGGCTCCTTTATAAAAAAAAAATTTCTAAAAAGGGTTTGTATTAAAAACAACTTTTATAAAAGGGGCTTCTTAACCATTTTTTCGTGTTTTTTTTTCATTTTGATTTTTTTGTTCTTTTCTTTGTGTTTTTCCATTTTTTTGGTGTTTTTGATATAAAACTTTAAAAACTATAGGGTTCTTAACTAATTTTGCAAAATTTTAAAAAATATTTACAAAAGAAGGATTTTCTGAGAATTTGGGTTTTAATTTTGGAAATTTCCTCAGAAAACGGGTTTAGATCCGAGTTTTGAGGAAATATTCGAGTTTTGAGGAAATATTCGAGTTTTCGACCTCGAATCAAGGAATATAGAACAATGGATCCAAACGGATACCGGATGGACTGTCCAAGCCATTCAAAAACTATTTTTGGTATTTTTGTAATTTTAATTTGAAAATTGGACAACGAGGCTCAGGTTTGGGTTTTGACACTGGATCCGGATCCAAAAACGAGTTAGGTATAAAAAATGAATTTTGATTCCAGTGAATCCGAGAAATAACTAGAATTTCACTAAAAAATCGACTCAATTACTCAGAAGATGGGGGCTAGGGGCAAAAAGGAAATATTTACAAAATTTTGAAAAATTTGGGTGTTCACAACCAGTTAAAAGAGAATCATCAGAATGCTATAATGAAGAAAATATCAAATTTATCATGCATTCGTGATAGATGTAATGATTTGATATATCTCTCTCTCACGCACACATATATATAATGTCATACAATCACAAGAATTATGATGCATGCATTGATAACTTAATATTTTCATGTGCAAACTCATTCATAACATGATACATTCATTTGAAACATGTTTTCATGATACAATTTCACATGGAAGTCATAATCAAATTGAAAGTAACTTCATGCAAGCATGAATACAATCACATCAAACATTGCAATACATTCAAATCATGCATATTAAAACAATGTCAAACATGTACCTACAACAAACACACTCCAATATTTTGCTAACTATTACCATGATTAATATGAAATTCAAACTCCAAAAATAAGAACACTTCTATTTTTATACATTAAAATCATGCTCAACATGATCTCTGAACTCCATCAAAGCAGTCCTAGATATCCACAGCTAAGTGAGTGTATGAACAGAAAAGTGTTGCATTCAAAAAATTAAATAACATGTGATGCACATGCATCACTTACTCACCACGAGTATTTACCCTATTTGCATTGCTTTTGTTACTTACTTACCACAGATGGCGGGGCACAAGTGGGATCCGTTGAGAAATCTGCAAGAGACACTATGTTAAAATGAAGTTTATTATTGATAACAAGGAGGTTGACACCCTCTCTCAGAAACGAGCCCGGACAGGGAGACACAACCCTCTGGTGAATGCAAGACAGATACGGGCGCTGCCCCTACCGACAGTAAGGTCAAGGCAGAGAGGTCTCGCCCCTTCCCGTATCAATCATGAGCCAGGGGGGTCTCGCCCCCTACCGGGCAAAATTTCCTAGCAAGGGGATTCGCCCCCTGCCGGGCAAAAAAGACAAGGGGCAGGGGGGCTTCGCCCCCTATCAAAATTATCAAGGAGAGGGGGGCGAAGCCATCCCCCTGCCAGGGAAAACAAAAGGGCAGGGGGCTTCTCCCCTTGCTGACCATTCTCCGGCAGCAAATAGAGGGGCCCCTATCAGTAAAGTCAAGAGGATAGGGCCCCCTCTATCGGCAAAGTCAAGAGGACAGAGGGGCCCTTGTCGACATTCAAAAGGACAGAGGCGAAGCCTCTGTCATGCTGGAGAAAAAGAGGATAGGGGCAGAGCCCTCTGTCGTACTGAAGAGATCAAGGGCAAAAGGAGGGCCTGGCAGAGGCGATGATCGCCTCTGCCAGCCCCCGCCGACTACACAGGAGTGGGGAGGGCCTGATAGAGGTTGTCAAGCCTCTGCTGGCCCTCCGACAACCATAGGGGGAAGGGGGCGACTACACCATAGGGGAAAGGGGAATGGTTACCTGCGGACGGGGCTCCCCGAAAAACCTAGAGGGGGAGCAACGAGAGAGAGAACAGGAAGGGAAAGAGAGAAGAGGTCGATGGGCGTCGAGCGGGCCAACGGAGGTCGACGGGCACTGGTCGGGCAGGCAACGGGAGGTCACCGGTCGGGTGAGCGACGACAAAACGACGGGCGTGCGACAGGAGGCAGACGGGCGACGACTGTGCGATTGAAGAAACAAAAAGAGAAAAAGGGCACGCATTAAGGATTTATGGGAAATTTAGCGACATATTAGCGACGACAAAATTTCATCGCAAACGCCATCATAAATGTGTGACGGAGTAGCGACATAAAATTTCTGATGCTGAGCCGTCGCGAAGTTGTGACAAAATTATTTCATGACAGAATATTTTTCGTCGCTAAGTCCGCAAATAATTCAAATGTTAGCGACGGATAGTTTTCTCTAGCTAATTCATTGCAAATTGGTGATGAAAAAAATCCATCGCAAATTTTCATCGCTAATTAGAGTTTTTCTTATAGTGTTTTTTTTTTTTTAAATTAGCCCCTTCCATACAAGCTATTTTGCAAAATAATTCCTGCCATGCATGGTTCTACAAAATCATCATTCTGTTTCAAGCATTACTGTAAACCAGTCATTCTGTTAGGATGGTGTTAATTTAACTATGGTGAGATGCTTACCATGGTTAGATGGAAACCAAAAATGACTGTTATGCCCTCAATGAATGAATGAGGGGATTGCATTACCTAACCTTTTAAATCTTATCATATCTCAATGCCCTTCCATGGCCTGCCCTATTTTGTCAATGCTCTACCCCCCACACTCAATGACTCTTGGGCAATTGCTTCTAACATCTCTCGGGCAACATTTCTTGTGGCATAATTATGGCAGTTGAGAAACAATAGCCTCTCTCTCTTTCTTTTTGTTGGGTGTCCAAAACTTATTTCTTGGGCAGTGTATCACCACCATAGTAAGCCAACATAGATAGGTCAAATTCATCTTATATGACTTTGAGGTTCAATATAAGAAGGGCATGAAGAATAATGCGACCAATGAACTTTCTCGATGATTGAAGATACATCGCTTTTGCACACATTTACCATTATTGAATGTGATGTATAGGGTAAGACATGTAATGTCCAAATGAGCTATAGTGAAATTCATAAGATTGTGTGTGAGTTGGGTACGAACCTAGATAGTTACCCTAACCACACGATTAGAGATAGAGTCTTGTTCTACAAAGAACAAATCTATCTGCCGTCGGAGAGCGACGTGATTCAAGCTATTGCACGAGGTGCATGACATGTGTAGTGGCGAACATGAGGGTGTCTAAAACGTACTAGATGTTGAAAGCCCTCTTTTATTGGCTGAACATAAAGGTTTGTGTCAATGAATATGTGCGACAATGCATAGTTTGCTGATATTGTCGATCCCCAATCGAGTCTATCAAAATATTTTCATAAACTTCGTGAAAGCCTTGCCATCATTTGAATGAAAAGTGGTCATCATGAATGTGGTGGATAGATTCCCCAAGTATGCTCACTTCATCGGATTACCACGAGAGTACTCTGTCGAGTTAGTGGCTAAACAGTTTGTGAGTCATGTGGTGAAGCGCCACAAGATGCCAAAGAGCATTATGAGCCATCGAGACTCGATCTTTTTCAGTCTATTTTGGATCAATTGAACTATAGTACCACTCACCACCCTCAAACGGATGGGTAAACAAAGATTGTGAACAAAGTGGTAGAGACTTACCTCTATTGCTTCGTAAGATAACACTCAAACAAATGAAACTATTATTTGCCTTGAACGGAGTATGCCTATAACACCAGTCATCATTCATCCATAGAGATGATTATGTTCGAGGCATTATATGGGTTTTCTCTCCTATTGATACAAATCCAATTAAACTGAATCCGAATTGTCAATGATTGGTAAGGGCTCAGAAGAAACCAAATCCAAAGAGGCATTGGATGGAGTGGAGTAAGAAAGAACCAAACCTCACTTGGAAGGACCCATATCCAAAAAGGACTTAGAAAGGCTAATTGGTTACTAGTAGGGCCCACTTGGAGTTTGACCTCTCCTTGGGAGGGCTTTGGTGGATGTGTTAAGGGAGTAAAGAAGGGTTGAAAATAGGGTCACCCTAATTCTAGCTAAGTCAACAATGTGATACCTCATTTTAAAGAGGTCTTACCTATGCTTGGGTAGAAGCTTGAGAAGTGTTATCTAAGTTTAGCCAAAGCTTAACTAGATTTAGAATTTGGTCAAGTAGTGTATTCTTCTTTAGATTTTTTTATGAAGGTTTGTAACTTGTGTAAAGGTATTATTGTACCCTCTATGTGCTTAGAGATCACGAAAGAATTGAACTTGAATTGTCTCACTATCTCTCTCTAAAAATAGCATCTCTTTTCTCTCTTTAGTTCATCCCCTCTAAGGTTTTTTCTCTTTTTCTCTCTTCCTCCTTGGCATGTGGGCCCTTTTTCACATTTCTTTTTTGTTACACCAAGCTCAGACCTCTAGTAGGTTAGGAACTTAGAAACTTGGCCTAAGCCAAGTATGATGAAAGGTGATTGAACCCTTGTTGCACCCACTTGCTTCCAAATGACCCTCTCTCCTAACCCGAAACTCTGTTGTAGAACTCCCCAAGAATGTCTACTAAGTCCTTGTAAGTCAAACCAGCCCTCACCGTAACCCAAACTCACATCTGCACTCACTTGACATAAATCTCAATGCCCTTCCATGGCCTGCCCTATTTTGTCAATGCTCTAATCCCCACACTCAATGACTCTTAAGCAATTGCTTCCAACATCTCTCGGGCTGCATTTCGCATCCTTATGGCAATTGAGAAACAATAGCCTTTCCCTTTCTTTTTGTTGGGTGTCCAAAACGTATTTCTTGGGTAGTGTATCACCACCACATTAAGCCAACAAAGATGTGTCATGAAATTCATACTTTGAGGTTCAATATAAAAAGGGCATGAAAAATAATGCGATCAATAAATTTTTTTGATGATTGAAAATACATCGCTTTTGCACGCACTTACGATGTATGGGGTAAGACATGTAATGTCCAAACGAGACATAGTGAAATTTATAAGATTGTGTGTGAGTTGGGTACGAACCTGGATAGTCACCCTAACCACACGGTTAGAGGTAGAGTCTTGTTCATCAAAGGATGAATCTATCTATCGTTGGAGAGCAATGTGCTTCAAGCTCTATTGCAGGAGGTGCAAACATGGAGGGTGTCTAAAACATACTAGAGGTTGAAAGCCCTCTTTTATTGGCCGGACATGAAGGTTTATGTCAATGAATATGTGCGACAATATGTAGTTTGCTAAGCTAATATTGCTATGGACATTGTCGATCTCCGAGCGAGCGTGTCAAAATATTTTCATGAACTTCGTGAAAACTTTGCCATCATTTGAATGGAAAGTGCTCATCATGAATGTGGTGGATAGATTCCCCAAGTATGCTCACTTCATTAGAATACCACGGAAGTACTCTGTCGAGTTGGTGGCTAAACAGTTTGTGAGTCATATGGTGAAGCTCCACGAGATGCCAAAGAACATTATGAGCCATTAGATTCAATATTTTTGAGTTAATTTTGGATCACATACATCAAATTTAGTAAAACAAAGTTAAACTATAGTACCACTCACCACCCCCAAACGGATGGACAAACAAGATTGTGAACAAAGTGGTAGAGACCTACTTCTATTGCTTCGTAAGATACCACTCAAACGAATGAAACTATTTTTTGCCTTGGGCTGAGTATGCCTATAACACTAGTCATCATTCATGTTCGAGGCGTTATATGGGTTTTCTCTCTTATTGATAAAGAATCAATTAAACTGAATCTGAATTGTCAATGATTGGTACGGGCTCAGAAGAAACCAAATCCGAAGAGGCATTGGATGGAGTGGAGCAAGAAAGAATCATACCTCACTTGGAAGGACCTGGATGGATCAAAAAAGGACTTAGAAAGGCTAATTGGTCCTAGTGGGGCCCACCTAGAGTTCGACCTCCCCTTGAGAGGGCTTTGGTGGATGTGTTAAGGGAGTAAAAAAGGGTTGAAAATAGGGTCACCCTAATTCTAGCTAAGTCAACAATGTGATACCTTATTTTAGAGAGGCCCTACCTATTCTTGGGTAGAAGCTTGAGAAGTGTTATGTAAGTTTGGCCAAAGCTTACCTAGATTTAGAATTTGGTCAAGTAGTCTTATTCTTCTTTAAATTTTTTTTTATGAAGGTTTTTAACTTGTGTAAAGGTATTATTGCGCCCTCTGTATAAACCTCCTTGTAATGTGCTTAGAGATCATGAAAGAATTAAACTTGAATTGCCTCACTCTCTCTCTAAAAATAGCATCTCTCTTCTCTCTCTAGTTCATCCCCCCTCTAAGGGTCTCTCTCTTTTTCTCTCTCCCTCCTTGGCCTCTGGGCCCTTTTTCACATTTCTCTCTTGTTACACCAAGCTCAACCATGTAGTAGGCTAGGAACTTAAAAACTTGGCCCAAGCCAAGCGTGGTGAACTCAAGCTCATCGGTGATCGAACCCTTGTTGCACCAACTTGCTTTCAAATGACCCTCTTTCCTAACCTGAAACTCTGTCGTAGAACTCCCCAAGAGTGTCTACTAAATCCTTGTAAGTCAAACCAGCCCTCACCTTAACCCAAACTCACATATGCACTCACTTGACATAAATCTACTAGAAGTTATCTTTAAACTTCGCGTGGGTATCTAACTTTACAAATTTTATCTACGTGGCTATAATTGAGTAGTTACTAGTTGTAAGCAGTTGCTTGTTTCGGTTATGTGTAAGCTGGATCACTTTGTGTTAGGCCTGTACTCAATTTAGGTGTCTTGTGGTACGTTTTCTGATCAAGTAATTGCCTATCTAAACACTATCCAGCAACTGTAGATGACAACTATTGCAGTTTAAGTTGATAAGAACAATACAACTTTTGTGATACACCCAACCAGGTCGCCCAAGTGGTAGCAATCTTTGGGTGAAGGTGCTGACCCCTTTATCTCGGGTTCAACTCTCACCGAGTGTGCAAGTGCCTTTCACTGGTGGGCTCCATAAGGGCTTGAGTGTTGGTGACCCCACTCGGAGATTACCTGCTTGGGAGGAAAGCTTCATCAAACAGATTTTTTTTTTTGTAAAGCTTACCTAATGATATTACTTGACGTTGGGAACATTGACAAATTAGTTTTTTTATTTTAAATATAAGTTGGCAGAAGGAATGGTTAATTGTCCACTGGTTTTAGACTGCTGCAGGTAATGAGAAGCGTAAGAAAGTAGACAAATCCTCTTTTGTTTTTGTTTTTGATTGTTTAGAGCCTTTTTGGGTTTGGTTCCTTCTTCCACTATAGTGGATGGGATGGATGATGAGATATTGAACCAAAGCCAGGTGAGTGTCAGGGTTGATTCTTTTCTATGTTTGGCTTACGAAAAGCTGGGGATATATGGGTCCCGGTGGGATCTGAAACTGGAGATCCACCCCAAGAAAATACCACTAAGGTTCAAGCTATCACAGGGCTGAATGTCCATCTTTTATTATTAGGGGCTGGTAAATGAGTTGAACTAGCTGAGCGAGCTTGAAGTGTTCAAGCTGATGGCAAGCTGAAATGGGGTCACGATGAGCCTGGGCTAAAAGAGCCGAGCTCGAACTGGCTCAATTATGAATCAAATGCACCATTTCATATGAGAGAGGAGCTCGTTTTTGTGAATTAAGGTCTTTGATGATTCCTTTTGTTATAATATCTCATACAGCAAATTTTGACTAGAGATGGCAGTGGACCGGGGCGGGGGACAAGGTCTCCACCCCCGCCCCATCTCAAAATTCCACCCTCCATCCCGGTTTCATGTCCTCTAAAAGAGAAAACATGACATGAAACCGTGCCTCAATTTAATATCTAGATCTCCTGTCACTTTCACAAATAATTTGGATCCAAGTTGGTTGTTGGTTGGTTGCCCAACTCCAAATCGGACTTGTTCTTCAGGAGAAAACAAGGGCCCAAGTTTTATGTAGACAGTTTGGGCCATGCATGGGTCAAGCCACTCTGACTATGTTAAAAGATTTGATTCCAAGGTCTGTGCCCAGCTCAGTTATACATTGGCTAGGCCTGATCTCAGCCAATTGCCGGTGGGCTGCCCGGACTCATGCCCATCCCTAGCCAACCTCTTCATCTATAGCCTGTGTTTGCAGCAATTGCACAAATGCGCAGAATAGTTTTCATTGGCTTTGTGATCTTTATTTTAGTGTGAGAACTGAACATATTAGGCCCTCCTTTAGCGTTCTGCCCCATAGTTTAAAGTATTTTATGAAAGATCTGAACCATTAGATGTGTTTAGTATGTTGGATTTAGTGGGAATCGACTCTTTGATCATGTTTTTTGACGAAAAATATATTTTTAGGAGCCGAAAAAATTGATGCCTTCATAGCCATTGATTTTGGATCACTGGAAAAACCTGTATATAGGTTAGATTCGGGTGATCCAAAAGTCGGTTGTCACTAAACAAAACCTATAGATCACACCTATGGTGTCAAATGTGAGAAAAAATACCAAAAACTATGATTTGAAGAGGCAGAACCAGCGCATTACTCTTTTAGTGTAGTTGGTATTTTATGACAATAGCTAGTTCGACTCTCACTGTTGAATCATTTGAAAACATAGCACAGGCTTTTTTTTTTTTATAATAAGAGAAAAAACGCCCCCATCTCGGACGACACATTGGCTGATAAAGCCCTTGAGGTCCCTGCCCACTGGGGAGTATGCCCAGCTTGACCTTGTGACAAGGGACGCCACCCTTGGGTTTTGAACTTTTGACATCCCATCAACTTAGTGACATTCACAAGTAGCCCCTACTAGATAAGTGGAGCACAAACCTTAGCTGTATCATTAGGCCAAGACCTCTTTGTTCATATGAAAGAGCATCATAGAGACCTTTGCCTGAAGTTACACACATGCCTTAATCTATAGGTCCTAGTCGATTGTATTTTCAAAAAAGATTTTCTTTTAAAAAAAGATGTGTCTACTTTATTATTTTTTAAAATAGATGTGTCTACTTCTTTATTATTGATCAAGCTTCGCATGCTTGATAAGAAAGCGGAGCATACGTAGACACCTCAAATTTTGACCAAAATAGATTGGGTAAAAGTTTCTTTTTTAAAGCAAGACACTTCGAGTAATGATCGTATTGTATGACAAAAATGATGTATTTTTTGAAATACCTTATAATTTTTTATATGATCAAATTCACAAATATCTAGCTTTAAAGTAATTATTTTAACCTTCACACGAGCAAATTTCTTAAACTTTGCAAGATATAGTTTAACCAAATATGTGAACTTCCTGCAACTGAAACCTGATAAAAATTTACAAATATTATACTAAATTCATATATATAGTATATGGTTCACATAGAACCATGCAAATCTCTTTTAAGTAACTAATCCACAAAGAGATTTTCAAATAAAGGGCAATATGTGCAAATTTTTGGTATGTGAATTTTCTTATATTCACATGCCTGTTAATCATATATAAAGTCATTTTTGTTTATTTTTTTTCTTGTTTGTTTTTAAAAAGAACCATAACCCTTTTTTCTCTATAATCCTCAATATTTTTTCTCTCCCTTTACGGTGATTCTCGTAAATTTTTTTTACTGCATTTTTACAAGGTTGTGGTATCATTTGCATCAACTTCTCAAGTTAAGTCGAAAGATGAGTTTCATACAAACAATATATATCCATATGCATATTGTTTTATTTCATTCCGATCTTTTTTCTTTGTTGGTATATATGAGTATTTAATAGCTCCATGCATATGTGTGTTTGGTTGTTGCTGTGTATATTTTTTGCATATTTTTTTGTGTTTTATTTAACATTTGCCATTAGATTTATCATTTAAGGTTTACTATATTTAAAGTATTTTCATAATTATATATATTTGTTTGTGTTAGTGCAACGAGGCTAGGGTTTACTGTGCAAAAACATTGAATAGGGGTTATTGTAGTAAGTTGGTTTTCAAAGTGATTGTTGTAGATAATTATGTTAAATGAATCTATGATTTTTTCTCATATGTTATTTTCATTAGATGAATGATACATTGTAGTGTCTACGATAAAGGAAAAGATAGAGAAATTAAAGATAAAGACACAACAAGTACGTGTGCAAGTAGTACATTGCCACCAACATCAGTACGAAGTCTGTGACTGATCTCACATGTTATCACATGCATTTTGTATGAGGACAAGTTACCAGAGGATTACTACAAGTTCTTCAAAGTTGAATTGTATTGAGCTACATATCATATATTTTCATTCATTCTGATGACGGATAATGTTTCATACATCGCTCCATACACTTCTACTCTTGTCTATCCACCAAAAGTGGTTGGTAAAGTATGATGACCTAAGGTGAAGAGACAAAAAATAAAACACAAGGATGTTGTGTTATACAAGTGTAGTGTATGTGATGAGGTTAGTCACAACATGAAGAAGCATGAATAACAATATGTTGTTTACTTATGCTTTGCAAAATATGTATTTGTTAAGAGTTATTTAATAAATAAATTTTCATGTATGATGACTGAACTTAAACTTGATTTATGTTACAGATCTTAATTTCTGTCAAGTAGAGCAACAAATACTGGGTTCATTGAGAAATAAATACGAATGTGAGAGAGTTTAGGTTGTACAATTCAATTTGGTCCACAACTAATGCAAATAAGAACATTAGAGAACTAGTACAATAACATTACTTATTCAGTTTAAAACTTATTACTCTCTCGTACTTGGTAGGTTAAATGTTGTGTTGTAAGTTTATTGTTTTACAGGACCGGTTCATTAAGTTGCATATGTTTGTTAACTCAATTCATGCATATAATGTTCTTGACTTAGTATATGAAATTTACATATATGATTATGGTATATTTGTCTTATTGTATATGCAATATTTGGGCTGAAATACAAAATTGAACTTCACGTATAATGAAATTTTATAAATGCATGGAGAAGACAATTTTGGAAGGTGACAAAAAAAAATGAGAGGATGCGGAGACATCAAACACTGAGGAAACAAATGACAAGATATTGGAGGCTGAGTTGTGGACAATTCTGGGAAGTATAAGTTGATTACTATTGTAAAACATTGGATGTAAATTTGACAGAATTGTCAAAGATTGTATGTAAATTTAAAAGAATTATTTTATAAATATACTTTAAATATTCATTCTAATTGAATTGCTTATGTATTATTTGTATATTTAATTTCATTATACGAAAGATGTGTTCTGTTTAAATTTATTCCAGGTTTAGTATTATGTAATAAAGACATACACAAAATGGAGGAAATCAACATATTTTGAAGTAACTTCACACATATAAAGAGCATATTCATAATGACCTTATTTGCAATAGTCTCATATTTGCGAACTTCACATAACTTCATATATTTTTTATGTGAACTCCGTACTATATATATGAATTAGTAAAATATTTGTCACATTTTTAGAGGTTTTAATAACAAGAAGCTCACATATTTTATTATGTGAACTTGTACAATATATGCAAATTTAGTGAAATAGTTGCTAAGTTACAAAAAGTTCGCAGATTTACAATAAATACACAATTCAAATTTAAGAATACTTACAACGAAGTTAGTTTGCTAAGTTACGACAAGTTTTAGTTATAGGAAGTTCACAAATATAGTTATGTGATATTCTTGAGGTCCACAAAAAAATCGTGCTAATCTACATTTTAGTGAAAGTTTGCGATACACGTAGAGCATATCGATATATTGTGCAAATCACATATCCAATGTGTGAATATTGGAAAAGTCTGCAAATAAGGCACAAGATCTCTCTCTCTCTCTATATATATATATATATATTTGCGGATCAAATCAAAGAGTATTTACTTAACAGAGGTTCGCATGTTATATTCAGAAAAGAAAGCGTGATACATTTCATAGAGAGCAATTTCGCCTAGGGGTTGTGAAATGGAGGAGATGCACACATTTGATCTGCAAATCTACTTTATTGGGATAAAAATTAGTCATATTCGTATGTTAATTTATACGAAATTCAGAATTTCTGTAGAAATATCGTGCAAATATAGTTTTTAGTGAGAGATTGCGAGATCCAAAAAAAAGAATCGACATATCGTGTAAAACTCAAGAGGAAAATCACATATTTACCACTAAATTTGCATATATATTTAGGAGAAAATTTGCATATTTTGGGCGAAAACTTGCAAAATAAAATTAAACATACAAAATATCCAGAACTTTATACCTGAAAAGTACATTTACAAAAAAAATTCATTAATTTTTTTCGGATGTAAAAATTTCATTAAATTTACATATAATGTCGGGCGTCTCTTTATCTTACGCCTTTTGTTTGGCTTTTGAACCTCACATAGATGTATATTCTCCACAAGATACTCATTATTCCATTTACCAACTGCTTATTGTATAACACTTCTAATTGTTTGTTTAACTTCATAATCAATTACTTTTTCTTTAGCTTTGCAAACAACTAAGTAAATGTCACCACTAAATAACATCAAGACTACATCATCATCGTTCAAAACATCTATATAGCTATCTATGTTTGCAGAATAACTATATCGGAGGCTCAATGACTTTTTCGCATAACTGATTTTACGAGACATCAAAACAAAAAATTCATTAAAGTTATTGTTTTTGAAGACTAATATACATTTTTAATTAATGTAATAACTATGATAGTGTGCTTTAACCTTTTAGAGACCATCATTAACATATTACACCAACCACACAACATATAATTCATCTAATGAAAATGTATGAGAAAAGATCATCCATGTTAAAAAAAATAAAAGATTCATGTTAAAAATTTCAAAAAGTAACTATTTCAACCATTATCGATGTACTTAAGAGAATATCTCACCACTAATGATGTTTGAGACGCTAAAAAAGTTACCGATGAAGTACCATCAAAAGTACTTGCTAGAAATAGTCGTAAGAAGAGGGCTAAAAATTTTTGCCAAGGAAAACACAATGGGGCAAAAGGGTTGGGGACCGCAAATAAAGCCCTAAAATGCAAAAACAAACCGTAAAACACAAACCATTACTTACCGAAACATCACATTTAATGATAGTATGAACATTCACAAAAAAATGAGACGGTTTGCATTTAAGTCTTCAAAAAATTTGTGAATCCACATATGCAAAATTAGTTTGCGAAGTTTTGACAAGTTTCAGTAACAAAAAGTTCCTAAATATGTTATGCAAACTTCATACTATATATGCTAATTTAGTGAAATATTTATGAAAATTTCAATTATAAAAAGTTTAAAGATTTAGTTGTGCGAACTTTATACTATATATGTGAAATTAATGAAATATTTACAAAGTTTCAACAACTTTCAATTACAAGAAGTTCATAAATTCATGAGGTCCACACAAAAGATGGAGCTAATATACATTTTAGTGTCATGATTGTAATGCACACAGAGTGCATACCAATTGCAGAAACTTTAGAAACACACTCGTGAGAAGGTTAAAACGGTCCTTTTAAAGCTGGATATTTACAAATTTAGATATCAAGCGGATTTAGAAAATTATAGAGCATGCTGAGAAACACGTCATTTTGACAATAGTACGGTCATTTTGACAAGTTTCCGTTTAGCCATCTGGGTTAAAAAGTATTTAAGATAAAAAACTTCCTTCCATGAAATCGCTCAGACGACTCCTCTTTTATCAATCGAAAACACTTTGCGCTGAGGAGTTATAAAGGTGTCATTTTTGCCCATTAAAAAAAAAGTTAAAAGTATCATTATAAGGAGGTAGCCATTTGAGTGATATAAAAAGTAACTCGGGTGATGATAAGTAACTTCGTAAAAAGGCAGACATTTATCGTAAATATTTGAAAACTAAGGCAGCTAAATGAAAATTAGTAAATTACCCCGTAAATCTTATAGAAACGAATCAAAATATCAATCACTTGCATTCATGAAGAAAAAAGATACTAAAGAATTTTATAAGAACCTAGGGGAGATCTTTGTTTTCGAACAAAATTTAAATCCACAATCTGTAAACATGATGCTCGATTGTATTGTAATATTTGCCAGGACAACTATTCCAAAATCCAAAACGAAGGACCAAACAGCTGAAAGATTGCCACCATGGAAAATCCAAGGTGTAATCTCTCTATCTCTCAAATCAATTTCTTAGATGATGCAACACACTTTCGTTGACACACAAAACTCTGGTTTGAATATCAAGAAAAATGTCCTTATCGGAGAAAATGTATCACAGTTCACAGGACAACAACAACCGCCTTCTGTGTGTGTGTTGGAATCTATAATGATATGGAAGGTTTTATCAATGTCTGGAGGAGTAAATCTCCCTCGGTATCGAGGGTCCGAATTCTGCCCACCCGAACACACACACACAAAAAAATAAAAAAAATCATACAACCAAAAGCCGGTCCTAAGCACATACAATTAAGATGATTAATGACATTCTGAACATACAACTGAAAAATAGTTTTAAGTAACGAAGAAAATCTTCCATTCATATAACATCAACATATCATACTGTTGTGTAGATCTCACACACACAAGCCTGCCATTTCAGAACGCAAAAAAAGAAAAAGAAATCGAATGCAGGCTTCTTATTAAGGACAAAAAAAGAAATTAAAAAAAAAACCAATTATGAACAGATAGCCTATTGCTAATATAAACAAACCCATCAATGTAAAAGATAACCTAATTCAAACCTGGTGGTTGTGATCCATCACTGATATATGAACAGCTCCAACGGTTATTTTTCCTATCAATGGAAAGCAGAATGAAATGAATGCGGCCAACATTGCAGAGCAATACCCACTTGGCAATGAAGAGAACTTGCAAACTGTTTTGCTGATTTTAGCTTGAAAGTTCAATTATAGTATCTCCTATCAAGTCTTCCAACAAGCTCACTTCAATCTCTTCTCCTATGCATCCTGCATCCAATCTGAGGTCCATCCAGTTGCTGCTTTTTGCAAGATCTCTTCCAACAATCTGATCTAACGTCCTGGATTCTTTGGAGTGTAGAGCAAGATGCCAGTTTACACCCACCCATACCTCTTGAAGGAGGTGTTCTCCCATTGGGAAAGGCCGCACAATGGGCCTAGAGCATGAAACTTGATTATGGCATCCCAAGGATCGCTCTGACATGTCCAAAAGCACCTCATTAACGCAATCAAAGAGCATCAGTTGATCCACTGAAACTTCATCAGGTGGATCTACCAAGAGAAATAAGGATGGGTGTAGAGGTTGGTGTGATGAATCCCAACACGCGCAAAATTCCTTACTGCCAGTCGAATTTGCAGCTTCTAATAGCATTTTCACGTACTCGAAATCTACTCCTTTGGACTCCAAGCAACTTCTCCATGCCATTTTTGAATCTGAAGTTGCTGAAAGCGTTCCATTACTGCTAAGAGAACTAGGGCTGGACACTCCATCCATCCCTTGAGAATCTTCTAGCTCCTCAAAATGAATTTTCCGAGGCTTTACAAGAATCTCTGCTGTGGAATGCGGACAAATCAATGTCAATTTCAGTTCAAGCACAGACTAGAACAAGAGAATCAGGAAATGAAAGCTAATTTTTGATATCAAATAGACCTTGTTGGGTGGGGGTGCAGATTTCAGGACTTGAAACATCTGAAAAAGCTGGCTCTAGCACTGAAACCGGACTTGGTTGTTGTGGCTTCTCACAAATATTTTCTGATAGCACAACTTGATTGGATGTTTCACAAGCTGATGAAAGAGACAGGGAGCTAACAGTTGTCACATCTGCTGAAGAATCCTAGAAAGAAATGAGAAAACATAAGATCATATAATTCTGGTAAAAGAGAAAAGTTTAACCAGACACTAATCCTTTGTATAGACGTTATCCATTGAAGAGACAAAGATCCAAATCAGGGATTATGGAGGACTCCCAATTAAATTACCCATGTTGGTTTGGAACCTGACCAACTTGAGGCCTAGTCCTGAGTTGAGAACAAAGATCTCAAACACAACAAAGATTATGCAGATTCAATTTGTAAATAGCAGACATTATTCTTTACTCTGAAAATTAAGAACATTTACCAGTATTGAGAATTCCAGATCGATTTTATTTTCTGTTTGTTCTGGTAAAGAACATAAGCATGATGCAGGGGAATTTCTGAATTGCTCTTCCTCGTGATCAGGTTCAGAAGGACCAGAGAGCTTAGTTTTGCTCATCTCTTTCTCGTCGCTATCTGCTGGTTCTGTTCTAACTTCATCACCTGGAGAAGCATTTAGACATATGAAAGAATCAATTCCTCAGAAACTGATACAGAATCGAAAGATAAGATGAAACACAAGAAAAAGTCAAAATCATACCTTTTAGGATCCCAGTTTCCTCATTGCAGATGCCCTCCTCTGTTAAACTGTCAACCAGAAATCCTCTAGAGTTTCCTGTATTAGATTTTAGCTCTTCAATCTCACTGCCTGCACCAGTGCCTTCAATGAAAGAAGATATGACCTTCTCCTGCATGTCAGGCTCCTTCAACTCCAAATACTGCCTCGCTGGGCTTTTGCATTCCAAAACCTTTTCTCCCTTGGAATATGAAGAAAATTCAAAACCAAGATTCTCACGCTGAGGAGAAGCCCAGATCTCATCAGAGCTGTCCCTCCAAGCGCTCAACCTAGGGGTTAATAAGCTGTACTCAGGCAAGGAAAGTAACTTTCCCAGAGTTCTAGTAGGTGGTCTGCCGAACAAACACTCATCGGCATCCTTTGCATTCAGAGACTCAGACAGATGTCTTTGAACTTCCCTGGTACTAGCTGATTCTCTAGGTTGTGAAAGTGAACGAGAGTATGCCATGTTCTTGTTTTCAAGATAATTGATGCCACGAGGTGAAGATAACTCATCAACAATGACTGCCTGAGATCTCAAAGGCCTCCAATTTTTCTCTCTCCAGCTGTCACTTCTTAAGGGTCTAGTTATTCTTTTAGAAAGGTCAGAAGAAGCACCTCCCAGGCGTCTCTCTGATGGACCTCTGCTAAGCTCTTGTGAACCTTGATATCCATATGGAGCCCTATGCAGAATACCATCCATTGATATGCATTGCTGCTCTAGTTTTTCATCTGATATTGCTAGTTTTATCTTCCTTTTGATCTCCTTAAAAGAAAAAGGAGAGTTCAGTTTTTCTCCCACCTCTTGTTTTCTCAAATCATAGATTGGACTGGTCACACCCATATTATTTTGGACACTAGGAGGCCCAGGCTTCAGAAGCACAATCTTTGTTGAATCCTGAGAGGTATCACCTTCCGTCAGTGATGGGTCTCTACCCCATAATTTATGTCTTCTTTTTGAGAACTTATGTACATTTTGGTTGCTGAACTTTTTATCTACACTACAGTCTGATAATTCATCTGATTCTGATGGCCTATTTAATTTCATTTTTGACATTCGCTCCATCTCAGCATTTCTCAATCCTTGAATATGCTTGACCAAAAGAGAATTGGGATCATGCAGGTGTTTGAGAAATAATTCCTTGTTTGAATTTAGTATATCCAATGCATCCATAAATTCTTTCGAATGGTGGATCCTACCATCTTCTGAGAGGCACTCTGCTTCATAAAATTTTTGGTTTACAAAAGCTTCTGTCGCCTCAAAGATTTTCTTGTTTTCCAATTCTGATACCTGAAAGGCATCCGTATTACAGAATCCCTGCACTAGTGTAGCTTGGTCAATGGTACCAGTAAATCTTTCCATGGATTTAGAGTAACAAGTAAGATCAGGTTTCTTCCATTGGGAAGCTCCCCCATCATCGGACTTAAGATTGCACACTATTTTAGATGTCTTGTTTTGCTGATTCTGGTGTTCCTTAGAATAGTTTCTTTTCTCTGAGTCTGACAAGAAGCAATCCCTATGCTCGTCCTTGGAAATTTCATTGGCTATTAGTGCTTTCATAGGCACCTGATCAGCATTTGCTTTGGAAACCATGGTTTCATCTAGCTCTTTCTGATCCTGACACACCAAAGATCATACTGTTAGGGCTGGAAAACAAGCCAAGCAACTCATCATTCGGCTCTGTTCTGCTCACCATGAACTCATTTGTGCTTGGTTCATGTAGCTGGCGAGCTGAGCTACGAGCATCTCGTTAACCAAAAATGAGCCGAGCATGAACAAAGGGTGCTTGGCTCGGCTTGTGTAAGCTCATAGAAATATAAGATAATAGAATTTTAGTGCACTAACTGTCACAAAAGGTAGCATTGTACTGTTGGTTAGAACACATGACATGATAAAGTGAGGTCTGCAATTCAAATCCCATTGTTGTTAATGTGTCAAACTACAGTATTTTCTTTTTGAACGAACCAGCTCATGGCTCGGCTCAGCTGACTCGAGCTCGGCTTGTCTAGTTATGAACATGAGCCGAGCTCGAGCTGAGTTAAATGATAAATGAGCCAAGCCTGAATAAGATGGGCTTGACTCGTTCGGCTCGTTTATCAGCCCTACATACTGTTCAGTTAGTTTACTTGGATAAAAATGAATATTTTGCAAAATATACTGGCAAGTTCTAAATTTGCATGATGTGTGTGTTGCATGTGAGCGCCTGAAAGTATGTGTGTGTGCACACGCCTGTAGACTCTAGGCCTGCAAGTATGCATGCATGCTTGTGTGCTCCACCAGGCCATTTGAAAAATGAATAAGCTACTCATGGTTGAGACGACAATCTGCTAGACCAAAGATATGTCAGAAAGGGTATTCAGATGAATTACCACTACATTGTCAACTGGACAATAGCTTTCCCTTTGCCTGCCTTCATTGCTGGTAAAGTTTAGCCTTCTTCTTGAATATCGAGAACCTACACACAAGCAAGGTTATTCATCAACATGCATTGCACAAACCACCACCCAGGATGCATCAAACACCATTCACTATGGTAGCAATTCTTTGTTACCCAATATAATTCGAAGTATTGACAGCAACAGTGGAGAAGTCTATAGAATGACAAGAGGTTCTGACATCAACTTCTAAAATAGTAAGTCCATATTTTTGTTTCCATTGGAAATATTCACAGTGATATTGTATGATGCATCTTTGTGAATCTAGATCTGTTAAATATGCAGAATATGGTTCAAGCCAACAAATGAAGTGCACAGATGAGCCCCTTGGTCAGCAATTGGCTGACATAGCCTGCACCGAGAAATACTAATTACTAAGAAATAGGAAAGCCTTGTTATTTCATCCATAGGAAGATGCAACCACAGGACAAGGTGCATACACAATATAAATAAATGAAGCATTACACAGCTGGTGAAACCTTTAAACGTTAGATTAAACATGTTTGAGAGTGTAATGCATTGTCTGAGAACTTTCTTCAACTAATTGAAACCCTGAGAGATTGATCAATGTCACAAAAAGTATTTCTTGAATGATGACCTCACTAAGAAAATAACTTAGTCCAGAATCTAAAAATTGGAAAACCAACTTCTTTGTACGGTGTCCATTTTTAATTCATTTTATTTATTTGTGAAAAATAATATTTTACTTTTTCTTTCCTGACAATAAAGCTGCCAGGAAATACTCACTGAATAATAGTGACAAAAATTCCTAATGGGAATTCTAGTTCCCATCAAGCTTTCATGTCAAATCAGAGTGTGCATTGAGCATCTAGAATCTAGAATCCCCATAAATGAACAAGCATAGTCACTCTCGCTGCAGACCACAAACCAGAAACACGATCCCAAACCACTTCAGCAATAACCAATGACAATGCCCCTAAGCTTCCCATAATGTTTAATTGGCTAAGGTAAGAGATGATTGGATGATTCAACATTTCCAAGTGCTATTAATATTGCTTCCCTTTTTTTTAAGTTATGGAATAAGATCCTTTACTCAGTGAAATGGCAGGTATGACATGGAATAGAAAATGAAAATGCAATTGTGAAGTGAATGCATTTTTAGTACATAATGAACAGTGTTTCCACTGTTTATAGACTCAGTACCTACATGACCATGGATTTATAAGATGCAAGGTTTCCATCTTACCAACAACTGCATTTGCACCACTGCCACGTCCCCTGTCTGATAGCAACCTTAGTACAGAATGACTCTGGCGGAAATCAAAGATTCTAAGCAGACCCCATATGCATCCAGGTTGACGTTTCTCCCGTCGAACAGAGCGCTTGTGCATAAGATTCCACTTCATTATGCTGTTAAGTTCTATCAGCACAAGGTTGGACAATCAGCATTAAACCTGATTAAGAAAATATTGTCCGAATAGATTAGTGCTATTTCGTAAGACAGGCAAAATATGTACAGTCCAGTGAAACTCAGGCTTTCATGAGCACAGTAATTAGGTACTGAAACTTCTCGAGATTAGGAATACATCGTTCAAGCTCTTGGCTAATATATCAAATGGTCTGACCTATTTATTTTGAGTGGATGGCATAAGCACTGAGTATGGGTTTTCCATACAGCTAGTAGATAGGCCTTTGATAAGCTCTTTAACAGCTGAATGTCTTACTTTATTAGCCAATAAGTTGTATTCGAAGTTGCATTAGCTTTGAAGTTTGTAACCCAAAAAGAGAAGACAAAGAGGGCTCCAATGTCATGATTTCAGTGGTTCATTCCCATATGCATTTTAGGGTCAGCAATGGCAATCAACTGTAGCAACTGCATAGAATTGATCACCCGGCCAGGACAAAGGGAAATACCAGATATCAGAAAATCCTTCAACAGGAAACCACACTTACAAATTTTAAAGAAACAGAAACTAACACTGTACCGCAGTTGACATCTATTCCAGCTATTCAGCTGGCCAAATCAAGGATATTGATCTCTCCAGAAATTTGCTCAATTGTGTGCATATTACCAGCCTGATGACAAACCAAGAAATCCAAACATAACCAAGAATCAACTTTGCATGCAGCAAGTGATTGGAAAATCCAAGACTATTAAATAGAAACCACTTACACCCTTGTATGCTATGTCACACAGATACTCCATTTTGGCTGCCGTTCTACATCCCCTTGTATAGTAGTTAAATTGAAAACTTCATAAAAGTGGCTGTATCACCGTATCTTCAACGGTATACATGTGGCATAGCTTGTATGAATCAGTAAATCTCAAAGGCTCATAAATGTCAGCTATTCCTAAAGGCGTATCTATTAAACAGTCTCAGATTTTTCTTAATGACATTGGAAGTTTCTTGATAGTGTCCCACCCCAACTCCCCAAACAAACCAAAAAGAGAAAAAAATAAAAAATAATCCATTTCATGGAAAACAGCAAAGCAATAGAATCATCAAGGCTTCTAAAACCACACTCCCTAATAAGAAAAGGTAAACAGGTAAAATATGAATCAGACAAGCGTGTAAGATAGGAACATGCCAAGGAAAACAGAGGATAAGATTCACGAAACATCAATAGCACAGAAGAATGCTAATAACTAAAAGATTATTATGATTATACTACGATTAAGCGTCATGGCAGCATGCCACCAATAAATTCGAACAGGCTATGATTTTCAAACCCAAAGGCCGCATGGATCAAAGAGCCAAGGTTTTGCAACCAAGAAAAGCTCATCATACTCTTTTAGACAATTAGTTCAAACAAGATACAACAGAAAACAAAATAAAAATAGAAAAAGATAGGCTTCTTGTTATCAACTAACTCAGAGAGTCCTGAATACTTGAATATTTCATATCCACCAGAATGACAGAAAAAGAAAATGTTCAAGGAGAATACATAAACAGCTTATCTGAAGAACTGAAAAACTAGCACCATACCCACTCTTGGATGGTTCGGAGAATCATTTGTCGTCTCAAAGATATTTCACAGGGCATCCGAAAAAATGCTTCATTTTCCTGCATCTGTGAAACAGATGGTGCATTTTCTCATGGTTTGTACATCATCCTTCAAAATATGGGAACTAAGAGAACTTGTTTTATTTAATTTCTTTCTACTTTTTTATCTTGTGACTCCAGCTCAAGAATCCTGGTAACAGTTTAGGCTTCTCAGTGGTCCAAAAGTAAAGAATCAAATTCCTCCTCCAATCTTACACCACAAACTTCCACTCCTTTCCAAATTCGTGTACAATCATAACGGATACCTGAAACAAACAGAAGCTAGTTGTCCAACCCTTACTTTTCCCAACCCCTTTTATCACCTTGAGAGCAAAGAAACCACGAAATCTTTGAGACGACTGGTCTCCACGATCAAAATCAGAGAAAGCTGAAAAATTTCAGCAATCCAAATGTATTCAGTTATTCCTTCGTTTCCTGAGCGAAAGAGAAACTCAAATTCGCGTCCTTTTCCCTCCCTTTAACCATTAAAAGCCACCAAACCACAGAGACCCAATCTTACTCTAAAACCAGACCTCCCAAGATGAAAAAGCTCTCTCGGCAAACCCTGACAAGAAAAAAGCAATTCGATTCACCAACCTTTAACCTCCAATTCAATATCCTCCACACTTCCAATCAGTCCTTAGAGACTTAAGAGTACTAAAATTGCCACATTACTTTATCCAAACATGGGAAGAAAGAGGAGATGATAAAAAATGAAGAAAACCCACCTCCAAAATCGCAAATCCTAAATCGTACGCCCAACCGACCATCAGAAGAGTATTTCAGAGCCCAAAAAAATCAACCTTTTATCATCTACCCCAGACCATACTTCCTTCCTTTTCCACCGACCATCAAGGCTAAGGAATCCAACTTTTCCGTCCCTCTGAGAACAGAAAAAGCAGACTTGGTAGGGTGAGAAGAAGCAAATTTTGAATGGAGGCTGTCGAGGCCTAGTGGTCTTTGTAGCGGGAGAAAAGATGGTGGGGAGTTGGGAAATACTGCGTTTCGAAGATGGTGACCGCAAGGAGAAGAGGGGAAGGGGAAAAGGGGAGGATCAAATGATGGTAAATAGTGAAATAAGATTTTTGGAAGGATGGAAATTGAAGGATTTTCTCCTCTACTTTTTTCTTTTTTATGAGAAGCGTGGAACCGGATGGTGAAGGTGTTGGAAGAGATGGAGGGCGGGACCCCACGTTGCTTTTGCATGAAGCAAAAGTTGAAGCGTTTCCGTTCCTCTCCCTTTCAGAGTTCTCTCTCTCTCTCTCTCTCTCTCTCTATATATATATATATATATATATATATTATATATATAAAATGTCATGTTAGTCCGCTCCCAGGTATTTCTTCTCCTTTTACCTCTTTTTTTAGAAAGACAGAGGAGACAAAGCGTTTCAAACACGTACTATTAGTCCAACCCTCTAAAATTTAGGATCATCGGGCTCCCTCCGGATTTACAGACATTGCTGCTGTCGAAATATAAACACATGCACTCTCTCGTGCACGCACGCGCGCGTGCCCGCACACATACATTAGCTCTCTCTCTCTCTCTCTCTCTCTCTCTCTCTCTATATATATATATATATATAGAGAGAGAGAGAGAGAGAGAGAGATTAATGAGCTGCCCCCCCCCCCCCTTTTTATCGTTCTGCTTCGTTAGACTCCTTAAAAAATGATACCTTTTAGTATTTTTTTTCACATCTAATACCATAGATGTGATCTATAGGTTTTGTTTAGTGGGAACAAGTTTTTGGATCACGAATCTGACCTGTATACAGGTTTTTTAGGTGATCCAAAATCAATAGCTACAAAGGCATCAATTTTTACTGGATCATAAAAATACATTTTTTCATCGAAAAAACATGATCCAAGAGTAGTTTCTCACTAAATCAAGCATTTTAAACACATCTAAACGGTTCAGATCTATCATAAAACACTTCAAACTATGGGACTTAACAGGACAGAATGAGAAAAGATGGCCTAATATATTAAGTTCTCAAGTATATGTATAAAAACTTATAAAATAGGCACAGTGCTAAATAAAACATGTTATTAGGTTTTCTGTATTTTTTTTAAAACTCTGACCTATACCAATGTGATGTATATATGTTTGTTTTTATAGGAATCACTTTTATGGAACATTTGATTCCGATGCATAGATAAGTTTTTATAAAGTTTCAAAAATCAATGGACTATATATTTTCATAAATTTTCAAGGTTTCAAATACCATCTTTTTTCATAAAAAATTCATGATCAAGTGTTATTTTCTAATAAATTAATCATGCTGAATACATTTATGAGGTTGAAAGTAAAAAATACCAAAAGTCCAATAACATGTTTTATTTAACACCGTGCCTATTTTGTAGGTTTTTATTTCATATATATATATATATATATATATTATATTTACAGTTACTACGAGTCTGCTTTATTATTTCACCATCAGTGGATCTTAGGAAGGAGAAAGCATGGGCCACTGGCCGATGAGAAGTATTATACTGTCCACCTAACTCTTTAAAAATACCAAATTAAGGAGCCCTTCATCTGTTTTTTAATTTTGTCGACCAAATTTTATGTCACCCTTCTCTCATTATTCCAGTACCATCTCTCCTTTGAGCCAAGTAGTTACTGACTATTGAGAGAGACAAATGACAGCCGTTATCTCCTCCCTTTAAAGACAGAGGTGTTATTAGACGACCTCTCAAGGGGAACAAACAACTCTTGAAAATACCTCTACGGCACAGCATGCCTTTTATACAGAGTTTATAGCCGCCCCCTCCCCTCAGGTTTTTGGCATTTACTTTATGCATTAGAAGCAGTTAACCTAATCAGTTGAGGTACCCTTTTCCCTTCTCCCCTCTCAACCCCCTGCCTTTTGCAGTGGTCCTTAACCAGTGGGTTCCTTGTTAAAAAGAGCAAAAAAAATAGAAAAACCAAAAGCTTGCACCACAATTATTCTGCTTGCTTTGTTGTGGTCACCAACTGGTCATAGTGTCCCACTCAGCACTTTTCACCTATTGGAACAAAAAGGTTCACGAAACACCAATGCTTCTTTAAAGAAATGACGTGTAGAGAAGGTTTTAATGGAGGGGGAGGCATCAACTGCCTCATAATCATCATCATCATCGTTGTAAAACCTTGTCTCATCTATCTATCTATGGTCCAACCTACTGATTCCGTATATAAGCTTTGAGTCTCCTCACATTAGTTTATATTGCTTTTAGTTACTTTCACTTATTGGTGTTCTCTTTTTCTTAGTTTATTATCACTGTCCGGACTTCCTTATTCATGCTATTGCTAAATATAAATGCATGATATGTTGGATCCTGGTATGGATCCAGTGTGGTTAAATGGGTTTTACATAGAATCCAATGGCTCACTTAGTGGGCCATTGAGATATGCACTATCAAGATAATGGTGAAACTTATTACATATTGGATTCTCAACATATTTGAAAATCTAATGAACCAGTTAGGGCTGGATAACGATTATCTAGGGGAAGTTAAATTCTTCAGTCACGACCTCTTCAACATACACCGAAAAGAAGTTTCAGTATTCATATCGAAGATTCCCCCTGAAGCAGACCGTTAATCAATTCCTCACACCTCTTCTCTTCAAGAGTTCCTAGCGCACACCCTGATCCTAGATCTAACATTGGTATCAGAGCTAGGTTTTGTGTGCACAAATCCTCTCTGTCGATCATCACTTAGAGTAGTCGATCGATGCAAAGAAAGATGGATTTGCCAGAGGCCAATATTATTGTCAGCATCAGGGGTAGTAAAGAACCCCTCTTCGTCAGGTGGTCACCGGTTCCCAACAAATGGTGCTCCCTGCAAAAATCAATGGCAGAAGAGAAACAGGGCCGCCAAAGAGGCTACAACGAACGGGAGAATCAGAGTTTTTTTATGTCTCCGTCGAAAGAGGTTCTTGATGCCGGTGTGAGGTAGAAAAAAAAGAAAAAGAAAAAAAATAGAAAGGAGTGCCAAGGTTTATCAAAATACACCACCAGAGTTCCCTCACCGGAAGCTCCTCCTTGACGTCGGAAATGCCAAAATCTGACCATTCGTTCACTCCACAATACTCATTTTTCAAATGTCTCGCCTGCCACACCGTGGAATAACGCTCCCTCATCGAATTCCGACATTTCTCTACAGGATTATCTGATGCCCACCTCGTCAAGCCTCGACGTGAAAATACCAATCAGGCTAGATGGCCAACCCAGCACGTCGAACGACCCGACGAAGCACCTGTTAGACCTAAGCAACAAGTTGAAGGTGCCGGTGACCTCGAGTAGTCGATCGCTGTCGAGGTCATTAGGAACAAACACCGCCATTATCAGTGGCATTGGTGGTTATGAGGAAGCAATGATCAAATGTCGTAGTGGCGGTGACAAGCGGCCTTGGAAAGCTTTGGAGAGCGGCAAAGCTACCTGAGGGGGTACAAACCTCTCGATGGGTGGTTGCTGCCAGAGTCGAGTGCGGAAAAGACCCCGAGACAGCCCTCATCATCGAGGACATCCAAAAAACTGATTCTCCATCGATCTAGAGAGTTTTTGGGAGATGCAGAGCGAAGGAATCCACTCCAATGACTTCACTCTGCCTTGTTTGATCAAGGCATCAAGCAACCTCAGATCTCGGGTCGGTGAAAACAACTCCATTGCTTTTGTGGGTTTCTTGCGCCTGCTCAGATGCGTTGGCACCGTTGTCGGGGAGTACCCCAAACTGAATGACTTCAAATCTCTCCATCGAGTCCTTCAGCTTGATGTAGCGGACGTTGGTAAGGAGGATGCTGCTTTCAAGAAGGATCTTTCTATGGACCTCATTTACGAGCCCATTGTTGACGGTGATGTCCTCCTCTTCGAGATCAAGCGTACCACCATCAAGAACGTTGCCCACTGCAAGATCTTTGATTTTGCGTTGATCGATGGCATCGATTAATCCACCAGAGATAAATTGCTTAGGTTCTGGTCACAAGGATTTATAAGGGAACACCCTACGACAATGTCGGATGGGTGTTGTCGCCGTAGAACTCCTCTTGCCTTCCCCTTTTGAAACCCTATCTTTCCTCTTTCTATCACAATTGGTTGGGAGGTTTTTTCAGTCGGAGTAGGCAGCAACGAGAGGGATGATCTTGCAGGAGACATCAGAAAAAGATAACTCGATCGTGACTTTAGGAGATTCCTGGAGATGAACTCCGGAGAAAAGGATTTCTTGACAAGGACAGGTTTTTTGAACCATGACGACACAAAACAACTGTCGAGGTGGAAGGAGGCCATCACTGCATTTCTCGACAACCTCCGTGCCAGTCCCAATCCTCATGCAAGGAAAGGCAGTAGAGACCACCCTTTTTCGTGGGGTGGTTGCACCGGTTCGGTGGTTGCCGCATCTCCCGACGAAGGTGGCAGCAAGGGTGATGGCTGTCACCCCCATATTCTCCCTTTTTATCTCCTCTATGTGTTTTCCTCTTTCTTAAAAGGGAGAAAACCCTAAGAGGAGATAAAATGAAAAGGGTAAAAAAAAATGATAAAGGGATGAGCTGCCCCCTTTCGTCTCTCTTATAAAATGAGAGAAACCCTAATCAGGCGCTCTTACGAAGTTTTTTTTTTTGAGGGGGGGGGGGGATTTTATGGATTTGACCGTCATCTTTCTAATTTATTCAGACTTGACCCTCTATTTTACAAAACAAATCATTCTGTTTCTGGGTAATTTCATAAACAAACTGTTCTCTGGATATTATCCGAGACAAGGTTGTTGTGTCCATGTTTTCCAGAATAGCCTCAGTTTTTGTAAAATTATTGAAAACCACCTTAGTTCTCTATTTTAACTTAGAAAGTTTCAAAGTTTTATTTTCATATTTTTATTTGTTGTTGTTATCCAAAAATATTTTCGACTTTTATATTTTTGTAGAAAAGTAGTTTTGGTTAGTGGAATACCTCAGACAGGTTTAGATCTGGATTGGGTAAAGCTGTTCAGGTAGCTTCTTATAGACCTTTGTTGAATCCGGTAAAACTTTCTGGATCCAGTTATGACTTGGCTTATATCTCTACATTGATATTTTTGGATCTAAAAATATTGTGTCTGCACATGTTTTTATTATATGCATTAATATTTTGCTCATGTTAATATTTGGATCCAGTATGGTTGATCTATTTTTTTTTTATATAGATCAAGTTTAATTGTAAGATCTATTAAATATAATGTATAGGTCAAGATTTGATTTGATCGGTATTAGATCAGATGTTTGGATCTAGTAAGGTGACATAGACCTAGTTGGATTCAATAAAGTAATATTGGGTCTGATTGAATGTGCATGGATCTAGATAGTTTAAATTAATTGAGTATAGATCCAGTTAAATTAGTTTTAGATCCAGACAACGTTATTGGATCTTGTTGAACTTGAATAGATCTAGTGTAGGGTACATATGCCTAGATATGAGATATAGATTTAGTTTGATTCAGATTTATGATTGGATCCAGAATTGATCTAGAGACAAATCTCTCTCTCTCTCTCTCTCTTTATATATATATATACTATGTGGTTCTAGATTCGATTCAAGCTTTATGTTGAATCTGGATAGTATTAGGCCAGATATTTGGATCTAATAATGACACATATTTTGTATGGGTTTGAGATTGACACACTTAGATCTAGATATTTATAATATTAGATATTTAATATGGATCTATTTGTATCTGAAATATATGGTTTTGGATTATGGTCAAATCCTGTAAGATTCATGATTTTTATTAAGCTTGTATGAAGATTCATTTTAGTATGAATCATGTTGGACTTGATGGATAACATCTCAAGTTGGATTTGGATATGGAGTCCTACAAATCTAATAAATTTGAATATATATATATATATATATATGGATCCTGTAATTGATTTGAACTTAAATATTCAAACTTGTGGTTTGATTAAAACCTTGAAATTGACTTATCATATTTGGCATATTCAAATGATAATGAGATAACTCTTATTGAATATAGATCTGGTGTATATCCAAATTAGATTTGGATATAGAGATTTATACTTTACTTCATGATGGAAAATCAATCTACTATGTGAGTATCCTCATGATGGTGATATATCATAAAGGAAAAGTCCAGCTAGTGTATGTAAAACCTTGTGATGTCATGACTTAATGCAAATATTGCTTAAATGTAAAGCATTAGAATAGTGAGAGCTGAATTATAATTTTACACATGCATGTGAGGATATTCATTTGAATATAATGATAAATAACCATTATAAATCATGTTTTCCATGGTATGCTTGTATAAATGCATGAATGAATATTTTGATTTCATGCATAAAATGTTAAATGATGTTGATTAGTCACATTTATGACTATTTGGATCTAGATATACTGATCTAAAATAATCAGGTAATGGTCAACATGTGATAATGCACATGAAAAAGTGGGAGTACAAGTTATAGTGAAAATTTGAAAAATGAAAGTATTTACTATATTTGGCAAATCATAAATTTATGAATTAATAAATTTCATAGTACTCCACTAGTATGCATACCTATGGTATAGTTGTAGAGGATCCACAAGAACCCCATGGCTATATGAGACCCACATTATGATGTATTCATGAACTGCATGACTTAGTATGCAGTGAATAGTGAATACTTGAAATCTATGAAATAATAAAAAACTAACCTAGTTTGTAAATAACCCCATACTAGGGATATATCATGAAGGAAAAATTCAATTAATGTATGTAAATCTCATAATGTCATGAGTGCAATACATAATGCACTGATTATGATAAAATATGGGTGTTCGTCCCATATAGTCAAGTGAAATATATCGAATCCTGATATGGATCCAGTGTGACCAAATGGGTCTCACATGAAATCCAATGACCCACTTAGTGAGCTATTGAGATATGCACCACCGGGATAATGATCGAGCTCATTACACATTGAATTCTCAGCATGTTTGAGAATCCAATGAAACAGTTAGAGCTGGATAACGGCTATCCAAGAGAGGTTAAATTCTTCAACATCTGCCTATGCACCATACACTGAAGAGAGGTCTCAATATTCATATCGAGGATCTCCCCTGAAGCTGGAAGTTAGTCAATTCCTCACTCCTCTTCTCTTCAAGACTTTCCGGCGAAAACTCTGATCCTAGATCTAACACAATGAGTTTAACTTGATGAGTCGAGAAAAATGTAAACCATTTTCTGCATATTGTTCTTTTGTTTTGGACCACTCTTTTTTTTTTTTGATCACTCAATTTCCTTGCTACTGCATGCATTGTTGTGGGAAGGCTTATGTCTAAACGAGTCTTTATTTTGTAGTTCTCAAAGCCACAGTTGCCATAAGATTCTGTGTGTGTTTCCGTCGATTCGACATTTTATGAGAAGCTCGCTTCCTCATTATGCAACTGTTTTTTTTTTCAAAGAAATGAAACTAAAGGTATAGTTTCCGCTTTGATGATTCGAAATCAAAGTGGTATTTTGATATATTCGGGCTTGGGTTACATTTCATTTGAAGTTTTCAAGATGTTAGATACCGTTGGAAGCATATCACATTATGACAGGATATTGTTTCTTAATATAATGATTTTTTTCGCTTATTTGATGGTCAAGAGATTATTTATGGTATAAACTTTTTTCCAACTTATCAATTAAATAATCTTTTTGGTATGAATAATTTATTCATCTGGCATGGATGTTCTTATTTGCTCATCTTGCTTAGAGATGTACTTTTCATGTTAGAAAAATTCTATATTTTTAAATTTATTTTTATTACAAAAACCACATAACATTGATATTATTAATTCACTTCCAATAGAGCTTCTTATTCATCCCCCTTACATTTTATAAACGCTTTATGCTTCATGTGCCCTGAAATAGTCTTTAAACGCTTGATTCTGGCTTCACGCTTCACACATTGTTTCCTTCAACCCAGATATCAATGTTGTTAAAATCAGTTCACTAGGTGAATCAGTTTCTTAA
Source organism: Nuphar pumila (assembly GCF_984573655.1). Taxonomy (NCBI): domain Eukaryota; kingdom Viridiplantae; phylum Streptophyta; class Magnoliopsida; order Nymphaeales; family Nymphaeaceae; genus Nuphar; species Nuphar pumila. The sequence goes on along the minus strand of NC_143250.1, from coordinate 29,572,688 downwards.
AAAAATAAAAAAATTGAATTGAATCCAATCGATCTTGATTAAAAAATAAAAAAATATTAAACATTTTTAACTACCATAATTAAAGAATATTAAAAGAAATGAATTGAATTGACCTTCAATCGACCCCTTTTGATTCGCCTTTGGGCTGAATCAATTGATTGATGTAAACTGGAATCCCAATTTACCAAAAATCTAACCCACTACTAATCATTTAGGAAAAACATGAAATAAATTTCAAAATAGCTAGAAATTCAAGAAAATTGCTGGAAAATAATAGAAAATTAAAATAATTAGAAATTAAAGAAAAAAATATCTGAAATTTATCTCGTGAATAACCTCTTAAATCTCTTGTCTTTTATAGATGAGTGTTTTCTAATTACAATCAAATTAATTAACTTATTTAGATAACTTCCAAAAAGATAAAAACTTATCATAAAAATATGAATCAGACGTAGCGATTCAATATCTAAACACAAATATATATATAAAAAAAAATCTAAAATCTAAAATAATCCAAACGAATCTTTTTATGGACACGGGTCTTCTGCTCCCGCTCCTGCATCACTGATTTAGATTGATTTTGATAGCATTGCCAAATGTATATGGTCAAAAGGCTTCTTACTCTTGGAATGTGGCAGGTGATTGCTTGAATACTGCTGCAGAAATGGTGGTAATTTATCATTGTCATCTGATTTGGAAGTTTTTTTTTACACAGGTTGGAGCTGAGCACCTCAGATTACTAGATTATTGTTATAATAGTGAATCTATTTGTTGGTATGCATGGAGATGAAAAATCAATTGTTGTTCCTTGATCATGAAACGAGGCTAATAATTAACATAAAAAAATGGCTTTCCTTTATGCTTTTTTATCAGCCATTTCCTTTTCAAAGAGGGTCCAGAATTACATATCACTATTCAAAATATTTAATCCACCTTTGCCACAACGACTCATATGCAACCACTTGGCAATAACCCATTTGAAGAATCTAATAACAACAAAAAAGCCATCATCAGTGATGATCTTGCTGTATTAAATTTTTGTTCTAAGTTCCAATAACTCTTCTTTGTTGGTTTCATTCCAAACATGGGAATAATTTACTGGAGTTCCATCAACCTCAAAAATTATCATTTTAACCCTGTTTTCACTTATACTTCAGTATCCTGCAGCCCTCAGCTGTGAGGACAGACACCGACCACATGTGGACGCCTCTACGTGCACATTAAAGTCTATCTTGATTAGGGGTGGCAATCGGGTCCGGTTGGCAGGTCGACCCGGCGGGTTGGTGAGTCAGCATACCTCAACCCGAACCCGACCCGTTTATTAAATGGGTAACCCGACACGACCCGCTCCAACCCGTTTAATAAGCAGGTTGGGTCGGGTAAACGGGTTGGTGGGCAGGTTGGCCACCTAACCAGTTTATTAAACGGGTCAGCCGGGTTGGCGGGTTGGCATACCCCTAACACGAACCTGACCCGTTTAATAAACGGGTTAGGTGGGTCGACCTGTTTATTAAACGGGTTAGTTTTAGCCCAACCGGAACCCGCCTAAGAGGCGGGTTGGCGGGTCGTGTCAGGTTTTGCCACCCCTAATTTTGATCCTCCCTGTTTTTTTTTTTTGGACAATGACATAGATGGCCCTCGTTTTTATGGGAAATACCATTGCTAACAGCAAGTTAGAAAATATAAGGAACATGACCAATTTACTGTTTACTTGACATTTTTGCCCTTTGTTGCCTAAAAATTTAGGCATCTGATTTTTTCATGAGACAACTTACATAAAACTTGATTTTTCCAGGCGATAATTGACATGGTGCCTGATTTTTTCAGGCGACAATTACATGACCAAACCATCTAATTTGTTAAGTGATAAAAGGGTAAAATTGTCAAAAAAATCATTTGGCTATGTTTGGTATATTTTGAGTAGTGAATTGGCCATGTTTGACATATTTCTCGTCAAAACAAGGAATGGTGCCAAAAGTGAGTACCATTTACGTTATTTCAGGTTTTTTATTTTATTTTATTTGTTTTCAATGTTTTGGAATATGGTGAATTTTTTCCTATTTTTTTTTTATACGAGAGTAAATTTTTTTTTATTGCTAGAAATCATCCAGACTTTCTTATGTGAGGGGAGAAAACTTAACCATCATTGGAATATTAGCAGGGTTGCCCTTGCAAACTGATACAATTACTGTTTAGGGTGTCTTCACTATGCTTGTTTGCTATGAGGAGATCAACATAGTCAGCTGTCAAGTGGTCAGGGTCTGGTCCGTACCTGACCTGGTTTGGTATTCACCTCATCAGGTGTGGGACATTGCCATTTGGACCTTGTGTGGTCTGATCCAGGTCTGAGTAGGGCAAGTTAGGTTTTAATATACTTGGAACAGGGAACACACTGCAATGTTGGACTGTCAATCTGAGCATGGACTGGGCGCATTTCTTGAGATGGGTTAGATCTGGACTTATATCCAACCTTCAGAAACCCTTAAATTGATGTGGGTATACTTTCAATTTTTGTATATGACTTGTTTTTTCATGGCTAGGCCAAGGGAAAACCCTCAGCAGGTCTCCTGTTGATAAAACCCTCGAGGTCCCCCTGCCCACCAAGAAGTGCACCCAGTTTGGACAGCGAGAGGTAAAACCCATGAGTTTCGAATTCATGAAGTCCCATCGTTATGATGTTGCCCCTACCAGATGAGCCGAGCTCTTGTGAGCAAGAAAATTGAAACGAGCCAACAGGGGCTCAGCATGGTTGCTAGGAGCTGTCAGTGCAAGTCTCTTTGTTGTAGGACGTTGCAGGTTCAAAACCCTGTGGTATAGTTGAATAACTGGTGGAGGTTTGCTTAACCCCAGCTTGTCTTTCAAAAAAAAAAAATGAACTAATAAGACATGATAGGTTCCAACTTCCAACTCTAAAAGAAAAGAGCCCCAAGGGGTTTGGCGGAATAGGGGCTTAGGCGGTTAGGCAGGTGGTCTAGGTTTAAATCACATGAGCGTCAACCCTTACCCAAGCAGAAGCTTGGCGACCCCTAGGGGCAAAGGGTAAGCACTCAGAGTTTTATGCTGTCAGGACAATGACCGTCGCGATTAGGTCTCTGATCCCAGGGCAGTTTCTAAAAAAAAAAACTCTAAAAAAAGGAAAATTTTCATTTAGAGTTTCAACTTTTACAGGATATTTAAAAAAGTCCCATGCATATTTTCTAAAAAACATTTTAGGACCCAAAATTTCATTGAAATAGTCAAATAGAGACCTTAGTTGGAGTAACTCATATTGGCCGTGAGTTAAGCATGATAAAACGGGTAAAATGCCTGTATTTCATAATAAAAATAGGCAGTACACACCTTTTCAAACCATAGGTTAACCTTGAAATTATCTTCATATCTCTATTTGATAGTTTCAGTTAAAATTTGGTGCTTAAATGTCTTTTCAAAAATATAAAGCTGTTTTTGGAATATCAGGCAAAATGTGGGCTTCTAATGAAAAATTCTCGAAAGAAAAAACCAAGACAGGCTGATCGATGCACAAGCCAAAGGCAAAGCAAGTTATATGTTCCCCCCCGATGATTCACTGAATCCCACGTCTGTGTTCGGGGCTTTGAATGAGCACCACGTATACAAGCACATGGGGCTCATATTCCCGTGTATGTTGACATAACTTTGCATCGGACTCTGGTGTTGTTGCAAAGACTTAAGTACCCTTTATTGCTATTCTTCTCATAAAGTGATGGTTTGAGAAAATGACAAAAATGCCTTTCATTCAAAAAAGAAAAAACAAATAGTTCAAAAAAAGGACAAACATGTCCTCCATCCAGAAAGTCGAGGATGATGTTGACTCTTCAAAGTCTTTTTCTTTTTCTGTTCAAAAAAAGGACAAACATGTTTTCTTCTTCTTTCTCCGTAAAACACTGTAAAACCCTTTCTCTCTCTAGAGAAGAAATCAAGGGAAACAAAGAGTTCTTCCTGAAGAAGGCCATGAACATCAACACTCTCACTCTCTCTCCCTTCTCTCTCTACTTGTGTGCCTGATTTAAAGTTTTTGCCCTTACAGGAGGGGGGTCCGGGGGCTCCCCCCCAGCGCGGATCCCGCTGCGCGGTCAGCGGGCGGGGGTCCAGGGGGGGCCGCCCCTAGCGGGGGGCTCGGGGGGCAACGCCCTCCGGACCAAATTTTTTTTGGGCCTTCCAACAATGATTTGTAGTATTATCGGGCTTTCCTACAGCAATTTGTAGCATTTGTAGTGTCTTCCGTAAATCGCGAAACGCTATAGCGATTTGTAGTGTCTTTCGCAAATCGCTATAGCGATTTGTAGTGTCTTCCGCAAATCGCTATAGCGATTTGTAGTGTCTTCCGCAAATTAGGATCAACTTGTCAGAGTCATATCTCCCTAACCGGAGGTCATATTCCAAATCCACGATTTGTAGTGTCTTCCGCAAATCGCTATAGCGATTTGTAGTGTCTTCCTCAAATCGCTATAGCGATTTGTAGTGTCTTCCGCAAATTAGGACCAACTTGTCAGAGTCATATCTCCCTAACCGGAGATCATATTCCAAATCCGTAAAAAGTGGTGTCTTCGTTATTGAGTCTAGTTTATTTCTGTAAATTTTCAGCAATTTCTATTGTCATTTCATTCCCCATTTTAACTTCAACGATACATTACAACCACAATCATCAAAAGAAAGATTGCTTAAGCTAAGAGTCATCGTTCTCGCCCTCCTCCTCGACAGCAACCCAGTCAGTGCAGTCGCGCTGAGGATGGCCAACAGAAGCTCCACCACGTCGTCTTCTTCTCCCTAGCGAGGAGGTCTCAGCGGAGCCGTCGTTCCGGTGACGGGTGTTCATCTCGTTCCCTGGAGTTGAAGAGTTGTGGAGTCTGATTTAGAGTTTTTACCCTTACAGAAAGGGGGGTCTGAGAGCTCCTCCCAGTGTGGGTAGCATCATTCAACTTGAAGAGTTATGGAGTCTGATTCAGAGCTTTTACCCTTACAGAAGGGGGGTCTGAGGGCTCCTCCCAACGTGTTCATGGCCTTTTGCCCTTACAGAAGGGGGGATTTACATTTCGTAGAACACCCGTCACCGGAACGAGATGAACATGTTTCTTCTCTAGAGAGAGAAAGGGTTTTACAATGTTTTACGGAGAAAGAAGAAGGAAACATGTTTGTCCTTTTTTTGAATAGAAAAAGAAGAAGACTTTGAAGAGTCAACATCATCCTCGACTTTCTGGATGGAGGACATGTTTGTCCTTTTTTTGAACTATTTGTTTTTTCTTTTTTGAATGAAAGACATTTTTGTCATTTTCTCAAACCATCACTTTATGAGAAGAATAGCAATAAAGGGTACTTAAGTCTTTGCAACAACACCAGAGTCCGATGCAAAGTTATGTCAACATACACGGGAATACGAGCCCCATGTGCTTGTATACGTGGTGCTCATTCAAAGCCCCGAACACAGACGTGGGATTCAGTGAATCATCGGGGGCGAACATACACAACCCTCTCAGCCAAAGGAGCCGAGTTCGTGTTATTTAAGCTTGATTATATTTGTTTAATACGAGCTCGAGTTTGAAAGAAAAGTTTAAGCTCACTTGCTATGAGATGGGTCCTGGTCGTTGAAAAAAAAAACAACATTTTTGTCAAGTCTAAGGAGGGACAAGTAGAAAATTTGAACCTTGAGACTTTCATACACATTTTTTCTTAATTCTTATCAAAGAATAATGAAACTAAGGGAAGAAAAGGACTCCCAACCTTTTATATCTATAATCATGCCTAGCAATCAATTTATTTACACATTATCATGTGATTGTATGTCAAAACATACTGTATTACATGAGCCTACAAAAGTAAAACTGAGCCAAATAGCCTTTTTTTCAAGCTTGATTCATTTAACATAAACTCATGTTAAGTTGGATACAATTACAATATCCAGTGAGCTCATTACCAAGCCAAACTGAACCTAGTTATGAGCTACTTGGTCCATTTATTATCCCTGTATAGATCGGCGTAGGTTGCCGTGCATGCAGTGGGGAATTTTTTGCGAGGGGCAAAAGCTTGACAGAGCAATGCTGTGTGGAGGTGGAAGGCCTATAGATCCTTAGATGAGCTTCTTTCTAAACAAGCGCAAGGAGCTGCAGAGCTGCTGTTCAATCATATTTGGGTGCACTTTTGGACTCCCGACCTTCATTATTTTCGATTGTGATTCGAGGTTTTGGCCCGTTCTTGGGCTTGCCCAAAGACATTAGGCTATAAAGAAGTCTAAATACCAACAGGGGCTCCGATTATTTGGTAGGAGCAGTGAGTGCACGCCACCTTGTGCTGGGATGTTGCAAGTGCAAATCCCATTGATATGGTTGTATCAAGGTTGTTAAATGCGATGAGGCAAAGCGAGGCGTTGAGCCTGCGCTTCGCCTCTGAGGCTTTCGCCCTGAGGCGTACGCCTCTCACAACGTGAGACTCTCAAGCAAGGTTGTAAATGCGATGAGGCGAAGCGAGGAGTTGAGCCTGCGCTTCGCCTCTGAGGCGTACGCCTCTCACAACACTGGGTTGTATAACTGATAGGTGTCTGCCTAACCCCAGCTTGCCTATAAAAAAAAAATTTCTAAATGAGCTCTCCAACTAAAATTTCCGCACTATATTCCTGCAAGTTTAAAAAAAAACTGGAGGGAGGATCAGGTGCAATGCAATTGCACACTTTTAGTGTGCTGCTTCACCTGACGACCTTCTATTTTTAAGATACAGCCTCTGTCAGCTGTGATCCCTAGCAATGATGGAGGGTGATCAGGAGCAACAGCACACTAAAAGTGTGCAATTACATCGCACCCTATCCTCCCTCAAAAAACTGCCCTTCTATACAGCGCCAATTGTCCTGCTTTATGACAATGGATGCTCAGCTTGTCTGGTAGGTGTAGCTAGTGCACATCACCTTGTGTTGAGACGTTGCAGGTTCAAAACCCAATGGTATACTTGTATAACTCGTAGGCCCATCTTGCCTTTAAAAAAAAAAAATTTGTCTTGGGGTCTGCCTAATCCTTGCTTGATAGTTAAACAAAGTCTTTGAGACAATTATTTTAATTTTTTTTAAGCATCTTCTAATCATGCAGATGAGTTTGGTGCAACTTTTCTGATGTGATCAGTAAATAGACATGTTAATATAAGTTTTCTTATCGAGAAGAGGTGGACCCCATCACCATGCCAACATCATGAAGCCTTGCACCCACCATCGTATGCTCAAAAAGCACATAGTGTCGTCCCCAAAATGATATAAAGGCCGGCCCTCACTCTTTAGGTGCAAGTCCTTGGACCCCACAAATTGGATGGGAGTGGCCATGGATGATGTGACATGATGGGCAATAGACATGCATCATTGAGGCTCATGGCTGCTGGTTGCATATCCTTACTCGGTAACAAGTCACTGCAAACTCATGGATGATCATGACATGTTTTTCTAATGAGGATAAATACAACAACAATGTTGTCTAGTGAGAGGGTACTTTACTTTTTGAGTCCGGATCAGGTGCAATCACATGGCACAATTTTTGTGCATTAAGCACCTGATTGCGGGAGGTCAGGTGCTTAATGCACAAATATTTGTGCAAGCTGCACCTGATCTTTTCACTTATTTTTTAGGTGTCAGAGTTGGTCTAGCTACACTAACAAAAAAGCAATGCTTTTGTTTACCTAACTTTATTACTAATTAAACATGCATCAGTATGCAGAAAGCAACTCGTGGGGTCTGTGCGCTTGGACATTGGAGCTTTACTTTACTAACATAGGAAAAATTGGAAGATAGCCCTGTTGGAATTTACACTCCATACCTTTCAATTAGGATAGCACAACTCAACCATCCATCTGGATTATCAAAAAAAAAAAAACAAGAAAAAAGAAAACCATCCATCTATCTCATTTGACCACTTTAATATGCCATTTTTGAGCATTTTCAAGGGCTTGTCTCAAAACAGTGGCTTTTGTCATGTTAATTATTTGCAAGTGAATATAAAGTAGGTTTAAGTAGGGGTGAGTAGCCAAGTTAAACTGATCATTAGATTGTTCACAGTTGATTTGATAAAAAAAGATCCAAAAAACTATCGTACTGCTCATGAGAATAATGGTATTTTTACATGTTTACAAAATATAGTAATATTCCTCGTATGCCCACCACCTGCTTTTCATTGAATTTGTAGCATTTCTGATGATTTTACCTTTTCGCTAAAACGTACAAGCGCTTTTAGGTTTCATTGATATAAGGAAACTCACTTATGACAGAATAGCAAAACTTGAATGCAATAAAATAGCCAAATTCAATTGCGAAACCAAGTTGCTACAAAACTAGTGAATCTCAGTTGCGAAACCTGTGTTTTTTTCTTCTTTTCTTCCCCTCCACCCCCATCATCCCCATCACCACCACCACCACCACCATTTCTCTACCATCATCATCACACCACCACTTCTCTACCATTATCACCACTACCATCATCACCATTGCCACCACCTCCATCCATCATTACCATTGCCACCACCACCACTATCATCATTACCACTACTATGTTTTGCTAATCCTATGATAATTATGTTTAACAACTGAGTTTTGTTATTGTATCGCAATTGAGATTTGCTAGTTTTCTAGCAACTAGGTTTCACAATTGAGTTTCGCTGTTTTATTGTAACTGAGTTTTGCTATTCTATTGCAATCAAGTTTCTCTATTTTAGTGCAACTGAGTTTTAACATTCTATTGCAACCGAGATTCACTATTCTATTGCAACTTGAGTTTCACTATTATATCACAACTAAGTTTTGCTAGAACAATGACAATGAAAGTCACTTATGTTTTAGTGAAAGGGTAACATCATTAGCAAAAAATGAGTGGATGGGTATGCAGAATATTATGATATTTTTTTTTGATATAGCGTATTAATACCATTAGTTTCGAGGGTAATATGATTATTTTCCAAGAAAGATTAAGCTTGACTTGAGCTTGACCAGCTCAGTTTGTTGAGTGCAGGCTCAATTTGAGACTAGGGAAGGAAAGGTTTTGGATGTCCTCCACAGCATTCATTGCGAGTGGCTGCATATTGGCTGGCTATTAAACATGATCACCATATCTTTTCTTTTTTTGGTTTTTAGTTTAGTCCCTACATGTATTTGATCTATGGTTTGTCTAATATAAACTAATTTTGAATCATGTGTATGTAATATATGTAAAAGAATTTTCAAGTGCCTAAAAAATCAATAGACCAAAATATACTAATGTTTTTTTTGGCTAAAAAATATTGACTTTTACATAGAAAAACGTGAACTAAGGTGTGGTCTCTATCAAATACACCATTCTGAACATATCTAGCTGGCTGGATTGAGTCGATACAGCTTATATAATTTCGAGCTCAGATATCCATGAGGTCGGATTAAGTAGATACTGTCATGCATATGATTTTGAGCTCAATAGTGTGGAACGATGAATAGTAGCAAATATTTAACCATTCCAAGTGTGCCACTGTGAAGAAATAGTGGGTCGAATGAACGTAAGTAGCATAGGCCCGGGGTTCTAGCTAGGGATGGCAGTGGGGCGGGGCGGGGGACAAGGTCTCCACCCCTGCCCCGCCTCAAGATTTTATCCTCCACCCCCGCCTTCAAGATTTCATGTCCTCCATCCCCGGTTCAAACGGGGATGAGGCGAGGCGGGGCGGGGTGGGGATATTGCGGGGAAAAGTGGTCGGGGCGGGGATGAGGCAGGGATCGTGGCGGGGACGGGGCGGGGCGGGGAAAAGTGCACGTCCATCCCCGCCTCCATCCCCGGACGGGGATGGATTTTAACCTTCGTCCCTGCCTCCATCCCCGTTTCATACCCTTCATCCCCGGTCCAAACGGGGCGAGGCGGGGCGGGGCCCCGCTTTCCCCCGGTCCACTGCCATCCCTAGTTCTAGCCTCAAGGGTTTATGCTGCTGACACGATGACCGTAGGTGTGGCAGGCTGAGCTAGCGGGACCAGGTCTTTGTGTCAGGTGCAATTTGTTCGAGTTATAAAAAGAAAAAAAAGAATGAACATAATAAGAAGCATAATAATGTAAATCCAAAAAACACGCTAAGAAGATTATGCCTATTTGCCAGTTGATGTAGCTAGCATGTGTGCATGCACATGCGTGCGCTCACACACATTGCTTGAGCATTGGATTTAGAGGTGTCAACGGGTCAGGTTTGACCCGTACCAAACCCTATATAGGGTTAGGGTTTGGTGATAAATAAGAAGGCCCAATTAGAATCTGGTTCGGACATGAAGGGTCTGATATATTAATATATGGAGCAGGGTATGGTTTGTTAAATTTTATACCAGACCCGAGTTCTAATTATGGGCCGCAATTTTTCAAAAAATGATAACACATATTATTTTACCGGGAGTGGTCCTGGTCTGCTTCATGTAATCCTTATTAGGAAACAAGTATGGTTTATCTTATGGTGAGTCTGATTAGACCTGGGTTAATTCGGACATGGTACCATTATCTCAAATCAGATTTGGGTCTGGTTTCACCTGAGTCTGAACCAAACCCGGTTGAGACCCTAATTGGATTGTTAATTAGCTTGATAATCTGAGTTCAAAAACTCTTTAACAAGTTAAAATTCACGTTGAATTTGAGTAACTTGATTTGACAACCATCCCCAGGTGTGAACGACCTGTTATGTCAGGCAGGAAAGAATCTTGCCCAAAGGATGTAATGTTAAAATTTTGTTAATGACAATTCATTGATCGAGATATCTCTTTCAGACCTACAATTCTTTTGTCTTAGATCCCAAGGTCGCTTTGGTAGGCATAATAGAAGAGTGAAAATCAACAGATCATGGCTAGCTCCAAAAGTTAATAGTAATTCAAAGGACCACACTCACATCCCATGGACATCAACGACAAAAAAAAAATGCTAGTAATTAAAATAGGCCGTCAAGTTAAATCTCAATACCAACAACATTTCCTAAAGCAATACTGTATGTGATATAATGTGTGGGCCCCACTATTACATATTTCATTTTTTTGCAGGTAGGGATGCAAATGGATCGGATCCAGAACAGCTACTTACATGGAGAGTCGGATTCAGAAACAGTCAAAAGTTTCAAAAGGTCCAACCTTGGATCCGACCCATTTGCATCTCTACTCACAAGTGAGATGTGCAGTACATCATATGCCATCTTATGGGTGTGAACCTGTGATTAATTAATATTCATTTATAGGAAGGATAAAATCTAGCAGTACATCACTGCGAACATTCAGACATGTCAAGCTGATGATTCATACCAAATAAATGTTACTTATCAATATTGGATTTGCAAACGCTGCATGGACCCATGATGATGGCAGCTGCTATGATATGTAGTTGAGGAGACGAACGTGTACAACAAACTAAATTGCAGCTGTATAGTCAGTGACATTGAGGGATTAAATGCTAGAAAATGTTCATGGTCTTTAAGCGTTCAAGAAAGTTAAATTAAATCAAATTAAGTTGCCAAAAAGGAAAATGGAAATGTAAAATGTATTGAAAAACTGAATCAGGAAACGAGATTTGCATGTAAAAAGGAGAATCTAGCAGAAAACAAACTGGGAAATGACCCTGAAAATGAATCGGAAAATGACTGGATAATGAACAGAAGGCATTTGAGACGAAGAAGAGCCTTAATTACATAATAAAGGATTGAAACTAAACATGAGAAGCCTGTATCTTACAAAAGGAAAACACATTTCCCCAAAATAGGATATGTGTTTCCCAAAGATGAGTAGAAAACTTGTTTACCTTACAGTGGGAAATGCGTTTCCCATAAAATTTTTGTTATTTTGCAAACGTTTCAGAAGTGTAGTGCTTTCAGTTTTGAAATGGTTTCCTAGAAAACACATTTCCCTTAACTTTAGAACGGAATAACGAGGTAAGAATTCTCAAATGCTAATTTGAGATTACTCAAGAGGAAGATTCAGGTCCAAATAGAAGACTTAATCAAGAAGATAAGATCAGAAGAGTCTAGAAGAAGATTTTACACGTTTTGAGAAAGGCTTCCCATTGCTGAAAGGTTTCCTATTTATGTGAAACTCATGTAAAGTCTTAAGGTTAAGGAAGTTGATGTAATTCTTTTACATGTGCCAAATATTAGAAAAAATTTGTTATCTGTTGCTAAATTCACTCATCACAATAAGTCCATGTTTGAGTTTTTACTTTCACGAGGTTATTGTTAAGGATATGCAAAAAGAGAAGGTTCATCAAAGAGGACCGAGTAAAGGAGGGTTATATGTTTGGACAAAAAATTAAAGTGTTTCATAATGATGCAGGTGGTGAATTCACCAGCTTAAGTTTTTTAAATTTTCTTAACAAGCATATGGGATTAAACGATGGCTCACATGTCCACAAATCCCTCAACAGAACATTTTAGTGGACTGTAAGCATTGTTATATAGTTGAAAGTTTTTTAAGTATACTGGTTTATGCACCTGAGGCCTCAATTTTGGGTTGACGCCTTTCACATTGCAGTTCATCTCATCAATATAGATTGCCTAGCACAAGTTTGAATAACTTGTCACCCTTCTTCAAAAGAAGCCTATATATATGATTATTTTAGAATTTTGGGAATCACTCGTTACTCTTATTTGGTGCCATATAATAAAATAAAGTTAGATTAAAAAACTAAGTCATGCAATTTTATTGGGCATGGATCATCTTACAAAGGGTTCTTATGTTATGAACCTACCACTAAAAGGGTTTTCGTTTCATGGCATTTAATGAGAAGTATTTTTTGTATGTTCCAACTAGAGGCCTGATGACTGACAAAGAGGTCTCTATCTGGATTATATAAACCACAATCCAAAATCATGTAATACTTTCTCTTCTTCATCTCATGCCACAAAAACCTATTGGAACCAAATACATATGAGCCAATCATAGAACCTGATAAGCCAGATCAACATCATGATCATCAGCCTCAAGTCTCCGAAACCGAACCAAGTCAAGAACATGCATGTTCAAGTAGCGCAACCTGTTGAACTTGATTCTCATTCTAACATAGTCCAACAAACTGTTGATTCTCTTGGTATAGACTTGATTGTTAACATCCTGTTAGGACCCATCATATGATCACACGATTACAAAATGGTACCTGTAAACCAAAAACCTATTGGTCGAGTAAATACCCTATCTTTCAAGCCTTTCTAACTTAATTAACCCAAGAAGAAATTGAGCCATAACTTTTGCTCAAGCCTGTAGTCAACCCAAGTGGATTAATGTTATGAAGGAGGAAGTAGATGCACGGTTTAAGAATCTTTCATATATAGACCTAATTGGTTCTACCTGATAACTTGTTGGATGCAAATGAATCTATCACATCAAGAAGCATGTAGATGAAACTGTTGCTGTTATAAAGCCAAACTTGTGGCTAATGTATATAGCCAATAAGAGGGAGTTAATTATTTGGAAACATTTAGCCCAATTATTAAGCCAACAACCATAAAAAACAATTATGACCATTGTAGTTAATAGAAATTGGGTCATTAATTAGCTTGACGTTATTCATGCATTTCTTCATGGCATTTTGAAAAAAGAGGTTTTCATGCAGCAACCTAAATAGTCAATTTTCTCACTATGTGAGTCATTTGGATAGAACTTTGTATGGCTCGAAACAAGCCGGAAGAGCATGGTTTGAAAGACTAAGTACATATTTGGTTAGTCTTGGTTTAATTGAGTCGAAATTAGATATTTCATTATTTATTAAGCAAATGAAGGGTGTACTCATTTACTTACTTGTTTATGGCGATGACATTATCATAGGAAGCTCTCAAAAGTAAATTCAACACATAATTCATATTTTTGGTTAAAAATTCTTTATAAAAGATCTTAAAAAATTATATTTTTTTCTTGGATATTGAAGTCATACCTATACTTTATGGTGTGGTTTTATTTCAAAGGAAGTATATCCATGATTTAATAGTTAAAAATCAAATGGTTTAGAGTAAGCCTATTATCATGTCTGTTGCTCCCAACATTGTTCTCTAAGTTTGGAGAAAAAGAATTTGATGATGGATCTCAGTATTATAGTGTGGTCGGTGACATTGACCTGTCCAAACATGATCTATTATGTGAATATGGAATGGAAATTTATGCACCAACCATCACAAGAGGACTGAAATCATAGTAGAGAATTTTGAATTACTTGAAGGGAACTCTCAACTTTAGCTTGAAAATATCCAAATTGAGTTTATAAAGGTCATGAACTTTCTCTGATGCGAAATGGGCTGGTTGCCTAGACGACAAAAAAGTATACAAATTGCTTTCTTACCTATCTTGGATCGAATATTATGTCATGGATATCTAACAAGCAGCACATACTGTAGCTAGCTAGGTCCAGCACTAAAGGTGAATATATATAGGGCTCTTGTAGGTACAACATTTGAAGTAATGTGGTTAAAATTCCTGTTAAAGGAATTGGGTGTTGAGAAAAATGAAATTTCAATATTATGGTGTGACAATTTGGGGGCCACTTATTTTGTTGTAAATCCTGTTTTTCAATCTTCTCTTTCTACAACTGCTATTGAAACTTTGGCATGAATGAAGTGTTTTTTTTTTCGTCAAAAAAGAAAACCCATCTACGAAGTGAGAGCCATAATTTTTCAACTTTATGGTGCTTTCAACTTATAAAGTATTAGGTTGAATACAAGTGTTTCGGCCTTGAACACTAGATCTGCTTCCACCGCCAAGCACCAGTGGTTTCATTCATTATATAAAAAAAAAGTCCATTTTGAAGATGCATTAATCTACTTTCCATTTCCATGGTGCATATCTTTCTAAATCTTTGAATCTTGCCTAGTCAGTGTTGGTTGGTTAAGTCGTGTCATCAAATACAAAAAGTCCTAAACCGCCTAAGCTTTGTCTAAGAAGCTATCTAAAGCAATGCTACTTTTAAACAAAAATATATAAAAAACAAACAAACAAAAAACTAACATATCTTCTCTCAAAAATTTATTTTTATTCTCTCTCTCAAAAAAAAAAAAAACACTAACATATCTTTATAAACAGAAATGACCATACTACCATAAAAAAATATGGTATTTCACAGCATAGCCACAAGATATCACAATATTTCTCTCATACCCACTCACCCTCTCGATTTTCACTGAATTCTGATGATTTCACCCTTTTGTTAAAACATGAGCTAGCAAAACTCAAAAGTTTCAGCGAAAATGAGATTCACCTTACATTAAAATCGAAACTCAAAAATCTTAACAAAACTCTAGTTTTACTAGTGAAACTGAGATTCACCTTAAGTTAAAATAGCGAAACTCAAAAATCTTAAGGAAACTCTAGTTTTACCAGCGAAACTGAGATTCACCTTACATTAAAATAGCCAAACTAAAAAATCTTAACGAAAATCTAGTCTTACCAGTAAAACTGAGATTCGCCTATACATCAAAATAATGAAACTCTAGCTTTATGAGCGAAATTAAGATTCGCCTATACATCAAAATAGCGAAACTCAATTTGTTAGATCTACTTTTTCAGTTTTTTTCTTACAACTTTTTTATACTCCACCACTTCCCCCACGATGGTGATGATGATGGCAATGGTGAGGATGGAGATGGTGGCATTGGTGATGATGATATTGATGGTGGATGAAAGTGGTGGCAATGGTGAGGACGATGGTGGTAGTAATGGTGATGATGGTATTGGCAATGATAATGATGGTGGCAACAGTAGCGATGAAAATGATAATGGATGGTGATGG
This sequence comes from Nuphar pumila, assembly GCF_984573655.1. Lineage (NCBI taxonomy): Eukaryota > Viridiplantae > Streptophyta > Magnoliopsida > Nymphaeales > Nymphaeaceae > Nuphar > Nuphar pumila. Next base: position 29,556,966 of record NC_143250.1, on the reverse strand, counting down.
TGGTAATGAATGATAGTGGTGGTGGTAATGATGGTGATGACAATAGTGATAGATGGTGGTAGTGGTAATAGTGATGATGGTAGAGAAGTGATGGAAGGTGGCGATGGGGATGACAAGGGTAAAGTGAAAAAAAAAAAAAAAGTCTTACAGATTCAATGTTGCCATTTCAATGCATACGCTAATCTCAGTTTCACAGGCAAAAGTAGAGTTTCACTATTTCGATATAAGGTGAATCTCAGTTTGGTTGGCAAAGTCTAGTTTCGCTAGATAACGTTTTAGCGAAAAGGGAAAAATCCTTAGAATTTGACGAAAATCGGGTGAGTGGGTAAAGAGAGAAATGTTGTGAGATATCTTGTAATCATGTTGTGAAATACTATTATTTTCAAGGGTAGTACTGTCATTTTCCGTTTTATCAATATAGCCTTAAATTTTAAAAATTTCAAAATAAAAACTTTTAAGCAAATCAAAAGTTACAATGTGCTATGCATTTTATAGGATTGAAAGTGGCACATGTAAATTATTGACCTAAAAAGATTGACCGAAAGAATTCTTTTACGTACGCCAACCAAAAGCAGAAAAGGACAAAGGAATATAGCTCTTTGCTACCATCATAACTTTGTTGAATTTAATGAGTCAAGTGCACTCATTCATCGTCCAAGTTGGCCTACACTTTCACATGCATTCTTCTGCCCAATTTGGTTGAAGAAGGATGGCTTTTTCTTACCCCCACCAACTAATCCAACTAAACCCTCAGAGATGAAACTGAAGTCTCTCTCTCTCTCTCTCTCTCTCTATATATATATCTATATATATATATATATATATATATATATATATATATATATATATATATATATATATATATATATATATATATATATATATATATATATATATAGCCACCAACAGCTTCAACTAAAGGCACAAAACCGCCCCAGCAACACTTCTTAAAACGAGCCTCCCCCTTTTACTTTGGTGGAAAAGGAAACAGAGGTGCACATTTCCAGGGATTTGTACACTTTTCTGATGAGAAAGCTGGGAATTTGTACGCTTCTCCTTGCAAACTTGTCAGTTGGATTTGGTAAAAGAGTTTAATCCGATCAGTTTATAGGGTTGAATTAGCTTGTATATGATTGAATCTTATCAGATTCCGACCCTTAATACGATCCGGTTGGATTCTTATGAATTCTCAAGTAGTCCTTTTTAGAGTCTTGAATCTGTGTCCTGCAGTACGCTAATGTCTTTCAACCAAATTCAGATCGAATTGGTCCAATGATGATTAAAAAAGAGGCCGATCTACAACCAATTCAATCCATTTTTTTTTTAATTTTTAAGGAGTTAATTTTTAATAATTTTTATTATTTAATGACATATCATCTGATGCTAAAAAATTGTCGATTAAAAAAATGATTAGATTTGCTTCTTAGTTTTTTTTTTTTTTAAGAAACTGATTCACCTCGTGAACCAATTTTTAACAACATTGATCCAAACCTTAGTTTTGAGTGGACTTTGATTCGGATTCGGGTATCATGTTCATACTTTGACTTAAATTCGGTTCGAGTTATTACATACTTGAGTCCAAAACCTCCATCAAGGTGTATCCAAACAATTGGGATTTAGTAATATCCACATCCAAACCGGATCCAACCAATTCACATCTCTCTCTCTCTCTCTCTCTCAACACATCCATGCGTGCGTGCACACCACAGAATGGATAATCTTCGTTAATGTCATTATTTATCACAAACGGAAGCAACTATATTTTAAAAAACAATAATTTGTTGAACAACTGTGCCTCTATTGTCCACATGCGTACTAACCACTCAATTTATGTTTACTTCATTCATTCATTCATTTGGAAGAAACCCACATTTGAATTAATTCCAAGGGAGTTGCTTCCCAAACAGAAGATTGACATTGCAAATTAATCACAAATGGTTCTACTAGGGTTGCAAATGGGTCGGATCCAAGAAAAAGAAATTGCAAAATTTGGCTGTCCAGGATTCAAACCGACCCGACTCCCCAATGTATTTTGGGATCCAAAATTCAACCCGTTTGCATCCCTAAGTCCTACAAACCAAAATGGTGCAAAACAATTCACAAGCTCAATTGGTTGCAATAATAGAGTAATTTTCACAGAAGATGATAAGATTAATTAGGACCTTCACGAGGCGTGGTGTAGTGTTGGGTGGGTGCGGGGCAGTACCGCTGGCTGGATCTGCTCCCAACTTACGCGGTGATGAGTGTTTATTGAAAATAGAAACATTCCCTACTCTAGAATGCATATAATTAGGTGCATTAGGTTCGCACACACACAATGCAAACAACTGTTTATGTGCTAAAACTTTTTCCTCGTGGGCGTAATTATAAGTTCATGTGATGCAAGCTTGGATCTAACGTCTGCAATATCCACAAAACTTAGAGATTGGGTTTCTTATTTATGAATTGACCTTTTCTACTTTCACGCTTTACTGCCAAGGCTGGTTTTTTCAGATTTTTGCTGATCTTGGTAATGCTTTTCATAATGATTTTCTGCTCCTGTTCAGCGTAAAAAGGGCAATTAAATCATGAATCCCCTGGCACCTGTTGAGAGAGAGAGAGAGCCGAAAGAAGATCAACATTAATACTCATGAAGATCAACAAAATGTTGAACCCATGAACCGACCACAGAAGAAACAAAACTAAAATATAGAAAAAACAAAGCTAAAGAAAAGAAACTATAGACAGCTAGCAACAAAACAACAAAGCCTACTCAACCAGGATCCGCAGGATTAGAAGAAACCACGGCTGAGTGAACGTCGTTCAGATGAGAGGAGAGGTCTCTAAGATGCATACGTAATATTGCATATACATCAACCAATTAAAGATGACCGGAATTTGACGGAAAGTAGCATCATTGCGTGCCATCCAAACAAACCACCAAGTAGTAAGCAACCATATCTTTCAGATAAGTCTCCACCGCTTGCATCGTCTAATTTCAATAGGGCCCAAGAGAAGATCAAGCGCAAAAGACTCTTCTTTGACAATTACGTTCGGAGATCTCCACGTCCTATTAAATAGGGCCACAAATATTGGGCAGGACCAAAATAAATGAAAAGTAGTTTCTTCAGCAGCTTAACACAACACACACCAACTTGGAAACTGAAAGCCCAACTTCTTTAAATAACTGTGAGTCTGAACCCTATCATGCAAAATTAACCAAGCCAAGAACCGAGATCTTGGAGAAGGGCTCTTACCCCATAACGCACACTCAGGGAACCAATCTGCCCTTGGGGGGAGCAACGATCTATACACTTTGTGGGTGTGGAACACTCCATTTGGAGTAATCGCCCATTGCAACCACTGATCATAATTTCCAGCATCCCTAGTTTGATCTCTGAAGGACGATAAGGCTCTCAGCCACATGCTTCGCAAGTGCGAGATCGCCAGACCCCGGGTTCCATGGCGAAAAAGAGATAAATCAGGAGCACCATATTTAGCATGGAGCAAGCGAGCACATGGAGAGCCTGGTTGATGAGCCATCCAACATTGCTTGGCTACGAGAGCAATACTCCTCTGTCTTGGAGCAAAAACACCTAAGCCAGCCATACGCCTCGGTAACACCACCGTTCGCCAACCAACCAAATGGTGCTTACTCTTAAGTTGACACCCAGACCAAAGAAAATCCGACATTAAACGACAAATTTGCTTCTCCACACCCACAGGCATCATGAATATTGACATGAAGAATTCAGGGATAGAAGAAAGAACATGTCTGATTAAAGTCAGACGGCCAGCAATGGAGAGATAAGAAGCCTGCCACGAAAGAAGCTTGCTTTTCACTTTTTGAATAGTTGGAGCCCAAGCAACGGAAGAGAGGCGTTTCACTTGTAACGGCAGACCCAAATATGTCATCGGCAACTCAGAGATTGCACAATTAAAAATCTGTTTACCCACTGCAAGCATAAAAGACTGAACATTGAACATAGTAAGAGAGCATTTGCTATCATTTAGGGAAAGCCCAGAAAGAGAAAGAAAGAACTGGAGAATAAGCTTGAATCTAAGCATCTGCTGCATGTTTGCTCGCCCAAAAATAATCATATCATTAGCATAAATAAGAATATGGTCTGAAAAATCTAGAACATCTAGAGGATCTATCAGGCGTTTCTCCGCAGCACGCTTGAGCAACACCACGAGACCCTCAGCAATGGCATTGAACAACAAAGGCGATAGAGGGCAGCCTTGCCTTAATCCACACCCCAACTTGATCTGGCCACCTCTAGTGCCGTTAATCTTAATCATGGCATGAGCATTAGAGACCAATTCCCTCACCCATCCAGAAAAACGACGACCAATGCCAAAATTGGATAACATTTGAAACAAGAAGGGCCAATGCACAGAATCAAAGGCTTTATGAAAATCCAATTTAAGAGAAAAATAGGGTTGGCCACTAAGATGTAAGGAGTGAATGACTTCAGAGGCCAAGATGAATGAATGGTGAATCCTCTTATTGTGGATAAAGGCGAACTGAGAGTTCAAAAAAATTTGGTGAGCCACGACCTTCAACCTATTAGCCAATACCTTAGCAATCATCCGATAAAGAGCACTCATAACAGAAATCGGGCGAAACCTAGAGATATCAGTGGCAACATCCTCTTTCGGAATTAAAGAAATAATTGCCAAGTGGGTTTGAATAGGCAATCTGGAGTTGCGATAGAACTCATCAAACATGTTAATAATATTAGGCTTCACACAAGACCAAAAAATTCTGAAGAAATCCACATGAAACCCATCAGAATCTGGAGCTTTCCACCCCGACAAACCTTTGATGGCCCTAAAAATCTCATCTTCAGAGAACCTCATTTGCATAATTCTGGCTTGATCTTGCCGAATCGAACCGACAGAAACAGGGCCAATGACACCCTTCGCAGTAAGTGAAACATAATATAAATCTTTAAAATACTGAGTGACAACTGAAATAACGTGTTGATTAAGGTACGAAACGCTCCCAATGGTGATTGATGGGACGACATTCCTCCTATGACGATGAGAAGCATATAACTGATGAGATACAAACCACTAGTATGTAACATTTGGACTAATTAAAAGGGCTGTTTTGATCTTTTGGGCACTTAATCAAAGGGTTTATGTTTGGTACAATCGATTGTACCAACAATCTAGTTTGAATCTCACAATGCTAGTTGTTTTTACACAATCTAACCTCATAGATTTGTTCATCATGCTTGATTTAGTAGGAATCGATCCTTGTATCATGTTTTTTTGACAAAAAAATATGTTTTTATGAGTAAAAACAAATCAATACCTTCATTGTCGTTTATTTCTGGATTGTCGGATTTCAGCCATTCAAAAGTTGTTTCTCACTAAACAAAACATGTAGATCACATCTATGGTGTTAGATGTGAGAAAAAAACCAAACAAAGGAATTCCGCTCTATTTGCTGAGTCATTTGCACATACAAACATACTAGCAAACCTTTTTTTTTTGACACTGGGGTTAGGCAGACCCCTACCAGTTATACAACCATACCATTTGGGGTTCAAACTTGCAACATCCCAATACAAGGTGACATGCACTAACTGCTCCTAATCTAGTTTGTATCTCACGATGCTTATACAATTTAACCTCATAGATGTGTTCATCATGCTCGATTTAGTAGGAATCGATCCTTGGATCATGTTTCTTCGACAAAAAAAATGTGTTTTTATGAGCCAAAAAAATCAATACCTTCCTTGCCGTTGATTTCTAGATTGCCGAAAAAACTTATATACAGCTCGGATTTCAGCCATTCAAAAGTTGTTTCCCACTAAACAAAACATGTCGATCACATCTACGGTGTTAGATGTGAGAAAACAAACAAACAAAGGAATTCTGCTCTATTTGCTAAGTCATTTGCACATACAAACAGCCTGTAGCAAACCCTTTTTTTTTTTTTCGACAGAGAAAGCTGGGATTAGGCAGACCTTTACCAGTTATACAACCATACCATTTGGGGTTTGAACTTGCAACATCCCAACACAAGGTGACGTGCACTAACTGCTCCTACCAGACAACCTGAGCCCGTTGGTGACTTTAGCAAACCTTAACCCCCTTAATTGAACCACATCAATGCACTTTCACAATCACATAACAAAACTGAAACTAAAATTCAGACACAGGACCACCATTAGCATATCACAAACATTCCTGTGGTGTGAAGCTGCCAATGGGTCAGATGTGAGCCGGATCATGATGGATCCAATTTAAGCAGCAGGTCTACATCTGAGTTCGGATTTCAACTGTTTTGCAATCTCCAGATCAGAGATTCATGTACTACCAGTGAATTCAGTAAAAAAAAAGGTTTGAACTTTGAAACAAGGGTTTAACATGTAAAAATTGCAAACTCAATGAATATTGATCTAGAATCTGATCCAAATATTTATTTAGATCTTAATCTAACATTTGTATCCAAAAAATATGTTGAATTCGAACTGGACATCAGCCCAAACTGATCCAAAGTGCATATACACACAGAATTTCCTTGTCCTGGAAACTCAATGAAACTCAGTAAGATTAGGGTATGTTTGATGGCTTGTCCAGGATTATACAAAATGAATAAAAAAGACAACAAAATATTGGTTATGTTCGTTCACTAACAACTGTACCAAGTCCAACTTTTTTTGGACCATACTTAGATGAATGTCCTTTGTTTGATGACAATGTGTGGACAACTTGACCAGTCATGGATAATGGGTCGGATTACTTCATTTTGGATAGTATGACCCGATTCATCCACCATTTTATATGTTTTAACAAGTTTATTATAGATTTTTGGCCCAGATATGAATCCAATTACGAAAGTATATCTAAAATCATGATTTTTTGCCTCAATTATGGATTTTTACCCCGAATATGGATTTCGAATTGGATTTAAATACCAAAACATACAAAAAAACATATGTAAAACCACCCAATAATTTTTTTGATATCCTAATGTTATAATTGGTATCGGATATGTATCCAAATACGAACGTATGTCAAAAATCATGGATAATGGGTAGGATTACTTCGTTTTGGATTGTATGACCCAATCCATCCACCATTTTACATGTTTTGACAAGTTTATTATGGATTTTTGGCCCGAATATAGACCCAAATACGAAAGTATATATAAATTGATGGATTTTTGCCCCAAATATGGATCTCGAATTGGATCCAAATACCAAAACATACAAAAATGTGTGTATAACCACTGTGTATACCTTGAATATAGATTTTTGCCTCGAATATTAATTTATCATAATAAATCCGGTGGCTAAAAAAATTGTGGTTGAGATTAAGAACCTGTTTTAGCATGCTTGGTTTTGAAGACCCCACTCTTGGATTGTCATATATCATAACAACAGGGGCATTATAGATACATTTTTCTCATACCTGCTGGGTCGGGGCTTCTGCTCCATCAAAGTGGATGATACAAGTTTGAAACCCCAGACAAGATTCAAACAGTGCAACTTTACGGATCCGATAATCAAATTTAATTGACATGTAACGACAATACTATGTGACAATGAAGTATAACCAGCTGACAAGTTTTACTAAACTTGCAACATCGGCAAGATGCAGGATTATACAATGTGACAATTGATGAATATTTATGATACATCTGCTAAGAAAACAATCATGTTTTTATGTTACAATAAACAATTTGTTCAATCATTATGTGAAGTCAATGCCATCTCAGTGCAAAAATAGCTTATCCTCCAGCCTTTAATTGTTCAAACACAACCCATATCACAACCCCAATAATATATGGTGTCTCGAACCAAACCTTTCAAAAGCGCATCAAACCACTCATTTTCACCAGTTGAAATGGACTACCAGATGCTTCCACATCCTGCATCAAAAATAAAATTTTAAAAAGAAAATCAGGTTGAATTAAAAATGAAACATAATGTTTGAACAACTAACCAAGTAAACCCTCCTTCACTGATGCCAAGCTACAATCACTCCCAAAACCAGCAAGCAATTAAGATAATGAAAGAAAATATGGCACATTCATGTCAATGATTGCATTCCATGGAGAATGAAAAGGTAGCCGACCAGGTCACCTTAGTTTCTTCCAACAAGGAGCAATTTATTTGACTGCTTAGAAGCTATGCAAAATCACGAGAAGCTTGCAAGATTTCAATAGTGCATTTCAAACCTTTGATATGATGACTCTAAATTTTAGTCTTAACATGACTGATACTTTTAACTGATGGCCATGCTCCAACCTTATTAACAATCAAACATGCACTTTGCCTCAGGGTAGAACATTTTCATGGTGGCATCTTTGGCTTCAATTGCAAGCAAGGGTTATTCTTGAACATAGTGGTTTCTACAACGTTTATTGAGAGTTATCTCCTCCTGACACTAATTCACAATCAATAGCATTTCAAGAGGGAAGAACTACATTCTCTGCTTTTCATCCTAAATGTTTATTGTGATTGATGACCAATACAAAACTAGTGAAAACAGAAATAAATATAATCAAAGAGTGCATATTTTCACCATGGCTACATTCTCATTTGGGAGAATTTTTCAAATTATATTTTTATCTTTCACTAAACAGGGTACTGGTGACAATGCTTTGCTCTCTTATCTACAACTAGTGGCATCTTAGGAAAGGTGTTGTCGGTGCAGAAATCAAGTTTGTCAAGCAAGAATAAGCTGCTAGTGGGTGGCATGTTCCCCAATTGTTGCATGTCTAAGATTGAGCAAGAATAAATTACTACTATTGCAAGCCTGCATGTAAAAGATTGATCAACGATGACTTGGCTTGTTACCAAGCAATGACATGGCAAAGAATAGCAACACTAAAACAAAACAAAGCATTGACATTGTTTAGGAATTAGTAATAATCATCATGACAAGGAGTTTTTGGTTGATTAGATTTCAATTATGATAATAATAGAAATTCTTCCTTCTTTTTTCTCTTTCATGTTTTTTACAATGTAGCATTTTAGTTGCTTTAGACTAACAAGATTTTGCATTTATTTCACCTCTTTCTTGAACAAAGTTGAAGCCTCCCCATCAACTGTCTCACTTTTGGGCATGTTGTTTCATGCATTTTCTTCAACATTTGTTGGTGCTTGGGTAGACTTTGGTATGTCTCTCAAGCACCGTAGATGGAAGATTTCCCTAGATGATCTTATGGTAGCCATTGCCATTGAAGAAGAGCATAGGAGCCAGAAACAGGTCGTGATGCCAACTGAACAACCTAAGGTGAACATGATGACCAAATCTTTTAAGGGCAAGGGACAAAAACCAAAATCTGCAATAAAAATCCAGTTTAAACCTAATGCCAAAATCCAGAAAAAGGCAAAGAACAAATTGTGCTGGAACTGTGGGCAGGTTGAGCACTGGGCTAAGGAATGCCCTTCCAAGAAGGCCAAAGCTCATGGGACCACAGAGGGAACGCCTCAAGTCAACATGATGATTGAGGTCGTTGGGACCAGTACTGGGTATGTCTCTGTTAACCTGCAAATCTATCACGTTTATGAGCCGACAGAGTGGCTGGTTGACACTGAGGCTAATGTGCACATTTGTGCTGATAAGGCTATCTTTGTCTCATACCAGGCTGCTGCAGGCAGATCCATGACTATGGGCAATTCAACAGCTGCAAATGTGTTAGGGATTAGGCGCGTAGATCTAAAGTTTCCTTTAGGACGAGTTCTATATTTACACAGAGTGCACCATGTGCCTGTAGTTAGAAGGAACATTCTAAGTGGTTCATGTCTTGTTAGAGAGGGTTATGAATTTAAATTTAAATGTAATAAAGTTGTTATTTTACATTCTGGAACCTTTATTGGCAAGGGGTATTTAGATAATGGTTTGTTTAAACTTCGTGTTGAATATGTTTACAGTGGTAAATTAGAAAATAATGTTTCTTTTGATTCATTGTCTAATGTTGCATATAATATAGAATCATCTGATTTGTGGCATAATAGATTAGGTCATGTGAATTTCAATTCTGTGAAATGCATGATGAACTTGAAAATGATTCATGAGCATTCCATTGATAAAACTAAGAAATGTGAAATTTGTGTGCAAGCAAAACAATGTAGGAAACCATTCCATACGATTGTTAGAGATTCTGAAATATTGGATCTGGTGCACACAAATATTTGTGAGTTTAATGGAGTGTTAACCAGAAATCATAAAAAGTATTTTATCACTTTTATAGATGATGACACTAAATACTGTTATATGTATCTGCTAAAATCAAAAGATGAAGCTTTTGATAAGTTTCTTATTTTTAAGAATAAAGCAGAAACACAAACTGGTAGAAAACTTAAAAGATTGAGGTCTGATAGAGGGGGAGAATATACCTTTAATAAACTTGATGAATATTGCAAATTTGTTGGCATAGTTTATGAGTTTACTACTTCATATTCTCCTCAATCTAATGGGATTGCAGAAAGAAAGAATAGAACCCTAGCTGACATGATAAATACTCTACTTGGGAGTTCTGGATTACCTACCTATATGTGGGGGGATGCTCTGAATACGGCTTGCCATATTCTGAATAGAATTCCTCAGAAGCATAAGGACAATAGCCCTTTTGAACTCTAGAGAAATAGGAAATCTAGCTTAAAATACCTTAAAGTGTGGGGGTGCCTTGCAAAGGTACTTGTTCCAGAGCACAACAGGAAGAAGCTGGGTCCTAAAATAATAGATGTTGTCTTTTTGAGTTATGTAGAGAACAACTATGCCTATAAATTCTTAGTAATTAAGTCTGAGATATCTGGCATAGATGTAAACTCTATTGTTGAGCTTCGAGAAGCTACATTCTTTGAAGATGTATTTCCCATGAAAGTTGGTGTATCTCAATATCTTTCTTCTTTAGATATATCTTCAACTTCTGGTTCCATTCCCGAACATGTGGAAAGGATGACAAATGTGGGGGTAGAACTATCTTGTTCCCATCCTAGACCCATTGAGTCTGAGGAAATGACTGAACTTAGAAGGAGCAAGAGACCACAGATTACCAAGGATTTGGGAAGTGATTTTATCACTTACTTTATCGAGAATGATCCTCCCACTTTCCGAGATGCAATGGCTTCACCTGAAGCAAGGCATTGGAAAGAAGTCATAAAGAGTGAAATGGACTCCATAGTCTCTAATGGCACTTGGGAACTGGTTGACCTCCCTCGTGGTAGTTCCACAATTGGGTGCAAATGGATCTTTAAGAAGAAGTTGAAACCAGATGAATCCATTGACAAGTATAAGGCAAGACTGGTTGCCAAGGGGTTCAAACAAAAGAAGGGAATAGATTACTTTGACACCTATTCTTCGGTTACCCGGATGACCACAATTAGAGTGCTTATTGCACTAGCTTCCATTTATGATCTCTCAGTCCATCAAATGGATGTGAAGACTACCTTTTTGCATGACGATCTTGAAGAAGAGATCTATATGGATCAACCTGAGGGTTATGTGGCTCCTGGTAATGAAAATAAAGTTTGTAGACTTGTCAAGTCATTATATGAACTAAAACAAGCCCCTAAACAATGACATGAGAAGTTTGATAATGTTATTTTATCATTTGGCTTTGTTGTCAATGAATCTGATAAGTGTGTCTATTGCAAAGTTAAAAATGATGGTTGTATTATTTTATGCCTGTATGTAGATGATATTCTATTGTTTGGTTTCAATATGGGAATTGTGAATGAGACAAAGTCGTTTCTTAGTAGTAAGTTTGATATGAAGGATATGGGTGTTGCAAATGTGATCTTAGGCTTAAAGCTGACTCGTTCAGCTGAGGGGATAGCCATTTCTCGATCTCACTTTATTGAGAAAGTACTTGAGAAATTTGGCTATAACCAAGGGAGATCAGTAGCAACTCCATATGACCCTTTTATCCCTCTTCATAAGAATATGACTGGTGTTTCTGTGTCTCAATTGAGGTATTCCTAGATTATTGGAAGTTTGATGTATCTTGCAAATTGCACGAGACTAGATATTTCGTTCTCCGTGAAAAAATTAAGTAGATACACAAGTTGTCAAAATCACACTCATTGGAAGGCATTGGACAGGGTACTTAGATACCTGAAAGGAACCATTTCCTTGAGTTTGCATTACAAGAGATTCCCTGTAGTTCTTGAGGGATATAGTGATGCGAACTGGATAGCCATGAACTCTAAGAGTTATGGTGTGACAGGGTATGTATTTACCTTGGGTGGCAGCGCAGTCGCCTGAAGATCAGTAAAGCAGACTATCTTGTCTCGGTCTACTTTTGAGGCTGAACTCTGTGCTTTAGATGTTACATGATTGGAAGTTGAATGGTTAAAAAGACTTTTTGAGGAACTTCCTTTAATGTGCAAACCAAATCCTGCGATATTTGTGCATTGTGACAATATGAACACAATTGCTAAGATTAAAAGCACAAATATAACCAAAAGCAGAGGAGACACATCCAAGTCAGAATAAAGTCTGTAAGGGAACTGGTGTCTCTGTTAGTGGTTGTTGTGGACTATGCTGGATCCAAAGAGAACACAGCTGATCCATTAATGAAAGGAATAAATAAGTCATTAGTCCTAAAATCTAGAGAGGGGATGAGACTGAAACCCATCAGTAGTTCATCTACAGTAGCAACCCAACCTATCTGAGTGGAGATCCCACAAAGTAGGTTCAATGTGGTAATAACAAGCTGTAGGGTGAACTGAATAGCACCTTATTTATGAGATACTATGTATCTCTATTTGTTCCCTTGATTACTCCGGAAAGCTGTTGTAGCTGCTAGTTAAGGAAGAGTTAAAACTCTGAATGGGTTCAAAGCCTTCTAGGCGAGATGTTAGCAGTGCATCTCTGAAGAAGCCCACCTATGTGAGTGTGACTGTGTGGCCGCAGTTTAAGGAATTGGGTTATTCCTAAAGTCACTCATGAAATAGGATTCGGGCGCATGGCCTTAATGCGTCGCCCCTAAAGATTACAACCAGAACCTTTATCATGTTGTTGCTAATGGACACTCCTACACCAAAGGTTCAAGTTCAAGACTTCAGTTCACTTCGTTTCTGTGGGGGTAAAGTTAGTCAATTAAGGTAGTGGTTCAAACCAGAAGGCACCATTACTAAAAGCATGATATGTCATGCTGCAGATTATCTCATCTTGCATCTTTGTTTTCTTCTGTTTCATTCTTTGAATTTGTGGGGAAATGTTAGGTGCAAGAAGGGAGGGAAGAGGAAATTCCAAGAAGAAACGTGGGGTGTTTTTTCTTTTTGAAAAAAGTTTAGTTTTGATGGTATGGAATAGTCCCACATTGATCGTGTTTGAGTTTGTTGTGGGATTTATAATCCACATGTAAACTCTTACACTTGTTCCTGAGAACAAGAGGGTGGGATGACTACCACACACGCGCGCGCGCACCCCCGCCCGCCGTGCCGTGCCGTGTCGCGTTGAGCCAAGTCGGGCTCGGGCTCAGGTAATTGGCCCTTTAGGGCCATATCCAATCAAGACCAATATATCTTTTTGCCCCGATTTTTAGTTTTTCCTTGGATTATATAAAGAAAAAGAGTCATGCCTTTTGGAACTGGTGACCCTTGGCAGAGTCACACCCGTTCAGAACTGGTGACCCTTGGCAGAGTCACACTTGTTCAAATCTGGTAACTCTTTGCAAGGGTCATGTCTATTCAAAATGGGCAACTCTTCAAGAGTCATGTCCTTTCGAACAGATCTCTTCCACGTCTATATAAACGTGGTTAGAGAGGTTCCAAGGGGATGGATGTACACTCGATCATCTCTCTCTCTCTCTCTCTCTCTCTTGCTTTGCTAAAACTGTGAGGTCTGCAGTTGTAATTCCTGAGGTTGTTTTCGAAGGGTGATCTACCATCGGCATGCACCGATCCAGATCGTCGAGGCTATTGTATCCTGGGGGAAGGCCGTCGGACCCTGTTTGCATTGTATGTGGAGGAGAATCTTCTCTAAGGGGAGTACTTTCGTACGCCTTAACCTTTTACACAATATTAACATGCTTCTCTTGTGTTTATTGTGTTCTGTGCATCTGCTTGTTCATATGCTGCTATCTGGATTTTGGTGTTATGCGGAACCCGACATGCCTGCTCCCTGTTTATGTTTCGATCTGTTGAAAATCATGATGTGTATGCTGTTGCATATTATTATTTATATCATGTTTTATATCATGATTATGATTGTGAAACTGTGTGATCCGAAAATCAATCCAACAGAAGGGAGCACCTACAAAACATAGAGAACGTGAGAGATACATACGCCAGAGGGAAGTCGATCATTGGAGGAATGTTCATGAAAGTGCAGAGCCACTGACAGGAGGAAAGGGGAGGTTGCTTCAGTTTTTTTCGGTGTTGGGGAAAGAGAGGCAGTAAGAGAAACTGTCCAGAGAGAGAGAGAGAGAGAGAGAGAGAGAGAGAGAGAGAGAGAGAGAGAGAGAGAGAGAGAGAGTCGGGGGCGAAAGAGATCGAAAGAGCGTCGAGGGCGAGAGCAGGGCAGTAAGATAGAGAGTGTGTTGGGGGCTTTGTTCTTTATTTTTTTAATTTGTTCCCCTGTCCCCATTCTTTTCATAACGAGGGGGGGGGAGGGTTGGAACGAAAATATCATATGCTTTTGTGGAAAACATTCAACGCATCCGTTGCATCCCACAATTGGTAACAAACACATGAAATTTAACACCCACACAAGCACATTTACACTCGATCGGTGTGCCCATTCAAGCATGAACTAGCCAAAGACCAATTGGATTTCAACCAAATTTGGCTACTTTGGATCTAGATCCAGCCTAAAATTATAATTGCATCCAATCATGCCATAGTTGGAGGTTATGTACCCAGTAGGGATGCACAACGAGTTGATTTAGATTGGGCTCGGCTTGGGCTCAACCCATTTAAGCTCGACTCAAGGTCGATCAAAAAATAAATGTGTTGAGCTTGAACAAATGTTTAGGCTCAATACACATAAACAAGCCAATCTTGAGCAGGTAGTTCAACTCAGTTAGCTTAGTGGGTAAGTCTTTGGATTCTTTTGAAAGTGGTTTGGGTTCAAATCCCACCACTCTCATTTCTTTCAAAAAAGTGTTTTTGACACAATTTTTTAAAAAAACTTTGAATTTTTTTTTATAAATGTGTTCAGCTCGAACCAATCTTGGGAATAGGTTGTTCAACCTCGACTTGAGCTTGAGCTGAACTTTAACAACCAATTTTTCTTCTTGAGTCGAAACTAGCTGGCCGAAGCTTAGCTCGTGTGCATCCCTTGCCACCCAGAGACATATCTGGATTGGACACGACCACATATAACTGCCAGACCTAGACCTAGGTACCCTGGTTAGTTTGTATGTCCAAAGTGTCAGCTCGTTGGGTCAGATCATACACCAATTTTAAAGTAGCTCTCTCTCTCTCTCTCTATCTATCTATCTATCTATATATATATATATATATATATATATATATATATATATATATATATATATATAAACACCCTAATTTTTTCTCATTCATTTTTGGACACCCCCCCTTTCACATATGCCAACCCTGTAGGACAGTATTGAAGTCTAACCTTAGATCCATTCTAGTTTAGTTGTCATTTCACCTCTTTTTTACCAAAAAAATTACCCTTTTATCCATAGGTCACCTCAGATCCCTATCAGTCAGAGTCAACCAAGCTCATTTTTAAGTTTAGAACAGTTAAAATGTCTGTCATTTCTAGATCCCCTGAGCTCACGATGAGTGAATCCTATTTATTTCTGACCATTTCAGCTAAAATTGATCCATTTCTCGATAAGTGAGCTTAATTCTAGCTCAAATTTCAGTTAATTATTTCTGAGTCAGTTAATTCGAGTCAATCTTGTTCCTCTGAGTCTAACTTGAGCTCACTAAGAGTTCAAGTGGCTCGGTTCTAATTCAGATTCCATTCCCACAGCCTTCGAGTCCATTTCAACTCATTTCAGCTAAAATTGAGCTAAGTCCAGTCAATCTAGCTAGTGTTTGAGCTTCAGATTTAGTTTATCTCAGTATGACTGACCTACATTCCAGCTCAAACCCAACACATTCTCGTCACCCACTTTATTTCAGTATTCATTTCTCACTATTTCTTTGAGAATTGGGCCGTTTCTCGATCATTCAGTCTAGGAGCTTGGTTGAGCCAGTGTCTTTTTAGTTTCTCTGAGTTTAGAAACCCTAGAACCCGGTTCAATCTAGTCAAAACCTCATTTTCAGTGTCACTCTTTGTTCTGCAAGGGAAAAATAATTTCTTAGCTCATTTCATTCAGAAAATCAATTCTATCAACTTCTAAGCTGGTACAATTACCAATTTGGGCTTGAACCAATTCCTTCTCTGAAATTTTAGCTATATTCGAGCCCTGATTCACATTCGGATTGGATCCAATGCCAGATCCAATATCCAATCATCAATTCTCATCCTCGGACAAGAATTGTCAACTCCTTGTCTCTGCCAGGGGTCTGAGACTTCAAATCCCTCATCCAGGGTTTGCACTTTGCATGCCATTTTATATCATTTCATGCCATTTCATATCATTTTATTGCATTTCATATCATTTCATGTCATTTGATCGCATTTCATGTCATTACATGTCATTTTCAAGATCCAACACTCTTGTTTTTCAAAATATCAAATCCAGACTTGATTTTAAAACCTTTTTTTTGAAACCAATTTTAAAGACTTGGTTTTTAAATCGACATTTGCCATTTGGCCAACTCCCAGGGCTTTATATTCCTTTATTTCAAAGTATTTTCTTTAGAAAAATGCTATGAATTCATTTTAAATTTGATTTCTAAATCAATTTCCAATTTTTACCAACTTTCTTCAAGTGGGTCCCACCTTGCAGGGGTGCCAACCCTAATTTTTCCATCTTCATTCAATGTATTTCATTTTCATATTTTACTTATTTCAAAAATACAAAAAAATTCATAAATATAGGTGTCTCTTAACGCTTCTTGAAAATCTTATTTTTAACCCCTTTATTTTCACCCTTTTAAAATCCTTTTTGAAAACCAAATGGGGCCCATATTAGGTGGCGCCACATTTGAGGGTATTCAAGTTAGTTTAGGTTAGTTATAGTTTTAATCAAATTGAAGTTTGAAAAGTCAAAGTCTAATTGATTTAAAAACTCTATTTTTTATTTTAGCATTTTAACCTTTATTTAGGGTTTTAAAAACCAAATATGGGCCACATAGGTGGCACCACATTTGAGAATTTTCAGAGTTTATTTAGGAGTCAATTAGGGTTAATTAATTAGAGTTCTTTTAGGTTGAAACTCTCCAAGGAAGATCGCTCCCCCCCTTTGGCTTATCCCTTTTAATTAACAAAGTTCCGATTAAATCAGAACTCTCAAAAAACAAAACTTAAAAAAATTCTATAAATACTCATCCCTAGGGGTCGACCCCCTCATCTCTCTCAACCCTCTCTCATTGCCTTCTCTCTCCCTCAAGCTCCTCCAAGTTCCAGCAGCATCCTCAAGGTGAGCTCCTTCTTCCTTTTAATTTTAATTAAATTTTTTATTAGTTTTTCCATTGCAAACACCATTGCCACTCCTTGTAGTATAGATTTTCTTTTTCTTTTCATTCAAGAAACCATGTGAGAGTTTCAAGAAGACAATCAGCTGATTGCCTAATGTATTTTGCACGTTTTTGATTCATGAATAATGCTTATCTCTCATTTATTTTGTTAATGCTTAGAAAAAGATCGAGATTCAACCCTTCTATGGATCAAATCTCTCTTTTAATGGCTAAATCAAATTCTTGATCGTGCTTCCCTGTGTTTTTATTTTGTATTTAATCATATTCATATTTATTTTCAGTTATTCATGCATTTAATCATGATTCATGGCATTAGTTACACGTTTTAATATTTTTTAGCATGCTTAAGTAGGTTTCTTTTTGTTCTAGGATTTTAGTTTCAGAGTTTTCAATTCTAGTTGCCTGTTAATGTTATTATTTTACCAGTTTATATTCATTATTTAAATTTAAATTTTTATGGTAGAATCATGCATATGTCCATGATTTTCAATAAAAAAATCAGATTTGTTTGAGTTATGTAACCCTGTTCATAAATTCAAGAACTGAAACCTGATTCATGCACTGTTAAAACGTTGTACAAAATCAAGAGCGGTTTGTCAGAGTCATATTTCCCTAACCGGAGATCATATTTTAGATACGTAAAAAATGACATGCTCGTTAGTGTGTCTAGTATATTCTGTGATTTTTTTAGAAAATTTCATGGTCATTTACTATTTTTCTTTAAACTGAAACCAGAACCTATTTCTCTAGAACCGTTAAACATTGTTTAAGCTTTGGGTCATCTTGCCGGAGCGATTTCTCCCTAACCGAAGATTGTATCGATGATTCATAAAAAGCATCATGTTTGTCTACACGTCTAGTTTCTCCAGTATGATTTTGATGAATTTTAAAGTTTGTTTGCTATTTTTCTTTAACCTGAAATCAGAACTAGTTTTTCTTGAACTCTTATATATTGGACAGAATCAAGCGCAACCTGTTAGAACGATTTCTCTCTAACCGGAGATCGTATTCCTAATCTATAAAAAAGGTTATTTTATTGATCTATCTAGATTTGTTCTATAAAATTTGATAAATTTTCATTGCTATTTGATATTCAATTATGGTCTGACACTATGATAGGTACGGAATAGCATGTAAAATAACATATTTTTATTTTTTATTTAACATTTATATCCAAAAAAATCCCAAAAATTTGGTTTTTGATTGCATATTATTTTTAGGGTTATTAAAAGTGTCCATGTAGATTTTTATGATTTTTGGAATTCATTTGATGTGTTATTTAGTTATATTATAAAAACAAGACGCTCGCAAAGTTCTGATTCAACCGAAACACATGCAATTTTCACTTTTTTTTATATATTTTATTATTTTCATGCATTATTTTCAGGATTTTTTAGTTTGACCATCTGCATAATCATGTTAAGGTGCTTTTCACCCGATTTGGCATTATTTTGAATTCGTTTAATCCCCAAATTAAGCATATTACAAAAATATTTACTGAAAAACTCTGTTTTGTAAATAACATCAGTTTTTAAGGGTATTTTGGTCATTTTTCTCTCAATTCTGAATTTCCAATCTATTTATTTTTATTTTTTATTTAGTTATGCATCATCCATTATGTTATTTAATAATTTTTATTTCAAGAAAGCATAAAAAATAACTTATATTCAGATATCAATTTCCAGATATTGTTGGATAAATCCAGAAAAGCCAACATTTGTCTACTAACGAGTTTGCTAATTTTGCTGGGAGGATCAAGATTGTATTTTTTTTTATTTTTTAATTTTTGATGTAAATTATAATTGTAATATTGGAATAAGAATATTTTCTTTCCTTCTTAGCTTAGGCTGCATTTACATATATAGTTTGATTTTGATATATTATTGCTATTATTTGATCATTTGTTGCACATATTTCAAATTCACAATGGTCAACATGAATGACACGTTCATCTACTTTTAGGGAGTTAATAAACTCAGTGGAATTCGTATTTATGGCCATAGTCAGAATACGAACGATACTCAGATTTATCATCTTCTTTTAAGTTACAAACAACCTACACTCCTTGGCTATCTTCAGAAAATCATGACATATTTTCAAAAGCTTTTCTAAGTATTGTACCTTTTAAAATCAAATGAGATATATTCAATATATATTCGTGGCCATAGTTAGGGAAATATAGTGAATTTATTTTATTTAAACTCTATAAGGCACATAAAATCTCTTTATACAAAATCGATTTCTGAAAGAAAGAGGATTTCTCAATGATGTTTCAAATTTCCTTTTTCCAAGTATGATTTCATAAAATCACATTTCATTCATCATATAAGTTAGTCAGCATCATCTTCTTAATCCCTTTCCTAAAAATCGATTTTCTTAAAAACCTTTAGTTTTTAAAGAAATTTCCAAATATTTTCTAAGTCCAACTCATGATTTTCTAAGTTTTCTTTTCTTTAAGATATTTCCCAAGTGTGAATCACGATTTTCAAAGTATCTCTTTTTCTAAGTATTTCCAAAATATTTTAAGCATACATGATGTTTTCAGTCAAAAATTTCTAAAGTTCATAGCACATGCCTGATTCTTTGTGCATTTAGGAATAGAATAACGATTTAGATAGTTGTGCAAAGCAAAACATAAGATTGATCATTGGTTCAATTACCCCTTGTTATGGTGCCAATAATGGTTGAACCTCATACCGACAGACGAATCCCATTCAACAGAATTTTTCTACATTTTAAAACAGAGGCGAGTTATTTTTAAAACTTTTCCAAAAGGTCAGTTTGACTTGCAAAAGTAAAATTTTGCAATGATAATAGGTTTGGCGACCGAGATAGGACCTGTCTTCGCCTGATCAATCTAGTGCTTTGCTCTATTCAACTTGTCAAAATCGTGTTCTATAATGTCAGCTCTATTTTATGTGAACCTAGGAGCCTAGAACCAAACTCAGCTGACATGAAAGCATGTAGACTTAGACATAGTTTGGTATGACCGATTTAGGAGGCATTATCCATGCTCACTTAGACTTAGGTCACATACAATCCTCCTCAATCTAGGATCTGATTGAAAGCATTGTTTGCTTCTTAATTTTTTTCAAAAATCTACTTCTTTAGGTCATTAGAGACTTATGTTTTCTTGCATATTGATCATTTTTCAAAAATAACCCCACCTATTTTTACCTGGACACCACATTGCTGGGCTTTTTTTTAGAACCATAGTTCGGGACAAAGCCTCAGAACTAGGCCACCTATTTGGGTTGAATCCCCCTGTCACGTACCGAGGGCCATAGTCCAAAGTATATCGACAGGCGCTCAAAGATGTTGAAAAATATGAGCCTAGAACCAGAGAAAATTCTTTTTATGCCACATACATCGGGCTTTGACTCAAGTATATCAGCATAGCATGATTGGACACAGATGATCTGAGCTTCAGAGTTAGGGTTAGGGTCCTACAACTATTTCATAATTTATGCATTTAGAGTCAACCTTTTAGGGAATGTTGTATGCACATACTTGTTTGGGCAGGATGTGATGTAAATGTATCTTAGCTATTTTTAGTTATTTTCTCTTTATTTTTCTTATATTTTTTTCAATGATTTTATAAAACCCTGGATGATTTTTCAAAAAATCCTCTATTTTCCTTTAAAACTCCAGGTGATTTTTCTTTTTTTTTCCTCTGGATCTCAAATTTCTAGCCTTGTTTTGATCCTACCTGTAATTTTTCAAAAAAATTTATGTAGTCTTGCCCTTATTTCTTCTTTATTTTTTAGTCTATCTCGATGGCATCCAGTCACCTTGATTCTGTCTTTCTTGAGGGCCATATCTTTTACGAGGTGCAGCAAGGTCTCCTTGAACATTGAACTCTAAACACTGAACCTTTTTTTCCCCAGTGGTATTATTCCTTGCTCAAAAACTTCTCTCGTATGTTCCTGGATCATCTGAGTAACTACAAATTTGAGCTGACAACGACAATTGGCAAGCAGTTCATCAATAGCAATTTGATTTAAGCATTGGTAAAGCGGTGAAATCTGTGCACCTATACCTTCTGATTCTCGTAGGGAGAGATGACTCTACTACTGGATGATTTTTCAAATATTATGGGTCAACCTAAGCCAGTTGGTCAGCCAGAAGATCCATTAGAACAATAATTTCTGATCAACGTCAAGGGACTCGACCCCCGAGACGCTTTAGCCCGGATGACTAGACACAAATCCTGGCCATTGATAGAAGCATATGAGAGCCAGTGTGTCGACTTGTTTGAGCTATACTGACAATATGGGGCATTTGAAGAAGTCAAGTCCTTATCCCGAGCAACGCGAAAAAAGGATTCAACATGCAATGGTTTTGTGCACAGTAGGACTAGCTTTTTTCCATGATGGACAGAGCTACGTCGATATCAGAATAGTGCAGCTTTTGCGAGGATGAAAAGTTGGCAGACCAACCATCTCTCGATCGCCATGGCTGCACTTGCCTTCTTATACCATAGATTGACCCGCTTCACGCTCAAAGATTCAATCTTAGTAGAAGGGTGCATCTATGCCTTGCAGTCTTGGTTCTTTTGACACGTGCCAACTCAAGCAAGTTCATTCAGATCTAACGACAAGGAGCCACTACGTACTCCTCAGTACCAATTTTTGATCGAGAACCTCCATGAAGAAGAAATCGTGTGGGACTATTTTGACCGTCGAGAGTTGCCCCATCGATACACTTACGCACATGGCAAGCGACTCAAGTTACTCAAACCGTTCTTCTCCATCTATTATCAGCCAGAGTGATGCGTCAGACAGTTCTCGCAAAGGCAGAAGCGTATTGATACTCGATTATTATCAGGCATTGTGCTAGAATTCGATCTAAAGTCCGCTCAGTGGTCCGAAACATACCACTCTGCTAAATATAGTTGGGATTCTTTTGTCATCCTTACTATTTTTTCTGGTCCTCGAGTCTCTCTGTGAATATCTTGAGTGATGGCAGATTATTTGTCCACCCCCTACTTGTCAAGTTTATTACTAATAAAATCATTTTCCTTCAACAATTTTCAGTCTATCATGGTTCGATGACCTTGCCTAGGTAACAAGGCACATCTTAGTTGCTCACTTCTTTCATTAAGAATGGCAACACAATTGTCGTAATTTCAACGATGACCCAATCCCTGGTAATGGGATATCCTTCAAATTATCGACATGATCTTCCCCAATCATTCTCCCTTATTTCATCCAAAACCGTCATCCTAAGATTCTAACCATCCACCTTATTCTGCAGAGAGCACTCACAGTTTCACATGGTTCAGACGAGATACGACAAGAAGATCGCACCCATCCAACACATCAGTTACTCTTTTGTATCTGAGCAATCAATGGGTTCTCCGTGATCTACCAAGGTCCAAAGTCAGCAAGCTAACAATGACATTAATCTTCATATATACTCATTATTTCATAAAATGATGAGTAAGATGATGACTAAGTAGGCAGGGGTTAGTTCAGGCAAAATTTCCACTAAGAAGAAGGTCAAAGATCGTACCATAAAAAAATACGTGAAAATCTCAAAGAAACAGGTTCAGTACGAGGATACCTCCAATGAAGATGAATAAGTGAATGACACTAATGAAGAGCGAGAAGCTTTCATCTCAACTCATCAGGTATTTCAAAAGTTAGTGAATAAGTCCAAGGATCAGTATGAGGAAAATCCAATTCAAGTGCAGCTCAAAAAAATGATCAGGATGGTCAAAGACTTGCAGGCCCGCAATAAGGGCAAGAAGGTCTACACGAGTGAGGACTTCTACGATGGCTTGGAAGGAGATGATAGTCTAAAAAATCTCTCCCAAAAATTTATCAAGTTCGATGGTTCTGGCGACCTTAAAACGCACCTCGCCATATTTTTTGCTGAGTGTGCCAAGTTCAGAAGAGATAACCGAGCTTTATTCCTTTGCTTCCCTCATAGTCTGGAGGGAATGGAGGCCAAATGGTACTCGAAACATATTAATCCAATTGAGTTTTGGGAAATTGACAAAGTGGTTAATTTATTCATCGAGTAGTTTATGTTCAACACTAAAGTATTGCCAACCTTGAATCACCTCTGCAATCTGAAGTAGAAGGATAATGAAAAAGCCAACGACTTCATCCACAGGTAGAGGGGTACTTGTAATAAAATGAGAAATCTGATCTCAGAGAAGCACACTCCAAATTATCTTGAACAACTTCTCACAACCATTGAGAAGTCTTATTTCAACATCACTGTCAAGGACCTTTATTAAGCTTACCGAGCGAGCCGAATGGCTCGAAATGGGCATGGAAAATAGAGTTTACGAGGGCATCACTCTCGCCAAAGGTGGTAATCAGCAGGATCAGAAAAAGAAAGCTCATTTTACTTACTCTGCCGATCCAGACAGCCGCAAGAAACATCGCAGGGGCAGTAGAAAAGCTTACAGTTATAGTTTGGAAGCTCAAATCCCGGCAAGAATGAGCAGAAAGGTAAGTCATTCTAGCAGAATGACAAACTACCTCAGCAGACTGTCCAGCAGGATCCAAGACCACAAGGAAGGCTAAAACGTGAAGGGTGGAGCTATGACCACAAGTTCACCCCCTAGACCAATCACTCGAGACTGTGCTCGAGTATATGCTTGTAAAGGAAATGATCAAACTCTCGAAGGTAGTCGATCCACCCATCATCATGGGAAAGATGAAAGACCGGTTTTGCAAGTTCCATTAGACAGTGGGACATGACACAGAGAACTGCTTTATTCTCAAAATTATTATCGAGGACTATATTGACAAAAACCTTCTGGTAGAAGGTGGCGATGACGAGAAAATGACCATATTAAATCAACCATTTCTCCAGCATTCAACAACAGTAATCTTAGACCAGCTATTTCAACCACACGATCACATTTAGTCATGCTCCAGTGAGGATATCCGTGTTCAGCATCAGGTCTTAGTGTTGTATCAGGCCTAGTATAGCACCCAAAAGATGGACCTCATCTCAGTTCTTAGCAAGTTAAATTTATCAAGCGAGCTTGCAAAGGCATCCGCCGAAGTTGCTGGAAGAATTTTTGGGTTTCCTAAGCGGTTTATCAAGACTACTCAAGAAAAGTTTAAGGTGTCTGATGAAAATGCCAATCTGGTCCAGAGGTCAATTACTGCCCTCTCAAACGTTTCAATCCTCAAGTTGGCATACGCTTCCCCTAAGCACCAGTAAGTCCTGAATGACTTACTACAAAAGATCAAGGTAAAGTCAGGCACAAGTCCTGAAGACATGACCCAAATCGTCAACCAGACCATGACTAATGCCCCTATCACCTTTTCGGATGAAGATTTGTCGAAGCCGCATGCATTTCACAACAATACATTATACAGTATAGTACGAATCAGAGGAATGTCTGTACCCCATGTGCTTATTGATAGAGGCAGATCAAGGTGACATGATCATTACGGTCTTAGGTGAAGATCCAGAAGAAAGGCTGTCGTAGTCAATGATTGCTCCACTAACTTTCATGACAAAAATTCCTAACATCAGAGAGAGTGATGAAGTCGTTCTCAATGAAAGCTTGAAATTGTTGAAGCTAGAGGAGGCCCGACCTACTGAGAATATTGCAGCAATGGTTCGATGGAAAGGACTACACTTCTTCGAGATCGGAGGTTGTCTTGATTATATCACCTTTAAAGATCACCCCTTGTACCCTCAGTTTGCAAAAGTCAAAAAGGGATTTGATCTTTTACTAAAGCACAACTATCAACCTTTTAAAGACTTGGGCACGAATGAAGACGACCGACTAGAACCAGTAATTCCTATCCATCATCCACGCAGGGCAGGATCGGGATTCACAGACAAAAGATCTCATAGAAACACCATCTTTGTAAAGGAGGCACATTAAGAGCATCTGCCATCACCCACTTTTATTTTCTTCCTTTGTTTTCTTCATTCTTTAGGGACGATGCCCCATTTCGTTTCTTTAGTTCATTATCATCATTTTATTCAAGTCTTCAATAAAGTTACCAATTTTTCCCATCTAACTGGATGCTATCCTTCTTTTCTCTCCTTGTAATTTGTCTCTATAATTCACTGTTATTATCCCCTTTATTTTTGCAATCTGTATTATGATGGTCGATTTCTCTGAATATTATTCTTTTTCTTGATTTTTAGAATGTCTTCCAAATCGATAATGAAGCTCATCGCTAATCTGAATATTTCTTTAATCATTTTGAAGCTCATGAGGATCCATCAGGTCAAAGCAAGAGCAGAGGACAGTAAGGCCGCAAAGCAGTTAGAAGAGTCTGCAGAGTTTGACTCATCTCTTCAAAGAATTTTCAGAGTTTGCATTGATTTAGAAGCAAGACGACTCATCGTCCCTAGTTCAAGATTTGACCGAAGATATTAATATTGGTTCAGAGGATAGTCCAAAGATTATTAAGATCGACATGAGTCTGAGCGCAGATGAGAAGGAAAGGCTCGTCGATTTTCTCAAGCAGTATCAAGAAGTGTTTGCATGGACTTATGAGGATATGTCGGGTTTGGATCCCAAATTGGTTGAGCATCGCCTTATTTTGAAGCCAAATGTTAAGTCGGCTAAGCAGAAGTTGAGAAAAATGGATCATTGGATTAAGTAACAAGTCAAGGAAGGACTTACTCATGGCCGGATTCATTCGAGCCATAGACTATCCGGACTGACTAACAAATATCATGGTAGTTCCTAAGAAGAACGACAAAGTTCAAATTTGCATCGACTTTCAAAGATCTCAAAAAGGCTACTCCAAAGGATGATTATCCACTTTCCAACATCGATCTTCTAATTGACAGCACGACAGGTCATGCAATGTTCTCTTTTATGGATGAATATTCTAGATATAATCAGATCAAGCTGGCTGCTCGTGACCAGTCCAAGACATCCTTTATCACACCTTGGGGCACCTTTTGTTACACAGTCATGCCATTTGGGCTTAAGAACGCTGGAACAATCTATCAGCGTGCAATGACTATCATTTTTCATGATCAGATGCATAAAATCATGGATGCATATGTTGATGATATCCTCGTCAAATTCAAGGAAGAAGCGAATAATATTAAAGCTCTTGGTCAAGTTTTTAAGAGACTCATTCTTTACAAGTTAAGACTTAACCCTCAAAAATGTGTTTTCAAAGTAGAGTCAGGCAAGTTGCTCAACTTCATGGTTAGCAAAAAGGGGATAGAAGTGGATCCTGCTAAAGCAAAGGCCATTATTGATATGCCACGTAGTCTTTAGAGACACATTCAGTTAATTTAACGATTCATATCCAATTTGGCCATGAGGTGTGAACCTTGCAATCATCTACTAAAAAAAAGAGTGAAGTTTGAATAGGGACCAGAGTGTCAGTAGTCGTTCGAGCGCATCAAGAAATATCTTCTCAATTCACCTGTTCTGAAGCTCCCAGAATCGAGAAAGTCTCTTGTATTATATGTCTCAGTTAATCAAACTACTTGTGGTGGATTCTTGGCATAATATGAAGAAGACAGTCGAGTAGGGCACGCCATCTACTACGTGAGCAAGTCCTTCATCGATTATGAAAATAAACATTCTCAAATAGAAAAGAGATGCCTAGCTCTGGTTTAGATGTGTCAGAAATTGAGACATTACTTGTTAGCATCAGAAGTCAAGCTTCTATCAAAGCTTAATCCCCTCAAGTATATTCTTGAACAACCGTTTCTCAGTTGACAGATTGCCAAGTGAAAAGTTTTGTTGATATAGTATGACTTAGAGTATGCCTCTCAAAAGTCAATCAAAGGCCAGGTCATCGCCGACCAGTTAGCAGATTTTTCTTTGGCAGAAGATGTGAAAATCGAGGATGATTTTTCTGATGAGCTCGTCCATAATGTTCAGCAGTCTCTGGTCTGGAGTTTATTTTTCTATGGCTCCAAGAATATGGCTGGCATAGGGGTCGAGATCTTATTGATCATGCCTGAGAATGAGATGATCCCTTTTTCCCTCAAACTTGATTTTCAATATACTCATAACATGGCCAAGTATGAAGCTTTAATACAAGGTCTGAGAATTCTGTAAGATTTCAATGTCAAGAGAGTGCACGCCCTTGGCGACTCATTGCTCGTCATCAATCAGGTCAGAGCCGAATGGCAGGTGAAAGTTCAGAAGCCACTTCCTTTTCAGAAGATTGTTTTAGCTCGCATTGATAGCTTTAAATAATTCCAGCTTTATCATATCAAAAGAGAGTTCAATCAAATAGTTGACGGCTTAGCCAACCTAGGCTCCATTATATCCTTCAAAGATAGTGAATCCTATCATTCTTTTGAAATTGACATACTCGATCAACCTGTCTTCATTCCAGTTATGCAAATCAACCAGACGGAGCAAAAGAAGAAGCCTTGGTACCAAGACATCAAGAACTTCATTGAAACTGGTGAGCTTCCACCAGAATTGTCAAAGAGGGAGCAATGAGCGATTCAGCATATATATGGCCGATATTCATTCTTGCCAATGTCCTTTATCGTCGTGGGTTCAGTGTTGAGTATTCTAGATGCCTGAACGAAGATGAAGCCAAGGAGGTCATTCGAGAAGTGCACGAAGGCATTTGTGGTGGCCGCGTCGATTATCAGACCCTTGTTAACCAGATCATCTGAGCAAGATACTATTGAAAAACCATGCAACAAGACTACTATCGTTTCGTGAAGAAGTGTGTCTAATGTCAGATGCATGCACCTTCCATTCATGCATCGACCACTTATTTGCAATCAGTTGTATCTCTATAGCCATTCTCCATGTGGGCTTTCGATGTTGTAGGCCCAATTACTCCTTCTGCTTCCAATGGCTACAAATATTTTCTTGTTGCAATAAAATATTTCACCAAATCAGTTGCAGCTATTACTTTGTGCACAGTGGAAGACCGACATGTGGTCTCATTTATCCACAATAATATTCTTTGTCGTTTTGGCATACCACATGATATCATTTTTGACAATGGCAGTCATTTCAAAAATGAGAGAATAAATGTCTTTTGTTCAAAATTCATGATTCATCATCATTTTCCATCTCCCTATTACCCTCAAGGGAATGGTCAAACGAAAGCCACCAATAAAATCCTGATTCGCATTTCGAAAAGGACCGTAGAGATGGGTCGTGATTGGCACGAGAAAATCCATGATGCACTCTGGACATATCGAACTACCATTTGGACCCCAACCAACGCTACTCCATCAGAGCTCATTTATGAAATCAAGGTGGTACTACCTCTTTATGTTCAAAAGTTCGCTCTCAAGTTCACATTGCTATTAGAGCTACCACTTGATCAATATCAACAACAAATGTTGGTACAACTTGATCTACTTGACGAGAAAAGACTCAAGGCAGTGGAGCATGCTCATTCTTATCGTCAGAGCATAGTGAGGCAATATGCCAAGTCAGCTATTGAAAGAAGATTTTGAGTTAATGATCTAGTCCTCAGATCAATGGCTCATCTCATGCACCATCCACGTGGCAAATGGTCACCAAATTGGGAAGGTCCCTACGTGGTCAAAGAAGCATTGCCACGTAATTCATATTGTCTTATTAATGCAGATGGGGTAGAATTGCCAGGTCCTATCAATGCTCTGCATCTAAAGAAATTCTATGCTTAGAACGCCTGTTCTATCTTTTGTATTCTTAAAAAAGTTTCCTTCAATAATGATCAATCATTCTTTCATCTAACATTTTCCTCCTAGGCTATACTGGGGCATCGTTTGTTATGAAAACTTGTCTTTTATTTCAAACATCTTGTATGTAGGCAGGGTCAAGTAAATCCTTTTATTATCAAGCAAATTCTTTCATCAAGCATTATTATCAAGCATTATTATCAAGCATTATCAAGTATTGTCTTTCAATTTTCCTGATCTGCATTCATTTGCATAGATCGTCATCAATTTGGCTGATCTACATTCATTTGCATTGATCGTCCTTTATTCGCCTGATCTGCATTTATTTGCATAGATCGACCCCAATTTGCCCTGATCTGCATTCATTTGCATTGATCGACCTCTATTAGCCTGATCTGCATTCATTTACATCGATCGACCCCAATTTTCCCTAATCTGTATTACTTTGCATTGATCGACCTCTATTAGCTTGATCTGCATTCATTTGTATCAATTAGTCTCAATTTGCCTCGATCTGCACTTATTTGCATTGATCGGTGCCCATTCGCATTGATTTGCATCCTTTCGCATCAAACACTTCTTACCCATTCAAGATAGGGATAATCTTGAGACCCCGACAGTTGTCC
The DNA here is from genome assembly GCF_984573655.1 of Nuphar pumila. NCBI lineage: Eukaryota > Viridiplantae > Streptophyta > Magnoliopsida > Nymphaeales > Nymphaeaceae > Nuphar > Nuphar pumila. The sequence goes on along the minus strand of NC_143250.1, from coordinate 29,527,214 downwards.
AAGTCATTGTGAGGGTGGAGATTGAAAATCTCCCATCACAATCATCAAGTGATTTCAAAACACCAGTCCTTTTTAAATTCGACCTTTGGGTCGAGTCTTTTATCAAAATCATTTTTGTCGGTCATGTCAAAATCAACTTTCAGGATAAGCTTATTCCCAGAACCATTTCAATCGGTGCTTTTTCAAGCTTTGAGGTAATTTTCTTTTCAAAATCCAACTTCCGAGTTGGTCTAATTTTTCTTTGAAGATTCGAGTTCCGACTTCAACTTTTTAATTTTCCTTTGAAGATTCAAGTTTTGACTCGAACTTTCTAGTTTTTCTTTAAAGATTCGAGTTTTAACTCGATTTTTCTAATTTTCCTTTGAAGATTTGAGTTTCAACTCGAACTTTCTATTTTTCCTTTGACGATTCGAGTTTCGACTCGAACTTTCTAATTTTCCTTTGAAGATTCAAGTTCTGACTCAAACTTTCTAATTTTCCTTGAAAGATTTGAGTTTCGACTCAAACTTTTGAATTTTCCTTTGAAGATTCGAGTTCTGACTCAAACTTTTCAGTTTTCCTTTGAAGACTCGAGTTTCGACTCAAATTTTCTTTCAAAATTCTAACTTTCGAGTTGGTCTAACTTTCCTTCGAAGTCCCGAGTTTCGACTCAAACCTTCTTCCAAATTCAACTTTCAAATTGTACTTTTCTTTCAATTCAGCTCTGCGTTGAAATTACCTTCAGAATTCCAACTTTGTATTGGACTTACCTTCGAAATCAAGCTTCATGTTGGACTTTCCTCCAAAATCTAATTTGGTGTTGGATTTTCCCTTTTCTGAAATTCAACCTGCGAGTTGAGCATTTTACCAATCAGACCTTCGGGTCATTCATTTTATCAATCAGACCTTCATTTCATCCATTTTACCATCAGACCTCCAGGTCACCAATTTTTATTAGTCAGACCTCTGGGTCACCATTTTTCATCAAGCAAACCTTTGGGTTACAAATATTATCAAAGTCAATTATTTTTCAACCTTCGGGTGGCATTACACCAGTCATGGTCATCCAAGATTCAACCTTCGTGTCAGACTCATTCCCAATTGGCTCATTACCAAATATCAATCATCTTTCTTGTAAGGAGCCCTTTTCTAAGAAGAGTTTGAGGGAGCTCGTTCCTTTCATATGTCTTTATTGTTCGTTGAACCCCTTTTCTAGGGAGAGTTTGAAGAGGCACGTGTCTTCGCGAACAGTTTGCAAAACAATCTTTATTGTCACACAAGGAACCCTTTTTCCAGGAAGATTTTTGACAGAAGCTCATTTTTCTTGTGTCTCCCTAATGTCTTTTGTTAGGCCACCCCCGCCATCAAGGACCCCTTTTTTATAGGGAGAGTGTGATGGACTCATTTCTCTATGACAATTCATCGACCTTATCCAATCGACCACCTTTACATAAGAGAAGCCTAAAGTTAAGGAGTTTTAACAAAAACTTAATTTCTCTTCGAAAGTCTCATTTTGCAAACACCTTCTCTTTAGAGAAGAGAGAAGTATCTTTTTATTACCCGTTCAGGTAAGGGTCAAGCTTGAGTCTCTCATTTGAGGAAAATAGAAGAGAATTTAGTCATAGATATGTCAATCAGATGTCAAGTGATTTCTTTCATCATGGATTTCAAGAATATTTTGTCAATTTATCATAAAAAATAGTTGATCTCAAAACTCTTATTATACAAAATTTCACCTCAAATTACCTTCAGTATTTCTTCCAAAAGGACAAAGCTTTTGCAAAGAAAGAAGGAAATTCAAGTTTTTTCTGTTGGTCAACTAAAAGGATGAAGAAAAATCCTTGATATGACCGGTAAAGGAAAATCCAATGATGTTGAAAAGCCATAAGTGAATTGATATTGACCATAGCTATGACACATTTTTAAAGACCATTCTTCTGGTAATAAGGTAGTAGAAATATCCTAGGTGATAAAAAAAGAATCCACTCAATCTCAATATCTCTGCAATCATTCAAGCTACAATTAACTATATGCAAAAAAAATCTCTCAATCACCGTCAAGTTGAAGATTGATGGATGAGTTAGACCCCTGGGGCCAAAAGAGACTCGGATCATCTCCAAGTTGAAGAAGCATGTGACGTGTCCTTCTAGAAAAAGTTTAAATTATCACCAAGTTGAAGGCTGATGTGATGAAACTCCTGCCAATCCCTAAAAGATATTTGATCACCGTTATCATAAAGAGATTCCAATCAAAGAGACAACATTATCAATATAATCCTTGGGACTAAAGAAGACTCAGGTCATCTTCAAGTTGAAAGAGTATGTGACATGTCCTTCTAGAAAAAATCAAAACATCACCAAGTTGAAGACTGATATGGCAAAATTCTTACCAAACCCCAAGAGAGCTCAATTTTTAGGTCTCAAAAGAGTGCAAAAAGGTCATCATGGGTAAACCCCAGATATCAAACTGCCAGATCTACCAAGAATTATCTTTATTCATGTCAATTTTTTTATCAATATTTCTTTATAAATTGCTTTTATGATACTGAGAATATCTTTTATTTCTCTTCATATCAAGGAAATGAATAACTTCCTTGAAGAAACCCAACAACAATAATTTGATTTTGATTCTTGGTTCTACGGAGTTAGCCTAGTTGGAGGTAATACTTTAGGCAGAAGAGGGGATATATTTTTCATACAAAACGTGCTTACTTTCAATCATTTTTGAATCAACTGTAATTTTTATCATTTTGACAACATTTTCTAGCTATCTCTACATGAAGCGAATAGCTTGATGTTCATTTTGACATCTCTTGGCATTGTTGTTATCCCTCTTTAGGACTTGATAACATGAGTTTTCAAGATCATTCCCTTCTTTTTAATTTGAGCGCCCAGGCTCTCAGATTTGCACACTTTCTTGTGTTTTCCACTGTCCCGTCATAGACAGTTCATTTTTTCGGTCCAAGGTCGAGCCAACATCTATATTCTCAATAAAAGATCACCTTCAAAAGCTATTCAGTCTCAGCAATGAGGCACCCAAGATCAATCCCTTTTCAAAGTTTCAGAAAACCTCATTTTCTTCCTTTTGCAAACCCCTCTCGGATTTATTGTGCGAAGTTCGGATGTTCCATCATGGTTTCTTCTTTTGAGGATTCTGTTTTCCCGTTCAGGTTAAGGGTCAAGCCTGAACCTCGTTCCTCCATGAGGTATTTTCTCCTTCAGGATAAGGGCTAAACCTAAACCATCTTTCGCAAAAAGGCCATCTTTCAAAAGTTATTTAGTCTCAGTCATGAGGCGCCCAAGATCACTCCCTTTTCAAAGCTTTTAGAGAACCCCATTTTTATTGCCTTCTTTGCAGCCCCTCATTTTTTCTATGAGGTATTTTTCATAGTTTCCTCAATCTTTTCTCTTAAGGACTCCACTCTAGCCTCCCATTCAGGCAAGGGTCAAACCTGAGCATGATTTTCTCAATCTTTTCTCTCGAGGACTCCATTCAAGCCCCCGTTCAGGTAAGGGTTAAACTTAAGCCTTCTCCGTGAGGTATTTTCCTTCCCATTAAGGTTAAGGGTCAAGCATGAGCCTCATTCCGATGAGATGAATATTCTTCTTTATTCTTCATTCCATATCTACCATTACCACCATAATTAATTATTTCATACCCAGTCAGATCTTTCCAACTGCGGCATTTTTATAGCCAAAATTTGGTGTGTTTTTCTTTGTCACTAAGCTTGGCTTTCAACTGGATTAGTAGCAAAGCGAAGCATCTATAAACATCCCAAATTTTCCTTATTCATTTTCGGACACCCCCCCCCCCCCCCTTTCACAGATGCCAACCTTGTAGGACAGTATAGAAGTCTAACCCTAGATCCATTCTAGTTTAGGTGTCATTTCACCCCTTTTCACCTGAAAAATTACCATTTTACCCATAGGTTACCTCAAATCTCTGTCAGTCAGAGTCAACCAAGCTCATTTTTAAGTTCAGAACAGTTAGAATGTTTGTCATTTCTATCTCCCCTAAGCTCACGATGAACGAATCCTGATCATTTCTGACCACTTCAGCTAAAATTGATATGTTTATCAAGAAATGAGCTTAATTCTAGCTCAAATTCGAGTCAATTATTCCTGAGTCAGTTAATTTGAGTCAATCATGTTCCTCTGAGTCTAACTTAAGCTCACCAGAAGTTCAAGTGGCTCAGTTCTAGTTCAGATTCTATTCCCATGGTCTTGGAGTCTATTTTGCCTCATTTTAGCTGAAATTGAGCTAAGTCCAGTCGGTCTAGCTAGTGTTTGAGCTCCAGATTTAGTTCATCTCATTATGAGTGACCTCCATTCCAGCTCAAACCCAGTACATTCCCGTCACCCACTTTATTCTATTTTTCATTTCTCACAATTTCTCTGAGAATTGGGTCATTCCTCGATCATCTAATCTAGGAGCTTGGCTGAGTCAGTGTTTTTTTAGTTCTTCTGAGTTTAGAAACCCTAGAACCCAGTTCAAACCAGTTAAAACCTCATTTTCATTGTCACTCTTTGCGTTGCATGGGCAAAATCATTTCTCATCTCATTTCATTCAGAAAATTAATTCTATCAGTTTCTAAGTTGGTACAATTACCAATTTGGGTTCGGACCAATTTCTTCTCTTAATTTTAGCTATATCCAAGCCCCAATTTATATTTGAATTGAATCCAATATCCAATCATCATTTCTCATCCTCAGACAAGAATTGTCAACTTCTTGTCTCTGCCAAGGGTCTAAGGTTTCAAATCCCTCATCCAGGATTTGCACTTTGCATGTCATTTCATATCATTTTATTGTATTTCATATCATTTCATGTCATTTGATTGCATTTCATGTTATTGCATGTCATTTTCGAGATCCAGCACTCTTGTTTTTTAAAATATCAAATCCAAACTCGATTTTAAAACCTTTTTTTCAAAATCAATTGCAAAACTTGGGTTTTAAATCGATATTTGCCATTTAGCCAACCCCCATGGCTTTATATTCCTTTATTTCAAAGTATTTTCTTTAGAAAAATGATATGGATTCATTTTAAATTTGATTTCTAAATCAATATTCATTTTTTACCAACTCTCTTCAAGTGGGGCTCACCTTGTAGGGGCGTCAACCCTAATTTTTCCACCTTTATTCAATGTCATTTCATTTCCATGTTTTACTTATTTCAAAAATACAAAAAATTTCATAAATATAGGTGTCTTTTAAAGCTTCTTAAAAATCTTGTTTTTAACTCCTTTGTTTTTACCCTTTTAAAATCATTTTTGAAAACCAAATGGGGCCCATATTAGGTGGCATCACATTTGAGAGTATTCAAGTTAGTTTTGGTTAATTAGAGTTTTAATCAAGTTGAAGTTTCAAAAATCAAAGTCTAATTGATTTAAAAACTCTATTTTTTATTTTAGCATTATAGCCTTGTTTTTAATATTTATTTAGGGTTTTAAAAACCAAATGTGGGCCCACATAGGTGGCACCACATTTGAGAATTTTCAGAGTTTATTTAAGAGTCAATTAGGGTTAATTAATTAAAGTTCTTTTAGGTTAAAACTCTCCAAGGAAGATCCCCCCCCCCCCCCCTCCCCTTGGCTTATCCCTTTTAATTAGCAAAGTTTCGATTAAATCAGAAATCTCAAAAAAGCAAAGCTTAAAAAATTTCTATAAATACTCATCCCTAGGGGTCGACCCCATCATCTCTCTCAACCCTCTCTCATTTCCTTCTCACTCCCTCAAGCTCCTACAAGTTCCAGCAGCATCCCCAAGGTGAGCTCCTTCTTCCTTTTAATTTTAATTAAAATTTTTATTAGTTTTTCCATTGCAAACACCATTGCCGCCCCTTGTAGTGCAGATTTTCTTTTTCTTTTCATTCAAGAAACCGTGTGAGAGCTTCAAGAAGATGATCAGCTGAGTGCCTAATGTATTTTACATGTTTTTGATCCATGAATAATGCTTATCTCTCATTTATTTCGTTAATGCCCAAAAAAAGATCGAGATTCGACCCTTCTGTGGATCGAATCCCACTTTTAATGGCTAAATCAAATTCTTGATCGTGCTTCCCTGTGTTTTTATTTTGTATTTAATCATATTTATGTTTATTTTCAGTTATTCATGTATTTAATCATGATCCATGGCATTAGTTACACATTTTAATGTTTTTAGCTTGCTTAAGTAGGTTTTTTTTTGTTCTAGGGTTTTAGTTTTGGAGTTTTCAATTCTAGCTGCCTGTTAATGCTATTACTTTACCAGTTTATATTCATTATTTAAATCTAAATTTTTATGATAGAATCATGCATATGTCCATGGTTTTCAATAAAAAATCATATTTTTTTGAGTTATATAACCCTGTTCATAAATTCAAGAACCGAAACTTGATTCATGCACTGTTAAAACGCTGTGCAGAATCAAGAGTGGTTTGTCAAGGTCATATCTCTCTAACCAGAGATTGTATTTTAGATCCGTAAATAGCGGCATGCTCGTCAGTATGTCTAATATATTGTGTGAAAGTTTTAGAATTTTTTATGGTTGTTTACTATTTTTCTTTAAACCAAAACCAGAACCAGAACCTATTTCTCTGGAACTGTTAAGCATTGTTTAAGCCATGACTCATCTTGCCGAAGCGATTTCTTCCTAACTAGAGATCGTATTGATGATCCATAAAAGGTCATGTTTGTATGCATGTCTAGTTTTTCCAATATGAGTTTGATGAATTTTGAAGTCTATTTGTTATTTTTATTTAACTCGAAATCAGAACTGTTTTTTCTTGAACTGTTATATGTTGGCCAGAATCAAGCACAACTTTTGAGATCAATTTCTCCCTAATTGGAGATCATATTCCCAATCTATAAAACAAGTTATTTTCATTGATCTGTCTAGTTTTTCTTTATAAAATTTCATTAATTTTAATTGTTGTTTGATATTCAATTCTGGTCTGACACTATGATAGATATAGAATAACAGATAAAATAGCATATTTTTCATTTTTTATTTAATATTTATATCCAAAAAAATACCAAAAAATTATTTTTTGATTGCATATTATTTTTAGGGTTATTAGAAGTGTCGATGTCTATTTTTATGATTTTTAAAATTTATTTGATGTGTTATTTAGTTATATCATAAAAACAAGATGCTCGTGGAGTTCTGATTCAACCGTAACACAGGAAAATTTCATCTTTTTTGCATATTTTATTATTTTTATGCATTGTTTTCATGATTTTTGAGTTTGATCATCTTCATAATCATGTTAGATTTCTCTTCACCCGATTTGGAATTGTTTTGAATTCGTTTGACTCTCGAATTAAGCATATTACAAAAATATTTTCTTAAAAACCCTGTTTTAATCCAGATTTGCAAATAACATCAATTTTTAAGAGTATTTTGGTCATTTTCTCTCAATTCTGAATTTCTAAACTGTTTATTTTTATTATTTATTCAGTTGTGCATCATCTATCATGTTATTTAATAATTTTTATTTAAGAAAAGCACAGAAAAGGCTTATATCTGGATAAATCTCTCAATTTCCAGATATTGTTGAATAAATCTAAAAAAACCAACATTTATATACTAAGGAGTTTGCTAATTTTGCAGGGAGGCTCAAGATTGTATTTTTCTTTATTTCTTTTTTTTTGTTTAATTATTATTCAATTATTGATGTAAATTATAATTGTAATATTGGAATAAGAATATTTTCTTTCCTGCTTAGCTTAGGTTGCATTTGCATATAGTTTGATTTTGATATATTATTGCTATTGTTTGATCATTTCATGTGCATATTTCAAATTCACAATGGTCAACACGAATGACATATGCACCTGCTTCTAGAGAGTTGATAAACTTAGTAGAATTCATATTTATAGCCATAGTCAGAATACGAACGATACTCAGATTTATCATCTTCTTTTAAGTTACAAACAACCTACACTCCTTGGCTATCTTTAGAAACTCATGGCATATTTTCAAAAGCTTTTCTAAGTATTTTCTCTTTTAAAATCAAATGAGATATATTCAATATATATTTGTGGCCATAGTCAGGGATATATAACGAATTTATTTTATTTAAACTCTATAAGGCACATAAAATCCCTTTATACAAAATCGATTTCTGAAAGAAAGAGGATTTCTCAAAGATGTTTCAAATTTCCTTTTTCTAAATATGATTTCTTAAAATCACATTTCATTCATCATATAAGTTAGTCAGCATCATCTTCTTAATCCCTTTCCTCAAAATCGATTTTCTCAAAAACCTTTAGTTTTCAAAGAAATTTTCAAATATTTTCTAAGTCCAATTCACGATTTTCCAAGTTTTCTTTTCTTCAAGATATTTTCCAAGTGTGAATCATGATTTTCAAAGTATCTCTTTTTTCAAGTATTTCCAAAATATTTCAAGCATACATCATGTTTTTAGTCAAAAATTTCTAAAGTTTATAGCACATGCCTGATTCTTTGTGCATTTAGAAATAGAATAACGATTTAGACAGTTGAGCAAAGCAAAGCATAAGATTGATCATTAGTTCAATTACCCATTGTTATGGCATCAAGAACGGTTGAACCTCATACCGACAGGCGAATACCATTCTACGAATTTTTTCAACATTTTAAAACGGAGGTGAGTTATTTTTAAAACTTTTTCAAAAGGTCAATTTGACTTGTAAAAGTAAAATTTTGCAATGATAACAATATCACCCGGCTTTAAGTAGAGAAATTGGTAGGTGCTAAATTGGTTTTTCTGCTCTGTTTGTATTTTTTTTCACAATTTCGACCTCATAAATGTGTTGGGTATGGTTGATTTATGAAGAATACACACCTGAATCATGTGTTTTTAATGAAAAAATAATATTTGAAGCCTCAAAAACTTACAAAGATTTTGGACCGTTGATTTTTTAAACCTTATAAAAACTCATCCATGTGTCGGAATTGAACACTTCAAGCGCTTGTCCCTATAAAATTAAGTACATAGATCACATTTGTACGGTCATAATGAAAGAACCCTAAAAAAACTCATTTAGCATGTATCATTTAGCACCTACCCATTACACTCTCTATATATAGATAGCAGTCATGATGTCGGGTTGAAATCAGGTGCGATTTTTTCAATATCCACCATACATTATGGTCCCTCTTGGGCTCCCTCAAGACCGCATTTTGGTGGTATGGACATACCCTGTAGGGGATCTGTGGTGGATATTGAAAATCACCCTTCTCTAAATAAAAAAAAGATAATGAAAAGTTTCAATATCAACTGATCATAATTAATTTCTGTCTTCTTTAGCGTTCAGCATATTACAAAGGCCACAAGCCTGTCTAAAGGCCTAGGTTGCTTTATCAGACAAGGCACGTGCATTCGAAAATGAAATGCACAAGCCACTCCATTGCTGGTAACAAACGTGAAACGAATCACAATATCTTATAATACGATATGCCTGATCCTTCATGACATCATATTTCAAGCGGAGTTTGATCTTTGAAATGTTCAACCTTTGATTAAAGAAAATTCTCTTTTTCTAGGTGCCCATCATTATTCAGGTGTATTTTATGTCGGCAATGGATACAATCTCATTGCCATACACGATAATAAAAGGGTAAATAGACTAAATCATCCATGACAGATTCTTACATGAAAGGGTTGTTTCAGTGTAACACCCTCAGATAGAGACGTGCACTTTCAAGTAAAAAAAAAATCATGTATTTGTTTCACTACACCAAATAGAATTATTGGTGATGGCTCGGAGACCTCACCAAATATAATAAAGCCATCACTACTACTTTTAGTGACCACGGCTTAGTGGCCGACACCATAGTAATAGTGATGGTTCAAGCAGTCATTATAAATGCATCTAGGACCGTCAGAATTTGTGCATATATGCGACAATTTCCTATTCATTGGTGACGGCATATGCCATACTGTTGTGTTTAAAGTGACGGCTCAAGCGACAGCTTTGGTGGTTCATGATGTTTAAATAGTGACGGCTAGAGCTGTCACTAGTAGAAACTTTTCAAAAAAGAAAAAAAGACTCCTCTGTTTGATAAAGGAAGCGAGCATTCATCAGTACATAATCTGATATAAATTACCAAAAGAAAAAATGTAATATAGATATAAATTACCTTTTTTTTTTTAACGGCTAGCTGGGGTTAGGCAGAGTCCCTACCAGTTATACAACTATACCATTGGGTTTTGAACCTGCAACGTCCCAACACAAGGTGACGTGCACTAGCTGCTCTTAGTATATCAATATTTGAAATGCTGATTGGTTTACATCTCTATTGAACAATTGAAAGCGAGTGTTTCTCTACAAACCTGCCAGTGACATATGGAATAACTAAAACAACTTTGGAGGAAAACAATGAGCAACATAAAAGGATTTTATTGGAAAAGAATCATACATTTTACCATAGTACAGTTGTAGAGGTAGGAATGTTCAATTTGCACAGTACATCACCTTACGAGTCTGAGCACTTGAACTCCTTAGTCCTCGTAAAAATTGCAATCACAACACTTAGATTAAGAAACAAGGTCTGCACCAAAGGGGGCTCCGCTTGTTTGGTAGGAGCTGTTAGTGCACGTCACCATGTGTTGGGACGTTGCAAGTTCAAAACCCAATGGTATGTTGTGTAACTGGTGGGGGTCTGCCTAACCCCAGCTTACCTTTAAAAAAAAAACAAGGTCTTCATAAGTATGTTTAAACAAATCAATATAGTATTTGTCTGCAAAATGAATACAAGAAGGAAGTCATGTGACAACCACATAACCCAGAACTGCCACCACCACTACTAACATAACAAACCAACCCTTCCCCCTCCCCCCATCTCCTTTCCCAAGCTACAATTAAAACCCTTGTATATTCCTTTATACCAAATTATCACAACAGAATAAAGTAGCACCTTGGCTAAGATGGTGAGAGTTTTACAATCCAGCCATCACATGCGACCAACTTGGTTAAGTCATCAATATCCACTTAAAAAGAAGTGGGCACTAACTTCTTGTGTATAATATTTCTCTGTCTCATGGTACAGGTCAATGTTGTCAGAATCTGTTTCAAGTCTGAATCGGTTTTGAAATATGATTCGAAGAATCGGCCTATTCAGAATCAAACAGGAGAGATCAGAATCCGTCAATTTTTAACCATAAGATGACACATGTCATTAAAAAATAATAAAATTATCAAAAATATATTTAAACCCCATTTAAAATACATTAAACCAAATCGTCCCTTTAGAAAACCAATTTTGAGCCAATTCGGTACGAAACAGCCCATTCACAACGATCCTCACAACAATGGCATAGGCAACCTAAGATTGGTTAAATGAAACTTAATGATATAAAGCTTTTTTTAGGAGGCTGACCTGTTCAACTCAGTGAGGCAGATTCTTTTTTGTCATTTAGTGGTTTTTATATAATAATTAGGATAAGAAAGAATGTAATGCTATAATTGATTAATTAATCTATAAAAAATGAATTGCATACTCAAAAATCCAATCAAACATGCCAATTCCTTTTATACAAGCAATTAAAATAATTTTCTTAATAAATAATTAGGGTAAAAGCAATGACTAATTAACAGGCTTTTGCTGACAGTTTAACTTTATTCGAGGGCTTGGAATTTAAAATGGAAATCTTTAATAATTTGAAAAAATAAGCATCATGTTTGGAAAAAATGAATTGTTGGGAAATTAAACTCAGTGGATATGGCAACTGAAGCTTGAACCAAGTAAGTTCGGAGGCACACGTTGGATGTGCTATCTTTAAAGTAATAGTTTCTCCACTTAGGATCAAGTTCTTGGTGCAATGAATATTCATACAATTTTGTTCTAAAGATATACAGAGTTTTCTCCTACTTGCGAAGGTCAGCCCATACCGTACACTGAGTGAGATTGAGCAACTCGACACAGACCACCTTGAATAGCCTCTTGACTAGATTAAGATGGGGCACACCCTAGGCTTTGAGGAGACCTTGCTATAACTGTTAAAGAGAGAGAGGGAGAGCACTAAGCTCCGCAAGAGAGAGAGAGAGAGAGAGAGAGAGAGATGATGTGAGAATGGAAGAGGGTTGGAGTATATATAGGCTCCAGCCCAACATCTAAGCATAAATGGCCTGGGCTTATGATAGGAGAGTTGCTCAGTCAACAGATAAAAATGGTAGTCAATGGGTCAAAAATAACCATACCAAAATGACCCTACCAAGTTGGACCAATAAATGGGACATACTGAAATGTTGGGCAGCTCTAAGACATGGACAAAGGCAGCTTGATCCATTGGACCAGGTCAAGGTCAAGGTCAAGAAAGGTCAGTCAAATGCATACCACAAAGTCGGTTTAAGACCTGACGATAAAATTGTCCCATGTAATAAAAAGAACGGTCAAAAGTTAGTGAAGACCAATACCAAACCAAACCGAGTCTAGCCAGGTTAAGGCCGAACCAAAACCTAAACTTAAATCAAAATCTTAGTCCAAAGTTTAAAGTTTAATTGGCATGCCCACAATAGGCATTGCGGTAAAAACAACTCTATCCTATATAAACTCCTGTCCCTTCTCTTCAATCTAGAAATAAACATTTTCTAAAAAGTGTAGTTTTCCTCCAAATGCTTAGATAAAGCCAAAAAAATAAGAGGCCAACATAAGTTCTAACCAAGGTTGTTAAAGGCGTTGAGGCGAGGCGAAGCGTTACAGCCTCGATGAAGCAAGGCGTAAGCATCAAGGCATTGAAGCGCAAGTATCAAAAAATGAGTATTGCAAGATAAGAAAACATGAAAAATAAGTAATTATGTATTTTACCAACAATGACCTATGAGAACATATAATTTTTTTTTATGTATAAAAGGATCACATTCACACACAAACATGAAGTACATTCAAACACAACATATAATTGTTTGGCCATTCTCTTGTGCATTATCAGAGTAACAGATTAACATTTAAAAAAATACAAGGCAATGACAGATAGCTTACATGAATGACAATCAAAGAGATTGTAGCATGCAATGGGCTGGGCTTAAGGCCTTGATGCATAATACTAGGGTTCTAGGGTATCTCAGAGCTGATTGCTGAAGGTATGCAATCAGGGGCGTAGCTAGGATTCATGTGAGGGGGAAGGCAAACAGGGGTGTAGCAAAAAAAATTTATTTGTGCGATAGTTGGGGATTCGGGGGCAGCGCTCCCGAAAAGATTTTTTTGAGATAAAATAAAAAAGGGCTACAATTATTAATAAAAATCTATTTCATATGGACAAATCAAACTATTTGCTGCAGTCAGGGTTGGGCTAGGACTGGACTAGGCTACAAAAATGGATAAAAATCTATTTCATATGGAATCAGGGCTGGGCTAGGACTGGGCTTTTAAAAAAAAAAACAAAAAAAATTAACTGTTTCGGGAGGCAGGACTGGGCTACAGCCCAGTCCTGCCCCCCCTAGCTACGCCCCTGTATGCAATGATGGTTGTCACCACATGAAAGACAACAACAGATTTACAGAAAGTTGCTAAGAAAGGTACTAACATAGACTCATGCCGCTTTGCATTCAACTAGGACCATGAGAGTAACAACAAGAATCTCTTTCTTACACTACAAGAAAATACGTTGTTAGCGACGGACGTTAGCGACAAATTAGCGAGCGACAAAAATCCGTCGCTATAATTAATGAAGCTTATGAAAATCACGACGGAATATAGTCTGTCGCCCATTCCGTCGCTACTTAGCGATGGATGTTGCGACGTACTGTTTTGTCGTTACGGTCGCACCATTTACCGACTAAGTTAGCGACGAAATCTAGTCCGTCGCTACTTAGCAACGGATGTTGCGACAGAATATCGTCTGTCGCTATTTTCGTAAATTCGATTTACGTTGGCTTAGTGACGGAATTAATCCGTCGCTAACTTTCGAATAACCCTAATCCTAGGCAGCTTTTCCTTTTCTTCTTTCGCTGCTCCTGCCGTTCGTTGCTCTCGCCGTTCGCCGGTCCCACCATCCGCCGGTCCCGCCACCCGGAGAAAGGTAAAGGACGCCCCCCCCGCATTTTCCGGCAGGGGGTTGACCCCCTGCCGGAAAACGCAGGGGATTAACCCCCTGCGTGAAAACGCAGGGGGTTAACCCTCTGCTGTTTCTGGCAGGGGGTTAACCCCCTCCCATTTCCGGCAGAGGGCTAACCCCCTGCGTTTTCCGGCAGGGGTTAACCCCCTGCCTTTTCGGCAGGGGGTTTAACCACCTACCGTAACAGGTAGGGGGTCAAGCCTTTCCTGCTCAGGCAGGGGGGCGACCCCCTGCTGTTCCGGCATGGGGTCGACTCACTGGCGGAAAGGCTGGGGGTCGACCCCCTGCCCGAACAGGGGGTCAGTTAACTCCCTATGTTCCGTAAGGGGGTCGACCTCTTGTCGGAACAATTTTTTTTTTCGTGGTGACTTCATTTTAAAACAGTGTTTTTTTGTGCAGATTTTTCAACGGAACCAGCTCGTGCTCAGCCACCTGTGGTAAGTAAGTGTCAAAAATAATGTAAATCGGGTAAATACCCGTGGTGAGTAAGTGATGCAATTGTATCATATGTTATTTAATTTATTAGATGTAACACTTTATTGTTCACACACTCACTTAGTTATTGATATTTAGGGTTTCTTCGTTAGAGTTTGGAGATCATGCTGAGCATGATTTTAATGTATGAATATTGAAGTGTTCTTATTTTTCGAGTACGGAGTCCATGCTAGGCATAGTAGTAGTTAGTGAGATATTGAAGTGTGTTTGCTGCAGGTACATGTTTGCCATTTGTTTGATATGAATGATTACGATGTATTGCAATGTTTGATGTAATTGTATCTATGCTTGCATGTAACTTTCAATTTGATTATGACTTCCATGTGAAATTGTATAATGAAAGCATGTTTCATTCCAAACGATTGTATCGTGTCATGAATAGTTTGCACATGAAAATATTAAGTTATCAATGCATGCATCAAAATTCTTGTTATTGTATGACATCATATATTGCATGATAAATTTGATATGTTCTTCATCGTAGCATTCTGATTGTTCTCTTTTAATTCGTTAGGCTATTATTCGTAACATCATAAGAAAATGACTGTAAACCGTGAATGGATGTACCGTAGGATAGTGGACAATGAGTTATCGCATGAATATATAGATGGTGTTGACAGTTTTATTGAATTTGCAACGGCAAGTGTCAGTACAGTGGATCCCACAGGTCGGATTAGGTGTCCCTGCAAGATTTGTAAGAATAATTGATTTGTAGAACCTCATGGCGTTAGACATCACCTATACAGGAAGGGTTTTGTGAGTGATTATCAGAACTGGACGTTTCATGGAGAAGAATTTTGAAACGATTTTGATACACGGGTGAATGTGGTGCACGATAATCCATATGCGAATTTGATATTTGATGCCGCAAGAATAGAACTGGGTTCTGCTATGAGTTCTAGTGATGTAAGAACTGTCGTAGATGAATAATCACCAAACGATGCAGCTAGTAGATTTTATGATTTACTTAGAGATGTTGATGAGCCACTTTGGAACGGTTGTGAGAGTCACACTATCTTGTCTGCAGTTCTTCAACTAATGAATTTGAAGTTCGAGTATAATTTGAGTCAATCATGTTTTGACCGTTTGTGCATGATTGTGAAGAGTATGTTGCCCAAAGATGAGAAATTGCCACAAAATTTCTATCGTGCGAAAGTTATGGTCAACGCTCTAGGTATGGGTTACAAAAATATTGATGCTTGTCCAAATCACTGCATGTTGTATTTCAAGGAGCAGGAAAACAACATATCATGCCCGTCATGTGGGCATCCTCGGTTCAAGCCAAAGACAAGAGGCAATGGTAGCACGAGATCAAAGGAAGTTTCATACAAGTCGCTCCGCTACTTTCCTATCACTCTTAGATTGCAGTGATTGTATATGTCTTCAAGGACAACTAAACACATGAGATGGCATGCAAATAAAGTTCGACACGATGAAAACAAGATCACGCATCCTGTTGACGCTGAAGCTTGAAAGCACTTTGATCGTACTCATCAGAACTTCGCAATGGAAGTGCGAAATGTTAGACTCGGTCTATGTACAGATGGATTTAATCCATTTGGGGGTAGATCAACTCCATACTCATGCTGGCCAGTATTTGTAACTCCATACAACCTTCCACCAAGCTTGTGTATGAAACGTCCAAATCTTTTCTTGTCTCTGTTGATCCCTGGTCCGACCTCACATGGCCAAAATCTTGATGTATATCTAAGGCCATTGATTGATGAACTAAAAGTACTATGGGATGACGGTGTTACCACGTATGATGCCCACAAAAAACAAAATTTCAACATGAAGGCCGTTGTTCTATGAACAATCAGTGACTTCCCTGCATATGGTATGCTATCTGGTTGGAGCACACATGGGAGGATGGCTTGTCCGTACTGCATGGAGGATTCCAAAGCTTTTAGATTGAGGCATGGAAGGAAGCCTTGCTGGTTTGAGTGCCATCGTCGATTTCTACCCAGCGATCATCCGTTCCGACGACAAAAGAATGCGTTTAAAGCAGACACAACTGAAACGAAAGGTCCATCCTCAAGATTGTCTGACATAGAGATTCTAAGAAGATTGCGATACTTTCCAGATATATTAACAGATGCCCGCAGTCCTACACCCTTCTGTGGATTTGAGAAGGATCACAATTGGACGAAGAAATCTATTTTTTGGGAACTACCGTATTGGCCGACCCTATTGATACGACATAATTTGGATGTGATGCATGTAGAGAAAAATGTGTTTGATAATGTGTTCAATACAGTAATGAATATTAAAGGAAAAACGAAGGATAATCCGAAGGCCCGTATGGATTTAAAATTAATATGTAAAAGACCAGAATTGGAACTCAAAGAGTATAATAGCAAAGTACTGAAACCAAAGGCAAAGTACGTGCTCGGACCTGATCAAATAAAACATGTATGTCAATGGTTGAGACAACTGAGATTTCCAGATGGATATGTCTCTAACATTGCTCGGGCTGTGAAGATTGACGATGAACAGTTATATGGGTTGAAGAGCCATGATTGTCATATCTTTATGCAACAATTGATACCCCTAGCATTCCATGATATGTTAGACAAACCTATATGGGGGGTATTGTCTGAGTTGAGCGGATTTTTCAGAACATTGTGCGCATCGGAGGTCGTAGTATCAGATGTAAAGAATCTCGCAGACTCTGTCATCACCACTGTTTGTCTGCTAGAAAAGATATTTTCGCCAACATTTTTCGATGTTATGGAACATTTGATCATACATCTGCCATATGAACTAAGGGTTGGTGGCCCTATACAATATCGATGGATGTACCCATTTGAAAGGTATATGTTTTTTTATATTTGTCTCTTTAATGACAGATATTTAAAATTTGAAATGTATATTCTTGTCAGATGCATGTTCGACCTAAAAAAAAGGTTCGTAATAAAGCAAGAGTAGAAGGCTCTATTTGTAAGGCGTACACTTTACAAGAGATTTCAAATTTCTCATCTATGTACTTCGAACCTCATATTCCAACACGTTACACATGCCCGCCCCGTAACGATGATGGAGAACAAGTAACTGTAGCTGACAAGCCGTCGATATTTCAACCACTTGGGCATGCATTTGGTAGTTGCCGATCAAGGCTATTGACAGATCGAGAGCAAGATGCAACACACATCTATATTCTTTTTAATTGCTCAGCGATCGACCCATACATCGAGTAAGTATATGTATATGCAACTCAATTATGAATCCTTTTATGTTCTATATGTGGATACATGGCTCGGTAATATAAGTATTTGTGGTTTGCAGACGATTTGATCTGGAGTTGCAAAGCGAAGTTTCACATCTCACTGATGCAGAAGTACAAAAAGAACGTGAAACTAAGTTTGTGGAGTGGTTGAAACAGTTGGTAAAGAAGCTAACATAAATTTTGTACTTATAAACAACACTAAGTTACTTAATTGATCGTGATCACAATCATTGTTTATGTCTGTGCGTAGGTTTGCCATGGTGATGTTAAAGATCAAGGAATATGTGATTTAGAAAATGGTCCGACCAAAGTTGTGCAATGTTACAACGGGTATATCGTAAATGGTTATCGATTCCATACAAAAGATTACGGTATAAACAAATCAATGATAAATAGTGGCGTGTGTGTCAAGGGTAGCAACTACGGTGAAAATGAACATGATTACTACGGTGTTATAGAGAAAATAATGGAGTTGACTTACTTAGGCATGAATAACAGGGTTACTTTATTCAAGTGTCATTGGTTTGATCCAACTGCAACAAGACTCGACAAAACTTTAGGAATTGTGGAGGTGAATCATAAATCCAGGTTTGGAACATATGAACCATTCATATTAGTCTCGCAAGCTCAACAAGTTTATTATACTTTATATCTGAGTATAAAAAAGTCAGATAGAAATGAATGATGGGCAGTTTGCAAGGTGAAGTCCAAACTATACCCCAAGTATGATCAGTTACAGGAAGATGAGTTACCTGAAGACATCGATTACTATCAATCAGATGATGTCTATGACTTCGCTTATGGTCACGATGTTGCGCATGATATGCATGTCATATATCCATTGGCCGATGAAACATTCATAGAGGAATGTGATCCAAATGATGTACCAAGTGGATGGGCAAACAATGAAGAAGAAGAAGAAGAAGAAGAAAGTCAAACTAGTGACGAGGAAGAATTCTCAAGCTAGTGAGCAAAATCTTATACTACAAACCTCTATTTAAATGCATTGCAGTACTTGATGTGAGTTGTATTGCAATACTTGGTGTGAATGATTAAAAATTTTATTTGAATGTATTGTAATACTTGATACGAATGATTCGAATGCATTGCAATACTTGATGTGAATGATTTGAATTATTTGAATGTATTGTAATACTTGATGCAAATGCATGAGTTGTATTGCAACACTTGATGTGAATGATTAAAAATTTTATTTGAATGTATTGTGATACTTGATACGAATTATTTGAATGCATTGTAATACTTGATGTGAATGATTTGAATTATTTGAATGTATTGTAATACTTGATACAAATGATTCGAATGCATTGCAATACTTGATGTGAATGATTTCAATTATTTGAATGTATTGTAATACTTGATGCAAATGCATGAGTTGTATTACAACACTTGATGCGAATGATTAAAAATTTTATTTGAATGTATTGTGATACTTGATACGAATTATTTGAATGCATTGTAATATTTGATGTTAATGATTTGAATTATTTGAATGTATTGTAATACTTGATACGAATAATTCGAATGCATTGCAATACTTGATGTGAATGATTTCAATTATTTGAATGTATTATAATTTATGCAACGAATGATTTGAATTATTGCAATACTTGATGTGAATGATTTGAATTATTTGAATGCATTGTAATACTTGATGCGAATGATTTGAATGCATTGCAATGCTTGATGTGAATGACTTGAATGCATTGCAGTACCTGATATGAATGATTTGAATTATTGTAATACTTGATGCGAATGACTTGAATGTATTGTAATACTTGATGTGAATTATTTGAATATATTGTATGACATATGTTATTTGTTAGAATATGGTTCATGGAGGTTATAGTGGTCGCTCATTCAGTAGTAGTCAGGCTCAGCCTTCATCTTCATGGGCTCCTGTGATAGGTATATCATATAACTAATTGGATGCTTAATTAGTTCAAATGTGCATTCTAAGAATTTCTAACGTATTTTTTTACAGATGATGTTGCGCCTGTACACGACCCACCTACACCAGTTGATCACATAAGTCAGGAGCCAACACAGGAAATAGGGTCTTCTCAGGCTGGCACAAGAAGACTCATTCGAATAGTGTATATCGATAATCGACCGTAAGTATTTTGTTTTCAATTATTGCATATCTTATAAATATTTTATATTGATATTTACTGTGTAACAATTCATGTGCAGCACGAGGTTTGAGCCACAAGAAGTAGTACGGGAGATTAGAAATTCACTCCTTCAACATCTACCAGGACCGATTGCTCAATGGAAAGAGTACCCAAAGGAGGTGTTAGACAGATTGTGGTCCTCATTCATGGTATACAGTTGTTCCTCATAGTTAATGTGTTTCATATTTAATTTATTTAAGTATTGTCTACTAACTTTCTGAAAATATTTGTAGGCTTCGAATCGCTTCGCAACTACGGTGGAAGAAAATGATGCAAGGAAGGTGTGGCAGAAGGTGGCTGCCAATCGATTTGCAGACATGCTGCACACTATGAAGACTGCAGCAAAAAAAGCATCTGGCGTAGTAGATGATCCATTACTGTGGAAGGACCATGACCCTATTACTATCAGGAGAGATTACTGGGATGAAATGTGCGATAAGTGGGCGGGAGATGCATTTAGAAATTGATCTGCGAAGGCTGCACAAAATCGATCAAAGATGCCCGAAGTCCATCTACACACAGGTGGATCTAAGACATTTGGGAGTCACCTGAAGAAAATGGTAACTCATCAATATATAATATTAATTTTATAAGTATTGTTGCAAACTTGTGTACTAAATCTTTTGTCATTTAACTTCGCAGAAAGCAGAAAAAGGAGGCAGTGTACCATATAAGGATGTGTTTGTTGAAACACATAAACGGAAGACCACGGGAGTCTTCGTATCAGAGAAGGCGAGAATGACAACGGTATGTATTTATTCTATTAATAATCATTGCAATATATATGCAAGTTATCATTAATTATTAATGAATACTTTAAACATTATTTTGTAGGAGGCATATGAGCAACAGATGGTAGAGCGATATGGCGATGACGCTACTCAGCATCCATCATTTGATCCTACAGCATGGGTGACTGCAGCAGGTGAACCCAAAAAAGGTCGCGTGTTCGGGTTTGGGAGTAATATGAACACTTCACCAGTTATTGCTTCTTCCAGTTACGGCTCACCGACTTCTTGCGCCGACATAAGCTCCAAGCAGCAGACTATTCTTTCCGGTGATGATGTACGCCAGATCGTTACAGAATCACTAAATAACTACTTCCATGACACCGTCGCCCCCTTTTTGCGAAATGAGATCAACAATCTTGTTCTGAACAGGGGATCTTCGATTCCAGGTCCCTCTCAGGTATAATCACATATTCAGTTTTTTGTCTGCCTTAGAACACATATGAGCATAATCGAATCACATATATAACTTTTTGCCTGCCTTAGAGCATATATGAGCATGATAGAATTAGATATAGAGTTTTTTGCCTGCCTTAGAGCACATATGAGCATGCTATAATAACATATAGAGTT
The DNA here is from genome assembly GCF_984573655.1 of Nuphar pumila. Taxonomy (NCBI): domain Eukaryota; kingdom Viridiplantae; phylum Streptophyta; class Magnoliopsida; order Nymphaeales; family Nymphaeaceae; genus Nuphar; species Nuphar pumila. Next base: position 29,505,936 of record NC_143250.1, on the reverse strand, counting down.
TTTTTATTGCCTTAGAGCATATATGAGCATGCTATAATCACATATAAATTTTTTTGCCTGCCTTAGAGCACATATGAGCATGCTATAATCACATATTCAGTTTTTTGACTGCCTAAGAACACATATGAGCATGATAAAATCACATATAAAGTTTTTTTGACTGCCTTAGAACACATATGAGCATGCTATAATCACATATTCAGTTTTTTGACTGCCTAAGAACACATATGAACATGTTATAATCACATATTCAGTTTTTTGACTGCCTTAGCACACATATGAGCATGATAGAATCACATATAGAGTTTTTTTATTGCCTTAGAGCACATATGAGCATGTTATAATCACATATAAAGTTTTTTTGCCTGTCTTAGAGCACATATGAGCATTCTATAATCACATATTCAATTTTTTGTCTGCCTAAGAACACATATGAGCATGTTATAATCACATATTCAGTTTTTTGACTACCTTATAACACATATGAGCATGCACAAATCACATATAGAGTTTTTTTACTGTCTTAGTACATATATCATTTATGATAGAATCACATATAAATTTTTTTGCTTTGCCTGCCTTAGAGCACATATGAGCATGCTATAATCATATATTCAATTTTTTGACTGCCTTAGCACACATACAAGCATGATCGAATCACATATATAGTTTTTTGCCTGGCTTAAAGCACATCTGAGCATGGTAGAATCACATATAGAGTTTTTCTAGCTGCCTTAGAACACATGAACATGCTATAATCACATATTCAATTTTTTGTCTGCCTTAGCACACATATGAGCATGATAGAATCACATATATAACTTTTTGCCTGCCTTAGAGCACATATGAGCATGATAGAATCACATATAGAGTTTTTTTATTACCTTAGATCACACATGAGCACATGATAGAATCACATATAGTGTGTAATTTATTTCATTATATTTTGTTTATCAATACTGACTATTCTTTTCTTGTGTAGGCTGCTAGCGATAATCAGCGTAGCGGAGCTGAAGGGACAGATAAAGACAATGAACAAGAAGACGCACAAAATCTTGGCGATGATTAGAGAACTGTGTTGAAGAAGTTCTATTTTTTTATGTTTCCTAATTGTAATTGTTGAATTGTAAATAATTAAACTTGTTAATTTTAAGGTGGAACGATTAATTGTTGTAGATTCTTGTTATATGGATTTTTTTGTGTGGTTTGTTTTTTATTTACAAGAAATATAAATTATACAGGAAATATAAATTGTACCATTCTCGGTATTGAATTTTCAAAAAAAAAAAAATAATTTTTTTTCGTGTTTGCGACGGATTAGCGACGGAACCATCCGTCGCTATTCATATAAATCTAGCGACGACATAGCGACGGAAGTAAATCCGTCGCCAAGCCGTGGTCGCCGTTTAGTACCGGTGGATTAGCGACGGAATACAACGCTCGTTAGTCCGTCGCAATGAGCGACGGACCTGGCGACGGAATAAATCCGTCGCCAGTTAGCATCGAAAAATTCGCGACGTAAGCATACCGTCGCCTCGTCGTCGCTACGCCTGTTAGCGACGGATTAACGACGGAATATGGTCGTCGCTAATCTACTGCTTTGTTGTAGTGTTAGAGTTAAACACTGAAACTTGATAATCAATGAGAAAAGTAGGAGTTCACATGCATACACATACTTCATGCTTGCCTAGTATTGTGTTCCATGAGCTAGTTGGATGGTTAGTCATAGTATCATAACTAGGTGTCATATTTGAAACCTACAGACGTTATCACCCAGCTTGCACATCAAAAAGCCACGGAGAAAAAACCTCAATAGCCTACTAAACTTGATATCTCTAAATATATGGTATATACAAAAATTATGCAAAAAAAAAAAAACTTTAATAATATAAAGAACTTCAAACATGACAGCATCAACAAAACCTCTTTCCGACCTCTTGCAGGAGAGAGAGAGAGAGAGTTGATAGCAGCAAATCTCTTGCAGCAGATTAAGGCTCCAACGTTTCTTGGATGACTGACCCTCCACGAAAACCTAAACCTAACAAGAGGAAGGAAGACGAAAAAGCAAAGGCAAACACAATCATTTCTAAGAAACTTTTTTAAGCCTTCTAATTTTATAATAATATTTTTATAGACTCAAATAGGTAACTATACATTTAATATAACCTGTCATGTATTAAATAACTCATAACCTGTTAAGTAATATATTATAACCTGCAATTTTTTAGCTGGCATAAAAGCTCACGCTTCTCGCCCTAAGGCGCATCTTGGAGCGAGGCGTGCGCCTCACCATTTAAAGCGTGGGTATCAACTACACTTGCACCCCATCACTGCGCCTTGAGGCATGAAGGCCAATGAGGCGTGCGCCTCACGCCTCTAAGCGTAGGTACTTAACAACATTGGTTCTAACCCACGTAATTTTGAGACATACCCCCAACAGAATCATTGGTAGTCATGGTTCTAATCTTTAAGGAATGCTTTTTTAACTCACAAAGATCATTACCAACCTACATGGTGGAACAAAATTAGACCATTGATCCTGATCCAATCCACCGATCTTGCCAACTATGCGGTTGACCCATTGAAAGAAAAGGAAATATAATTCTGAAATTCCTTGTACAGAAGTTTGCAAACTTATACGGTGGTACTGTACCACCATATACATATTTGATTTACATAGATCTCAACTCCAAAAGAAAAATCTAGCCATTGGATCATGTTTAGCATGTTCTATTTATTATTTTGAAGTATTAAAGTCGACTCAAATATGATATTTTATACCATTTTTAACGGCCCTCATTTTCATGAATTGTGAGTTGTTGAAAGAAAGAGACGTATTGAAAATCAGTGACAATTGGACTCCACTTGAACTTTCAAAAGGTTCTCGCACTTCTCATTTTTTTTTCTTTTTAACTTCTCTACAAGTTTATGATTTGCCATTATGTAAAATTTTCCCTTGTGCTAAATCAAAGTTCAGACTGTAGCTTGGAGACATGAAATTACACTCTAGATTTCGATAGTGACATTAAAAGATTCTATATGCCTGTATAATTGATTTTATTTGGAATCAACTCTTTGTTTGACTCGTAGAATCCACTTAATACAAAAAAGCAAATTAGTTCCTCATTTTCTTTTTGGACGTATATATGTTCTGTATGTGATGTGATTCACCAGTGTTCCTATCACCAAACATGATATTGGCTTTGTTGATCCATGGTCATCATCAAGCAGAATATAATGTCAAAAATCTGGATATCAGGATTTTCTCGGCAAGAGAACATCCAGCGACAAAATTAAAAGAATATGAGAAAATCTTGAGAAAACATTGGCATCTCTAAACATAAGAAATACAAAAAATATAAACATAAACAAAATATACACAATTATAAGAAAGAATTTTTATCACATTGATATCGAAATAAAATCAATGACATTTGGACTGAAGGACACCGTGGCACATGATCATCTTAAATGGTGAATTGTTGGTTGGTTTAGAAAACCAACATAGCTAAGGCTTTATTTGGGAGCCCTGAATTTTAGGTATGTTTTATTTGGAAAAGGAAAAAAGGAGGTGTGTTCTGCTGTTTGGAGAAATGCATTATAATTTCCTTGACACTAGGGGTGCACATGAGCCGGGCTTGAACTGAGGTCAGGCTCAAAAAGCTTGGCTCGAATTGAGCTTGAAAAGTTGTGTACAAACTGGCTCGATGCATTAACTTACATTTAAAAAAAATCATTGGCATAGAGGGCGAATTTTGAACCCAAAACCTCACGCATACACAGTATAACATTATCCACTTAACTAAAAGCAGGTTTTATGATTAGAAGTCAACAAAAAAAATACATATCTTAAAATTAGTCACCATATGACACAATTAGACAAGCTTAAATGGGCTAACCGAGCTTAATCAAGCTTGAATGTCTAATTCGGCTTGTTTACTTACTCGAACCAGTCCAAGTTGGGTTTAAACGGGTCAAGCTTGAGCCGAGCTAACTTGGCTCATTGTGCAGCCTTACTCGACACACTTTCGTTTGCCACCCATGCTGTTGTGAAAACAACATTGTTGAGTATGAAATTCACAACACCATGGTTTTGCCAACTCCATACCCAACACTACGTTTTAGCAACACCATATTTTAGAATTACTGCATTTTGACAAACCATATTTTGGCAACACATGGAAATGGTGTTTCTAGTTCAACGCAAGGTCCCAACCAGAGCTTAAAATGGCGAAATTCCAAAAAGGTGAAATTAAACAGATCCACTTTTATCAGTCTTATTCTTTGGTTACTAATGACCTACAGTTTGTCATAGTAGCCTGGTTCTTTGGCCACTTTTTTTTTTTAAAACGCCCTCGGAGCAAGAGACCTGGTCACACTGGAATGTGCCTGCCATGCCTGTGGTCACTTCTCCAGTGGTGTAAACCGTGGTGCACCCCACGCCACCAGCTTCGGCTTGCGCAAAGGGGGTGATACCCGTGGGATTTGAACCTAGACAACCCCTACGCCAAACCACATCGAGCTCTAGTTCTTTGGCAACTTGCGACTTGGATGTACTACAAGGGTTTTGCATGCCTGTCTAGGTGGATTGACCTAAGATGTTAAGTTGAAGGACATCGAGAGTTCAATACGTGGGGTGTGTTCCATTGCCTTAAAGCTGAAGCTGGGAGGCAAGGAGGCCAACCGAGGGGTTTTAACCAGTTGGGGTGAGACATATGGCAGGGCATCAATCTCTCCGGGGCCCACCACCTGAAACGAGTTTTCCCTCGCTAAATACCAAAAAAACTTGCGACTTCGATTGAGCATAGACCAAGCCGTGCTGATCACAATTGCTAGATAGAGGCAGTGTTTTGGAATATCTCGGACCAAATTTGTGAAACTGGTGTGGTTTTCAAGTTTAATCCATCCATCTCTAGAATGGATGGTTGAGATGAACGTTTTGAGGTACATGTATTCATCAGGGGGGGTACTCTCCAGTCACCATAAGACCGCTCCAAGAACATATGATTGAGAAGGGACATAAAACTTCTCATGATTCAACTATACCAATATTACCCGTTTGTAGTTGTTACTTTCATGTCTTCTCTTTCTCCTCCTCGCCTTCCTCAGTATCCGCTTTGTCTCCTCGTCGGCTTCCTCCATGGAGCAACTGCCTGTATCCGCTTAAGAATGTGAGACCTATTTTGAGGTTTCATAATTATCTATTTTCATATAAGACTATATAAACCTTGAAATTAAAATGCAAATCATCCCAAGTTTCAATCGGATATAGAAACTCCCTTAGGTTGCAGTGTGACCACGAGTGCAGTTACAGATGAAGAATGGATAAACAGAAATCATAAAACCAACCCCATGATGTGGTTGGGATGAGGCTTGATGATGATGATGATAATGAAGATGATGTACAGGTACCACATTGCACAAAAGCAGCAGCTGCTCAAAAAAGTTCAAAGTTCAAACCAAATCTATCATTTTCTCAAGTTATGAAGTGGTCTTTCTCTAACTTACCAGTTCTCTTTTCTCCGACACAGCCAGGGAATTCAATGTCTAGATCTTCGTCTGAATCAATAATTATCCTCCAGTTTTCCTGTACACCAACAACATTAAGCCTATAAGTTTGCATGATATTGATCCGGTGTTTTGGAATTGGATCATTGATTTTGAATTTTGCCCCATATTCCTGTATGAAATGTGTTCTATCCCGTGGTCTTAAGTCAAGCCTGACAACGGCTTATAGACTTGACTGGCTCCAACCAAGCCAATGTTGGCTCTTGTTCAAGTCAAGCAAGGCCTATGCAGTTCAGCAAACCTATTCAAGCCTTAACTGACCTGTTTTTTGCAAGTAATTTATGTCAGTCAAAGACCTGGTATAAGAGGTAGCTTTGGGATAAAGGTGGTCAAGAGACTATCTCACTGGATCATGTACAGACTTGGACTATCAGTGGCCACGCCAGTCTCCAAAGAATCAGCTCTGCCAAATTCTACGGCTAGAGCCCAAGCTAACCCAACTCTTGAATTTCAGGACCACCTAGTCTGCCTGAGTTTGTTGTAGAGGCCTTTAGAATGTTTAGCCACTAGCGAGTCTGGTTTATGGCCAATGATTTACAATCTCCTAACCAAGTTATCATGACTCAAGAAGTCTGAAACAACTCCAACACATCTACCATAAGTATGCAGAGAGTAATGGAACTTAGTTGCAAATTTATTTTCAAGGATTTCAAGGCTATGCTTCAAATGGTCTCTCAAGAACTTTCACACCAATGAGGAACGTAAGTAAAGCACATAACACAATATGCAACATACCCAGCTAGGGGGGGATGGTTCTTCCTCTTTCACCTTATTACAAGTAGTGACCTTCCCCTTCAATGGCTTCAAGCTCTTCGCTTCTTCTGCCTTTATTGAAGAAGAATTCAACGCTTCACTGCAAGTACCAACTGTTCATTCAATTTATGCTCTAAACAAACTACAAATCCTAGAGTTTCAAGAATGCTTACAGGGGTAATCCTAAGAACAAGAGAAAACTAAGGTGGTTTTGGGTTGTGGTCATGTACCTTCCCTTATGGGTTTGCTTTTGCTTTTGAGGTCCACTGGCACTCCTGTGCATCTTCTTCTGTTCAACACATGAGAGAGAGAGAGAGAGTACAAATCCTTGGCATCATTTTGAAGAAAGAAAACCAGTTAAGATAATCCTTTTTGGGAGTTTCTTTTTTTTTTTTTTGAGAGAGAGAGAGATAAGTTAAAATACTTCTACAGGCAGCCGAGTGTCATCTAGAAAAGAAGGCTCTTCAGTGCGAAAGAACTGTCTCCTTCCCTTGATTGCCTGAAATGCGGAAGAGAAAACCTGTTAAGCAATGAAACAATGTTCAGATAAGATAAAACTTTACAGGAAAATTCTGTGAAACCTAAGGCTTTTATTTTCCAAGGGTGCTATATATATCATTGAACACAGATACAGTATCCATTGGTCCGGATGATCACAATTCCGGGATAACACAAATTGGAACCATAACCAGACCAAGACATGCCTCAATGAAAACCTTTGCCTGTGTCATAAGTGATTCTCCATGACCATGAAGTAGCTGTAGGGAAGACTAACAGCTAATTTTCAACTCACCAGCATCCAACTACCTGATTTTGGTCTAGCTTAAAGGATCCAAATGAGATATGGGTAGCTACAGGATCAGACCCAGAGGGTATGGTTAGAACCAATGTTGTAAGTATCGTATTGTTAATTACCCATATCGGTCGGACCGATAAATTTTTAATAAAAAATTCAAAAAAACAAGATAAATCATAAAAAATAGCAAAAATTCTAAAAAATCATATTACATGAAACAATGATGATTTGCACAAAATACAACCATAAAATCACATGTGAAGCATTTATGTCTCTATGAACTACATAAAACATCATAGAACATCAACTAATATAAAATCATAGATAATATTGCATGCATATCTCATAAGAACAATGCAAAATATTAAATATCTTGCAATTAATAACATGTCACAAGACTCATACTTTCATATTATATAAACAAAAATATTATGGCAATAGTTGTACTTGATTTTCAATCGGTTTTCAATCATTACTTGAGTGCCTCATTGCCATGCCGGATCATCTAATGCATTTCTGCCTTTATATAAATCAATAATTTCTACGGATCCAACTTCACGGTAAGTTGTAGGAGAGCAGCAACCCCTGAGGCAATTTTTTTAGAGGGTAGCTTTGTAATTTCATACATAATAAAGTTTTTTTACCTTAACCCACTTCATTGAGTGAAAAAATGGCAAAAATGCACTTTTACTTTAGCAAATCACAAAATCCCTCTTCCTAATGCACGAATTGGCCCTCAAATTGCTCTCATGAGTCCTAGGGTGCGTGAATGCCTATCTAATGGCTTCTACATAAATGGGGGAGTCGGCCCTCAAGAAGTCTTTCAAATTCAAAACTAAAAAATTATGATTTGGTCATTTTTTAAGAGTGTTGATCCTATATCGTATGATACACCCCATATCATACGATACGAGCATGCGTTGTATGATATGATATGGTGCAGTACGATACAACTATGATACACACTCATATCGCGATACAAGTGAATATCATATAGTATCGATATTCTAAATAATAACGATATGTATCGTACTATATCGTACGATACATACAACATTGGTTAGAACAGTACCAAAAGTATGGATCTTAGTCATTTGGAGCTCCAATGAGCAACGTATATTCCAATTATGAAAAAATGGCAATTTGATTCCAACTGAGGATGGGCTATCTAGCCTTCAGATTTTGGAATCAGAATAACGTCATCTTAGAAGCCCATCAAACTAGTGTTTGGATAGACTCTTGTATGTACTTTGATTTCCAGTAAACCAAAAACAAGCCTTCGGACTCTTGTCCCAAAATTAGCTTTTAGTATACAAAAGTCCTCGATTTTAACGCACAAAAATACAACACAGACCTTGTGCCTAACTTATTACGCCCCTATGCTTCTCAGTTCTCCCTTAAAGCCATCAAAGATATAGGCATCTGCTTTGAAGGCCAGAGCCTTCTCTGCAACTGAGTTGTAATTAGCATGGAATTCCAGTTCCACACCTCAACATGAAAACAAGGTACGGATCCAGGAATTCCATGGTTATGATTAATGCAACTCAAATGGTTTCATGTCAGTGTATCCGAACACATGCTAAAAGATCTGGGCTCCATAGCAGAGAGGCCCCACCCATCCCCAGTGTTCGATCGTGAGCAGGGCAGATGTAAAGTATGGGTCTGCTTAACCAACATTTAACAAGACAGAAGCGAGCGGTTATTATATTTTTACCAAACTAATTTATATGATACATATGATCACTTCTACAAAAGACAGTGTGTACCTCGAATTCTCTGGTGAAGTCACAGCACAGTTCAGCTTTGAGCTTGAAGAAACGAGCTTCAATGAGGTCCGGCATGGCTGCAAGTGTGGTGGCAATCTCTTGTAATTTAGGTTGGCTTGTTTCCTTTCTTAGTTGATCTGGTATAGACTTCATTGTTCCATCTAGGCTGGCTTTGATGGCTTCCTCTTCCTTGAGCTACTTAGACAAGACCGAAAGCAATTCTTTGAGAAGATGAAACGACATAACTGCATCCCCTGTCTATCATCATTACTGTATAACACAGATACGCAAACTAGACTCCTGCAACTGAGGTTACTTGGGCATTGCAACGCCCACTTCTATGTAGGGGTTACAGGTCCCTCGACATGTAGTCAATTTAGCCAAGTTAAACTAAGCTCATTCAAGAATGGGTTTAGCATAAATATTGGATATATACAAACTCAATTCTCTTTATCAAGCCCATTCAAATGATGCCGTAGGTGTGCACGTGCATGTGTGTGCGTGTGCAATTTACAGTAAAGCTTCTACAAATTGGTGAGTCATGTGTGTGTGCACGTCTATGTCACATGCTGCGGATACGGGGATTCAGCAATTTTTATGAAGTTTTCAATATGACTAGCGTATAAAGGTACACGAGATGGGGACCAAAATGAAGTATCCGTGTGACAGGTGTGCATCGTTGTGCATGTGTGCGTGTGAAATTTACCGTAAAGCTTATCTAAATTGGTGAGTTATCTGCATGCCTAGACCTGTTCTATGTAAGAGATCGTTCTTTGTGCAGCACTTATGAATGATTAGAATGACGACTGAAGAAGCATCACACCATCTTAAATACGGACGATGAGTCATAGTTCCATTGTACAAAGAGGTGATGTTAAAGATTGTTGACTTGAAAGCAATCAGACTTGAAATACAGAAGAGAAAGAACAGTGAAAAAGCTTCATTGTCTTACCACCAGCTGCAAAGCATTATCTTGAACCATCATCTTCTGTCGTACTCCCTCCACTGCACACAAAGAGAATCATAACTCACAGCCACGCTCGACCCTTATTCAGGGCAATGTCCCAAATCTAGTTATAGGGATTTTCTTGGCGAGAGAAATATCATGATAAGTTTAAAAGATTATTTTTCTTGAGAAATCATAAGAATAATATATAAATAAATAATAAGAATATATATAAAAATTAAAAAGGTGTTTGATCTCACAATAAATCACGACATTTTAAAAATAGTTGGTATTTTTAAAATATCATTATCTTATTAGAATGACATTGGTCACATTCTAACTTCTAAGTGGCGCCCAGAAGTACCACCGTATATGCCGATATGCACATGCAGTTTCTTCTACACTTGGAAATTGCAGATGCACCTTGCAAAGGGATCAACGTCCTTACTCTCAAGGGAGACCTCTTTTACTGTCTTGTTGATTTGCATGACATCGCCCTGAACGGAATCTAGAACCATCCCTAGCCTGTGCAACGTAGTGTCCATTGTTCCTAGCCTCCGTTCGAGTTCCTCCGAGACTGCACATGAACCAACATCAAAGTCGAGTTAAAAAGGAGATACTCGAGAGACCCACATGGGCTAAATTCGTGGGTTCCAAATCCACGATTAAAAAAAAACATATATATATTTGTTTATTTTTTAAAAATTTTAATGCACCTTGCAAATATAATCTGCACGTTCGGTTCCGTTTTGTAGGGTTAAGCTGACCTACAATGTACAAAATTTCCATTCCTTACAACGTTTTTTGTGTCAAAAAAACAGACCCAAAAGCCGATCCCTACTAAATGGATCGTGCTGAACAAATTTTAAGGGGTCAGATTTGGTCAACATGACCTGATCCTATGACTTTCAGCTTGTGGGTTTGGAATCCACGAGCGTCACCAGTATTTTGCTCCATATGAGGCCGTAAACATCCAAAGAAAGCCAGCTTCTGGATGGGCATCCGCATAGGTAAATGAGTTCGGGTTGGTTATCAAGGTGAGCCGAATCCATTTATTGGATTGATGGGTCACTTGAGGGATTTTCATTTCCAAATCCAGCAGAAATAACAAATAATCCAAATTGGACAAAGATCTGAATACGCCAACATGGCTTCACATGTAAATCTAGATCCAAAAAGGTGGGGAGCTCATAAAAAGTAGGATCTGATAGCATGTGTGCCGATTAGTGTCTGATCATGCTAAGTCCAATTAGATCTGATTTGGTCATACCTATATGAGACCCATGTCTAGATCATTAGATCCTTTCTGGGGTGACCCGTTCGCAGCTCAACAGATTAGATCTCATGGACTTGGGGGTTTGCAAAGCCTTTGGCCAAGCTGAGGCAGGCCCAATTTGCCAAAATATACAAATCTGGATCTAGGGACGACCGAATCCAAACCATTTCTGGCCTCATTTGATGAGAATATGGTGGGGAGCCGCCCATCCGAATTGGACGCCATCATATCCCTCAAACCCTCAATAAGTGTAATATAGATAACCTCTGCACCCTGTGGACATGGACTCGGAACCAGACTCCAATTGAGAAACCTAAACCAGGCCCAAACTGGTTGCATAATCAGATCTCAACCAGTAAGGAAACTGGACGTAGTAGGGGCTCACAAGGCATTGTGAAATGAATTTACTCCATGGGATCTCAATGGCGTGAGTTCTGTCTTTACGTTACACCAGAAGCTGTTACGCTAAAAACTGAAAGAAAGGCGGGAAAGGTGAGATGGAATACATCTTAGATCAGGAGCTGACGCCGGGTTCCATCTTCTAAGCATGTTGGTGGAAGATCTCAACGGCACCTGAGCCTCTTCACGACCGTAAGCCACGGGAGCTAAACAAGGCACCCTCTTCACCGAATTCTCTCTTTCTTGTGAGCCCAGTCTCTGCAAATTGCTAAATGGGATCAGTGGAAGGCATAAAGCTAGATGCAGGGAAAGAAGATCCCGATTCAATTGATTGGTCTTTCTATCCCACAAGCCAAACATGTTACAAAGGATCCATAGAGAATTCCATTTTGGGCTCTCATAGATCCAGTCGGTTTTTGGCATACTTCGGGGATACGGCAACGGAAGAATATCGAAGCTTCCTTCTTTTTCTTTTTAAATTCAGATTCTTAAAAAGACAGAAAGCATGGAGGTTTTCCCTTGAAGTTCAAAAATGGGAAAATGAGAGAGAGAGAGAGAGAGAGAAAGTTACCAAAATAATAATAAAAAGAGAAAAAGCATATATATATATATATATATATATATATATATATATATATATATATATATAGCTTTGCATTGCGTCATAAAGACACGACACGAGGACACGTGACGCGACTTCAGTTTTTGGAAAATAGGACACAAAAAACATAATTTTTAATTACTAAAAAACTAATTTTGATATTTTAATAATAAAAATACATTTTTGAAAAGTAATATTAAAAATCATTAAACTATTATTAAGCATATTACAGACTCAAAAGGAGGGTCCCTGAGATATTTCTACTGAATAAGAGCACGAAACGATTCGTCGATTCAGGCCGTCCATCCGTCGGTCAGGATTTTAAAAGAAAAGTAGAAACAACGACAATATTTTCTAAATGAACTCGGGATGTAAAAGGGATTCAATGCAGACAATGCGCTAATGAAAAGACAAATCGATTTTTCAGGCATACCTCGAACGATTTCGCGAAGAGAAATCGGGGAAAAAAATTAAAGATAATTCTCCTTTAGCGATAAGGAAATTCAACTATTTAAAATTCGTTTCTCAAGAAAGGGTGAAAAAAGAAAGACTTTTCTCTTCCCTTACCTGTTCGTTCGTCATCCATTCATCTAGAGAGTTCTGAGAGAGTTGAGAAAGCGGCATTCCCTGCGAGAACGATTGCTGCGACTGCGACATCGCCAGAGGAGCATTTGAATTCCCGAGCCGTGACGACGAAGCCTGGCTCTTCGCGAAGATCGACATCTCAGATCCCGTTTGGACGCCATTTCCGCGCCTGATCGAGTCCAAATTAAGAGAGGGAAACTTTCTGAGTAGAGAACAAGAGACGCTTTAGAGCATCCTATCTTGAGAACGACCTGCACAGTCCATTTACAAAGAGAACGGTGCCGGTATGCGATTCATCGCACGACGTCGTTCTCCGAGTTTTTCTCATTTTTTCTAGGAAATCAGCAGTTTCTTTAGTTAAGAAGAGAGCTTCGAGCGGAAGATTCCGCGAAATTCTCAATCCTTTTTCAGTTTTCATGGAGGAAAGGGCGGGGAAGATTCTACGTGAATGCAGAATGAGTTGTGTGATTACCTCGAGTGTGGAGGGAGCACGGAAATGGAGTTGAGATCGCAAGCTTTGTTTAGCGTTAGCTTCATCAACCTCGTGTATGCGTGCACGCGCGCAGAAAGACTACAGTCGGCCATGCATATATAGAGACAAGAAATGAAGCGAGAGAAAAGCCGTGCGCTGGGCACAAAATTACGACGCATGCCACGCTCTTTGACATAGGAATGGGGTTGCGTGTTAGCTAAAAAGGCCAAGCAGGTTATATGCCCCCCTAGAAGTGCGTGTTTGGGGTCTGAATGAGCGCCACGTATATGAGCTCGCAGAGCTCGTATCCCCGTGTGTGTAGGCATCACTTAGCATTGGAGTCCGGTGCGGTTGCAAAAAACTTAAGTATCCTTTCTTTTCCTTTTTGTCAAGAAACAAAAAAATACAAAAATATTCTCCATCTAAAAAAGTGAAATGACGGTTCGAGTTCCTCCATCTAAAAAAGTGCAACATCGGTTCGAGAATAATATTAACTCTTCAAAGTTCAAACGTTCCATTTTTTCCCTAAGGAGTAAATTTGTGCACCATCTGCTGTAACAGGAGCTCCCTTTAACGACGCATCATTTGTCATCGTCTGCTGCCCCCAAACCCTTCTTTGTCATCATCTGCTTCTACTGAAACATCATTTGCCGTCGTCTGCTGTCATCGGAGTATCCTTTATCATCGTCTGCTGTCACTGGAACACCCTTTGTCGTCGTCTGTTGTCGCTAGAACATCCTTTGTCATCGTCTACGCAATGACAACATCGTTGCCACCATCGACTGCGTCTACCTTCTCGGTGTTTTTTCACCACTGTCGGATTACCAAAACTCGTATTATTTTGGTGAGTTTCGTGTAAGGTTTCATTATGCAAACAAATCGATTTGTAAATCTGAATGCTAAATCTTACAACTGGTTTTACTATTCATGCTAAATAACACCTATTTTCATACTGAAACAAATCGATTTGTACCTATCCACCTTTCGGGCATCAAAAAATAGTTAGCACAATTTGTTCTTATGAAGCAGCAACGATTTATTTGTTTAAAGTAGTAACAAATTAATAAAATTACCACGATTTGTACTTGAATTTGATAAATCGTACAATAATGTTTACATATGAAGCCCAAACGTTACAATGATATGTACTTATGAAGGTTGTGATTTCTACAACGATTTGTAAGTTTGAAGCAGCAACGATGTATACATTTAAAACAGTAGCGATATGTATTTATGAAGTTACCTCGATTTGTACTTAAGTTTGTTAAATCTTACAACGATGTTTACTTATGAAGCCAAATAGTATGATGATTTGTAATGTTGGTGATTGTTTAACGAATGGGATAATTTGTAATATTATATACTTGGGGAGACAGTTGTAACATATAATTATGTGGTTAAATTTATGTGTTGTGCAGACAAGAAATTCTCTGTCGTTCAATTTCATGAGACTTACTGAAATTATCCGTCAGTCTTATCTATATGAGCGTTATGAAAGGTACCAAAATATAATGAAGATTGAGAATGATAATGAAAGGAACGAAGCGTTAGAATTGTATTATACGGAGCAATATCCATCAGATATTGAGGTTGAAGATCAAAGAAAGCATAAGAAAGAACTAAAGATGAAGAAGAAGAAGAAGGATGACAAAGAGAAGGAAAATATATGAGTATATTTTCAAAATATATGAGTATTTAGTTACAATGCATGACCATCATCATCAAAGAAAACATATATCATCATCAACATCATCCCCACATCCAAATAGTTATGTGCTTCGAGTGCAATCCAGGTGTGCATGAAATTCAGCTTGCTTTCAGGCAAAACTGAAGTATATCGAAGGTATGGATTGCAACAGGCAGAGAAGATATAGCCCACACGACTAGCACCTTTAGTTTACTGAGTGGCCTTCGCTAGTCACTGGGAATGATAGAAGGCAAATCTATCTACCAATGGAGGTCCTTATCTCTTTGAAAGTTTTTTTTGCAGCAGATTTGTACATCTTGATTATGCATAGACTTGTTCCAATGTGTTCCTCCTAACATATAAGAGCTGCTTGACTTTTCCCATGCATAGACTTTTACCAAGATATGCAGCTGCCCTTTGACATCCACTTCTACCAAATATCTTAACATCAAAATCCAAATTACCATTATACTTGAACATCAAAAATTCTCCAAATTGCAAGAAATGACATGCGAAAAATGTTGGCCAACCATTCTTGAGAAACATGGCACCATCTTTAGCATGCACTTTCACACGCCAAGGGCTGCCTGTATGGTTGTTTAAGGTGACATTAGTACATTTATCTAACTTGATACACCTTGCAAAGGCTGGAGGAATGTACTGCAAAAGCAAATGGTCTTTCAGGTCATGCATTTATCACTATCTAGGGGAGAATTTAACACTCAATCAAATTATTCCAAAAGTTCTCAAATTCTCATCCTAGATAGAACTCCATATAGAACAATTGAAACAAATAAGTATTTAGTTACAATGCATCATGAAAATCTATTTATGGGAGGACATTTCCCTAAAATGCATATCTATCTTTTAGAAACTCTCATTTTTACAGAAGAGATTACCAAAACATCTATATCGTTCATCGTCGAATTCATTTTTTGCTGCAAAATGATTCTATGTGCAGCTGAGGATACATCCTCTCCAAAAAAATGAGCTTATTAGTAATGGAATGGCAGCCCATTGCACCATTTTGTCATGAAGTATATCGAAGATTAGGTAGATATTTTTTCAACTATGAAGTATGGTTTACGAACAATGGAAAGACCGACAATAGGAATAGATCAAATAGATAGACATTAGCATCACCCCTTGTCTATCATACAAAATATTTGTGCTTGCTCTTGTATGGGGGCAACGATTGAAGATGATTATGGTCGTTATATTCTGCATAAGCTTCAATATACTTCACGACAAGTACGCCAGAGTCGTATGTGTCATGAATATATCGATGTATACATAGAAGATAACAACCATAATCATCATCAAAGATTATATAGATCTTTTCTCATGGTGTGAAACAACTACGTTATCAGCATCAAACCCCATCTATCAAGCACAGGTAGAAGGAACACAAAAAAATAAATAAGAAAGAAAAATACAAGGAAGAAGAAGAAGAAGACGAAGGCGGAGGAGAAAAAAAGAAGAAGAAGAAGAAGCTGCGTTGTCGCAGAAAAGAGAAAGAGATGTTAAATAGATTAAGATTTTAGACATGGACAACGGTTCGGGTCGGGTAGGGTTTTATATAGAATAGGGTTTTACACAGATCTATATTAGAGTTTTATATAGAATAGGGTTTTTACCCACATGTACACAAGTCGACATGACGTTTAGACTTAATAAAGTATAAATCGATTTACAACTTGATATAACTATTTAAGTAAAAGTTGCAAATCGCTATCATTGTTTTGTGGAAGGTGTTTTATCACGATCTGTACAATAATGGACATAAAGCATAAATGAGTTATCCTATCGCGATTTGCGTTTAATTACGAGCTTTGTCTATGTGAATGATGTCATATCGCGATTTACACAATGCTATATTAGTAAGAACCTGTTATTATAAATCATCATCTCGCGTTTAACACTCATAAATAAAAATCACAATTTACACAATAATGCTATATTAGTAAGAAACGAGATTAGGGTTTGTTGTCCTATCGTAATTTGCTTTTATGAGCGTTTTCTATGTGAACGACATGTCGTATCGTGATTTACACAATGACTGATTCATAAAAGGCAGAAAGAAAAAATAATAAACAAATCGACACAATGTTTAGACTTAGTAAACTATAAATTGAGGTAACTTTATAAATACAAATCGACATAACTTTATAAATACAAATCGATATTTTTCACAAAGACAAATAAAGACATATCATTGTCGCGATAACTTCATAACTACAAATCGACGTGATTTACAACTACATTCATTTATAAAATATATGAGTATTTAGTTGCAATACATCATAACCAATGGTTTGGCTTAGATACAATACATGATCATCATCATCAAAGAAAACAAACATCATCGTATGCCCAATCGCAATTAGGGTTTAGGATTTAGGATTTAGGGTTTATGCTTTAGGGTTTAGGATTCAGGGTTTGCGATTTAGGGTTTAGGGTTTAGGGTTTAGGGTTTTAGAGTTTAGGGTTTAGGGTTTAGTTTTAGGGTTTTAGGGTTTAGGGAATGGGGTTTAGGATTTAGGGGTTTAGCATTTAGGGTTTAGGGTTTTAGGGGTTTAGGGTTTAGGGTTTAGGGTTTAGCGTTTAGGTTTTAGGATTTTAGGGGTTTAGGGTTTAGGGTTTAGGGGTTTAGGGTTTAGGTTTTAAGATTTAGGTTTCGAGTTTTAGTGGTTTAGGGTTTAGGTTTTTGGGTTTTATGTTTTAGGGATTGGGGTTTACATTTTAGGGTTGATGAGCTTTATCTATGTGACCGATATATCATATCGTGATTTACACAATGACTGATTAATAAAAGACGGAAAACTAAAACAATAAAAAATTGAGAGAATGTTTAGAATAGATAAAGTAAAAATTGATGTTACTTCATAAATACAAATTGATTTACAACTTGATACCAATTTAAGTCATAGTTGCAAATCGATTTCACTGCAACGATTTGTCCCATCGTGATTTGCTTTGATGAGCTTTGTCTATATTAACGGTTTTCCTATTGCGATTTACACAATGACTTCTAAAAGACGAAAAAGAGGAAGAAAAAAATAAATCGACACAATGTTTATTGGTAATGTGAATGATTTATCCTATCGTGATTTGTTGTTACGAGCTTTATCAATGTGAATGATATGTCAAGAAAAATGATAAATAAATCGACATGATGTTTAGACTTAGTAAACTACAAATCGAGACTTAGTTGCAAATTGATTTTGTTGTAATGATACGTGCTATCACGATTTGCTTGATATGTCCTATCCGTTGACTAGTTTTGTAAAAGGCAGATGAAACGATGCACAATGCAATTTATTTGCTCACACTTTTTTAAAACTCGCTGTATTTTTTGAAAACTGGTGGTATGTGAAACGATGTTTCCTTTATATATGAATGACACTTTGCACAAGTTCAGGATGGTGTCACTTTGCTTTGCTTCGTGATTAAGGAACAGACGAATTGACGTTTCCTTTATAAACCACGTGTTCGTGAATCAAACATATAACCTCTTCCATTGCATAGGGGGTATCGATGTCGAGGAAGGAGACAACGAGAACTACACGACCAGCGATGGCGAATCAGACATATATTGTCTAAACCTCGTGGCATGTTTTTTCAAAATTTGTCTCTTTTATGACGTATATTTGATTTGTGTTGTGTACTGTAGAAAGAAATTTCAATATCATTTTTTGAATATTATGCTAATGTCAGTTGAACATCCACAAAAAGTGGTGCCCGAAAACTCAGCAAAGAGTTTCAAGATAACATCGAACGGCTGCAATATGAATTTGCAGAAGAAAACACTATCAGTAATTTTGTACGTATGAAATCACTATCAGTTATATATTATGTATGCCATGGATATGTATATTAACATGTGCATATTTGTTGCAAACAGACTATATCCAATTTCGTCATGTATAAAAGCAACGCAACAACCAATACTAGATGCATTGTCACCCCTTATTTCATGATATATTGATTCTCTTATATGTTTATTTTCTTTTTTGATTTACTCTTGTTGCTTAGTGTTTTAACCTTACTATTATCACTGTTTTGTTCAACAGATTTTTGTCCGCCGATTGCCATACTCCATTGGATTTCAAGATGGACTACCATACTGGGGTAACGATGATCACTGCAGAGACTTTTGGTCAAGTGAAAAGGTAAGTAAAGAAACCTCTTGTCCAAGGTTTAGGCATAACAGTCCTAACACGATTTGTACTATCGATTTGTAGATATTGATTCCTACACTCTGGGAAACTGCTTAGCATTGGGTCTTATATGTGATGGATTTACGGAAAAAACAAATATGGTGTTATAACTCATTGGACTTTCACACTAGTGTACATCGTGACATTTTGCATTTGGTAAGTTTCAATCTATAAGGGTATCATATCATGTACGGTGGCCAGAAATTTACTTGCTTCTGCATTGACCATAGGTGGGATTCGTCAAAGACGTTTTGGGTGTCGACATTGGCGAGTGAAGGTTTCGCTCAGCACACGATACTCCTTTACAAAATAATGGTGTTGATTGTGGCGTATTTATAATAAAGTATATTGAAGCAATATACAATGGACGAGAACCTGATTTCGACATTGTATGCTCTTTATTATCCTCTATTATTGGAGACTCAATTTATATATTGGTGTCATATTACATTTTTGTTGAAGGATGATATACCTGAATTCTGCACAGAACTATGCAAAAAATTGATAAAGTTTCTAATTACGGAAGAGAAAAAACTCAACCGACAAGAATACCTAGAAGGCAACGAACGACACGACCCCCCCCCCCCCAGGAGTAATATGATATACATCAACTTCTAACCGATTTTATAGACTGTACAACAAAATTTTGTATACAAATTTTGTAAGACTGTGTATACAAATTATGTAAATCTCTCTGGGTTGAAATAAATAAAATTTCAATTTTGCTAAACACGCCAATAAGTTGGACTGTTATCTGTAGTAAAGGCAAATCATTGTTATGTTCGCCCTTCGTAAATAAAAATCGTAAAAGTGATTAGCGTTATGTATAGTGGAAACGAGCACTTTTTTGTAACGTGACATTCTATAAGTGTATAAATCTATTTTAATCAGTATAGCACACAAATGTCACTGAACAAATCATTCTAATGATCGACCTTCATAAATTAAAATTGAACAAGCATTTATATAAGGCTGAAACAATTTGCACAAACATTGATAAATGGCTAAAACGATTTGCACAAACATTGACTGTGCACTTTTACCGTGAATTGTACTCATATACAGTGCGATTTTCATCCAGTTGTGGCTGACATAGACGTCATTATATAAATTGTTATACCATCACGATTTACATAATGGTGTTTGTCTTTTAGACAATGAGATTTGTCTAAGTGAATGACACGTACCATCGCGATTTACACAATGACATATAAAGGCTATGTGCTATCACGATTTGTTTTTATGGGGTATGTCTATGTCAATGATATTTCCTAATCGCTTTTACGGGCGATTGGGGTTGAGGGTTTAGGGTTTAGGTTTTAGGTTTTAGGTTTTGGGGTTTGGGGTTTAGGTTTTAGGTTTAAGGATTTTGGGTTTTACTTCAATGATACAAATCGAGTTAACTTCTTAAATACAAATTGATTTCATTCACAAAGATATATTGTTCTCATCGTAACGTCGTAACTACAAATCCACATGATTTGCAACCATATTCATATACAAAAAATATTAGCATTTAGTTACAATACATCATGACCAATGCTTTAGCTTAGATACAATACATGACCATCATCATCAAAGAAAACAGATATCATCACTAGTATGAAACCCATATCCAAAATAGTGATGTGCTTCTAATGCAATCCAGGTGCGGGAATGTGGAAAGCTATTTATGGGAGGACATTTTTGTTAAATGCATATCTATCTTTTAGAGACTCCTATTTTTATAGAAGAGATCACCAAAACATCCATATCGTTCATCGTCGAGTTCATTTCCTGTTGCAAAGCAATTCTATGTGTAGTTGATGATACATCATCTCCAAGAAAACGAGCTCATTAGTAATGGCACCCCACTGCACCATTTTCCTTAGACTGAGGTTGATTCTTAGAGACTCTAGCAATGGTGCACTCTTGAGAATATGCTTCATAAACTTCAGCTCAGGCACTGTCCCCTTGAAGGAGCCAATGGGCTATATGATAAATCGCTTTTACATATTTGTCATGAAGTATATCGAAGATTAGGCATATATTTTTTCAACTGTGAAGTATGGTTTGCGAATAATGGAGGGTCTGGCAGTAGGAATAGATCAAATAAATGGACATCAGCATCACCCCTTGTCTATCATGCAAAATATTTGTACTTGCTTCGGTATGGCGACAATGATTATGGTCATTATATTCTACGTAATCTTTGATATACTTCACGACAAATATGCCACAGTCGTATGTATCATGAATATATCGATGTATACACAGAAGATAACCACCATAATCATCATCGAAGATTATACAAGTCTTTCCTCACGGCGTGAAATAACTACGTTATCAGCATCAAACCCCATCTATTAAGCACAGGTAGAAGGAACACAGAAGAACAAAGAAGAAGAAAAAATACAAGGAAGAAGAAGGAGAAGAAGAAGAAGACGAAGGCGGAGGAGAAAAAAGAAGAAGAAGAAGTTGCGCTGCCGCAGAAAAGAGGAAGACATGTTAAATAGATTAGGGTTTTAGACCTGGACAACGGGTCGGGTAGGATTTTATATATAGATCTATATTAGGGTGTTACATTTTGCAGGATTTTACGCACGTATACACAAATCGACACGATGTTTAGACTTGGTAAAGTATAAATCGATTTAAGTAACAGTTGCAAACCGTTATGAGTAAATCATGATATTATATATCGATATCATTCACATAGACAAACAAAGACATATCGTTGTCGCAGTTACTTCATAAATACAATTAGACATCCTGATAATTACTTACTGGTGATGATATCTATTTTTTTGATGATGATGATGGTCATGTATTTTATCTAAGCCAAACCATTGTGGTCAGGTAAAAAAAGACTAAGTTTTTTCATAAATGATTGCGGTTGTAAATCATATCGATTTGTAGTTTTAAAGTTATCGTGAAATGATATGTCTTTGTGAACAAAATCGATTTGTATTTATGAAGTTACCGCGACAACGATATGTCTTTAACAGTCTTTGTCAACAAATCGATTTGTATTTATAAAGTTACCTTGATTTGTATCATTGAATTATTCTCGATTTGTACTTTACTAAGTCTATACATCATGTGGCTTTGTTTATTGTTTTTCTTTTCGGACATTTATTAATCAGTCATTTCGGCCATTGGTCATGATGTATTATAACTAAATATTAATATTTTTGGTAAATGAATGTGGTTGTAAATAATGTCAATTTGTATTTAAGAAGCTACCGTGACAATGATATATCTTTGTTTGTCTTTGTGAACGATATCAATATATAATACCGTGATTTACTCATCGATTTGCAACTGTTACTAAAATAATGTTTTTGTATAAAACATAAATCAATATCATGTTGTAAATCACTTTGAATTTACCTCAATTTTTTTGGTTGAATTTCACATCGATTTGTATTTATGGGTTTAGGTGGGGGAGTGATTGGATTGGGTTGTACAACGATGTGTATATTTGAAGGCTAGATGAGACAACAATTTATCCGTGCACTTTTATCGTGATTTGTACTCATGCACATTGCAATTTTCATCTAGTTATGGCCGACATAGACGTCATTGTGTAGATCGCGATAGGATACTACATGGTATAACATCTTACAAATTGATACTAGAAAACATATAATATCTTACAAATTGATATACATATCGTATAATATATTACAAATCGATACGGAAATTTAACATAATAGCTTATAAATTGACACTACAAAACACATAATATCTTACAAATCGATATACATATGGTAATATATATTACAAATCGATACAAAAATTCAGCATAATAACTTACAAATCGATATTAACAAACAAAACAATATCTCACAAATCGGTAGTATGTTACTACAAACGTGATTTGTGATACATTGCATATACTGAGTGAATGAACGATACCGAATGGGGTAGAGACCCTTCCTCGCATCTGTAAACAAGCATTTTTGTCAACAGGTTCTACGACTGTAGCATATTTGTCATGAAGTATATCAAAGATTAGGCAGATATTTTTTCAACTACAAAGTATGGTTTTTGCGCAATGATTCAACTATAGTATATGTATAACGATTTGTATATGTGAAGGCTATATAAGACAATGATTTTCACTAATTGTATAAGCACTGAGCAATAACGATTTACCTACGATATCAAAATTATACCTCTGTAGGCTAGATGAGACAACGATTTATACATATGAATGATACATATTACAATGATTTATACATGTGAAAGATACATTATTAAACAGAATCCACATGCCATTCTTGTGTTTCATAGCTTTTTGGATGAAGTCATTTTCATGAACGGTGATCCACAAAAATATTAACAGTTCTATTTTTGTGGCTCACGATTCATGAAAATGGCTTCATCCAAAAACTCTTTCTTAATAAGACCATCCAGTGTATAAGCATATTCAACTCTTGTTTTGTTAAACTCTTAACAAATCTGACAATGTGAAAATTGGGTCATGCAAAGAGACATAACAACTAACTTTATGGTAAGACTTAAACAGAATTTGCATGTGATTCATGTGTTTCATAGCTCACTTTCGAATTGATCTGAGTCTGTCATGAAACAAAACAATATAAGACACTACATTAAGTTTCACAAGAAATGCAAACATCCTCCCAACATTGATTATATACCAAAAGACTTGTAAAACTAAAGCTAGCGTTCTGGAAAAATTGGTCAGGAGGATTGAAGGTTACAACATTGTAGTGCACGTTTGTAGGGTATTGATGCATGTTGAAAATTACACAAGTTAGATATTGATAAGTTGCACGTAATGCAATTTATATGGGAAGTAATATAATATATTACATAGTTGTGCATGCGAAGGGCTTGGTTGCTTTTGCTTAGAGGTTAGTTGTTTCTTAGACCTTTTCTTGTCAACCAATTCTAGTGCACCCTTTGTTCTCTGACAACTACAATCAGAGGCAAATTTTCTTTTGATACCCTTCGCTAGGTGAATTTTTCTATCATAATCTACAACGTTCACTCCTGACTTGTTGAAGATGATGTTTATGCATTTGTGCAACTTCTAATGAGTGTCAAGGGAAGCATGATTTTTACCTTCATTGTTTGTGCCCATGTTGTTAAATTGGCCTTTATGAGCTGCAACGGACTGATGGTGAATTAATTGCACGTTTTCAAGTAACTCCCTTGACAATATTCTCATGCATACATAGGCTTCTTCACTTTTCGATGTCAAATCTGCAACATACATAAGTGACCTACACAGTTGTTGGTAACAGGAGGTTATGTGACACTTCTCATCAACATCAGATTGACTGACATTATCTGTATCCAGTTGTTCAATCTTTACTTGTCTCGTTCATCTTCACATTAAATATGACTCGGGTATTTCTTGTATCTTCTCTTGATTAAGTACCTTTAATGCATGATAACATACCTTTGAATTCATAGATTTTGCACGTACATTCAATTGTTTTGTTGTCAACATTATACGTGACATGTGCTTCTTACCTTTTCGGATGCTCTTCGTCCTTCCATATAATATAGTATTTGTGCATATTCTCGGTTTGCATGTGTCCTTCTATGTTGCAATTCATGACCTGTATAACCTCCTTCTTAATCCATTCAAATACAGTTAGTGTATACAGATCTGCAGGTCGCATCAATATTTTCATGCCCAAAGTTACAGGGTGTGTATTGAAGCATTTCACATCTTGTTCAAGCTCATTCTGTCTAAGACCGTCTACAAATAATTCATATTGTTTCATGAAGTGAAACCTTGTTAAACATGAATACAAGGTTTTCTTTAGTGTGGCATGCATAAATTCAGCTCTTTGTGTGCTTATCATACCTTCATAAAAGTATTATCTTCCATATGCCAATGCCCACTTCCCTTTTCATGCATATAAATTTTATAACTACAGACAGTCTTCAAGGTCGTATATCTGAATCATTGCCTCCCAATCAGACATAAAGGTGACCTCGTCTACGCTCTCAAGTACACACCTTGTAAACTTTTATCAAACCCTGTCTTCTAATTAAATATATGTCTTATGTTCTTTGCTGCATTTTGAAAGATATGCCACAAACATAGGCGATGATGTGCATCTGGCCATACATGAGATATTGTAGTCGCAATTGCATGATCATCATCTGTAAGTATAGCTTCAGGTTGTTTCTCATTCATTGTCTGTGTAAATACTCTGAACAACCACTCAAAGCTTTCATTGGTCTGGTCATACAAAAAAGCGTCGCCTAATATACAACTCTATGAGTGATGGTTCACTCTGACAAACTGCGCAAATAGCCATTGTTCAGTATTAATCTTCATTGTCGTATAAAAAATAAGCACATCATTGAAGCATTCATAATCTACTATTTTGACTTTGAATCTGCCCAAAACATATTCACAACATATCCATCTTCATCCAGTTGCATTGCACTAAAGAAACTAGGGTCAATGCTTAATTTCTTCTGTAAGTAATCAACCAAAGAACATATTTCTCCATTCTTCATGTTATCGGTCATCTTTTTTCTCAAGTGGTTTCTTAGATTCATAGGTGTGAATGACACATCTCGCAACCACCATCCATGTGCGCACACAAATTATATGTCTTTCTATGTGCAATACTGACGCTATCGGCTATTTCAGCAATTGCAGCATGCGCTTCAGTTACTTTACGATGTAACCTTAACATAGGAGTCATAAATGGAGTTGTTAAATCATGGTTATGATCACTAATTAAAGTATGAACTACATATTTCAAATTTGAAAGTCTTCTTAACACCATTCTCGTTGGACATCCACATCTTGAATCTGGCTTGCTCATTGTTGGATTTTCACTTGACTTCTTTCAACCTTCCTTAGAACAAACATGTCTTTCTCACCACGACACCCTGTGCATTTTTTGACCAAGAATACCTTCTAACATTGAAGCCAAGTTTTAAGGTATAATCATTGTAAAATTTGTATATAGCTTCCTCATTATTAAACTGCATTCCTTCTACAGGAACTGAGTCAAAGTGTACTATCATGTACATTCCCAGTGCATGCATCTTTATCAAGTGTACTGTCATGATCGTCTACCTTATTATCGAATTGCATTTCTTCTGCTGGAACATTCAAGTCAATAGTGAATCTAATGCCTACACTCTTCTTATCATGTGCATTATTAGTGTACATGTTCACTTCTTCAGGTGCGTCATTAGTACAAATGTTCACTTCTCCATAACTTTCCAATGATTGAGATAGATCATCTTCATTGCAACCAGATGATAAGCTCACCATTGTCATAAGAAAGATATCATTTTGTGTTATCCAACGCATACATTTACTATGATTTGTTCAAGATGCATATAACAATGAATATCGATAAGGTTAAGCAAGTCAAAGAAATGATTCAATGAATCACAGTATAAAAGCAACATCGATTTATTATTTGCTTATACTATGCATCGAGTTGTTACTTACCATGCCAATAAAAGAAACGATTTGTTGTATATGTGTGTTGACGATAGCGATTCACGTGACAGCGATTTAATTATATCTACGACACTATAAAGCGATTTTAATAGAAATCGCTAAATGAGCAGCGATTTTAATAGAAATCGCTAAATGAGCAGCGATTTTAATAGAAATTGCTAAATGAGCAGTGATTTGAATATGAAAATCGTCATTGCAAGCGCGCAACAATGTATTTCCGCATGATTTAATTATATCTACGACACTATAAAGCGATTTTAATAGAAATCGCTAAATGAGCAGCGATTTTAATAGAAATTGCTAAATGAGCAGCGATTTGAATATGAAAATCGCCATTGCAAGCGCGCAACAATGTATTTCCGCATGTACACGTTTTAAAATTCTTTCTATAAATATCTTACAAATCGATACTAAAGAAAACATAATATCTTACAAATCGATATACATATCGCATAATATATTATAAATCGATACGACAATTCAGCATAATAGCTTACAAATTGACACTACAAAACACATAATATCTTACAAATCGATATACATATCGTAAATTATATTATAAATCGATACAAAAATTCAACATAATAGTTTACAAATTGACACTAGAAAACACATAATATCTTACAAATCGATCAGTGTTGTGAGAGGCGTATGCCTTAGTACCTGAAGCGTATGCCTCAGAGGCGAAGCGCACGCTCAAGGTACCGAGGCCCTTTAGTGAGGCGTTTGAGTCTTGAAGCGCACGCTTCACATGGGTGAAGCGCACGCCTCGCATCGAGGTCTGCTTTGCTTCTAAGGCGTACGCATCAGGTTTACAGAGTCCCTCACCATCATCATCATCGTCTCTCTCTCTCTCTCTCTCTCTCTCTCTCTCTGAAGGCTAGGGAGAAAAGAAGAAAACCCTAGAAATCGTAGTGAAGGTCAAGGAGGGAGGAAGTAGCAGAAGGTTTGGAGTTTTTCTTTCAATCGCGATCTTCGTGTGGATAAGATGGTGGAGGAGTTAGGATTGGGGTTGAGCTTGTTCTCGGGGAGTCATTGCGGGATGCATTCGAAGCTCTGCTCCAAATCTTGGTCTCGTGTTCGGGATGCGACTCTCTGCGTGGATCTCTTGTCGGGTAAGTAGATTGTGAAACCCTGCTCCTTTTTCTTTTTTCTTTTGTTAGCTCGCTTTGATTTTGCATCGATTCCTAGATCGAGAGATTCACTTCGGCCTGATTTTTTTTCTACTAATCTCGAATCTAGATCTAGAGGTTTGTTTATGGACGATATCAAGATTCTTCATGTATTTCTCCCTTTTTCGGGGTTTTCAAATGCAAAAATGAGGGGAAATGGGTGCTCTGTTACTCTTATGAAAAATCTCTTTCTGCTTTTTGCATTGATACAGAAATCGAGGGATTCTCTTCGGTCTAAGTTCTATCTTGATATAGAATCTAGATCTAGAGTTTGCTTTTGGCTGATTTGGGGATTTTTTGGTGTACTTTTCCCCTTTTCTGAGGTTCCTGATATGCGAAAATCAGAATAATGAGGGTGCTTTGTGTTAGTCTGGCGAATCGGATATCTGTTTGATACTAGAGGGTAGAGGGACAGAAGATGGAAGAGTCAGAGCTTGATTCGTTCCATATTTAGGTTTCAGATTGGCGATTCGTGATTCCCTTCTAGTAGTGATATCTGATTCAGGTTTGAAACAGTGGAGTCATTAAAAGAATCGAAAATATGGATCTCAGATCAGAAATATGGATCTCAGATTGGAAATGAAAGAAAGATGAACTAACTAGTAGTTTCTTA
This sequence comes from Nuphar pumila, assembly GCF_984573655.1. Lineage (NCBI taxonomy): Eukaryota > Viridiplantae > Streptophyta > Magnoliopsida > Nymphaeales > Nymphaeaceae > Nuphar > Nuphar pumila. The sequence goes on along the minus strand of NC_143250.1, from coordinate 29,477,623 downwards.
TTTAAAATTATCATTATTTTATTAATATTATATATTTTATTATTTTGATCATGAAGCTTATGCTTCAACTCCTCGAGGCTTATGCCTCGCTTCATAACAGGTTCAATGCCTCGCTTCGCCTCATCGCATTTAACAACCTTGAAATCAATATACATATTGTAAATTATATTATAAATCGATACAGAAATTCAGCATAATAACTTACAAATCGACACTACAAAACACATAATATCTTATAAATCGATATACATATCGCAAAATATATTACAAATCGATACAAAAATTCAGCATAATAGCTTACAAATCGATATTAACAAACAAAACAATATCTCACAAATCGGTAGTATGTTACTACAACTGCGATTTGTGATACATTGCATATACTGAGTGAATGGACGATACCAGATGGGGTAGAGGCCCTTCCTCGCATCTGTAAATAAGCATTCTTGTCAATAGGTCCCAACGTACAAATATCTTTAATTTTCTAACCGTCGAAAAGACAAGATCCACCTTCAATAACAAAACAATGCCTTAATGGCACTCACGACGACATATGTTCTTCAACAATAGCATGATGACATGGAAAGATACTCACGACACCTTAATGGAACTTGTTGGAATGTTTGTGCGTTATTGCCTAACGAAAACAAAAAAGAAAAAAAGACTGTAAAAAGAGATGGCCGACAAATGCCCCTATGATGCCCACCAATAATCGAACCAGTCGATCGATTTATAGTTATCTCCACGAGGTAGGAACGAACCCAGGAATGTTTTGTAACACAAGGCAGGAACGAGAAGGCGGCAATGTGTTGTAACATAAGCTGAAAACCAAGGTGATAATCTGGACTCGAGACGACAACAAAGGGTGCTTTGGCGACAGTAGACGATGGTAAAGAGTGTGTCGTCAAAGGGAGCTCATGTTACAACAGATGGTGCAAACGGAACATTTGGACTTTGAAGAGTTAACATCATCCTCGACTTTCTGGATGAAGGATATTTTTGTCCTTTTCTCGAACTGTCGTTTTCCTTTCTGGGTGAAGGACATTTTTATCCTTTTCTCGAACCGTCATTTCATGGCAAGAATAGCAGGAAAGGGTACTTAAGTCTTTGCAACCGCATCGGACTCCGATGCAAGTGATGCCGACACACATGGGGATACGAGTCTCACGTGCTTATATATGTGGCGCTCATTCGGACCCCCAAACACGCACTGTAGCAAACAATGCATCTTCGGGAGAGAACACACAACACCCTCCCCTAAAAAGGATCCCCATCCTTTGACATAGGAATGGAGTTCCATCCTATGTTGATCCTAGCCGTCCAGTTGATGCATCTGGATGGCTAGGATCAATTTACATCCAGGCAAAAATATGGCCTAGGATGTTAGCCGGACGCACTTGTCATAACGTTATGAAAGCGTAATTTTGTTCCGAGAGGTGAAGGCCTCCAAAACAAGGTTGTTAAATGCGATGATGCGAAGCGAGGCGTTGAGCCTGCGCTTCGCCTCTGAGGCGTACGCCTCTCACAACTGGTATGGAAGTGAAGCGATGGGAGGGGAGGCAGTAAGAGAAGGACCACGCGCCCAGCTGGTACGGAAGCAAGGGATATGCCGGTCGTCTGGTGGTCGGAGAAGACTGAGCAGCAGCTGCAGCACAGCAACTCCGGTGGTCAGTGGTCACAACTGGTCGGAGGTTGATGAGGGGCGCATCACAGCAACGCCTCAGTACCTTGAGTGTGCGCCTCGCCTCTGAGGCGTACTCTTCAGGTACTGAGGCGTGAAAAGAAGACATTATTATCTTCATTGTATGTCTGACCCGATCCATTTGTATAATGGATCGGGTCCAGATCCAGTTCATGTATTGTAAATTATCATTTTGTAAAAGGGTATTTTCGTACCCTAATGTTTACACTTTATGTTAAATAGAATGAGAGGGCAGTCACGATGAACTGAACCCTCCTTTCAACTGGAATTTCTCTCTCCCTCTCTTCTCTTCTCTCACTGTAGATTAGGGTTTCATTCTTTCATGGTATCAGAGCAGGGCGTGGATCTGCATGAATCTGCGTGAAGAAAGCAAGGCATGGATCTGCGTGAATCTGCGTGAAGAAAGCACAGCGTCTGCATCAGCGTGGATCTGCATCAGCGTGGATCTGCATCAGCTATCTGCGTGAATCTGGGTGTGAATACCCAACATAAATACCCAGTGAAGAATGTCTGGTCGTGAATCAGCGTGATTTCAGCGTGGATCTGCATAGCTATCTGCGTGAATCTGGGTGTGAATACCCAGCGTGAATACCAGCCTTTGTCACCAATCAGCGTGAATACCCAGCGTGATTCTAGAACCTTCATCTGTGTGTTTCTGTCAACAAAATCTGTGTCTAATAAAATCAGGTTCCCCCTTTCCTTTGTGAAAATTTGATCATCTCTCTATCCGTGGTTAATTTCTGTTGTTCTCTTGTTGTTTTTCCTACAGTTAATTTTTGCCAATCATTGCCCATCTACCCCTCTTGATCTGTGATTTCCTCCTGCTGTTTTCCTTACTGATTTTTCCTGCATTGAATATGTGTTTTCCTGCTACCTGCTAATCCCTGTCAATCTGTAATTTTCTTTCTTCTACTTTGCATCTTTTGTTGAATCTAAAGAGAACTGTCTGCTAGCAGCCATCTGTCTTTCCTAATCTGAAGAAGTTAGCTGAGTTCTTTGTTTTACCTAAGTGTCAGTTCAATTATATTCATCAAATGGAATTCACTCACGGGCAATCATGCCTCTCTGGTCACTTGGATGGATCAGTCCCATCTACCCCTCAAGTTTTCTCGGTCAACTAGTTTCTGAAAAATTGAATAACTGCAATTTCTTAACCTGGAAAAGACAGATTATTCCGTTTATAAAGAGTCAGGACCTCTCTGGTCACTTGGATGGATCAGTCCCATCACCTCCAGAATTTCTTTCGCAAGAAAAGGCGGACGATAAAGGAGAACAATCTGTTGTTCTTCACAAGAATCCAGAATATGTTGCTTGGATGAAGAGAGATCAATCGCTAGTGGCATACATCACTTCAACTCTTTCACAGGAGGTCCTTATTGCTCTTCCTGATGATTGTTCGGCAAAGGAACTGTGGGATATGTTAGTTCAAACATATTCACAAATTTCTGAGGCAAAAATCATGTTTCTTAAGCGAGAATTTCAAATGCTGAAGAAAGATTCCATGTCTATTATGGAATACCTGAATAAAATGAAAGGCATCACAGATCAGTTGGCGGTTGTTGGGTGTCTTGTCAGTAAAAAAGATAAAGTACAACAAACCTTGAGTGGATTGGGGCCAGACTATCATGTTATGACGACAACCTTACTATGTCTACCAGAACTTCCAAAGTTTGAAGATCTTCGTGCAAAATTATTGCAATATGAGATGAATCTGAAAGGCTCCTCTGAAACCTCCCATGGGAATTCTGGGACACAAGATGTGTTGGCTATGGGAATGAGTTATGGTCGAGGTAGAGGAAGTTCCTTTCAAGGAAAAGGAGGCCAAGGGAGAAATAACTATGGAGGTCGTGGCATTCTTTCAACACCCAATGTCCAGGGACAACGACCCATTCCCACCTGTTTCCTATGCAACAAGAAAGGGCACATTAAAGCGAATTGTTGGTTTAATCCCCAAAACAAAGGGAAAGCTCCACAAGCAGAGGCTAAAAGGGATGGAGAAGTAAAAGAGTTACTGTTGGCAGCTTTGGCAGGATTAAATATGAAGCAAAATGACAAAGGAATTTGGTATGTCGACTCCGGAGCAGCTACTCATGTTACAGGTGATGTAGGTAAGCTCTTGACTCTTACACCTTATGTTGGAAAGAATAGCATAGTCACAGGAGATGGATCCCATCATGCCATCTCACACACTGGAAATGCCATTATACACATGTCAAAATCCTCTCTTAAACTTCCAAGTGTCATCCATGCCCCTAATATTCAAAAGAACATTGTTTCTGTCTCAAAACTTGTTGATGATGCTAATGCTTCAGTCGAATTTACTCCCTCTTCTGTTTATGTCAAGGATCTTCGCACGAGGAGGATATTCGCTGAAGGACAACGATGGGGCAACATGTACATCTTCCAAGAAGATCCTTCCTTCATTCATTCCAACTATTCATCCTTGAAGCCTCACCAACGTCAAGTCTTTGATTCTGATTTTATATTTAATGTTTCTGAAAGTAATAAGCCAAGACTTTGGCATAGTCGTCTTGGCCATTGTGGTCGTCATTTCATTGAAAAACTTGTCATGAATAATCTTATTCCTAAGTCCAGTCTGAGTTCAGAAGTCGTTGATACAAAATGTTCTAGCTGTCATCTATGTAAGAGTCATGTTTTACCTTTTGCTTCCATTAATAAAAGAGCTTCAAGGCCATTTGAGGTCATTTGTTCAGATGTCTGGGGTCCTGCTCCAATTACTTCTTTTTTTGGCAGTAAATACTATCTTATTTTCATTGATAGTTACTCACGTTACACTTGGATATTCTTTATGAAGCCCAAATCAGAAGTTTTTGGATTGTTCCAGAAATTTCACTCTTTTGTTCAAAATCATTTCTCTATCAACATTCTTAATTTCCAGTGTGATGGAGGAGGTGAATTCTCTTCGAGTGATTTTGTTAATTTTCTTCAACATAATGGGATAAAGAGAAGAGTGTCTTGCCCTCATACACCTCAACAAAATGGGATTGCTGAGAGGAAGCATCGACATATTGTTGAGACTGCGATGAGCATGATGCACGGGAGCAATCTCCCATTATCATTATGGACTGAGGCTTTCCACTCCACAGTTCATGTGATAAATCGCTTGCCCATGAATATCTTAGAGAATAAGTCACCATACTTCTCGCTTTTTGGCATACAACCTGATTATCATGAATTACGTGTGTTTGGGTCTGTTTGTTATGTGCACATTGATAGCTCTCTCAGGCACAAGTTCCAAGATAAGGCTTTGAAATGCAGGTTTATAGGATATGCAGAAGATTACAAAGGGTACAGGTGCTATGATCCCCTGAGTAAGCGTGTCAAAATATCAAGGAATGTTATTTTCGATGAAATGAACTTTGCCAATCAGGATACTAATTCAACTATGGTAGATACTGATAACTCAAGCTCCAGCATTGAGGTATACTACCCATGGTTAAATTCAGAACTCTTCTCCAACGGTACAGTAGACTTTCCAGAAAATTGCAGTCAAAATGAGCCATATGAGGATTCAGCCAATGAGACTCAAACGAAGGAAACTGTCACATATGACTTGGAGCCAACAAGGTATAAGGGAATTGTGTACACTCGGCGAGAGAAAGAGCCCTCATTCATTCCTTGTACGAACACGGATCCATCTGGAGATATCAGAAGATCTTCACAGACTCGACATCCGCTTGACAGGTGGGTAAGTTATAAAAATTTTTCAATGGATTTTCAGTTATTCTTGACATCCATAAGTAAAGAGGATGAGCCTCTTATGTTCTATCAAGCTGCGAGCTCTAGAAGATGGGTAGAAGCAATGAATGAAGAAATGGAGGCCTTACATGAATGTGGTACATGGGAGATTGTGCCTAGACCACTGAACAGAAATGTCGTTGGGTCAAAATGGGTGTACAAGATAAAATATAAACCAGATGGGAGCATCGAAAGGTACAAGGCTCGACTTGTAGCCAAGGGATTCACACAAGAGGAAGGCCAAGACTTTGATGAAACTTTTAGTCCTGTTGTTAAGATGGGGACTATTCGTATTGTGTTGAGTCTAGCCATTAAACATGGATGGACATTGAGTCAGCTGGATGTAAAAAATGCTTTTCTGCACGGGAATTTAAAAGAAGAGGTCTACATGGAACAACCCACTGGGTATGCAGAACGAGACGCCAAAAAATATGTATGCAAATTAAAGAGAGCACTCTATGGTTTGAAACAAGCTTCTCGTTCCTGGTTCGACAGTTTTTCTCTAGAAATACAACGGCATGGCTTTACTAGGTCTCATCTGGATTACTCATTATTCATTCACAATGAACAAGGAGTTACTACTCTTCTGTTGATATATGTAGATGATATCATCATCACAGGGAATTGTAAAAGCCACATTGAGCAGGTAAAGAAGTTATTAAATCAGAGATTTAAGATGAAAGATTTGGGAGAGCTGCGATATTTTCTTGGGGTAGAAGTTGATAACAAGAATGATACACTTACCCTTACTCAACACAAATATACGCTGGACATTCTCGGCAGAGCAGGCATGACAGATTGTAAGCCGTTAACAACTCCAAGTGTCATTCATCAGAAATTGAGTTCGCAAGAAGGGGATATATATGGAGATCTCACTAAGTATCGCAGTTTCGTTGGCATGTTGCAATACCTGACTTTTACTAGACCTGACATAGTATATTCGGTTAATCAGGTATCCCAGTTTATGCATGAACCTCGTGTGTCACATATGGAGGCAGTCAAACGTATACTTCGCTACCTAAAGGGTACAGTGGGTGATGGGCTGGTATACAAAGGCAAGGAAGAATTAGATCCAGGTGGGGGCCATGAGATTATTACTTATGCTGATGCTGATTGGGCGGGGGATCCAGACGAACGATGATCAGTATCTGGTTATTGCAGCTTCATTGGGCCAAACTTGGTATCCTGGAGCAGTAGAAAACAAAAGGCGGTTGCTAGATCGAGCACTGAGGCCGAATACAGATTAATGGCCACTGCCACGGCCGAGGGTACATGGATAAGACATCTTCTGACTTAAATGGGAGAGCCGATTGCTCGATCACTGTTGCTGTGTGACAATCAAAGTGCCATCAACATGTCATTCAATCCCATTCACCATAGTCGAGCAAAGCACATTGAAATAGATCAACATTTTATCAGGAAAAAGGTTGAAGACAAAGAGATTGAGCCCATGTATGTGTCAACAAAAGAACAAGTTGCTGATATCCTCACTAAAGGGTTAACAAAGGATAGATTTTGGTTTTTGAAGAACAAGTTGTTCATGGTCCAACACCATGCACAACTTAAGGGAGGCTGAAAAGAAGACATTATTATCTTCATTGTATGTCTGACCCGATCCATTTGCATAATGGATCGGGTCCAGATCCAGTTCATGTATTATAAATTATCATTTTGTAAAAGGGTATTTTCGTACCCTAATGTTTACACTTTATGTTAAATAGAATGAGAGGGCAGTCACGATGAACTGAACCCTCCTTTCAACTGGAATTTCTCTCTCCCTCTCTTCTCTCACTGTAGATTAGGGTTTCATTCTTTCAAGGCATACGCCTCTCACAACACTGCTCCAAAATCTATTCAACCGAACAAACTACAGGAATGCGGGAATGTGTGTTTGGCATCATGTGAATGAAACGTCACCATGTTCATGAACCACAGTGCTTATGCATCAGGTTTTATTCCCACAGTGCACCAAACCCAGAAAAGATGAATCTTAGAGGCAGTTATCACCTTGACCATCTCAAGAACTGACATGAAATTCCTACAATAGTAACAAAATTTTAGGACGTTCTGTGGAACAGAAAATATTGAGAGACTGAAAGCTTTTGTTTTGTTCACGGAAATATCAGGAAGACCCATTTATTCGACTAAATAGGGCATTTGAAAAAAAGAAAAACAGAGTTATAGTTCTCATGCTATGCCACACGGACTCTTCTAACGGAGCACCACACTCAGTGCCACACTTGCACACAACTTCCTTTGTGACAGGTGAAGTCAACCACATCAAAAGTAGATTCAGTTAACTCTAATCAAATCTATTGTTATCTATATTATATATATAAATACATAAATGTACACAAATATACATAGTGTTAACTTAAAACTGTTAAAATTTATATATATATATACACACACACCTCTCACTCAAGTTTTTTTTAAAGAGATGCATCTGCACCCGCACCTATGTGACATAGTTCTCATGTACTTGGTTAGTAAAGTCAGATTAGTATAAACTTTAAAAGACCTAGAAAGAGTAATTCCAACTATTAGTTGAAATTATAAAAAACTGGATTTTTTCTGAAATGAGCTATTCCAAAACATGGGGCTATAGTTAAAAAATATGAGAAAATAATAGCTAAAACATAAAAATTATTAAAATCATGGTAAAATAGCAAGATAGCGGAAATCGGTGGGATTCTAATAATATCAAGATACTAAGGAATCTTTATGGCTTGCAGATATCCCCATGATATCTCAACATTTTTCAAAAATCATGGCCATATTTGTGCTTATGATCCTTACAATCTTCACGGACATAACTTACTGGGCTTAAAAACTTTTCATCTAAATGACACAAACTCGGCTAAAAGGTCGACGCACCCGCATCGACACGTCCCGACACAGGTACAAACACGGGCACAAGGTGGACACGGTCAACTAAGTGTTGGACCTGATCAACGCACAGGAACTGAGTCCATTCACATTTTGAACTCAATCAACTTTGACCGAGTCTATTTTTGTTCATTAATTTTGGTAAGTTTGTGTTGTGACTTCAATAGAATTGTTTTTTTATTTTTGCTTTAAAATTTACAATCTTATTATATATATATATATGCCGTGTCCAAAAATTTTAAAATTGCTCTACACCCATGTCGTACCCATACCCGCACCCATGTGACATAGCTTTCCATGTGTTGTAGAAAGGGTTTGCAAACATGGTCACTGTCTTCAAACATGATAGACTCACCACAATAAGGAATTTAACAGAAAGACATCACCAGGCTACCCGACTTGGCAACTAACTTCCATAGATGGGCTTGATCAACCTCAGTCCATTGTTGGATCCAGAAAGCTTTTGTCTTGTCCCCTCTAACTTTCTAAGGTGCAAGCAGCAATGCTTTCAAATGCCAAACCCTCATTTTCCTGCAGCATTCAGCTCGATCGCTCACTTGAAGTAGACAAAGTGCAGTGTTATGCGAGGCTTTACTCTCAGGCTATATAACATCATGACCATGGGTGAGTTTCCTTAACTACAGGCTGCAGCTTGATAACCCCTTGGTTCCAGTAGTCTGCATTTACCTATCCAAGTCAATTGTTCAGGAAAGAAAAACAAAAAAGGACCAGCAGCAGCATTGCACCAAAGGCAGCTGATCACCCTGATCAATATTATCAAATGGGACCTTGCCTGTTTATCATCATATTAAAGCCCCAGGACCAAATTTATCAAGACAATGGCAAACAGAAACTTCTGCCACTCAGTTTCCATTATACAAAGAGATCAATATACAACATCTCAAAAAATGTCAAAAGTAAATACATAGTAAAGGAGGATAGAATATGGACCGTTGGATTACCTCATCAGTAGTTATACATCACGTGGGGTAATGCAACAGTGCATCCATGTCTGACAACCTTCTCTGGTTTGGCTTCCAACGTGAAACACCGGGAGCTACTCTGAGAAATTCCCAAGGCCAGCAACTGTGTCTGACTCTCCTGCGTGTGCTGCGGTCCCCCTTGCTCTCCACCTGCTCCAACTGCTTCATCAGCTCCTCAATTCGCTCATGAAGGATTGCAGACCGAATGTCAACCAGTCTGAGAGACTTCTCTGCAGCTTCTTGTGCTGCCATAGCAGTAGCAGCAAGCTCTTCCTTCAACTTCAGCTTGTTGTTTGCCAAATCCAGTGATGATTTAGTCTTCTCCAGTTCTTCCCTAAGAGCAGCCATCTGCAAGAGGGGCAAGCAGTCCAAGTTCCATTCATTTATTCCTCTTACAGTTGGCTCCTCAATAGTCTTACAACAAATTTATTCAGTGAATTCTATCATAAACATCCATGACCAAGGCCTTTTCATTATGCAGATCCAAAGCACAACTGAGAAGGGATGTGCATACACTGGCTTGATTAGTAGAAAAAAATATAGGAATTTGAAATACTACAAACTCATCATCAAGCTTCCCCAGGCATCAGGTTATAATGTAACATCACACCTGCAGTAAGTACATGGTACAGATGCCAACACTACTAGTCTATTAAGCCAAATAATGATTCTTCTCCACGACATAACATTGCACTCTTTTTCTTAAGCAGGCAGTCAAATTCTGAACTAAGAACAGAAGACCTTCACCATTTCTCATATTAGGGCAATATTTTTCACAAGTGGATCGTAACCTTCTAATCTGGAGTTTAACCTATGTCACAGGGACTCTTCAACTAGGTGCCGCACCCGCACCCGATGCAGTCAACCTGACCCTGGGTGCAGTCAACGCACCCAGGGTCATTTATGTCCAACTTTTGGACTTTATATATATATATATATATATATATATATATATATATATATATATATATATATATATATATATAATTTTTTATAGTTTTGCCGCACCCATGTGCCATAGAGTTTAACAAGGGTGTCATAGGCCCTTATTGTTGCCTACATTGACCCATACGTTATAAGGGCTGCCTATCTTAGAGGGTGTCTAGCTTGCTTCATAAGGCCACGTTTTGATTTAGGGATGATTGTGGTGAAAGTGAAATAACCAAGAAGGTAAAAGTCAAACTGAAGTTAAATAATTGAAAAAGTATAATAAATTTTTGGAATTGTCATCATCACCCCTTCATATGGTAACACTAATTTGATTGAACAAGGTTTATTTTAGTCTTTGACTTTAGGAATTCAGGATAAAACAGCAGCTCTAGAATTCAATTGGAACACCCTCCTCCCAAACCACCCATCCCCAACCCTACAACCCCCAAAACGAAAAAAAGTGAGGGAGAACTCAGGAAATAAGAATTCCATGTGAAAATTCAAAAGCATATCCTAAGCATATGTAACAATTCCAATTGTGGAAAGAACAGTTCACATGCACCAGGCATCTTGATGAGCAAAGACATATGAACTTGGTCATAAACTATAGCAACTTCATTCACACCATGCTGGTCTGTCAGATAGCATTCCATTGCTATCCATTTCTACTTATAGGACTTAATGCCTTTGATCCAATCAGTGATCAACTTGTCTGAATCCAAAGATAAGATCACCAATAAGTGATTTATAGGAACGCTTCATTCACTGGTTGGACTATTTCGCATAAAAGTTAGCAACATTATACTGCTAAATTTGCTTAAAATATCACAATTACTCAATTTAATCACGAGAAATACATAATTGCAAACAGAAAAGAATGAGAAGAATGCTACAAATACATGGGTTTTAACTTTTACCTCTCTGTCACATTCTTGAATGACATTTTTTCCAGCATCCACCTCCAATTCACAAGCTTCCCTCCATCTAGCAACATCTTCTTCAGACTCTGTTATTTCCATCATCAGTTCCTCGACCTTTAGAAGTAAAGAAAAACAAGTCAAAAACCACATAAGCATTGCATATTATAGCTGACAAGCTGGACAATAGAACAATAACTATTGTCAGAATGTTACATTTTGAGTTAACATGTTCTCCCTTTCTTCCAAGTCTTTTATATACAATGTATTCTCAGCAATGTTTTGAGCCTGTGTCTCCGTAAGTTGCTGCAAACGCTCATTGTCTGCCCTGGCACATAAGAGGATAGAAAATTCAATAACTAAACAGAATAGGCACTTTATGGCAAACAGCTGACTAGTTAACAGGACAACAAATCAATCAATTGTCCAGAAAATATCAGCAGATCACTAAATTTACTGAACATCTATGATGTCCTATGTCACATGGATATGGATGCGGGAAAGGGGCACGATGCAGATACGGTTGGTATGATATGATAATTTTAAAAAATTAGGACACAGGGATGTGGCCTTACACAGATAGATGTATGCATGCGTGTGAGTGTGTGTATAAAACAACAATTCTAAATCACTATAATTAGGAACATCAAATAATGAAACCAAGTTGAAATTGACATGTAATATAATTGATGACAAATTTTAAAAGAAAAAGAACTCAAGTGAATACAAAATAAGTAAATAAGATCATAAAAAGAAATAGATAAAGTTAATGACACAATATTGACTGTGTGAGAAACTGGTTTGACTATATCCATTAAGTGTCCTGTCGTATCCATGAAGTGTTCGAGTGTCATCTTGTGTCAGTATGGGATACACATGCTAAGTGAAGTGTCAGTGTGACATAGATGATGTCATATTGGTGCAGCATTCTGATATCCCATAATCATGAAAAGCTTGACCAGGAAATTTCTAATCCAGGGTAGGTTAGAATAATAGTGCAATGGCAAAATTCAACAAGGTTCAAGAACTCTAGTCAACTCTACTCAAACTTAAATTGTTCTTCCCATCAATAAAATGAGTAGAACATCTTTGTAACATCTTTGAGCCTAGTGCAACAGATAATGAAATGGAAGGATGTGCTATCTATGTCATTCGGACAATTCACTTAGCATGTGTATCCCGTATTGACACGACACTCAGATACTTCATGGACACAATAAGACACTTCATCAACATAGTCAAATCAGTTTCATGCGCAGTCAACATTATGTCATTAACCTTATCCATATTCTTTTATGATCTTATTACTTATTTTATACTCACTTGAGTTATTTATCTTTTAAAATTTGTCATCACTTATATTACATTGCAATTTCAACTTAGTCTCATTATTTGATGTTCTTAAATGAGGTGATTTAAATATGTTTTTTTATACACACACATACATACAGCTGTATGTGTGTACGTCTGTGCCCCATGTCCTAATTTTTTAAAATTATCGTATCGTACCAAGTGTATCCATATCATGTCCCGCTCTCGCATCCATATCCATGTGACATAGTGTGCTGTACCTTGCACATCAGCAGAAACTATGAAAAAAAAAATAGACCATCAGCTTAAGAGGAATATCAACCTCTGAATATGAAGCATAAAACAAGCAGAATTAACAGAAAAAGGATAAAAGATTGGTGTATTATCAGTGAAACTACATTCTGCTTGGAAAAAATTCATTTCCAACACAGCAGTTCTTAATGGGTCAGTCCTTTACATGATCCAGATCCAATTTCAAGGGATACAGATCCATTATCCATATGCTGATATGCAACTGGAATAAGGTAATTTATAGATTGAGCAACACCGGTCTGGTAGCCTACAGGTCCAGTTGACCAGACATGTCAATCCAACTTTGCAAGTTCCAATAGTGAACCCAACAAACTTGTGCAAAGCCTGTCACGGAAGACATTAGAGCAAATGGGGATTTTACTGTTACAATTTTAAAACTGAATTAATGAAAATCCACTGAACGAAAAACAATATCAACATCTCATAAGAGTTTGTTTTCTGTATTTCAGAAAAGAAATAAGGGTGCAATGGAATTCCCATGATCTCAGTTTGAGGTTGGATCTGGCACGGGACCCACACCAGATCCTCCCTTCATGGAAGGGGTACTCAAATCTGAGATCCCAAAAACTTCCAAGATACACAATTTTCTGGCTAGCTCTGTGCAGGGGAAAGGGTGGGGGTGGGAGGTGGTCATTTTGTTTGCGCACAAGTGGTGAGATCGTTGGATTTGATATCCTAGATCTCAAATTGCCTCCAATCTGAGATTTAAGGGAATCAAACTCACCCTAAGTTTGACAGCACACTAACAAAACTTGACCCAATAGAAAGTAGCACATCAGTCCTATCAGCATCACAGTGAAGAACTAAATTACAAAAGAGAACAATGACCAAGAGGTGGTGCCGCAGAAATGAAACAATAACTGTGCAATCAAAGGGATTAGGCAACTTAGTGTAGAAAGAGTACCTTGATTCTTCCAAAGATTTCCTGAGTTGAGATATCTCAAGCCGCAGATTCTTCATCATATTCTCGATGGTTGATGCCTGAAAGCAATACGATATAGTCCACAGTCATGAATGAACATTCATCACGTTGTTTGGGAGGGAACCTAGCACATTAAACAGATTGAATGCACTAAATCTGATTTGATTAGAACAGTGACAAGGTCTAGACCACTCAAATATCCCAACTAAAGTTGAATTATAAAGAAACGTGATATTGAATACACAAATTTTCATTTATGCAACGAGAATCCTTCTAGTTCGGTTCTTGTTTGGCATCACATTGTTGTGGATCAAGATGAGCACTTCTTCAAGTTCGAGTTTCTTTTTTTCACTCTTCCAAAATTTCTTTTTTTCTTATTAATACAAATGTATGAGCCTCTTAAGATAGAATCATAAATCAGAGGTATATTCTACTCATGCTAAAAACGCTTCCCTAATCTCCAGCAACAGGTTTGGACGAGTTGAACAAATGATAACCAAGTTCCAGAATATGAAATAAAACTAAGCTTGCAGTTCCATACTGCCGAACAATTGAGTTCATAACAGAAAGAATGGGAAAGAATTTACCAGACTAACGGCTTCCTCTTCAGATTCATTTCCATCCACTTTAGCACCAGAATTCACCACCCCGTGGCCATCTGTTTCGTTAGCAGCCGAACCCATCATAAAACCAAACCCCACCCTCTGCAGACCGCTCTGTGCTATTTGCAAAATCGCCACCCTCTTCTGCTCGCCTCCACCACCCTTCAATTTGTTTAGCGACCTCTCGGCCGCTTCCTTCTCCGCCAATGACACTTTGAGCAACACGCCGATATCCCTCGCCTCTTCGGTCAGGCTCACCACGCTATTCTCCAACTCCCTCTTCTCCTTCCTCTTCTTCTCTTCGTACTCCGCGAATGCCGTTTCCGCAGCCACAACAAGCCCGTTGAAAGTTCTAATTCCCCACATCAGCTCCCTCGTCTCTGCATCCAAGCCCGATTCTCCATCGCCTGCATGCGCAATCCTTCCAATTTCTCTGGGCTCTTCTGCGGCAAGTTTCTTGATAATCCCCAAGACAACATCGCACGCCTGCCTGATTGAAGAGGAGAGCTCGGCGATCGCCAACTTCTGACCAGCCCTTTCCTTCTCCAATTCGACAATCCGAACGTCGGCTGCCGCTAGTCTTTCACTGATCTCCCTCTCCCTCTCGAGCGCCTCATCCATCGTCGCCTTCAGTTCCTCATTGTCCCTCGATTTTTCCTCTTCGTTCATCATAATCTCTTCGATATTATGGAAGACTTCTTTCTTCTCCCTTGACGACAGATCCTCGAGCTCCCCACCATCGATCGAGAGGGAATCCCCCTCCGATGAGATTTCTTCTGGAGTCTTCCCCGGATCGAGGGTTTCCGATCCCGATTTCCGGTGCCCCTCCTGCTCGGCCTCATCAATTAGGGTTGGGGTTGGGGTTGAGATTAGGTTATCCTCCAAAGACAAGGATATCGATCGGGATCCCTCCAACGAGAGATCGGAAGAAGATCTGGAAATCGGTGGAGAGCCATCGTTCTGCGACGGGATCACGGGAGGATCGGAAGGAGAGGTAGGGTTTTCCGAATCATCACGGTCAGCTGGCGGAGGATGGTCAGAGACCGACGACGCCATGGCGGAGATCCATATAAGGGGGGAAATGAGGATAGAGTGGTATTATCGGAGGGATCGGAGTCTGCATGAGTGACTGGTAAGAAGCTGGAACCCTAGCTACCAGTCAAGCAGATGAGAGAGAGAGAGAGAGCTGTTCTGAGCCGGTAAACGGTTCAGAATTGGATCAGGTTGTGGTCGATCCGTAACCTGCCCCTGTGGCTGCCTCCCGCCGGGCTAGAATGGGTCGGAGTTTACGCCTGATGTTGAATCGGATCTTACCCATATTCGACTCCAGTTAATGTATAGGTAAAATTCCATTTAAGGGGCCGGCCGTTTTACCCGTAATTTCAAATATGGATCACTTTTCTAATTTTTCTGATATGGGCCCAACTTTTTCTGACGATTGTAAAATAAGGACCTGCTTCAACTGCTGTTATCTTCGCATTTAACCTGAGTTAAATGTTTTGAAATATCAAAAATACCCTTATACTTTTTTCTTTCACCTTTCTTTTTCCCGTTGCCCGCCTCTTTCACATTTTTGACTTTCATTTTCCCACATTTCTCCCTTCTTTCTCCCACCATCCTCATTGCTCCTCATTTTTTTTATTAAGGGCTCATTTGAAAGCAAAAAAAAGTCTTACAGTAAAAATAAAATTTTGCCAAGTTTTGATATGATAACTTTTTTAAATAAAACAGTTTCAGTTGTTTGTGGAGCATAGTGAAAAATGTGAAAAAACTACGAGAGGGAGAGGGAGAGAGAGAAAGAGGGGGCCAACCTGGCTGTCTAGTTTTCTTAAGAGGAAAAGAGAACCTGAGATTGGTTTGGTGGTGGTGGTGGTGGTGGTGGTGGTGGTGGTGGTGGGGAGGTGGGTAAACTAAGAGCACGAGAAAAGAAAAGAGAAACATGATCTTAACGTGGTTTGGTTCTTGAGAAAGAAACCCTCACACTCAACAGTGAGGTTGCTTGATTTCTATTGATCTCTTATAGAGTTTACAGTCAACAGATTCTGTATGAGAAGTCGCAACGTATTTAGAAGTCCGGTTACATTTAGAGTTTAAATTAAAGAGTTATAGGACTTCTATCTTTATTAGGAATTCTAGGTCCTCCGTTAAGACTTTTCTTAAGAGAAATCTCCACACGTCTTTGGTGAGTAGGCAAAACCGTATCCACTTTACTTTCCTTAACATGCCCCCTCAATCTCAATGGGTGGTCACAAACAATGAGCTTATATTTGAGAAAGAGAAACTGATGTGTGGGTAAAGGTGTAACACCCGAGATTTTTAACTCGTAAAACACATAAAAATTAAAAAAAAAAATTCTTATTAAAGACTTCAGCGAAAACCTTTTTAATTTGGGTTCAAAACCTCAAGCAAGTTACATTCCACACAATAGCGGAAATACTTAATTTAATATATCTAAATTCAGCTCTAAGAAGAAAAAAAATGAACTATCGACGTTGCCGCAGCATCCTGCTTCCACTCCACAACTATACATCACATTTTACCTGAAAATCCATAAAAAGGGCCAGACTCATGAAAGTCTGGTAAATCTATACCAGAACAGATAGTGAGTATACAAAGTTAATATATATAATACATTAATAATAACATAATCCATTTAATCAGATATCCACGATATATATATCAATCATGGTACGCATACGTGATATATTTCAATCAGGAATGAATTCATTTGCAAAGTCACTAAGTAGGCATGATGTATCATGAACTCACATGTTTAACCTGTTCAATCATAAGGACATGAAACTTCATAGACACATGCAATATTTTATTTATCCATATTAACATCCTAACAAAATCAACATGCATACTCACAACATACATGCATAGAAAACATGTATACATGAAACAATATCCTTTCTATTTAATTGACAGTCTTTTTTATGTAAATAAGCAATTATCAGTGTAGATAAACAATAGTTCAATATTCTATGCAATAATCTTACTTATGCATGATCATTCAATTCATGCATGACTTACCAATGCATTTTAAGCATTCGTCTTAAGCATGGGTAACTTTACAATTTTTTTCATTTATATTTTGTTTCTTATATGGTGCATGTCATACTTCACTATATGCATAATACACTTTTGTTTCTTGTAATAGCCATAATTTTTTAGTGATTAATTTAATAAATAAAGATAATTTTATTGTCTCATTTATGAGTATTTATTTATTCGAGTATGCATTGGGAGTAGAATTAATTATGGTTATTAACTTAAATTTTTAATCTCTATTGAATTAGAATTTTGAGCACGAATTTTATGTCCTGTCTACAGGACTGTTTCAATCAATTACTTTAAAAAATCTAGAAACTTATTCAAAATGACTCAAAATAATTTATAAAAAAATTGGGTGAAAAAGGTTTTGTCAAAAAAGTTTATAGCAAATCCCAAAAAATTCTCCAAGTTGGAAAAATTTTCTACAAGTTACAAAATTTGTCCTGTAATTTTTTTGGATAGAGGTCCGTTACAGAATTTTCATGAATTTATGGAACAAGTTTGGGGCTGAAATTTTGGTGTTTTGTTCCTGACATGTTAGGGCAACTCCAGTTAAATTTTGGAGGCCAAAACTGTTTTCTATGATTTTTGATGATTTTTTTTTAAATCAAGTAAACAGAGATCCAAATTTTTTAAACATGTGTTAATGCCTAATTGCTTTCTACATTGCTAAGCATGACGAGTAATGGTTAAGACATGATTTGTGATATTTTATGCATGTTAACTGAATGTTCTTCATGTTGAATCATGCATGTTAAGAAGTCATATGTCATGTATGAGAATGTGCACTATGCATTATGAAGCATGATCTCGAGAAAAAATTGAGTACACGTGATTTTGTTGAATGAGCATACTTATGAATGAAGTTATGCATGCATCCTTTATCTAAACATGTGAGCATATAATTAGGTGTATGCATGATGACAATAAATATATGGTATGAGTATAAACATGACACATAATCGCATAATTTTCTCAAGGAGGTCATGCTCAAAGTTACTCAGAGATGAGGTTTGTACTGCGAGCTATTTGAATGGATTAACAAATGGCCTTGTATTATGAAAGCATCTTTGATTAGAGCTTGGGCTAGTGAACCTATGTGCTAAGAGCACTTAAAATTAATTTATAAGCTTAATGTTAATTAACGCTTAATGACTGATTCAAACCCATGTTCACCTTGAAGAGAGTGATTGTACACTCAATCGGTTGATCGTTTGTTGCTTTGGAGAGCTAGGCGTCTCTGTTGGTCCTCAGTCATTAGTCATAGGAAGTTGGACTATCGTGTAACCTAGGTGGTATGTCCCAAATCTTTATAGAATATGAATTGATTTCGTATGAACCACTAGGAGTTCTCTCTGTCATGGACCGCTCAAGTGGAAAACTCTGAAAAGGAGTTGGCATATTCTTATAGTCAATGGGGCTAATAAAATATGTCACATAATAGACAACCCATTGGATTGGTTGAATCAGAGTTAGGAACCCTGAGTGTGTACCCTTCAGGGCAGAAAAAAAGAAACAAAATATTAAGTATTGAATCACTGGTATTACTGCAGTTTGTGCATGATTGAAGGGGTTATCATGAATTGTTTATTTACTTTTAAAGTTATGCCTAGTAGGATAATTGACAAGAATATTGATTGTAAGTATGTTTGGTTGTGAATATATGCATTGGACTTATATTGTTATGTTGTGTTACATGTTTTAGTTGATTATCTAAAGATGTACCAATGTTTATCTCTTGTGTTTGGGTTACATTCATGTTTATGTCATTTGGTGTATCCTACTGGGGTTGTGAATTAATGCCCCATACTTTAACAATTTTCAGATAATACATGAGCTGATGTGATAGCGGGTTACTTGGTAGCATCAGATAGATCATCATCATTCTCTTTTTTAGGGAATCTAACTTCATTTTGGATATTTTTATATTAAGTTGGATTTTTGTTAAGACATGTAAATTCTGAATTTATTTGAGTATTGGTTTGAATTAATTTCTTTAATTAAGTTTTTTAAATCCAGTTATGTGTGTGTTGATGTGTTATTGTAACCCACCCAAAGTTTGAATCGGTTTTACAAGAATTATTTCGTTGTGTTTTACATTCGTTAAGTTATTTAAAAAAAAATCTTCAAAATTTTTGATAAAATCTTGGGGCATTACATTCATCTTTCATAGTATATTAAATCAATTTGTGGCTTATTACCCTGGCCTTGCACATCTTCTCCGGTCTCAGGATGAGGGACGATTCAGTGGAGAGAGAGACCTTAACACTCACAATCTGATATATCAGAATTTACTTTCAACTGAAGCCTTATTCACTACCACCCCTCGGCATCGGTGGTAGTTAAGTCTTATCTTCATAGCTGAAAAAACAACCTTATGTGCTTAACAATATTTTACGAAGCTTAGTATATCGTTTACTATCTCATTATAAGCTACAAGATAATTAACATATTCTTATCATTTGATTAACTCTCTTGACATACATGCTTTAAACAATAATTAATCTTTTACATATTTAATAACATCTACCTTGCACAAACATGTATGGTTTTCAATTAACCTTATCATAAGGTTCTTGGCCACCCATTTGGAGCACTTTCACATATTGGTCAAGTTGACTGTGTACAAAGTCGAGAGCCACTCATCCAGGCTCGAGCCATAATAATTTTATAACATGCTTTTCATCATAGACCTTATGTAGTATATATATACATGTTTTAATATGCATTACATCATTCATTATGCATCACATACATGCATCATTCAATATGCCTTACATCTTTCCTTATGCATCACATATATGCATTATTCAATTTGCATTACATCATTCATTATGATAGCATACATGCACCATTCAATATGCATTACATCTTTCATTATACATCACATACCTGCAATATGTCTTAGCTTAAGCAAACAATATTCATATGCATGATTTAACATGATGCATTAGCATATCATTCATATAATCATAAACATCATGCTAATATACTTCGTAAATCCTGATTGTACTCATGCATTAAAATTTTGGTTTTTCATTCATGCATAGGCTTGAAATATTTATAATTATGTAAACATTTAGAAATAAGCATATTCAAAAAACCTGAGTCACATGCACACATTTATTCATAAAAATTTTGAACCATAAATTTTGAAACTTTTTGAACATATGCACATTTTCGCTCATAAAAATCCAATGGTTGCGAAAATATACA
Organism: Nuphar pumila; assembly: GCF_984573655.1. Taxonomy (NCBI): domain Eukaryota; kingdom Viridiplantae; phylum Streptophyta; class Magnoliopsida; order Nymphaeales; family Nymphaeaceae; genus Nuphar; species Nuphar pumila. Next base: position 29,457,023 of record NC_143250.1, on the reverse strand, counting down.
TTTTTCTTGTAAAGCATATAATATGAACAATTTTTGTTACATATTGAATAATTTCGAAACTTTTTTAACACATGCACATTTTTGCTCATAAAAATTCAATGATTACGAAAATATACAATTTTCTTATACAACGTGCAACACGAACAATTTTTGAAACCATATATATTCAACTACGTAAATATGGAAATCCACGCATTTCAAATAACCTAGAACTATGCATGTATGTAAGTTATCATAAACCTACGTAAAAGCTCATAAAAACTATGTATGCATTAGAATTGCACAAATATTAGAGTTAGTAAATTAAATCTACCTTGTTTAAAGATTATGAAAACCCTCAAAATGATAAACTTCTTCAATAGTGAGCTCACACACTTGATAGCTACGCCAAATTTATGAATTTAGAGAGAGCTAATTAGAAGTCACTCCCAAAATCGTAAAAAGAAGGAGCTCTTTTACTCCAAGAAAATCGGCACCAAGGGGAGGAGATGAGATTTGAGAGTAAAATATGAAAAAGAGAGAGTTAATAAGTGGGGTATTTATATTAGGGTATACATAGTGATGAGTGTGAGTATGAGTATGATGTGAGATGAGTGATGTGAGAAGTAGGAAGGTGAAAATTTTAAGAGATTGTTTGGTGAGAGATTTAAGTGATTGTTTGCTGAAAATTTTAAGGGATTGTGATGAGATTTGGTGACAAATTTAAGGGATTGAAAACAAGGGATGTGATGGGTGAGTGTAAACACCCCAAATTTTCCCCGTTCATTTTTAGGACACCCCCTTTCAATAGATGCCAATCCCCTTAGGTCAGCCTACCCCTAGGTCCATTTTAGTTTAGGTATCATTTCGCCCCTTTTGTCAATAAAATTATCATTTTACCCCTAGGTAACCTTAGATCTCCGTCAATTAGAGTCAACTAAGCTCATTTTAAAGTTCAGAAGAGTTAGAATTTCAGTCATTTCTAGCTCCCTTGAGCTCATGATGAGTAGATCCTATTCATTTTTTTTATTGTTTTAGCTAAAATTGGTTTATTTCTCGATAAATGAGCTCATTTCTAGCTCGAATCCAAGCCAATTATCTCTGAGTGAGTTAATTCCAATCGACCTTATTTCTCTGAGTCTAACCTGAGCTCATCAGAAGTTCAAGTGGCTCGGTTCCAGTCCAAATTCATTTTCCACAGTCTTGGAATCTATTTCAGCTCATTATAGCTAGAATCGAGTTAATCCTTGTCAGTCTAGCTAGTGTTTGAGCTCCATATTTAGCTCACCTTAGTATATTCGAGTGTCATTTCAGCTCAAACCCAGTACATTCTCGTTACTCACCTCACTTCGGTGTGCATTTCTCACAATTTCACTAAGAATTATGTCATTTCTCGATCATCCAGTTTAGGAGTTTAGTTGAGACAGTGTCTTTTTAGTTTACCTGAGTTTAGAAACTCTAAAACCCAATTCAATTTAAACCAGTTTAAACCTCATTTTTTAGTGTCACTCTTTGCCCTGCAGGGGCAAAATCATTTCTCGATCATTTTCATGCAGAATATCAATTATATCAATTTTCCAAGCTAGTACAATTGCCAATATGGACTCGGATCAATCCATTCATCTGATATTTTATCTATATCCAAAATCCAATTCACATTTCAATTCGAACATTGGATCCAATATCGGATCTGATATCCAATTTCTATTCCAAACCCGGATCTTTTATTCAATTCATTCTATTACTTATATCCAGAATCCAATTTGTTTTCTGAACCTGAATTATTTCATCAGATATCCAAGATCTAATCATTTGTCATCTTGGATCTGTTCTTTGGTCCAAGATCCATTTTACCTTATTTTTTATCTAGGATCAATTTTCAATCCCATCTCTCATCCAGGAGCCATTTTTATCCATTTTATCAAGATTTGAAATTTATTTTTCAATTCTATCAAGGATCTTTCATCATTTTCATGGTTCGAGATCCAAATTCATTTGTCATTTTAAAGCTTCAGATCCAGATCTGAATTTAAATCTTTTGTTAATTTCAAACTTGGGATTCAAAAATCGCTTTTACATCCTACATTCAAACCCAATGATTTATATTTGATATTTTGAAAAGCTTTTTCTAGAAAAAAAATATCCTTTTCAATGTGTCAGATCTGGATCCAGATCAAATTTTTATCAAATTTGAATTTTAAAATAGATCTTAGATCCAATTCACTCCAGAAGGGACCCACCTAGGTGGCATCACCTATGAATTCACTTATCCATTTTGTCCCTCTTTGTTATTTCAGAGTTTTAGTTAGTTTAGGACTCTATTTTGTTTTCATCTTTTACTTTTATTTTTTACTTGTTTTTAAAATCTTTTTAAATCTTTTAATTTCTTTAAAAAAACCAAATGTAGGGCCCACTTAGGTGGCACCACATTTGAGAAATTTTTAATCTATTTAGGATTTTAGTTGGTTTAGGACTCTGTTTTCACTTTAAATTTTGTTTTTTATCCCTCTGATTTTAACTTTGCTTTAAAAACCCTTTTTAATCTTTATTTAAATCTTTTTTTAAACCAAATATGGGGCCCACTTAGGTGGTGCCACATTTGGAGATTTCCAAGTTTGTTTGGGATTTTAATTAGGTAGAATTTTGAAATGTCAAAAACCAAACTGAATTGGAATTCCAAAGAGGGGTCGACCCCCTCTCTTGTTTATCCTTTTTAATTAAGAGAGTTCCAATTAGATCGGAACTCTCTAAACCTAAGTCTAAAATTTTTATAAATAGAGGACCATAAGGGTCGACCCCCTCATGCTCTCTCATTGCTCTCTCTCTCTTCCAAGCTCTCCCTCATTGATCTAGCAGCCTCTTCCTCCATTGAAGCAGCCCGAGGTGAGCTTCTCTTTCTTTTTATTTTTTTATTTTTATTGATTTTATTTATGTTTTACACCATTACAATCCCTCCTTATTGGATATTTTGCATTCTTTTTCATTCAAGAACCAAGCTTATGATTCAAGAATACGATCTACTGAATGTTTGATGCTCTTTACACATTTTTGATCCATTAACAATGCTTAGAATCATGCTTACTTCATTAATGCTAAAAAAAAGATTGAGATTTGACCCCTCTATGGATTGAATCCCTCTTTTAATGGCTAAATCAAGTTCTTGATCATGCTTCCCTAATTTTTAATTTTTAATTCTTCATGATCATGCATATTTTCATTATTTTATATGTTTAATCATGATTCGTAGTCTTAGTTACACATTTTATTAATTTTGTCATGCCTAATTAGATTCTTTTTTGTTATAAGGTTTTAGATTTTACAATCTCGAATTCTGGCTGTCTGTTTATGCTATTATTTTACCTATTTATATTCATTGTTTAAATCTGATTTTTTTATGGTAGAATCATGCATCTGTCTACAATTTCCAGTAAAAAAATCAGATTTTTTTTAGTTCTGTAACCCTATTTTCAAAAATCAAAGTTGGAACCTGTTTTCTGCACCGTCAAAACATTGTGCAGAATCATGTGCTTCTTGCCAGAGTTATATCCTCCTCATCGGAGATCATATTTCATATACGTAAAAAGTGGCATCTTTGTTTGTGTGCTAGTTTATTCTGTAAAATTTTTATGATTTTCTATGATCATTTACTATTTTATTTTCACCCAACATCAGAGCACGTGTTTCTTGAACTGACAGGCATGGTTTAGATTCAGGTTCATCTTGGTGGAATAATATCTTCATAACTGAAGATCATATTTTAAATCCATAAAAAGTGACCAATCTGTCTGTGTGTCTACTTTCTGTGATGTGATTTTTGTGATTTTTTACCATCATTTTTTATTTTCTTGAAATCCAAAATCAGAGTCTGTGTTTCTTGAATTGTCAGGCATGATTCAAACTATGAGTCATCTTGCCAGAATGATTTCTCTCTAACTAGAGATCATATTTTCAATCCATAAAAAGGGTTTCTTTTGTCGTTATATCTAGTTTATCTCTGAAAAAATTTATAAATTTTCATGATTGTTTGATATTTTTTCTTAAATTGGAACTGGGGTCTGTCTTTCTTGAATCGTTAAGCATCGGCCAGAATCAAGTGTATCTTGCCAGAATTGTATCTCCTTAATCGGAGATGCTTTTCCGATTTGTAAAAAGGGTTGTTTTTATTGAAATGTCTAGATTATCTCTGTTAAATTTTATAAATTTTTATCTCTGTTTCATATATCGTTCTGGTCTGACGCCGTGATAGGTATGGAACAATCGGTTATACGACATATTTTTCCCTTTTTATTTAATATTTATATCCAGAATAATCATAAAAATTTATTTTTCGATTGCATGTTATTTTAAGAGTTGTTAACAATGTCTATGTCAATTTTCATGATTTTTAGAGGTCATTTGATATGCTATTTAGTTAATTCATAAAAAAATGGATTCCTACGGAGTCCTGATTCAATTGAAATACAGGCAAAAATCAATCTTTTTCTATTATTTCATCTTTTTCATGAAAAGTTCTATATTTTTAGGATTTAATCATCTTTGTAATCATATCAGGGTGCTCTCCACCCGATTTAACATTATTTTGAATTTGTTTGGTCTTTGAATTAAGCATATTTCAAAGATATTTTCTGAAAAAACCTGTTTTGCAAATAACTTTAATTTTTAAGGGTATTTTAGTCTTTTTCCCTCAATTTTGAATTTATAATTTGTTTATTTTTATTATTTTGCATCATCTATTATGCTATTTAAAGATTTTATTTTACAAAAGCATGAGAAAAAACTTATATCCGAATAAATCCCTCAATTTCTAGATATTGTTGGATAAATCTAAAAAAGCCTACATTTTTCTACTAACTTATTTTCTAATTTTGTAGAAAAGCTCAAGACTTTACTTTTTTTTCCTTTCTTCAATTTATTATTCAATTATTGATGTAAATTGTAATTGTAATATTAGAATAAGAACATTTTCCTTCCTGTTTGGCTTAGGATACATTTGCATATTGTTTGATTTTGATATATAACTGCTATTGCTTGTCATTCATATGCATATTTCAAATTCACAATGGTCAACATGAATGGCATGTACACCCTCTTCTAAGGAGTTAATAAACTCAGTGGAGTTTGTATTTGTGGTCATAGTCAGAATACGAATGAAACTCAGATTTATCATCTTCTTTTAAGTTACAAACAACCTACACTCTTAGGCTATCTTCAAAAAATCATTGCATATTTTTAAAATCTTTTCAAAACCCTTCTTTTAGGATTTAATGGGATATATTTAAAGCATATTTGTGGTTGTAGTCAAGGATATGTAGCGAATTTATTTCGTTCAAATTCTATAAGGCATATAAAAATTTTTAATTTCATAAAAATTCAATTTTTGAAAGAAAGGAGATTCTTTAAAGATTTTTGAGTTTCCTTCTTCCAAATATGATTTTATAAAACCATATTTCATTCATCATATAGGTTAGTCAGCATCATTTTCTAAGTCTTTTCCTCAAAATTGATTTTCTCAAAATCTTCAATTTTCAAGAAATTTTTAATAATCTAAGTGACTCACATTTTTTTCCAATTCTCTTTTCCAAATATTTTCTAAATTCATATTTTCCCAAGTTCTCATTTCTTCAAAAGTATTTTCTAAGTTTGGCTCATGATTTTCAAATCAAATATTTGAAGCATACATCATGTTTTCAATCCGCAATTTTCTAAGTCATAGCACATGCCTGCTTCTTTGTGCATCTAGAAAATAGAATAACGATTTAGATAGTTGAGCAAAGCAAAGCATAAGATTGATCATTGGTTTGATTACCCTTGGTTATAGCGCTAGGAACGGTTGAACCTCATTCTGACAGGTGAGTCCCATTCTACAGATTTTTTCTGCATTTTAAAAACGGAGGCGGGTTATTTTCAAAACTTTTTCAAAAAAGGTCAGTTTGACTTGCAAAAGTAAAATTTTGCATAATAAGAAGAAATATGATGGTTTTGGGTTCTTAAAACCAAACCCAAATCTATTAATCATTTTATTCCCTAGATTCAAATAGGGAACCAACCATAATTTAGTTTTAATTTGGATCAAATACACCAAATAGATTCAATCACAATCAAGTGGGTTGATCCATTTGGGTCCTATAGATCCAAATAAGGATCCAAATACATTGGGTTAAAAAAAATCATTTCAGGTATGTTGATCTGTGTGGATCTGTTAAGATCCAAACCTAAATGACTTTTGAATCTATTGGATTTGATGTGTTTCAATTGAATATTTTAAACCTAAGTCTGTGTTGGTTGTTTCTCTTGGATCTTCACTAAGATTCAGATCAAGACACTTTATTCAAAATCCTCATAATTTTTTCTTTTATTTTATTCAAAAATCCTAAAACATTCGTAGGTATTATATTCTATCCCTCTTAAAAGAATTTGGTTCTCAAAAATTTGTTTCAGAATTACTTGAACAAATTCGGGTATTTTGTCCTCAATACCATCATTCTCCGAAAACTTTTGAACAACAAAAATCCTTTAGGTTTATTCAAGGCGGTGTACCTAGCCATATTTCTATGTTCTCGATATCACACAAGCATATTATAACAAACCAAAATCAGTTCAATTGTAATATACTTAAAGAGTGATATTGGTCTGCTGGACGTGTCACAAACCAATATTTTCATCCTGCTCTGATACCAACTATAACGGCCTAGGATTTTTAACCCGTAAAATACATAAAAATTAAAACTTTTCTTTTCCTGTTAAAGACTTTAGCGAATACCTTTTTAACTTGAGTTCAAAACCTCAGGCGGGTTACGTTCCACACAATGATGATAAGACTGAATTCAATATATACAAGTTCAGCTATCGAGAAAGGAAAATGATTGACTCTTGACATCGTCGTAGCATTTCACATCCACTCCACAACTATACATCATACTTCACCTAAAAACCCATAAAAAGGATCAAACTCATGAAAGTCTTGTAAGTCTAAACCATAACACATAGTGAGTGTACAAAGCTAATGCATATAGCTCATTAATTATAACATAATATATTTAATCAGATATCCACAATATATGTCATGGTACACATACGTGATATATTTCAATCAGCAATGCATTCATTTGCAAAGTAACAAAGTAGGCATAATGTGTTATGCACTCACATGTTTAACTTGTTTAATCATAATCTCATGTGAGGGTCCATAGTTGATAAGGACACGAAACCTCATGGATACATACAATATTTCATTTATGCATATTAGCATCCTATCAAAATCAGCATGTGTACTCATAATAATATACATGCATAGAAAACAAGTATACATGGAATAACATTCTTTTCAGTTAAATAACAGTCTTTTTCATGTAAATAAAAAATTATCATTACAGATAAACAATAGTTTAATATCTTATGCAATAATCTTACTTATGCATGATCATTCAATTTATGCATGACTTACCAGTATTTTTGAAGCATTCGTCTTAGGCATGAGTAACTTTATAATCCTTTTCATTTACATTTTCTTTCTTATATAGTGCATATCACGCTTCAATATATGCACAATATACTTTTGTTCATAACTTCTCTATGGGTACAACACAAATATATCAATTAGAGGCAAGACCTAAGATATACATTCAACCAATCTATGACTTATTATCCTGCCCTTACACATCTTCCTCGGTCTCAGGGTGAGGGACGATTCAGTTGAGACAGAGAACCCAACACCCGCAACCTGATATATCAGAATTTACTTTCAACTGAAGTCTTATTCACTACCACCCCACGATATCAGTGGTAGCTATGCCATATTTTCGTGGCTGGAGAAGCAACTTTCTGTACTTAACAATATTTTACGGAGCCTAGTGTACTACTTACCCTTTCATTGTAAGCCACAAGAGAATTAACATATTCTTTATCATTTTATTAACTCTCTTGGCATACATGCTTTAAACAATAACCTTTTACGGATTCAATAGCCTCTACCAGAAACAAACACGTAATGATTTTCAATTAACCTCATCATAGGGTTCTTGGCCACCCATGTACACAAAGTCGGGAGCCACTCATCTGGGCTTGAGCCATAATAATTTCATAACATGTTTTTCATCATAGACCTTATGTAGTACTACATACACCATTCAATATGCATCGCAGATATGCATCATTTAGTATGCCTTACCTATTTCCTTATGCATCACGTACACACATTATTCAACATGCATTACATCATTCATTATGCATCGCATACATGTACTATTCAATATGCATTACATCTTTCATTATGCATCACATACCTTTAAATTTTCTTAGATTAAGTAAACAACATTCATATGCATGATTTAACATGATACATTAACACAACATTCATATAAACATAAACATCATGCTAACATACTTCATAAATCTTGATTGTACTCATGCATTAAAAATTTGGTTTTTCATTCACGCATAGGCTTGAAATATTTATAATTATGTAACCATTCATAAATAAGCATATTCAGAAAGCCTAAGTCAGATGCACACATTTATTCATAAAATTCTCAAATACACTTGTATTTACATGTTCGTAAAATCTAAAATACATATGTCAGAATATGTTCGAAAAAACTTGAATATATATGTGTCTTTATTTGAACCATGTTTAAAATACTCACATATGAAAAATTTTGAAACTTTTTGAACATATGCACATTTTCTTTTATAAAAATCCAATGGTTGCAAAAATATACATTTTTTCTCGTAAAGCCTGCAATACAAACACATATGGATAATTTCAAAACTTTTTGAACACATGCACATTTTTGCTCATAAAAATCCATTGGTTGCAAATATATATATTTTCTCGTAAAATATGCAACACAAATAATTTTTTAAACTATATTTATATATTATCAGATCGAATGAGAATCTAATCTAACACATGTTGTACATAATTAATTAAACACAATTCATGGATCAAGAATCACACAAATCGATTTTACAAAAGTATACCTTAATTTTTACAAAAATCTCAGAAAGGATTTTGGTAAAAATGGTTTTAGAGTTCTAAACTCTCAAACCTCAATATGATATCAGTTCATGCATGAATCATGACTAATATACATATTGAAATGCATATTAGAATCCTCACGTAGCACTCGTGTGCCCCTTAGCATCATACATGCATTCGTAGTTAGAATGAACTTATCGCAAACCGAAAAATTATACCAAAACGAATAACTAAGAAGAATAAAAAATGTAGGATGATCCTCTTCATCTTCTTGGCTGCAACTCCTATTGTAGCACAGCCACAACTCCAAACCCTCCAAGGTCACCAATGGGGAGCATGGGATTTGGGAGAAGAAAAGAAAGGAAAAAGGAGAAAAGAGAGAGAGAGAGAGAGCAAATAGGAGGGGGGGTTATGAGATCGGGTATAAGTAGCCCTTCTTAGGCCTCCCCAATGTGAAAGGTAAGTTTTCTCCTTTCTTTCTTTCCATTCTATTTTATATTTATTTTACTTCATTATATTTATTTTTTTATGTAGCAAGGTAGAGGCATCCCACCTCCTTGGGTGAGTTACTCTTTTGGGAGTCCATGCCACGTGGACTCCCCTCTTATGCAAGAAGGCCCACTTAGGGGACGTCCCTCCTTGGAGCCATTACTTACCTTAAAAATAATAAAATATCCTAAGTTACCAACTTGGCTAGCCTAATTTCTAGTTTGAAATTTTGGACTTTATTTTCCTTCATGGGATCCTAGGTAATTTGTGAATTAGAAAGTAGGATTTTCAGCCAAAAAGGATGGGCCCACCTAGGGGTGCATCCCACCCTCTTGGGATGCCTTTCCATAATATTTAATTAAATTCTCTAAAAAAATTATTTTGGATTTCAAAACCTATCTTGATCCAATTTTGATTTGAGATTTTATATCCAATCCAAATCCAAAATATTTTTAAATCTAATTTAGATCAAAATCTAAATTTGCCTCTAATTAAATCCAAATTTAAATTCATGCTTAATTAAATCCAAATTCTAATTTTCATGAAATTAAATCTAATTTAAATTCAAACTTCAAATGATCTTCAATTAAAATTTTAAATTTACTTGAGATTCAATTTCAAATTATCATACACATCAAATTCTAATTCAAATGAATATTTAAATAAAACTAACGCCACAATTGAAACATAAAATTTGTCTTTATTAATTTAAATAAATGCAAAAAATTTGCAGGTATTACGGTTTAAACTCTAGATGGACAAGAATAGAGAAACAAGACTTGTAAAGTTGACCCATATAATTGGGATAAGGCTTAATGATGATGATGAAAAAAAGGAAAAAAATGCATTGAGAATAGAAAGAGTTATGTGAAAGCCTTAAATGTCAATTTATGGTCGGAGTCATGTGCAGTTAGAGAGAGAGAGGCATTGGGAGTAGAAAGCTACGGTTGGGCATTAAATGAAAAGTGAGCAGGCTAGAAAACCATGTAACATTAAAATAATAAATAATTAAATTTAAAATTTTATTTTTTCTTATTGGTTCTGAAGAAGGTTTTGATCACCTTATAGTAAGTGCTATGCTCCCAAACATTCAATCTTATATATATATATATATATATATATATATATATATATATATATATATATATATTGAGCTTGTATTTTTTTGACATAGGATTTTCATTTCATTGATCTTCTCATGTTTAGCTACTTTGCATTTATCAACTTCAAACAACCAGATTAAGCCAAGTGTCACCATCATTTTCTTTTTCTCAGTAGTCGAGCTTCAAAGTTCAAATTACTTGAATATTGTAGTCACAGCTTGGCACTTTCAATAGTGAAAACTTAACCTTTTGTTGAGTTCTCTCTCATCAGTTGTTCATTCCTTTTTTATATTTTATGAAAAATTGCATGTTCTTGTTTTGCTCCTTGGGTTATCATTCTTTATTATTTTAAAGTTTGAGTTACATCTTTTATTGGTTTTTTTGTTTCACGATGAGGATGGTTATTCTTTTTAATTACTCTTTTTATCTTTTATAAGGTAGTCTACCATTTTTATTTGTTGTGTATCTTTTTTGTGACTTGTGGCCAACTATATATCTTTTCCCTAGTTTATTTGTTCAAGTGTTATTTTTTCAAGTTAAATAGCTTTCATGTTGCAATGCTTTATCCTCTATAATGATAATATTATTTTCTTAGTATTCATCCTTTATTGATTATCCTTCTTCATGACTTGAAACTAAAGTTTGCTCAATTTGCTTCATGTCTTAGACAAAGTTATTTAATCAATGTTTTGATTATTAATTGTGCTTGTATTTAACTTCGCTATTGTTGCTGCTTTGTTCCTTGGTATTTGCTATATTCCTTATGTGTGATAAATTTCCAATATGAAGGCATAAAAGCATTATTAGTCAACCTTTGTTTTTTTTTATTTCTTTTGCCTTTTCTTCGAATTGATCATATATGTGATACGGATCCAATTTTGGAAGATTCAGATATGTACCCAAGTACCCAAGTGCTTGAGCTAATGGGGCCCACTCATGCGATGCCCCTCCGAATTTTAGAGCTCAAGGCTTAGTGGGACCCACCCCATGGGTGTCCCACCTGTTTCTAGAGAGCAAGGAAGGGTATGCTTTAAGAGACCCTCTAAAGATGAAACTTGGGAGACCAAAGAGTGGTCTATTTATGGAGACTTAGTCTAAGCATTTCAAGGTTTACCTAGATATAGATTTTCATTTAATCTTTGTTTTGTAACTTGTGAAGTCTTAATGAGCCCCCCTTGGCCTATATATAGGACTTGCTTTTAGCTTGTGGAGAACATTAAATAGAAAAATAAGAATTGAATCTCTCTCTCTAGCTCACGTCCAGCTTTCTCTAAGGATGCCTCTCACTCTCTTGGGTTCTTTCTATCCTTCTTCTCTCTATTCTCTCAAGGGCGTTGTGATCATTGCAAAATTTTTTCTCTCGTTCCTCTTTTCCTTCTCTGTCTCTTTCTAACCTCTATTCCCTTTTTGAAGGAGAATAAAAGATAAAAAAGAAGAAAGAAAAGAAAAGAAAGAAGAGAGATGAACTCTTTTGTAAAGGTATCACTTGACCTTAACTTTGAAAATATTTAGAAAATTTGCGAAAAAAATTAAGAGGCGGGATTCGCTCGTCGGTACGAGGTTCGACCGTTCCTAGCGCCTTTACCAGAGGTAATCGAACCAATGATCGAACTTATACCTTTTGCTTTGCCTAAATATTGTCTAAGAATTTATTCTAAGTCTAAAATGCACAAAGAATCATGCTTGTGTAATGCAAATGCCGAGATGTATTCTTTTGAGAAGAATAATTCAGAAAATTTTAGGGTTTTCCAAGTGATTTTGAAATAAGTTTGAAAATACTATGAAGAAATGGTTTCTGAAAGTTGAAGATTGAATTAGAAAAGTTAGATTTTGACTCTAACTTAGGACTTGAAATAGACCTGGAAAAAGAGACTTGAAATTCTTGGAATAATCAGAGATTTGAAAATAGATCTTGAATTGAAGAAATGAAGATAAAGGGAGATTTGGAATTGAGACAGAATTTTTGAAGTCAAAAATAAAGTTTCAAAGTTAAAATGAACTTTTGAATTTGAATGAATCGATTCTAAAAAGGAATTCTTAAATTCAAAACCTGAAACAGGAATTGAATTGAGAATTGATTTTAGACTTAGAAAAATAGATTTAAAAAATGGTTTTGGAAATAGGAATTGAAATTAGAATCTTGAAATCCATATGAAATTTAAGAATGGAATTGAGTTTGGAATTGGAAATCAAAATTGGAAAATGGAATTGGATTTAAAAATCTGGAATCCAAGATGGAATTGGATTTGAGATCAGGAATTCAAGGTGGAATTTGGATTTGAAATCTGGAATTCAAGATGGAATTAGATTTGAAATCTGGAATTCAAGATGGAATTGGATTTGAGAATCTAGAATTCAAGATGAAATTGGATTTGAAATCTGGAATTCAAGATTAAACTTGAAAAATGGATCTTGGAAATCTAAATGGGATTTGAAAACAGAATTGGATTTAGAATCTGGATTTCAGGAGTCTGATTTGAAATCTAGAATTCAAGATAGAATTAGATTTGAAAATCTGGAATTCGAGATAGATTTGGATTTAAAAATCTGGAATCCAAGGTGGAATTGGATTCAAAGATCCAAATAGAACTTAAAAATAGAGTTGGATTTCAGAAATCCAGATGGGATTTGAAGATAGATCGATTTTTGAATTTGATCTTGAATTCAGAGAAAAATCGATTTTAGAGCTAACCTCAGAACTTTGATTCTTGATTTCAAAATGAATTGAATTTTGAAGATCCAAACTCAGAAAATTTTCAAAAAGAATTTGGAGATTTTGGAATTTAGAGTGAGGAATAGAGAATAAACTTGATTTTAAACTTGAATTTTTGAAATCAGGTGATGAATCTGGGATTTCAAAGTTGAATTAGACTTTGAAATTTGATCTAGAATATTGAATTGATTTTGAAATTGAATCTTGAACTTGGGAATGAATTTGGAATTTCAAAGTTGAATTGAACTCTGAAATATGATCTATTTTGGAAATTGAATTTTGAATTTAGAGATGAACTGGAAATTTCAAAGTTAAATTGAACTTTGAAATTGGAATATTTGAATTTTGAGTTTTGAAATAGGATAGAATTGAGAATAGAAAGATGAACTTGAATTTATAAATAAGAATTGTAGATTGATTTGAGAAATAAGAAAGAATCTGAAATTTTGTCTCAAAATCACTTGGATTTTTGAAGAAAACTTGAAATACTTTTAAAAAATAATGTAATTCTATCCTAAATGATGAAATGAATTAAAAGAATTATTATAAATTTGGATTTGAAAAGCATATTTTATTCTTTAGGAGAATTAAAATAAGATTAATATTATAATACAATCCTGACTATGGTCATAGATGTATTATAAAATAATCTGTATTTAAATTCAGATAAAGAATAAAATATATTTTGGTGCCTTTATAGAGTTTAAAATGAAATTAACTTTCAATATATCCTGACTATGGCCATTGATATATGTATTAAGTTAATTTACAAGTTAAACTCTGATAAATGAAGAAAATTCAGAAAATATGATGATTTTGAAAAAGATTCAGTGTGGATCCAATGTTATTCCATAAAAGATAAAAATACTAAGGATTGTTCACATTTTGACTATGACCATAAATGCAAATCGTCTACTTAAGATTTATCTACCTTTTATTAGAATGGTGCATGTGCCATTTGTGTTTCCATTCATGAATTTTTGGAGTAAAAGCAAAAAAATGATATGAAACAAGTAATTTTATGCTCATACATTCTAATCTAATACAAGAAATGTATAATTCTCATTATCATCTAGCTATTACAATTCTGAAATTGAAATTGAAATTACAATTTCTAAACTAAGAAAGGAAATAACATTTTCCATACATTTCCTGCAAAACAAGGTTAGCATAAAAGCATGGAAGATAATAGAAGGCATTACCTCAAAAACCTATATGCATATATGTAAATGGGATGTCTACATAAAAGGAGTACATATATACATATGCTCACATTTTAAAAAGAATGATGATGCCCATATGATATCTTATGCTTACATGAGAATGAGATGAGATATCATCATACATATGAACCAACCACTGTGAAATTCAGAAAAGAATGCTTAATTACACTGCAATCTAAGACTCAAAATATGATGCCCATGAATGTATTATACCATGATATGTTAAACTAAAAGAAAATGAGGCCATAGGGAATGAACTATTGCAGCAATGATGGAGTTATGCAGCAACATTGCAATGTGAAGGAATGTAGTAAAGATGACTAGCAGGTAGGATGTGCAGGGTATGGTGAAGATGATGCTAAGGAGGGGCACACAGTTGGTAGCTGTGATTCTAGCAGGTGAGTGTGGTTTTAGGCATGGAGTATTGATCTGCTACAGTGGACGCAGCAGGACATAGTCATGCAGTGAATAGCTGCTATGTAATGGTGGGGTGAACCAGTAAATATAGCTAATAAACTAATGTCATGAACTGATCAGTGGGGTGCTAATCAACAAACTAATTGGATGCCATCCAATTTTCTGTATTTACACAGAGCTGGATTAAATACATATGAAATGAGGATAGTCATATTGCTGAAATGATAAATGCCTAGGCTGCTAACAAAAAAAAATGCATACATACCTACAGGTGCAACATACATGACAAAATGGTAACACATGTGAATCATTGTTTAGGTATTCGTAATATGCAAATGCATACACAGATGTATATACTGAACAACAGGTGTGATAGTGATAGTGTAACTGTTGCAGAGCCAAGTCCAATGCCTTTCTTGTAGTTCTGAGCCAAATAAAGTAGATCAGTCTGGATTGGCTCCAGAGCAATTTTTTGAAAAGGGCCTTCCAGCGATTTCCTTTTTAACAAGAGGTTTTTGGATAGGAGTGAAAAGTGCAACTGTAGAGGAAATTCTATGCTCTGAAAAAGTGTATATTCCATTCCTCATCCGGACTAACTAAAGGCCTAAAGTTATGAAATTGTTCACCTCTAATGATAATGGAATCACTCTTGGCAATGGGAAAGAAATTTCAGCATTTGAAAAAGCAAATCATATACATAAGCAATCAACATTTGCGCTATCTGATGACAATCATAGACAATAATATCATGCTGAGAAAAACATGTAAAAAGCATATAAGGAAACATAGGTCATACAAAAATGAAGATGCTGGTCATGCAAGCCACAAATAGAGGCAACCCAGATAATGATCATGTGAGCCACTCAATGACAGAGATGATTTACAAAAAAAGGAAGAAAGAAAGATAAAAAAAAAAAAACAAAGCCTATCTCTACAGGAAATGTGTCGATTATTAGCGTATTACCATTCAAAAGATTTTGTACTAATATTAACAATAGTATTTAAAATTCCGATGAATAAATTAGAGAATGAGTTGTTCTGACCATCCACTATGAGCTGATCTAAGGAGTTCAATTCTACTAACTGGTAACTCTTAAAATGATGTAACCCACCAGCATGATATACAACACCACCACCAGATACATGTGAATTTAACAACTGGAGGAGAAGAAGAGTGCATGTAAGTGGTGTACAGACTCTCAAATATGAACCCAAAGCAAATAATTTTAAAACAGGAATATATATACATTACTGAAATGAACGTAAAGAAGAGTATGGATATTCAGATGCTTATTACCTAATGATGCAAACTCTGAAAATATACAGGCACTACACTGTGAATGAGAAATAAATTACTGTGAAATGTGCAGATGATATAAAAAGTGATGATACAGGAAATGAACTATTGTGTAGTAAGGCGATGTGCAGTGGCTATAGCGAGCATTTGTATCTTAATAGTGCACATTAACTTCAACTTATCTTTGCAATGATTCAACTTGTAATAGCAGAAGATTGATAATTCAATCAAACACATGAGAATGAGCCAAGCAAATCACATTCATACAGTTTAACTAATATCACCACCGTGACAAAGTATACTACTATCGTCCTGCGAAGGTTTAGAAGAAACAGTAACGTGCACATTTCCTAATGTGGTGCCACAGAGTCTGCACGCAAGTCCAGATGGCATATTTTCGAACCAACACGAAGCAACCACCAAGGTGAAAAAAAAAGGGCCATCAAGCATAAGAAAGGGGCCTTCACAGAGCACACTAATGCTACCTTGTTGAAGGATATCACTACACCACGAGAGCATCTCCAGTCTTAAGACAGTAATAGCTTAAATTTCCATCAGGTAATGTCTTGCGGTGTAAATGGCAATGGGTATGATAGTCATGTGAGAAGTCCCAAGAAGAGAATTGTGAGCCTAAGAGCAAAAACATTTGTTGCATGGATCACTTGTTTCCTCAGAAAGAGGGGAAGTTTGATCCTCATCGCAGAAAGGATATCAATGTGACCCAATGAAATGCAACACCATTGAATATGGAAGAGACTCCAAGCAACGTTATGGAAGGTTACTGCAAAGCAAATCCGATCTGATACCGGATCAGATTGGATGCTAATTGCAGGTAATAAAAAAAATGAAGGCGAAAATTCCAGTTGACTAAAAAAAAAGGAACAGATGCATAAAAGCCAGACAATCATGTATTAACTATAAATTATGAAAAGAGATTTTAGGCTGGTATGATATAAATAGAAACTATGGAATGGACGAAAAGAAAAGAAAACATGAGGAAATGGTGTCTGTGAAGATGTAGAGACTATGTAAGCAGAGTAAAATGATCACAGGAAAACAAAATCTAGTGGTGTGAAAACTTGCATGACACTGAAATATAAGAACTTATGATGCAAATACACCTAATGAATAGAGATAAGATGCAGACTAGTAACCCCTTTTGAAATGCAAGTGGAAACACTAATCGGACAAGAAAAATTAAATCAAGTTGCCAGAGGATACCATGTTGAAATGAATGCAATCCTACGCATAGAACTGACGCTGTAAATATAAATGCAAAGACTATTTATAAACTAAAAGTAGAAATACAGATTGCAAAGCGAATAAGAGGATGTACGATGCATTAAATAATAAAAAAAAAGAAACACGAATGAGGAGAAACACAAAACAGTAAATGCAACGGATCTAAAGTAATTATCGGTAAAGTGCAGGAATAGGAGAATACAAATACTCAACAATAGACATAAGCAAGAGAAATTTCACGGTGAATTTGCAAAAGAAAGTTAACAAGGTGTTGGAATGGAAACATTCTGATGCTATTGCACAGGGGTGGATTGATGTTGCTATAGGCAACTCAACACCACCAGTAGTGCGTTAATGGGGCAATCAATGAGAAAAACCCAAGAAAAATCAAAACCACAGAAAGAAGAGGGAGTGGAAGACTCACTGAGGCCCTGCTGTGATTGATAATCCCCTTTCTTTGGCTAATTTTGAGCAACAAAGGAGAGGGCTGGAGCTCTGTTGTGGGGCTCCTTTTAGAAAAGGTGAAGAAAAAGAAGAAGGCTGGGAAGAGGGAGAAGGGTGGATGGGACGAGAGCAATCGATGATCTCGACACCCCCTGTGGTCTCTCTTTTATAACAATATACCGTTACACATTTTACAATTTGGCTCCTTCCAAATTTTGAAAGTTTTAAAAAACAATGTCATTTTCAAAAGTTTTTCTTAAAATATGGTTTTAACAAAAGACGACTTTCGAAAAAGGGTGTTTCTAAACTACTTTTTGTGTTTTTCTTTTTCTATTTTTTTCTTTTTTGTTCTTTTCTCTATATTTTCTATTTTTTTGTGTTTTTGAAATAAAAACTCTAAAACTATGGGAAAATAAGGGATTTTAAAACATTTTTGCAAACTTTTAAAATATTTACAAAAGGAGGGTTTTTTGAGAATTCAAGGTTAAACTTTTGAAAATTCTTCAGAAAACGGGTCTGGATCCAGGGTTTTGAGGAAATATTCAAGTTTTGGACCTCGAATCGAGGAATACAGAGCAGTGGATCCAAATGGATATCGGATGAACTGTCTGAGCCCTTCAAAAATCATTTTTGTAATTTTGGTTTGAAAATTGGATAACGAGGCTCAGATTTGGATTTTGATATTGGATCCGGATCCGAAATTGAGTCAGATATAGAAAATAGATTTTGGATTCCAGTGAATCCAAGAAATAACTGGAATTTTGATCAAAACTGACTCAATCATTTAGAAAATGAAGGCCATGGGCAAAAGGGGAATTTTTTATAAATTTTAAAAAATTTGGGGTGTTCACAGGCGCATCCTTATCTTACCTTGGTGTGTTGATCACAAGTAGGTCTAGTTCACTAGGTGGATCAAGGCTACTGCTAAGGCCCACTCAACCAGCGTGGTCAAAATTGAGTCTGTGACGGTCTTCACCTCCCAAGCTAATTCCATGGTATAACTAACCTCTATCAATCGACCAAGTTTATTGTAAAAGACCCTATCGGAGTCGTCCTAAACCAAGTATGTCAACCAAGTCAAACCCTTAACCCAAACCTCTAAGTTAGAACCTACCTAACTCACTTCAGCCCAAACTTGAATTCTGACGAACCCAAAATTTCATTAGACTTATAAAACTCACTTAGCCTAAACCATGAGGAATCTGAGTTTGGAATTTGGACTCAATGTTCTTTAAGGTGTCTAGTTTTAACCCTTTTAGTTTCATGATTTATAAAGCGCTCTATATAGATAACTCTATTTTTCAATTTGGGTCTATCAGATCAAAACCCAGTCTCTCAAACATAACCCTAAAAAAACTCGCCACTTCTTAAAATTGTACATCCCTGGTTTTGAGTCATTTGACCTTCAAATTTTGTCAAAACTTAGTTCAAGGTGTCTAGAAACATTCTTCAAAATTTATGATTTTTCTTTTACACCGTTTGGAAGTTCTAATTTTTCTCCCCAAACCTATCAGAAACCCAGACCATGTCTACTTCAGTTGGCCTATTTGACCTTGACTTGACCTAATTGAGCCTACCTGATGTGGACTCGGTACACATTGATCCACGATCCAAGATCCAAACAGATCTCGAAACGCGCAGAAGCTTTTTACTAAAATGAGTCTAAATAGAACTCTGGAAAATAGGATTTTTGGGACTCGTGCACTCTATTTTGATAGAGGCATTTCAAAGGAAAGTTGTGCGTGACTCGTACACCTTTCCAACAAATCTAAAATCACTGGATTCGGATCAGGAATGTTTGCTCCACGGACTCAAAACCGAGACTGGTAGTCAAATCTGTGACAGGCTCTTCGGGTTCGTTGGATAGCCTGTTCGAAGAGGGTTTTGACTCTTTAGACGATAGAGTTTATAAAAATTCCCAACATATGAAGTAAAGGTCTGATTTAGACCTTTTCAGAAAGCTATAGATCCTAATTTTTTAGCAATCCTACGCACCTCTACTAAATTTTAAAGATCCCTGATGATCTAATTGTTAATTAGCCTAACCTGATAAAGGAGAACAATTGACCATGCAAATCACCTCAGATTTCAGCATATAGATGAGGGTTTCAGAAGAAACCCCGAACTTCACTATGGTGAGAACGAATGTTAGCTAACCAGACTAACTTTCAAATTTTGAGTTCACACCATATATAGTCAGATATTTAAAAATTAAGCAGTCATACACAAAATGCTATAACAGTGAATATTATATTCAAACCTAAGACAAGTATAGAAAGATAGATTTTTCAAGCTACTTTGAGGCTGAATCAATTAAAATTGAAAACATAAAAATTTAGATCTTTGTCTTAGCTTTCTACAGAATCAAACGGATCAGATTTTCATGAAGAGAATCGTGAGAAATCCCCAAAATATAAAACAGTATTCACAATGTTCTAGATGGGACAGGGTCTGACAGATTCTGTCTGACTGATTGTTTGACAGGGAATTTCGGAGATTCTGACGGTCGAATCAGGTCACAACCTCAACAACAATGTTGTAGGTCTGTGTCTTAGCTTTCCAGAAAGCCCAAGAACACTGGAATGAAACCAGTATCTTAGCAGATATAGTTGATTCTTTGGAGTTGTCTCTAACAACTCCAAAATTGGGAATCCAATTTTTTTGATAAGAAATTAAAGAGTAAGCAATCACGAGTTTTGCAGATTGTTGGAATCTACTTTCAAACAACATATGAACTTAAAACTCAAACTTCCATTCAAAAATATAATCCAAGTGCTTGCATGCTAAGAGAATTAAAAGTAACAAGTTCAAAATATAAGAAAAAGGGTTTGAAAAAGTAAACAAAGCTTGCAGATGTCAATAGAGTCGAGGTAGGATGGTTCGAATGTGCCAACTCCTTCAGCTGCAACGAACGTGGTCCTCCTCACCAGTTCAAGCTTTTTTTTTCTTCACCAAAACACACTCACCAAAGGTCATTCTCACTCACTCACCTTCTTCATTTCCTTCTCACACTCACTAGGATCCCTCACAACCCATCACCCACAAACTTCTTTGATGCCATTAGTAAGCAACTTGTCATGAACTTTATTGGCTTAACCGAGATGAATCAAGCCAAGTGGTAAAACCAAACTTGTAAATCAGGATATTAGCTTTCCAATTAACTAAAGATCATGCAATTTGGACCAGTATCTAGGGAGATACAACAAAAATATTGGGAGTGTCTTCAACTTTCAAACTTTTCTTCCCCACTCTATTTTTGAATTTTCTTCTTTTTTTCTCAAAACAACAACCACCAGCCCTCATGGTCGACCACCATGAGGGTCTTAAGATCTCAAAAAGGTGTCATAATGCTGTCGCCCACTTGCTCCAATCATGCACAAAGGGAGGTGGACTTCCCCAAGTCGCTGCCCACTTGCCCAATGCATGGGCTCCTTCAAAAAATGTCTATCAGTGCTTCTCCAACAGCCCCTTTTGACCTTCTACGGTCAAACTGATTCAAAAAAGGGTTATATGTGTCCAAACCAAAGTGACTCCAATTGGGGTTTGGGTTGATTTGGATCTTGGATAAGATCCAAGTTCCAAATGATGTTTTTGCTCCAAAAACCCTTCACGATATTCATTTTTTTAAATCATAAAAAAAGAAAACTACCCTGAGTACCCCATACACCCTCTAGTGCCGCAAAATAATCCTACAAAACACTAAAACTATCCGGATCCGTATAATCTGACACCTAAAAATTAAAATAAAAATTATATAAAATAAAATACATAAAAAAAAGCATAAATGATTCCAGACATACAAAATGGAATCAAATATAGGAATATGATTTCTGAGAAAACAAAAATATCCTAAAAATTGGAACATGATATTCAAAACAGATCTGGATATGCAAAGATCCAATTGGACCCAGATGGTTCTGCATGATTGGATCTGCCACAGATCGCATCCTTGATCGGATCTTGAGAATTGGATTTGAATCCAATTCATCTTCAAAGCTTGGATCTTTAGGATACTCTGCATCACTACCCCTACCTAAATTTTTTTACCTAGTATTTATTTTTTTTTAAATATTTTAAAAGATATTTTCAATAAAAATCAAGTGTAAACTGTACACCAAATCTAAATAACTGGCTCACACAAAAGTGGTGAAGTCCGAGTCCAACCACAGGGAACGGGATAAGAACAAGTATTCCAAACAAATCACACTCTTTATTGCCTCAAAAATAGAAAAAAATACGAAGCAAAAGCACACAAAGCCTATTATAAAAGCACAAGCGAAAATAAATTTTAAATAGATTACAACACGAAATTGATAAAAATGGCTCAATGCCCTAACTATAAAAACTCCAAATATAACCGCGAGCTAGCTTTCTTCAACCTGTGTGCAAGGAACTTTAGTGTGTCCACTTCAACCACCTTGTCCACCTTGGTACTGATTGAGGCTACTACCTGCAATCACACAAAATGAAAACCCAAAAGACCAAACTATTTTTATACTATGTTAATGACTCGACAAAGACTCAACTAGACTTAACTTAAGCACTCAAAACTTAACTTTAGGTTCTGATTTTTTGACAAAAACCAACACCTGACACATACAAAGCAACTCAATTAAGACACTCAAAACTCATCAAATACACTCCAAGACACTTAATTAAAAAAAATAAAAATAAAATTAATATCTAAAAATTGCTACAACAAAATCGGAAGTCTAATTTCTGTAGGGCGAGAAATTGGCTTCAGTATAATGGTCGTAAAATTCCAACCCTTAGTGAGATTGAGCTGAAATTTAGAGGAAACACTCTAGACACGTACAGCTAACACATACTAAAATTTCAGCCTTAAACTCTTTCTAGATCGTCCAGAATAGTCTATTTATCAGACTAGAAAGTTCAGAACCAGAGGTCAGATTTTTGCAAAGCCAAAAAACTGGCTTCGATAAAATGCCCGTAAAATCGTAACCTCTGGTCGGATTGATCTAAATTTTAAAGGAAATACTCTAGACACATATAGCTAATAAATACTAAAATTTTAGCCTTAAACACATTCTGGATCATCCGAAACAGTCTGCTTATTAGATAAAAAAATTCAGGTCTGACACAGAAAATCTGGTCGGTGAAGAAAAGAGTTTTTCGACAAAAATAAAAATCCTAAAACATAAAACAATGATTCTAAACAATCCTAAACAATCCTAATACACAAAAATCTCAGATAGTAGATCTAAATATGCAAGAAAAATAAAAATGAAATCTGATCTACATACAAGACACCCTAAAAATCTAAAGAAGAGGTAGAAAAAAGAACTTACTGGTGGTGGTTCTCGATTTTGGATTGGGTTGAGAAAAGAATAAATCTCTCCTATGATGGTGCTGCATCCTAGAGGTTGCCCACAACATGAGGAGTGATGCTAGATGGCTGCTGCATATGAAACTCACGTGGAGAGGAAGAAGAAAGAAGAAGAAAGAGAGAGAGAGAGAGTTCCTCACATCGGGAAAGAAGAAGAGGAAAAAGAGAGGGGGGCGGTAACTCCTAAGGAGAAGAACCCCTCTCCTTAGGTTTCTTAAACTATTTATAATGATAACCTAAAAAAAAAATTAAATTTCTAAAAACACTTCTAACATTCCTATTTTCAAAAATACTCAAAAGTAATACTTATTTTTAAAACTACACTACAAATACCATTATTTCATAACAATTCTAAGGTGATGCCCCTATGAAGGGTTATTTTGGACTTTTTTAACCTTTGCCCAGCTGGATTTGAGATTGGAGCATGTAAGATTTGGATCTTGACTCCGGATCTTCACTCAAACTGCTTTACAATAACTTTAGAATGCCTGAATTGCACCTGATTTGGACAAAATTCATACTAAAACTCTTTACATACAAAAACACCAAAATTCCTCAACCATGGGTATTTTAACATTAAAATCAATGAAATTCATGTATACATTGTATAAAAATACATGTAATTTATGCATGATCAAATTATGCCATGCTTAATGTTTGCTAGTCCTCGAGCAAACTACTCTAAACTACCAAAAAGTATAAATAAAGTAATCAAAACAACTAACTAGCCTAACTCAGTTTCATAAGAATTACAGTTGTATTTAACATATGCAACAAGCCTTTTAAACCCCTAGGTTACCCTAGTGGAGAAGTAAGGTCTCGTGAGGGTTTGCAGTGATGCTACCCACAAACATCCATGTCCTGTGTATACTTGATTTAAAACATAGTTCTATAGAGTACACATTACACCATCATTCATCTTATGCATCATCGGAGCTTGTTGAACATAATGATTATCCACCACAACACAAACCTTTAGACTCATGTAATTAAAATCAATATCTATCATAGACTTATGGAGATCATAATACAATCGAATACTCATTGGAGCTTGTTGAACATAATGATTAGCCACCACAACACAAACCTTTAGACGCATATAATTAAAATCAACTTCTATCATATACTCATGGAGATCATAATACAATCGAATGCTTAAGTAGTTCTAGATATACCCCTCATATAGACACCTCGATGTCAACTGATCACACCTCGACCCTTTTCTTTTGCCATATATGCTTCCCCCATGCTTTGTGCAATGTCAGTATTCCTTAGGCTTTCTACATAGTCTATGTAGCGAGTTTTGGGCCGGTGGCTCCCAGATCAGACGACCTTAGGGCACCAAGTGCAGAGCACTCCTCAAACTTAATTACTCGAACCAAGTAGGCCACGACCACTAACTAAGTGCGAGGCTTGGTTCCACTTTGTTCCCTTTTCCACGTGAATGCAAACACTTTGTAGAGTGCCTGAACCCAACTACTCCAGTCACATGGCTTATTATGCATGCAATTTTATAGTGTACAGTACTTCATATTTTTATTTTGGTATATTTTGCACTTTTTTTAAGGGATCATAACCTTCTTTACTTCAAAGCATATAATCTCATAAATATATTCAAACATTCAATTCCAATCCGATTTGCCTAAGAAAGATCATGAGTGGGGCGTTCAAAATGTCTAACCTTCTTTTAACCCTTAGCATAAAAATGAAACAAGTTTAAATATGCATCCTAGAACCTAACTGTGGATTTTAACAACATATACAATGGCAATCATGCTTTAAGTGTATCACACTGCAACTAAAACCGAAAGTCGGATTTTTGTAGGGCTAGAAAACCATCTTCAGTATAATGGTTGTAAAATTCCAACCCCTAATCGGATTGAGCTGAAATTTGAAGAAAATACTCTAGACACGTACAACTAACACATACTGAAATTTAATCCTTAAATTCCTTTTGGATCAACCAGAATAATCTATTTATCAAAGAAATTCAAAACCGGAGGTCAAATTTCTGCAAAGCCAGAAAACCGACTTCAGTAAAATGGCCGTAAAATCTCAACCTCTGGTCGGATTGAGTTGAAATTTGGAGGGAATACTCTAGACACTATAGGTAACACATACTAAAATTTCAGCTTTAAACTCCTTCTGCATCAACTGAAAGAGTCTGTTTATCAAACCGGAAAACTCAAGCTTGACAAAGGACATTCCACCAGTGAAGAAAAGAGTTTTTCGATAAAAATAAAAATTCTAAAACATAAAGCAATGATTCTAAATAATCATAAACAATCCTAATACACAAAATTCTCAGATAGTAGATCTAAATATGCAAGAAAAATAAAAATAAAATTTGATCTACATGCAAGATACCCTAAAAATCTAAAGAAGCGGTAGAAGAAGGAACTTACCGACGACAGTTCTCAATTTTGGATTGGGTCGAGAAAAGAGCGAATCTCTCCTATGATGGTGCTACATTTCAGAGGTTGCCTACAACGTGAGGAGTGATGCCAGATGAATGTTGCACATGAAACTCATGTGGAGAGGAAGAAGAAAGAGAGAAAGAGAGTTCCCCACATTGGGAAAGAAGAGGAGGAAGGGGGGGGAGGGGGCAGCAGTTCCTAAGGAGAAGAACCCCTCTCCTTAGGTTTCCTAACCTATTTATAATGATAACCTAAAAAAATAATTTCTAAAAACACTTCTAACATTCCTATTTTAAAAAACACTCAAAAGTAATACTTATTTCTAAAACTACACTACAAATACCATTATTTCATAACAATTCCAAGGTAAATCCCCCCTATGGAGGGCTATTTTGGATTTTTTTAACCTTTGCCCAGCTGAACTTGAGATTGAGGCATGTAAGATTTATATCTTGACTCCGTATTTTTGCTCCAACTGCTTTGCAATAACTCTAGAATGCCCGAATTGCACCTGATTTAGACAAAATTCGCACCAAAAACTCTTTGCATACAAAAATACCCAAATTCCTCAACCATGGGGACTTTAACATTAAAATCAATGAAATTCATGCATACACTATATAAAAATACATATAATTTATGCATGATCAGAACCCTAGGCCTAGGCTCACATTAAAGTAGCATCAAAGAGAACCCTCATGCTTCCTAAGAAAAACCAAGATCAAATCCTAGAAATGAACCTCAAAATTCTTAACAAGTTCATAGAGGACACCCACACCAAGCTCAGTGGTATGAGACTCGTATGGCCGATTTCAAAACTAGCCTCTTGAACATCACCAATCTGTTGTAGTAACTCCAAACGATAGTCCAAGCTACCCAATAACATCTTCAATGGGACTTGTGTAAGGGATTAGTGAGGGCCTCCTATGCCTGTATAAAGTGCTTGTATTTTCCTCTTTGCAAAAAAAAAATATAGTTCTCTATTTCACATCTCTCTCTCTCTCATTGTTGTCCTTCTCTCTCTCTCTCTGATATCCTCTTCATCTTCTATTTTATCTTTGGTTACCTGACCTTCTATAAGTTGTGAGAAGTTATGATTGGGTCTTCAGATGTTGTCCAAGGTCCAACCAAGTCTACGTGTTGCCAAGCTCATAGAACCTGTGTGATCCTGCATCCCAAGCCATCTCTAGTGAAGTTGACTTCATCCAGTGAGTTCAACCTCCTTTGGATGTCCCTTACATAGTCCCTAAGGTTTGAGTAAGTCTGAATTCCCCTCTCTCATAACCCAACTGAGATTGAAATCATTACAACCTACTTAAGCTTACCTAAATCATGTAGTCCCTATAAAACCCCTTAAACTTTAAAAAATTCCCTAGTCCAAACTGTGAAGAGTCTGGTCCTAATTTTTTACCTAAGTTACTTCAGCGTATCCTTAATCATCCCTCCAAACTTTGGAGCTATTTGAGTTTCCAATGCGTATAACTAAAATTTATAGTCCAGATTGCCTGAACCATAAGCAGCTTGCCCCTGTCCAGACTTGAATATTTCAGACATTTTAAAAATTTGTAACTCCTTAGTCTCACGTCCTCTAAACCTGAAACTCAACTCACAAATTTTTGGTTTTTTCTGTTGCACCATTAGGGAAAACCAAATTTTCTCCCATACCCTATTTGGACCTAGTCACCCTGTCTACACGAGTTAACCAACTTTAGTTTTGACCCTTCCCGTGTTCGAACTCTCTGCCCATGCTTAGAACAACTCTAATGTGTATTTACATTCATATATTTATATATTTAGCACACAAATGTAACAAAATTTGCATACCAAAAAATTGCATAAATTGCCCCATATTTGCGAATCTCCTTGAGGATCAGTTATAAAAGAGATATGCAACGTTATATGTAAACTTCATACTATATATGA
Organism: Nuphar pumila; assembly: GCF_984573655.1. Lineage (NCBI taxonomy): Eukaryota > Viridiplantae > Streptophyta > Magnoliopsida > Nymphaeales > Nymphaeaceae > Nuphar > Nuphar pumila. Next base: position 29,429,452 of record NC_143250.1, on the reverse strand, counting down.
GAACTTAGTAGAATATATGTGAAGTTTTGATAGGTTTCATTTACATGAAGTTTGCATATTTGGTTATGCAGATTTTGTGAGGTATGCAAAAAAATATGTGAATCTACCTTTTATTGAGAGTTTGTGATACCCAGAGAGCATATCGATATAGTTTATGCAAAATTCAAGATTTTTGTGAAAAACATCGTGCGAATATAGTTTTTAGTAAAAGGTTGCGAGGTTGGAAGAACGTAGCGACTTATCGCATGAAAATTGAGAGAAAAATAACATATTTAAGAGGAAATTTGCATATTTAAGATAAAAATTGCATATTTGAGAAGAAATTCACATAATTGAGAGAAATTTTGCATATTTATAAGAAAATTCACATATTTGCATATTTGAAAGAAAAATTGCATATCTTAAGGAAATTCGCTTGTGTGAATGGTAACAATGTCTTTTTAAAGCTAAAAATTTGTGAAGTTTCTAGGTTTCACTTATAGGAAGTCTACATGTTTGGTTATGTGAACTTCGTACTATGTATGCAAAGTTAGTTTACGAAGTTTCGAGAGGTTTCAGTTATAGGAAGTTCATAGATTTAGTCATGCGAACATCGTATAATATATGAAAATTTAGTGAAATATTTGTGATGTTACAATAGGTTTCAATAACAGAAAGTTCGCAAGTTTAGTCATGTGAACATCGTGAGGTCTGCAAAAAAACATATGAATCTACCTTTTAGTGAGAGTTTGTGATACCTGCGAAGCACACTGATATATTGCATGAACTTGAGAAATTTTGCTTGTGCAAAAGGTAAAAAAGGTTCTTTTAAAGCTAAAAAATTGCAAATTTGGACTAAGAGAGAATTTTGAAAATTGTAAAGCATTCCGAGAAATGTGCTATTTTCCGTACAATACAGTCATTTTCGAATAAAGTTCTACTTGCCTTCAATGTCAAGTAAATTGTTCGATGAAACCGAACATTAGAAACTAAAGCTCACAAATAAGAAAATGCGGCATGAAGATTTGTTTTGTTTTGTACCGATGTGGATCTTTAGTGAGGGACAAAGGGGTCCCCCAGATTTCTCATGGCTACAAATGGGCCTATGGCTCAAATGTGATTGGAAAGATTTGTCATACTAATGATGTCTTGCCTCATCCATCGAAGAATCTGTTTTTAGAAAGAAAAGGAGTCCATCATTATTCATTATGTGACAAAGAGGATACAAGAGATTGTGACAAGCAGTCAATCTGAATAAAGAAAACAGGAAAACACAAACAACAGAAAACAGAAAGTAGTAAAAGAAATTAAAAACAAAGATGGACCAGAGTTAGCAGCAGTGCGTGTGACGACACTTAATCTCTTTGAGAACCCTGGGAATGCTGAAACTCTGAAATAAGATTTGTATTCCCGTATCTTCTGAAGAAGCATAGCCTTCAAGTTTGGTTGTAAACTTCTAGCTTCAAGGTCTATCTCGTGGATCTACATAGGTTCATCAAAACCATCAAAAGATGTGATGCAAATATAGTTATAGCTACTACACATAGATGTAGTAGAAGTAAAATTTGATTCACACTTGCCCTCTACTTTATCATGTTTTGCTAGAAACATAAGCATACACTCACATGGACATTGACATGCATGTATATGACAAACAAAGGTTATAGACTCATCAATTCAATAAAACAATAGGACATGAGGGAAGTGAGGGTTATAAATTCAAAAACACACACACACACACATTGAGAGAAATATACCTATAACTCGACAAAAAAAATCAAAGAAAGCAACTTAGCGTCCAGTTGGTTAAGTGTACACCATCGAAGAAATGCATTGGCCTCAAACCATACACATCATGCATCAAAGCAGTGTTCCAAAAGATGGACAAGCCAGCCAATGATTTAAAGATGGTCAAAACAAAAGAAAAATTTTCAACCCTATCACTAAGAGACGATTTTACCTAAGGATATGAAGATCCAAGCAGTTTCCATTTCCTATCAAAACTAGCAAAAAAGTTATGAAAATCATATTATGTTCATTTTGCCAATTAACTCATTTTAGCTTCTCCAGAAAGTATATAATGGCTCCAAAAAGTCCAACACTATGTACACATATGCCATGTTCAATACTAAAAAAAATAGTGGCAACTTAATTGGTGGGGTTATTAAAAAAGGGAAGGAATTAATGAGAACAACACAGTTGGTGGACAGGTTTTATGAATGAACAAGCTGAGGCCAGGTCGAAACAAAAGTTGGCTGAGTCAAGATGAAAGAAAGTGAGACATCATCTGGATACCAATAGGCACATGCACAGGAGACCTGAATACAGGGGTATCATGAGCATAAATAAATTAACATTGACAAAAAAAAAGAAACTCATTTTCAACTGAAATATCATTACATAGTATACAGAACATAGCCCAAAATGAGGAAACAATAAAAGGGGAATAAAAGTTCAAAACAACAGCATATGAATCCATTAAAATCGATGGAAAAGGACGAAAAAAAATTTACGAAGTAATCTGATCGATGACATCCCTTGATGGATTTTTTAGCAAGGTAAATAAGAGAAGAGGAGAGACTCTGTGGCTTGGTACCGCAGGAGAAAGCTAAATACGAGAAGCCTTCACGACCAACAGCATCGAGAGGGCCTGAGGGCATCTGTTGTCCATAGGAGAGTTGTCCATAGGTGGTGCTCTTCTGATGCTTGAGATTGAGGGTTTGAGGAGGATGAGCAACCACCCTATTCAAAGGTGTCATCTTCCAACGTCGCAGCACGCAAGGAGGTCCCAGTGAGCTAGCGGGTGGGCTGCTTCTTCGCCGATGGTGCAGTCACTGAGAGGATGAGGTGCTGCTCGTTGATGGAGGCGTTGGTGCTCACCAAATGGTCACGGTAGGGTATGCCCACCCTGGCCTAGAAAAAACCCCAAGGGGTAATGTGACCTGGACTCTAAGGGGCAGTGCCCACCCTGACCTGACTCCGACTGCAGGTTGGCAATGCCAGTGCCCAACCCCCAAGCTGCGAAGCAGGTTATATGTCCCCCCCCCGAACAGGGCAGTTAGCTACATCTCATGTTTGGGGGTCCCAAAGAGCACCATCGTATGTAAGCATGTATCTCGTATCCCCATGTTTGTCAGCATTAATTAGCGTTGGAGTTTGATGTGATTGCAAAGACTTAAGTACCCTCTCCTCCATTGGTGCAAAAAAAATGACAATTCTTGAAAAGGAGTAGTTGTAAAGACTTAAGTGCCCCGAAGATGATTATTTAAGACCCAGTCTTTGCACTGCACGATTATCCGAGAAAGAAATCTCCTCTGGAGGAGGCCATGAACATCAACCCTCTCACTCTCTCTCCCTTCTATTTCTGCTTCTGTGTACATCCAGCAGAAGATCCTACATTGCTCCATCAAGCACCGACTGACCTCCACATTGACTGTTGTGGAGCCTGATTCATAGTTTTTACCTTTACAGAAGAGGGGTCTGAGAGCTCCTCCCAGCGTGGGTAGCATCATTCAACTTGATTCGTTGTGGAGCCTGATTTAGAGTTTTTGCCCTTACAGGAGAGAGGTCGGGGGCTCCTCCCAACGTGGGTAGCATCATTCAACTTGAAGAGTTGTGGAGTCTGATTTAGAGTTTTTACCCTTACAGAAAGGAAGGTCTGAGGGCTCCTCCCAGCGTGGGTAGCATCATTCAACTTGAAGAGTTATGGAGTCTGATTCAGAGTTTTTACCCTTATAGAAGGGGGGTCTGAGGGCTCCTCCCAGCGTAGGTAGCATCATTTAACTTGATGAGTTGTGGAGCTTGATTTAGAGTTTTTGCCCTTATAGGAGGAGGGTTTGGGGGTTCCTCCCAACGTGGATAACATCGTTTAACTTGATTCGTTGTGGAGCCTGATTCAGAGTTTTTGCCCTTACAGGAGAAGGGTTTGGGGGCTCCTCCCAACGTGGGTAGCATCGTTCAACTTGATTCGTTGTGGAGCCTGATTTAGAGTTTTTGCCCTTACAGGAGGGGGGTCTGGGGGCTCCCCCCGGCACGGGTCCTGGGTGTCGTGGTCAAAAAATACACAGGGTGTCGTGGTGAGAAAGACATATGTTTGTTCCAAGCAAGGTTGGAAGAAATCAATGGAAAATCCAACAGGGAGCATGCTAGAATCAAGATGTGGATGTCAAGCGAGAATGGTGTTGTGCAACTCAAATAACACAAAATAATAAGGGTCTGATTTTTAGTTAAAATGGGGAACGAAATGACAATAGAAATTGTTTAAAATTTACAAAAATAAACTAGACTCAATAACGAAGATACCACTTTTTACGGATTTGGAATATGACCTCCGGTTAGGGAGATATGACCCCGACAAATTGGTCCTAATTCGGGTAGCAATTTACAGCGATTTGCTTACTGAATAACATTATAAATCGCTGTAGCAATTTACGGAAGACACTACAAATCGTTATAGTGAGATCCAAAAACACTATAAATCGCTATAGCGATTTGCGAAAGACACTAAAAATCGCTATAGTGAGATCCAAAAACACTATAAATCGCTATAGTGATTTGCGGAAGACACTACAAATCGCTATAGTGAAATCCAAAAACACTATAAATCGCTATAGCGATTTGCGGAAGACACTACAAATCGCTGTTGAAAAGTGGGATCCGCGCCGGGGGGAAGCCTCCGGACCCCCCTCCTGTAAGGGCAAAAACTCTAAATCAGGCTTCACAACGAATCAAGTTGAATGATGCTACCCACGCTGGGAGGAGCCCTCAGACCCCCATTCTGTAAGGGTAAAAACTCTGAATCAGACTCCACAACTCTTCAAGTTGAATGATGCTACAGTCAGTGTGCAGGTCAGTCGGTGTTTGATAGAGCAATGTAGGATCATCTGTTGGATGTGCACAGAAGTAGAGAGAGAAGGGAGAGAGAGTGAGAGGGTTGATGTTCATGGCCTTCTCCAGGGAGAACTCTTTGCCTCCCTTAATTTCTTCTCTAGAGAGAGAAAGGGTTTTACAGTGTTTTATGGAGAAAGAAGAAGAATACTTTGAAGAGTCAACATCATCCTCGACTTTTTGGATGGAGGACATGTTTGTCCTTTTTTTGAACGGAGAAAGAAGAAGACTTTGAAGAGTCAACATCATCCTCGACTTTCTGGATGAAGGACATGTTTCTCCTTTTTTTGAACTGTTTGTTTTTTCTTTTTTGAATGAATGGCATTTTTGTCATTTTCTCAAACCATCACTTTATGAGAAGAATAGCAAGGGTACTTAAGTCTTTGCAACAACACCAGAGTCCGATGCAAAGTTATGTCAACATACACAGGAATACGAGCCCCATGTGCTTGTATACGTGGTGCTCATTCAAAGCCCCGAACACAGACGTGGGATTCAGTGAATCATCGGGGGGGGGGCATACAGCACCCTCTCCCCAAGCTGAGTTGTGAGTACAAACCCACTCCTCTCTCTCTCTCTCTCTCTCTCTCTATATATATATATATATATATATTCATTTGATTTTGCTTAGACAAATAGGTTTTTTTTATTTTCAATTAGCATAAATTTATGATTTTTTTATAAATTAAAGTATTGATTTAGACTTTTTCAAATGACATAAATGTTTAATTAAGGATTTAAGTTTTTTGTGAGTATTCTTAAAATTTATCTAATAATACCATGAATGTTTTGATTTTGAGGGTTTTATTTGCTTTTTTAGCATAATGTATGATAAGATTTTTATTTTTTATTTAGTTTATTTTTAAATAGCATAAATATTTAATTAGAGTTTTAAGATTTTTTTATGTTTCTCAATTAGCATTAGGCATTTTATGAGTGCTTGATTTTACTTAGAATATTAATGTTTTTTAATAAACATAAATCTATGATTTTTTAGAGATTAGGGTATTGGTTTGCATTTTTTCAAATGATGCAAATGTTTAATTATAATTTTTGGGTTTTTTATTTTTTTTATTTTTTTTTATTTTTATATATCATTAAGCAAGATTCCATTAATTAATGTTTGATTTTTATTATTAGTTTGATTTTTGTTAGAATTTAAATTTTTTATTTGGTTTTTTAAATGCCATGAATATTTAATTAAGCATGTTTTTTTTTTCAATCAACATTAAACATGATTCTCTGAATGTATGTTTGATGTTGGTTAGAATTTTAGAGGTTTTATTTTAATTAACATACCTATGAATCATGTTGTTAGAATTTAGGGTTTTTATTTTTTTATTATTGTGCATTTGTGCCAACCCTAGTTTAGATTCTTGGCTCCACCCCTGCTGGTTGGGTTGTCGATGGTGGGCGACAGAGAGACAGGGGCAAGAGAGGTGGTGGGTTGCATGGTAGGCACTCATTGCCAACAAATGGCCCCATCACCGTTGGGTTGCCAACATAATTTGTTGTCTCTAGAAGATGACAAGGCAAGGGTTGCCAATGGTGGAGAGAGAGAGAGAGAGAGAGAGAGAGAGAGAGAGAGAGAGAGAGAGAGAGAGAGGAGGGGGGGGGGGTTCTTACTAGGGTGGGCCTATGGGAGGTCCCTAGGGTGGGAAGACAAATTTTTTTTTTAAGCCTTGAATAACATTCAAATGTTTGAATGTTATAAGCATCGAAACCTTTTGATCTACTAAACGGATGGTGTGATGAAGAAGAATAACAACACATGAAGGTTTTGTGTCGATTACTAGGCCTTTGATAAGATTATAGTGAAAGACAAGTTCTTGATCTCGGTCATCAAGAAACTACTTAATGAGTTGCACTACTTTCTACACAAGCTAGATTTTTGTTCTGGGTACCACCAAGTGTGCATGACTCATGATGGCGTGCACAAGATGACCTTTAGGACTTATATGGGTCTCTATGAGTTCTTTGTCATGCCCTTTGAGTTGGCCAATGCACCCACAACTTCATAAGTTATCATGAATTATGCTTTCAAACACATGCTTTTGAAGTTTTTGCTACTCTTTTTTGATGATATATCAGTGTATAGTCATTCTTATGATGCACATTTACAACATGTGTGAGTTGTGTTGAGGACTTTGCGAGAGCACCACTTGAGTGTTAAGATGTTCAAGTGCCTCTTTGGACAAGTCGATTAAGTGAGTTATCTCGGCCATATTATTTCTGACAAAGGAGTCTTAGCCAATCGAAACAAGATTGATGCGATGCGAGTGTGGCCCAAGTTGTAGACCGTGAGGGTACTTAGAGGTTTCTCGAGGTTGACCGTGTATTACCAAATGTTTATGAAAGACTATGGTCATATTGCCTTGCTCCTTACCTCCCTCTTCAAGAAGATGAATTCATGTGGATTGACAAGACCACTGATAAATTCAAGAGGTTAAAGGAAGTGATGTACCAAGCTCCCATTCTTGCTTTACCAAACTTTTTTCAAGGTCTTCGTGGTAGAGACAGATGAGTGTAACAGTGGGGTAGGTGTTGTTCTCTATTAAGAGGGACATTTCATTGTGTTTCTTAGTAAGACCTTGCCCAATCGAAGTCGTGTGCTTGCAATAGTGCTTGTGGTAGAGAAATGATGCCCATACCTCCGTGGGTACATATTTATCATGTGAATTGCCCACTAAAGCCCCATGTACTTTTTATTTGCTGGTCGAACACATTTCTCATATATATGTGTGTGTGCAGACACACACACAAGATCACGAAGGTATTAGCTGCTAACCACTTTTCTAGTTAACCGCTTAGCTAACCAAACTTTTGGAGGGGTTTTTCCAAGTTTTTCTTAAATTGATCGTGCATATAAGTTCTATATGCTCAATTTTATAGGAATCAATTTTGGATCATTTTATTCCGATGGTGTAAGATTTTCTTAAATATTCAAGGTTTAAAATTCATATTTTTTTAATAAAAAATATGATCCAAGTATCGTTTCCTAGTAAATTGACTGTATAAAACACATTTGAAAGGTCAAATTTATGTAAAACATGGGAAAAGCCTAGTTAACTAAGCAATTAGCTAGAAAAGTGGTTAGCAAATCCTCTCTCTCTCTCTCTATATATATATATATATATATATATATGTGTGTGTGTGTGTGTGTGCGCATGCGCATGCGTGCACATGTGTATATGTTAATATTTTGTGCTATTGAAGGCACAAACTATTGAGTTAAAAATAATAGGTTCAAGTTTTAGGGCTTGTTTGGTGGCTCATCTCCAGCGTGATTTGGGACGACACAACCACAAATCACATTGAGGACACCCAACGTTGGACATGATGGATGCATAATTTATTCTTTGAGACTGTGGAAATGTATTTCATTGTTCCACCTTTCTCCGTGTTACGCTGAGAACAGGGATGGGGAGAATTAGGGCTTTGGTTTTTTCTTTGATTTTTTTATTTTCTTTTATTATGGGCTTTGATTTTTCTTTGATTTTTTTATTTTTTTAAAATAATTTAGGTTTTTTTTTATTTTCATTGATTAGGTGTTTTTCCTTTGGTTTTTATTGATTAGGGGTTTTTCCTTTGATTAGGTTTTGTTTTTTTTTTGTTTATTTATGATATATTTATGATTTATTTTTTTGTATTTTAGTGTTTTATGATTTCTTTATGATTTTTTCATTTGTATATAATTTTTTTTTTTAAATTACCCAAAATTTAAACATTTTTTCATACTTGGATCCAATTTGAGATTCTTATTTGGAGCTAAAATCCATAACTTTTTAATAAACTTTCATAATTACATCCAATATGACATCGATTAAAGCATTTATATTTTAAAAATATATTGATTCTTATTTTTCTCAAATTACCTAAATTTTAAATATTTTTTAGTTTTTAGATCCAATATAAGATCCGTAACAATTGTACTATGTCCAACATTAGTTTCGACTGAATAAGAAATTGTGTTCCTTGTGTCTAGTGGTTGGGCGGATCAAGTCGTACAATCCAAAATGAAGTTATCCAACCCATTATCCATATGTGTTTAAGTTGTCCGCACAACATAAAAACCAAACACTAGACACAAGGAACACAATTTCTTGTTCAGTCGAAACTAATGTTGGACATAGTACAATTGTTATAGAACAGACAAAACATGTATTTTGTTTGTTATATTCGGCTATTCTGTCCAAACTTGAAAGAGCCACCAAATATACCTTTATGAACTCAATTTGTCCATATGGATGTGTTTAGCATGATCTTTTTGTTAAGGATCAAACCATAAACCATGTATATCATTGCATTATTTCAGTTTGTGCATGAGTTGTTGTTACTTTGGAATGATGCATTGTAGCATATATGTTCTTAAAATCTGAATGCAAGCATGATTGATTGTGTAATTGTAAATTATACTTATTCTGATATGCTATGTTGCATGATTTAGTTGTTTATCTGAAAATATGCCAATGCTTATCTTTTGTAATTGGATTATATTTGTGTTTATGTGTTTTGATGTAATTTACTGAGTCTGTGGACTAATGACTACTTTAATATTTTATAGATAATGCATAAGCTGAGGTGATGGTAGGTTGCTCAACGATGTGAGATGGATCATCATCTTTTTTTTTTCTTGGAGAAATCCAATTATATTTTTTGAATGTTTTGTTTGAGTTGGATTTTTATATGTAGTGTGAGTTCTAATTTTAATTTAAGGTTGAATTGTGTTAATTTCTTTAATTAAGTGCTTTAAACTCAATGTGTGTGTTTGTATCACTGTAACCCGCTTAAAGATGTATCAATTTTTCACTTATGTTATTCCACTATTTAAGAAAAAAAAATTCTAAATTTTTGATACAAAATTGGGGCGTTACACTAAAAGCACCAATGAAGGTCCCAAACCTTTAGCGGGACCTTTACTGGCGCTTGTAGTATACCAGTAAAGGGTTTTCGATGCAATTTTTTTTGCACACTAATGGTCCATCAACAAGCATGATGGATGGTAAACGTGCTTTAACTCCGATTTAGCGCCAAATAGGTTTAGCACAGACCCATTTCAATATATATATATATATATATATATATATATATATATATATATATATATATATATATATATATATATATATATAACCAACCTTCAGCCTGCTATAAGGGAACGAGTGTTTTTGTTTTGTTAGAAAGTTAGAAACAATACTTGGATCATGGTTTTTGGACAAAAAATATTTTTTTTTAAGCCTTGAATATTTATACCGTTGATTTTTACACCTTATAAAAACCTCCTAACAATCTAAGAATTGATTCCTATAAAATCAAGTATTTTGAACACATTTGTACAGTCAGCTGAAAATGGGTAGGCTAAAAACGTGTGGATATATATATTATATTATATTGTAAGTTTCAATGTCATGTTTTTATCAATTCGTATGAAAATCAAGAATCTATGAGCTTCAATGAGGCTATATGAGCTGAATAATATGAGGTCATAACCAGCCGGACGAGTCAAAACGGGTTGTCTTGACGAATCTAACATAAATGTTCTTGAGCCTTCACGAGTTGAAAGAAAAACCAGCTGGGACGAACACCCACTGTTTGTACTTGGCTCAGCTATGTATATGAGCTGGCTCGTTAGACATACGAGCCCATCACGAAAGACCCATTGGTGAGCTGAATCATGGCGAACAACAAGCGGCTCAGTTCGTTTCCCAGTGCTACCTGCATCCGACTTATATATCAGATTAACTTTTAGGCTAGTTTAATCTGAATACTGTATGAGGATTTTTCTTCCAAAACTAACTAAAAAAATGTCCAATTAGGTTGAACTTAACAATGCATGCATACTAACCAAACCTGACCCGTTTGCGGCCTTGTACAGCTAACTATGATAGCCAAATTTTAGCTCTAGCTTCGAAAATGCTCACTATCTTCCATCATCGTATTCAACCCTTTTGCTAAGGATACGGTTTGGAGAGCAATGTATGATTTTCATTGAGCCCGAATTAAAAAACTAGGATCCCATGATGTACCTATGACTTTCAACGGATCGGGTCCAAACTCAGGACCCATATATAACAACTTGAGACTCGGGGCGTTTGGATCCCCGAGCGCAGGTCCCACGCTCGTCCTCTCGCCCATGCAAATGCGGGATGTGCGGAAACACCGTCCGGTGCTGTTCGGGACAATGGAGAATGGACAAGCACGGAAACAAAAAAAGACAATTTTTATTTTATTTTTATGGTGCGTGGACAGGAAGGAACATCGAGTCCTGTCCTGTATGCGGACGGACCGGGAGGTTCCCCACTGTCCTGTCCACCGCTGTCTGCGATTCAAACGAGAGAGAGAGAGAGAGAGAGAGAGAGAGAGAGAGAGAGCGAGTACTGCTCACTCGATAAGCAGAAAGTGGGTTCTCAGCGTCACTGGATAAGACCCTTTGAAAACACTGCTTCCCTCCCTCTCTTCCTCCTCCTAACGCCACCCATGGCGTTCCTTTCCTCCTTGCTCCTCCCAACCACCACCACCACCCTCCCCTCGTCCCTCTCCCACCCCACCAGAAACCCCCACTCTACCCTACCCCGTCCTTCTCTCCCCCTCCTCTTCCTTCGCTACCGACTTCCCTCCATCTCCTCCATCGTTGCCTTCTCCGGGAGCAAACCCTTCTACCCTTCTCCGACCGACGATGAGCCCCCGGAGGCCCCCGAAGACACCGCCCACGGCGTCTCCAAGTTCCAGCAGGTCGCCCGTCAGGCCGCCCGGGCCCGAAAGATCCAGGAGGAGCAGTACGAGAAGGACAAGTCCATCTTCCTCTCCGCCCTCGAGAACACGCCCGACAACCCAAACCTCCGCGACCCTGCCAGCGACGATGCGGGCGACGACATCTTCTCCGAGATCGACCGTGCCATCGCCCTCAAGCGCCAGGAATTCGTCGAGAAAGGCCTCATCAAGCCCACCATCAAACCCGAAGAGGACGCTGCCCTATCTCCGGAGGAAGTCGTCGATCTCGACGAAATTCGCGAGCTACAGGGCCTTACTGTGATTTCAAAGGATGCCCACGAGTCGGAATTCGAAGACGATCAAGAAGTAAGCTCAAAAGGGGCTTCTTCTTTGAATTCATCCTCTTTCGATCTCGATTTCTCGATTTTGGGCCGGAATGAGGTTCGAATCCTCGAGCCATCCTTCTCCATGTCGCTTGCTCAGCTTCTAGATGAGAGTAGGGTCGTCCCTGTTTCGGTTTACGGCGATTTGGACGTGTTGATTAAGGGAATTCAACATGATTCTAGGGAGGTCACTGCGGGGGACTTGTTTGTTTGCTGTGTGGGGATGAAAACCGATGGCCATTTGTATCTGAGTGAGGCAGATAAGAGAGGGGCTGTTGCAGTGGTTGCTAGTAAGGAGATCTCGATTGATGAGACGCTCGGATGCAAGGCGCTGGTCATCGTTGAGGACATGAATTCGGTGCTTCCCTCTTTGGCTGCCTGTTTCTATAGAAACCCGTCTGAGAAGATGTCTATAATTGGGATCACTGGAACGAATGGCAAGACTACGACCTCGTATCTGGTTAAGGGGATATATGAATCAATGGCATTGAGGACTGGTTTGATCGGGACGATTGCTCATTACATCCATGGAAGCAATCAGTTGGAATCGAAGAATACTACCCCTGATGCCGTCACATTGCAGAAATTGATGGCTAAGATGGTGCACAATGGGACTGAGGCATTGGTTATGGAGGTCTCATCTCATTCCCTAACACAGAACCGCTGCGAGAATGTGGATTTCGATATAGCGGTTTTTACCAATTTGACTAGGGACCATTTAGATTTTCACAAGACAGAAGAGGAGTATAGGGAGGCCAAAGCTAAGTTGTTCAGAAAGATGGTCGACCCAGAACGGCATAGGAAGGTTGTGAACCTTGATGATCCTAATGCAGCATACTTTATGGCGCAGGGGGACAGAGATGTGCCTGTGGTGACGTTTTCCATGGACAACAAGGTTGCCGATGTTTATGCTGTGAAGTTTGAGCCTTCTTTGTTTGAGACACAGGTTCTTGTCAATACTCCTCGAGGGATGTTGGAAATATCTTCAGGATTGCTTGGTAGGCACAATGTGTATAACATTCTGGCAGCTGTCGCTGTGGGGATTGCAGTTGGCGCCCCACTGGAGGATATTGTTAGGGGAATTGAAGAAGTGGATGCTGTGCCTGGTAGATGCGAGCTGATTGATGAGGAGCAAGCTTTTGCTGTTATTGTAGATTATGCACATACCCCTGATGCCTTAAGTAGGCTGCTTGACACGGTTAGAGAACTCGGTCCAAGGAGAATTATCACCGGTATGCCTTCTTTCTGTTTTCTCTTTTTCTCCTTTTTGATTGTTCAATTCTTCATGTTGCGTTCTCTTTTCCATAATTTTATTTTGCAACTTAGAAAGCGTAAGAAAATCTTATATTGTGCAGAAAATTAAAATTGTATTCATAGTTCTGTGTTTAGGTGCCCCCCTTATGTTGTGACACTTAAAAGTGTCATCCTCCTTTTCCTCCCCTGCATTTGAAGATTAAACTCATTCTTAATACAACTATTTTTTTTATAAGACTTAATACAGCTAGATGCATTATGAAGGGTAATGTTGAAAAAAATGTATAAGGATATGAAGTTATCAGACTTATGCTTAGGATCAAGTGTCTAGCGTCACGGGAACAGCATAGAGTGTGTGGGTGTGGCATTCACCCTACTACAATTTTGCATAAAGGTGGGTGAATGCGGTTGAGGAAATGGTCTATGTTACATAATACGCATCAGAAGCTAAACTATTTCAACAACAGCCTTTTGTGTATCTCCCAGATATCTGTAAATCGCATAGCCATTGTCATCACTGTCCGGGGTAGTTGAATGGTTACATAAGGTTAGTTTAGGGCTTCTCATGTTATAGTTCAATGTCTAGGATCAGTTCAGCATCCATACGTTTGACTTACTAATTTGGGATGGATGGCACTGTGATTTCACTCTCCGTCTTTCATCCTTTCACAGGATGCAGATCTGCCCTCATTTGTAGTTTAGTAAGTCTCTCCCTTTCAATGTTTGTTTCATTTGCCTTTTGTGTCTGCTTTATTTTGAAGAAAACTATAGTCTATCCATGTATAGATTAAGGATGATGATCTTGGGGGCAACATGTTTCATTGTAGAGCTATGTGTTACGGAATGCCAACTGGAACACATATTTGGTTCATGAGCACTGTAGCAAATTGTGTTCTAGCCTTGGCAACATGCGCATCTGCCATCAATAGATTGCGATATTAAATAGTTGTTGAACCTTGGATATATGCTATTCTTTTGTGTCGTCACAATCTACTGTTGCATTTTATGCTAGATTGCAGTTGTTCAATGCTTATCTTAGTAAAACACTATGCATACAATGTGGGCTTTGCTGCATGTAACCCAAGCATGGATGACTGGGCGATACACCCAACTTCCAAGGGTTCGTCAACTTATCAGCATCATTGATCACTTAATTATGTTTATCATCATCATCATCATAATGCATGAGCCTTTGCCCATGGACAGTAATGCTAACATCCCTAAAGACTATTGAAAGTCTATGTAATATAGTGTAGTATAAATATGTGTAAAGTAACTTTATTAGACTATTACGTACACACCCTATAAAGAAGGGGGTATACTAGTCTCTTTAATCTTTTCCTTTTTGATGTACTCAAAAGGGGTCAACCCTTTATGTATGAGTGTGCTCCTCACACATGATATGCATGAAATGAACTTTTGTTCTCTCCTTTCTTGAGCCTCCTCCAACCCTAGCTTCTCTCCCTCTTCTTTCTTTGTATTTCTAACATGGTATTAGAGCTAGAGTGTGTAGGGAAGACGAGGATTTGAATCTGGAAGAAGGAAGAGAACTTGGTACAGGCCTGACATCAGCTGATGTCATCCTTGGAGGAATGACTGGTCTGTTCGGATGAGTTTTGGTTAGATTGGCTTCTCCACTTGCTAGGCTTTGATTTTAGAAGTTCTGCAAATCAAATCCATTGGGTTTGGACTTGTTTTGGATTTTTAGTGATTTTTCTAAGATTTTCTGGGTTTCTTGAAAGTTTCAGTCCAGATTTGAGAAAAAACGTTGAATCTGGCTCAGTTTTTGGTTTTTGGAAGCCCAAATCAGTTCTCTTCAGGTATTTTTTGACATTGAAAGTTGGAAAAAGTGTTTGGGTCGGTTATTTTGGGGTTTTGGAAAAAAATGGCTGTATTATGTCATTTCCATAATGTTGTGGTATGGTGTGTGATGTGTGTGGAGTAACATGTTCATCTATGAACCCAGTGACTCAGTCAATTCTTCTGTCAGCAGTTCTCTGTCTCTACTTCAAGCTCCTTGACTTCAAATAGTTGTTAGGTTTTCTATTGTATGCACTTTTTTCTTCTAAATCCTATATCACAGTAATGATAAAAGTGAATTAAAAAGGAGTCTTGTTAACCCAAAAAGAAGGATAAACAGTTACTAGGGAAGAGGTTTGGATGTTATTTTGTTAGAACCCATCTTATTGCAAGGTACTGTTTTTGAAATCTAGTTTATTATTATTTTTCAAACAATTTGTAGTAATTGATAGCAGTCAAACATTATCATCCTATCATTGCTGCTTTTGTCACAGTCATCTTTGTAGGAGTCATCTTAGGCTTTGTAGTCACCACAATCATCATGTCATGATCATGATGATATTCATCATCTTATCTTCAAAATTGTACATGATTATCTTTGTTTTAATTCTTCCAATATTATAATTTCTGGCACATTTGTCATTTTGTCATTTGTCCTTTTCTTGGTTTACATCATAACTACAAACTATCTTTTTCTTCATTATCATCATATAACCAGTGCCACCAGTATTGACTTGTTCTTTCTCTTCAACAGTGTCATCATCATAAGGGATGGTACTTTCTCATCGGCTTCATCATTGCCAAGAAAAATAAATGAGTAAAAAAGGAGAAGATAATTCTCTTAAATTTTCTCAAGAGAGCGGAGCACTGTAATCGTTATAAATAATGCTTAAACCTAAGACATTATGATAAAAGAATAAAAGGATATCATATATGCATGTTACATATAAAAAAGAATAAAGTCAAAACAAAACCAATGAAAACTGAATATCACCACTGAGTTAATCACCTACCATCTTCTTTGTTTTCATCCTCATCAGTCTTTTCTTCATTTTCATTATCATCTATCATATCATTGTCATTATCATTTTCTGCTTTTCCATTGTCCTTTTTTTCATCATCAGCTATGCATACTTCCGGTGATGACAATTTTTACATAATCCTGTGCCCTTTGACATTGGATTTTTTATTATGTAATTTTTTATAGTCTGTAAGTTGGAAACTGTGACCCGATGCTTTGAATATGTGGAACTAAAGTAGTTTATATTTCTCTGTCATGGACCAATGCAATTATATGAGAGTATGAAAATCTGTTCAGTTTGGTCAATCTGCCCCGCTTATTCTTTGGGAACTCACTGTCAATATCAGATATGAACTGGTCATTGCACTGTTACTGTGGCTACCTTTCTTTCTTTTTTTACAATGAAAAAAAAGGTAGGTGCAGTAACAATGTTAAGACCCGTTCATATCTGATATTGCCAGTGAGTTCCCAAAGAATAAGCAGGGTAGTTTACAACATTGAAAGTAGTCAGAGGCAGATTATTGCTTTACTTGCATTGGCTAACTTCCACTGCTTTAAATGAAGTGTTTGGATGCGCTGGTGAGAGTGATAGAGGAAAGAGGCCCATGATGACAAAAATTGCAACTGACAAAAGTGAAGTGGTTATTTTGACCTCTGACAATCCCAAGAATGAGGATCCTTGTAAGTGTTGGGTTTCAGTTGTTCCTTTCCGAAGATGATTCCCTGCTTTACCTGCTATTAGTGGTTCCAAAGACACAATTTCCATACTTTTATTGCTCCTGAAAAATAAAATTACAATATGACTTCATAAAGTTTTAGAGCTTAGCAGTTTCTCAACTACATTGAAAAGGCTAACTTGTTCATGTTACTGTCGTTGCATGGTTACTAGTGGATATTTTGGATGATATGCTGGCTGGTGTTGGATGGACCATGCAAGATTATTTGCGATATGGTGAAAATGATTATTACCCACCACTTCCAAATGGTCACAGGCTGTTCTTGCATGACGTCCGACGAGTAGCTGTACGGGCTGCTGTTGCCATGGGCGAGGAAGGCGACATTGTTGTAAGTTTCTAGTTTTCCATAGTCATAAGTGCCATGTTCGGTATCTCAAAAAGAATTATTTTTTCTTGGAAAAATCTTTAATTGTAAAAAAAATCAAAATTATAAAAAAATGAAAATAATAATCATGCACACACACACACACACATGGGATTCACCCTCATTGATAAAAGAGAGAACTCTCAGTTTTTCCCATGTATAATCTTCAGAAAATGAAAGGTACACAGAGAGAATCCTATTGATGGGCTTAAGGAAGAGAGGGCCTTACAGTTCCCTGTAGATTTACCTTTTCTTAAAACAAAATGATGTCTAATTACAAGAATGACCTTTTACTTGCGGTGTGAACATGGCATCACATGTAATTCTTTTATATCTGTTCTGACTTCTGACAGTTGCAAGAGTTATCTTTGATATTTTAATGTTAAAAGGAGTATGGATTGAATTCCCATACTCGGGATAAAGATACAACTTGTCTCAATATCATGAAAAGGGAAACAATCCTAATTAGCTTGCCTGCAGAACCTTGTTCCTTTTTTTCTTTAAAGTCATGCATCCTTGTTAATTTTTTTTCACATCAGTTATAAAGCTTCCAGGAAAAGGGGACAAATAAGATAGCTAGATGGTTGGGTCACCCTATCATAACCAAGGGTCTTGGGTTCAAGACCAAATATGACAGGGATCATCACCCGGCTTGGCTATCAGAAAAAAAAAAAACAGAAAAAAGAAAGAGGAAAACTTCAAAGAAAAAACTCAGCTACTTCTGTCTTTTTATTCATCAAGTTTCTGCTTTTACTTTCCTGGGTAAGATTTTTATTTTAGATGTGCTATTTCATTGCATCTTTTCCAGAATTTCACTTCATTCTAGTTGCTGATAATAGTGTAGAACCATTACAAGATCAAGCAGCGAGAGTGCTGATGTCCAACATATATTTATAATATTTATAATCTATAAATTCTTTTCTTTAGAGATAGCTTTAAGGGTTTCAATTACAACAATGAAGCTCCGTAGCCCACATGAGCTATGATGCTGAGCACGGAAGCCCAGAGAAACACTTGTGCTACATTTGGCTAGAGCTGCCTTGCAAAGCTAAACAACAAATTTAGTCCTGAAAATTTGTCTGCAGCCTTTACCAGTTTGAACATTGACTGGAGAAACCTGTGCATACTTCTCATTTTGCTCATTTCGATCCTCCTATATTTATCCCATGCTTTACTAGGAAAATGGAATGTATGATTGTGATTTAATATGTTAATGGAAATTGTCAAAGAAAGCTTGGGTCTTCTGTTGGCGGGGTGGAGGAGTGGGGGAAGGGGAGCATTGGTTATAAAACTACCATACATAAGGACAGTTATGGATAAATGATAGTCAGAAAGATATCATAGAGAAAAAGAAAAAGGTTGCATGATTGCAATAGTTTTGTATTTCTCTTTTGCTGGTCAAGTGAGGGAAAGGGTGGGGAACACTAGTTATAGGATTGTATTCCAAATAGTAGTAGTTATTAACAAATAGTAATCAGAAATATATCATGTACTGAAAAAGGTTATCATGACAACAATAATTTTTAAATCTCTCTTTTGCTGATTGTTACCTTCTTTGGACTGGTTCCAACTTCCACGTATCTAACATTTCTCAGTTTGAATGAGACAACATCTTATTGTGTTGACGAAGGTTGCCAAAGAGGGAAGCAAACTCAAGAAGCGACATAGGAAGTGGAAGCAAGAGACAAGGGCTTTTTAGGTCATGTAAAGTGGAAACCAGAAATGAGTAGTAAAAATTTAAAGTGCAAATTAGGAAGTTTTTTAGAATTCATAAATAAAATCCAAATTGTTGAACTATTTAATTGGATTATTAAGTTTATCAGAAATATGTTCAGGTATTTATGGCAGCATTACAACAATTTAAAGAGCCTCAATTTTTAATGAGGCCAATGAGAAACTTAGAGGGATTGAAGCCACGAATAAAGAAATAGATACTCTTCATACATGTCAAATTTGGGAGATAGTTGAGCGACCATTATGATAAAAATGTGGTAGGCTCCAAATGGTTTTATAAGATAAAGCGTGTTTTCTGGGAGCATAAAAAAATTTAGAACAAGATTACTAGCTAAGGGGTATACCGAAGAATATTGTTTTGGGTGAAACCTTGAGTTTTCTTGTAAAAAATTGGAAACTATTGGAGTTGTTTTATCCTTCGCAGTGAGTTTCCGATGGAATCTTGAACAATTAGATATGAACAATGCATTCTTGTATGGAGACTTGTATGAGAAATTATACATAGAACAACCCCATGGGTACAATGAGGGTGATCCAATTAAAGTATGTAGATTCCTAATGGCCGACTATAAACCTAAGCAAGTATCTCATGCATGGTTTCACAGTTTTTGGTGAATTATTTGTACATATGGCTTTGTTAGAAGCAAGGTGAACCACTCCTTATTCGTATTCTGCAAAGACTCACATTACACCATCTTTCTATATGTAGATATGGTGTTCATAGGGAATCATTCTTCACGTGTCACTGAAGTGAAAGCCCTTTTGAATGACAAAGTTTCAAATGAAGGGCGTTGGGTCCATTGTGATACTTTCTTGAGATAGAAGTGGTTCATAAAGCAAATTGTCTGTTTTTTCCCCAATGAAAGTATGTGTGCGACCTTTTGAATAAATCAGGCATGTCTACCTGTAATTTGCAAGTACTTCAGCAACCATGAATAAGCATTTGGCTACTGATGAAGGAGAATTGCTATTATTACTAGAAAGATCCAGTAAGTACAGCAGTAACACTTCAATACTTATCATTTACATGCTTGACATTGTTTTGCAGTTAATTAGGCTTCCCAATTATGCATGCTCACAAGATGTCATTTTTGAGTTAGTAAAATGAATAGTAAGATATATAAGGGCACATGAAAGTATGCTTGTGACCTCAATAAATCAGGCGTATGACTGTAATTTGCAAGTACCCTTGCAGCCATGAATAAGCATCTGACTACTGATGAAGGAGAATTGCTATCATTACTAGAAAGATACAGAAGAGTAGTGGGAGCACTCCAATACTTATCATTTACACTCTTGACATTGTTTTTGCAGTTAATCAGGTTTCCTAATTTATGCATGCTCACAGGACATCACATTTTGAGGTGGTAAAATGAATAGTAAGACATATTAAGGGCACATGCGAATATGGTGTAATTTGTAAATCACTACAATCTCTTTCTGGGGTTCAACAAAAACTATTGCCTATTTAGATGCAGATTGGGTTGGTGATCCAACAGCAAGGCGATCCACTTCAGGAGATTATTTATCTTGCTCCACACCTAGTTTCATAAAACAATAAAAAGCAATGTACAATTGCTAGATCACGCATTGAAGCAGACTATAAATCCATGACCCCGACTACAACCTAAATTTGTTGGTTGAGATATCTACTTATTACTCTTGAACAGTCCATTGCAAGATCCATATTGTATTTTGATATGAAAAGTGCTGTAGCCATATCAATTACTTTGGTTCAACATAACAAAACTAAACACATGAAACTGGATGAATACTTTGTTTGAAAAAAGGTCGAAAATCAACAGTTGGGAGCAAAATTTGTGTTTGAAGAGCATGAAGTGGCTGACCACTTTCCATTCGATGTCACTGGGTGTTAAAAGCCAAGCTGCACATAGTTCTTACTGTTGCTCAGTTGTTGGGGAGATGTTACACAATAAGATTATGAGGTTATTATTGTCAATCCTATCTGAGACACGAATGCAATATTTTATTTTATTATAGTGCCTATTGTGGAATGGTACATGTTACATCATCTGTGGTCAGGGGAATATTTGTCAATATGCTGTAAACCATGGAGACCCTCTCTACGTATATGTGATTAATGAATACAAGGGAAATCATCTTCCCGTTCACCGCTATCCCATTCATTCTCCTCCATCTCCTTCCTTTCTTCCCTAACACTTCGAGTGCAGGTTTTACGTCCATGAGTTTCAACTTACATAATACGTCAAACATTACCTCGCGTCACGTTCAATCTGGTTTGAAGTTACCCAATTCTTGTCTCTTTGTCATTGCAGTGGCTCCTTATGACTTGAGAGTTTTAACCTTGTTGCTCTCTCTCTCTCTCTCTCTCTCTCTCTCTCTCTCTCTCTTTCTTTTCATGAAATTAAAGCAGAAATCTGACTGGCAACACCTCATTAAGCAGAAATATTTTGAGCAATACCATTTAGTGTTTGATAGTAATCCCATCTTGTGTCTAAATTGCAAAAATTGCAATACACAATCTTTGTCTCCTTTTTAAGGCAAGGAATTTACACGTGGATTGCATTATTATTTTTTTCAACCAGCCAATGCATTGAGCTTTGGCCTGTTGAGTATGCTTCTTTTGCCGTACTAGACTTGCAAGAGAACAAAATGGGTTTTGTTACATCTCTTTGGGTCACTTGTATTATGAGGTTACTGATTCTCTTCAACGATTCATTGCAAACTTTCAGGTTATTGCAGGAAAGGGACATGAAACATATCAAATAGAGGGTGATAAAAAGGAGTTCTTTGATGACAGGGAAGAAAGTAGAGAGGCTTTGCAGTATGTTGATGAATTGCATCAGGCTGGTATAGACACGAGTGAATTCCCCTGGAGGTAATTGAAACATACACGTTTAAATGGTGGTCATAGAGGGACGCAAATAGGCCATAGTTCTAAACTGGTTCTGACCTCGATCTGGTACAGTTGAGCCTAATTACCTTTTCCATATGTAAAATGGGTAATAACCGATCTGGTATCACAAGGGCCTGTCATGGATCCTGATCTGGATCTTTAGCATGACAGCTGAGTGGATCCAGATTTGGATGGAAATCACAGGATTGGGTCTTAGCATGACCCTGACCTGTTTGCATTCCTGGAAAGATCAGCATTTTATTCCTGCAGACAAAATTCCCATTTGGAAAACTAAAAAATTTGGACAAGATTATACATATTGATCTATGTCACATGGGTGCGGCACTTTCAAAAAACTTGGGTGCGGGGGTGCGGCAAAAATAAAAATATATATATAAAGTCCAAAAGTTGAACATAAATGACCCTAGGTGTGTTGACTGCACCCAGGGTCAGGTTGACTGCACCGGGTGCCGCACCCGCATGTGCACCCGCGTTGCGCGGACACGGGTGCGGCACCCAGTTGGCCGAGTCCCTGTGACAGATATTGATCAATAGAACGGTGAAAAATCTATAAAATTTAAATCCGTCAACCATTCTCTTGTGCACTTTGCACTCAGAGATGCCTAATCCAAACCAAAATACCTACAAATTGTATCTGATTAGTTAGTTGGATCTGGATTCAGTGTTGTGTTTTTCTATTCGACTCTGAGTCCGAATCCAATTTGGTCAGATTTAATAATGCCTGCATCTGATTGGAATCTGGCCCATTTACATCCGTAATTTTATTTTATGTTCTACTGATGTCACCTTTTAAAAACAATTAGTCTTTTTTTTTTTCAGTTTCTTCATTGTATCCATTTGTTTAGTGTCTGCTATGCTGCTTAGATAATCTATTGCTTTGATTTGACTTCTGTTGGGGCTTGTCTATCATTTTATGATGATGCCAAGTAAACTGATTGGTTTATGACCTGCCTGTGTGTGCCCACACGTGCATATGCAAAGTAAAACTTGAAGCCGCTGAAAGAAAATTGACGTCAGCATTATGTCTAGCAACTATTTTTGTCTACTTTATTGATAATTATCAATATTCTCATTAATTTGCTGAAGTTCATGTTCATTATATGATTAAATTCTTGCAGATTACCAGAGAGCCATTGAGATTTGCATGGTCATAAGCTCAGTCTCTCTCAAGGAGGTGGCATGGTCATGTATGTTTGCATATCAACCTTTCTTTCAGTCAATGACCCACCCAGATGTGGCCTGCTAGCTGTTGGTGATTTGACAAAAGCCAATCAGATTAGGAACTTTTCTATTTTCATGTTGATGATTGGAGAGGAGAAACTGAAGGACGTGTGATAGGCCGGGAATTTTCTTACGGTAAGGCTTTGGAGGATGACAAACCCATTATCATGGTTTGTCCTGCTCTGTGATCCTTTCAGTTTTCTTGCTTCTCATGATAAAAGGGTGTCTTTTCCGTTTTCAGGACCTAGCAACTGACGCTTGTTTTCCCCTATAGCTTCTGATGTTGATATTTTAAGCTGTCACATGGATATGGCTGCGGAAGGGAGCCGCCAGAGTCAAAATGGAGTATCCTTGTGATGTAGATTTTACTACCTGAACTGGCCACTTACCAACTGGGGTTATGCGTAGGTGTAGCTTGAGTAGTTCAACTGGTGGAACTTGCAGTCACGGGATGATGGAAAAAAATGCTTCAACCATTGAAGAAAAGAAATCTGTTCCATGTGAGAAGCAGAACTGAAAATGCAGGTGCTTGCACAGGCATACGCATGCTTTGTTTACTCAATTATACAGTGTAGAGTTCACTGCGTGATTCACATCAGTTCCTATTAGGGTAGGATCGTTGTAAACCATGTATTTCCTCAGATGTTTAGCTAAAGCCTTCAGTGTGAAATACTGATGATTATTAGTATCTTATCAATTCAGCTCTCGAAATTTGACCCGTTTTTCATCTGTTGATGCCTCGTGCTATGTAATGATTTTCTTTGTTTCCTCTCAAAATACATCCTTTTTATGTTGATTTTCAAAAATGCTCCTAAAATTTTGTATGATTGGTGGGATGAAATGATGGTGTAATTAGTTTCTTTGTAACTGTACTCTTTGTGTAATTGGCAATAACTTTGCTGAAATTACTATTTTGAAGAAAAGGAGGGTTTGGTGGAGTATTTTTTCAAACTGCGGTTAGAGCTATCTCACAATATCAGAGATATTTTACTAACGGGCTCCGCGTGGTTGGTAGGAGCTGTCAGTGAACGTCTCCTTGTGATGGGACGTTGCAGGTTCAAAACCCGTGGTACATTGAATAGTAACTGGTTGGGTCTGCCTAACCTCAGCTTGCTTTTAAAAAAAAAAAGGATATTAGATATTGTGAAAATATTGTTTTTCAATGGCGAAGTTTCCTGCTAAAGCGGGTAATCTCCGGATGGGGTCACTGACACCCAATTTCTTACGTAGCCCACCAGTGAAAGGCATATGCATACTCGGTGGTAGTCGAACCTGAGACGAAGGGGTCAGCACCTACTCCTTGAGCCCACTACCACTCAGGTGACGCAGGCAGGTGTAAAATATTGCTATTTTATTGCAATATTTTCAAAGGGTTGATATAGTGTTAAAAACATGTGATGTTTTAAAAATATTACCGTATTTTGAAAATCTATACTATAACATTCTTATACTTTTGAAATTATTGATGTTTTTATTCATATTCTTACATTTCAAACGGAAAATGACCACTGTATGACAAATTTGACACGTTTTCTCAATTTTTTTACAAATTTCAAAATCTGTTCGATGTCCAGTTTTGCAGGTGTTTAACATTTTTAGGACCTTTTTACCCTTATCACATGCAATGTTTTTTTTTTTTAAATTTTTGTGCGTTACGTTGCAATGCTCACTTGTCTCACTAAAAACGAAATTTGCACAACATTTTCTGTAGAAATCATGAATTTCACACAATATTCGATGCAAAAATGGCTACTTTGGCAAAAGCCTCATGATTTTTGCATCTATAGTAGGCCGGAGGCCTTTTGCCTTACATGTCTTGACATTTTCTTAACCATGAATTGCAAAGGTTCCCAAAATGTGTAAAACATACTTTTACTAAAATTGCATAAAGAGCACAGGCAAGGACGTTCTCAAATGTGTGAGGGCATTCAAGTCCGGAAGGTTAAGACATTCGCAAATGTGAGAATATGTAGTTAAAAAAGATGCACACATCTTGAGAACCTTGACAACTCATAGAAGAAAATTCACATATTTGAGAGAAAATTAATGAATTTCAAAAAATGCATCATTTTTATTGTACAATACAGTTATTTTTTGATAATATATATAGCCCATCCTTTAAACTTACTGTTCTACTAGTACTGAATAAGGGCTAAAAAGATATAGGTCGACTGGAGAGAATATTAATCACAACATTCCCTGAACTCAACATAGTGGAATACAGATCTTTTTGGCGACAGATTTTTCTTTTTGTTTTAACATGACACCCGGTCTATACATCACCTAGTAAGAATTGTCACTTCTTGATGCTTGAAGACTTTCTAGTAAAGATTGGTTTCCACTGAGAAACCACACCTAACCACACGGACTGTCGCACTTACGGTCACTGTCCTGACAGCATAAAACTCTGTGAGCTTATCCCTTGACACTGGCCTAAGCCCCATCCCACTACGCCAAACCCCTTCGGGGCTAGTAAAGATTGGTTATTCGATATCAGTTTTGCGGTTTTCTCTTTATCAGATCCCAACTGTGAACTGGATGATCAATGCAGCCCTCATTGCGAGAATAACAGAAATTATTTTACCCATTTCACCCACATGATCAACTCTTCATCATTTGTAGACTCCAATTATACCTCATCAATAACTGGCAATTGGATTGGAGCAATCAAACTGAGCTAAATACTTTCGGTTTAGCTGTCTGTTCGACTGTGATATGAACACTGAGGAACAAAAATTCTAAAGAAATTGCCACATTTCTGTCTTAGCAACCACGGATTTGGATCCAATATACTTTCATAAAGATGCCACCTTCCATGCCTCACGCTCAAGCTGCTGCTCCTTCAACACCAAAGTTACATATACACTATACCATATGTAGAAGAAGAAAAACAGGTGTATAACTACAGCTTGGACGTAGAAGCCACATGACATCCATTACCACAAAGTACGCTTACACCGATCCTCATGCAATATTTCTCCATATAAAATTCCTTGCCTGCTTACCACATGGGAATCGCGTGCTTTCAACATAATGCACCATTTCCCCTGCTCATTGCAATTCCATGTAAAAACAACTACAATTTTGACATAAATCTGAAGTAAATACATCAGTTCAAAACTGTGCAATAAAATTTGATGTTTATACTGGATCACCAAGAGGAAACTCAGCCATATTGGTTAATATGGACCTGAACCAAACGATTGATGACAGAAGTATCACGGTTCAGATTCAATTTTGTTTCATTTTCTATGAACAGTAAGAAAATATGGAACACACCGTTTACATGATATGAAGAATCCAGCAACCAGATGCTGACACCAGATAAAACTTTTTCTCGATAATCTGACACTAGATAAACTTACTTAAGTTATTTAAACAAGAATACACCAATAAAGCAGGCTAGGATCATCATCAAAGAAAGATGCAGCCAACCAAGACACTGTGAAAGTCGAGAAATAGGATTTTGGAGGCCCGTCCCACACGAGAGCTTACATAGTTGATGGGATGAAAAATTAGAAAGGTTATGCTCAGTTCTTTACTGTTGTGACATGCCTCAGAAGCATGTGAACCACGTCATGTGATATGCTCGCAGCCTCCACTTTGAGGTTCTGAATCTTTGATTCAGTTTCTTGCTCAAGGCGTTTGACATTAGCTCCAGAGTCACCACTGCTCTGTTTATTGTTGAGAGAGTCAAAAACTAGTACGAAAGATAAAAACATATAAACCTAACGAATATTTACCTCTGCAATTTTCTTCTGAAATTCAACTTCCATATGAGCACGATACTGAGCAATTTCTTTATCAGCTTCCTCTTTTGCTTGCTTAAGCCTGGCCATTTTCGCTAGGGACAGAACAATCTTGAACAATTAGCAGCACTACCTGAAAACACTCGTCGACTTAGCAGATAAAGAGATAACTTACCAGCTCTAGCAGCATTAACAATGTGCTGAGCTTCTTGTTCGGCAGCCAGTAAAAGCTGAATTCCCCCCTGACCTCTATTGGAATTCATGATTGCTGCAAAAAGACAGTTCCACCCATTTTATTACACAAATGAAGCCTGCATAAGAATATAGAAAAAGGAGAAACGAGAGGAGATCCAAGAAAATTATGCTAAAGCTATTAACCCTTTCAAAAGGATTTCATTTCATAGGAAGGTGTCACTTGCAGAGAAAAAAAAAATAGGAGCATAGGCACTCTAATGGATTGAATGTAACTATCTGGGACATTTACTTCATTTTGTTTCACGAATTCCCCCTTTTTTTTTAATCTCCTTTGGGAAGACTTCAGTGTAAGTAACACTGTGGATGCTAGTTGACAGTCTATCAGGTTACAGACAGTAACAGAGTCATATCAATATCAAGAAGGTCAACTGAGCACGGAAAGGAACCTTGCCCATCATAACTTTTTCCTTTTGATAACCTCACACACCAAATGCAGAAAAAGGTGGACTCACAGTTTAATTGGTTTTCATGTGCCTAACCAAGTATTATACACCATGCAATGCAACATCTCAAAACATATAATGATCACAGTTATTTCACCAGAACATAATGACCAACTTACCCTTATACCATTGCTTTATGAATACAGAATGTGTTGGATTGGGAGCTATGTCACATGGGTGCGGGTGCGGCACTTTCAAAAAACTTGGGTGCGGGGGTACGGCAATATATATATATATATATATATATATATATATATATATATATATATATATATATATATATATATATATATATATATAATGTAAAGTCCAAAAGTTGGACATAAATGACCCTGGGTGCGGTCAACGCACCCAGGTCAGCTATCTCATCTCTATGAGGGCTTTGCTCGTTGGGGGTAGGTGTAAAATCCATGATTTTACAAAAAAAAAAACCCGGACCCGGACCCGAACCCGAACCCGAACCGAGTCCAGGGAAAAACCTAAGGGTTTTCCCTTTAAAAAAAATTTCAACGCCCGCGCAGCCGCGGGCCTTCATTCCCCCCCCCCTCCCTCTGCTGATAAGGGAGATTTGCGGCATCCCGTGCCCTTTAAATCACGCAAGGGTGAGAGGGAAGCCCTCACCCCTAAGCTCCTCCTCTCCCTCTCGACTGTGCACTCTCTCTCGCTCCCGGTGTGCAGCCGAACCCCGACGCCGACTCTTTCTCAGGTATGCATCTCCTTCTTCTCTTCTTCTTTTCTTCTTCGTCTCCTTCTTCTTCTGTTTGCCGAAGGGCCGGCAAGAGGCCGACGGCTCCCTATCGTGCCCTCCCCCTTTCTCTCTGCGTTCGCCGGAAGGCCGGCGCCCCCTTGCCGCGTCCTTCTCTCTCTCTCTGCGTTCGTCGAAAGAAAAGTCGGGAGCATTTTTTTTGTCCAAAAATTGGACACAAATGACCCTGGGTGCGTTGACTGCACCGGGTGCCGCACCCGCATCGCGTTGACGCGGGTGCGGCACCCAGTTTGCCGAGTCCCAGTGACATAGATTGGGAGCATATCCTGCTTCAAGATGTATGCATATTGCAAGAGAGGAATTTGCTGTGACTAGTTCAACATTGAAATTGCATACCAAAATGACAATTAGGGAAGTCATCAGAGTACTATAGCATGTAAGGATCAATATATACTAAGCCTACCATTGCTATAGTCAAACACACTCAAAAGAGAAGTAAATGCAATAGGGATAAATCAGCCTTCAAACATGATAACAAATTAAACGAGAGGCTTCAAAGGAATAAAGACTGGAGAAATGAGGTTGTTCTAGAGATAGTTTAACAATTGACACCTTTCAATCTCTTTTTGTTATCTTTCACAAAATCAAGAGAAGAAATGCATAAGAGAACTAAAAGTCTAAAACATATCACGCAAATACACATGTCAGCCAAAGAGAGATGTGGGAATCACTAAGGAAGCTTGTAAGAGAAGTCACAATAAGACCAGATGATGTAAAATAGGTGAAAGCTATATGAAGTCAAAATACACTACTTGCAAATAGAATATAATAGTTTCTCCCTTATAAGGTTTCACTCTTTCTATACAACGAGTAGAAAGGTATTATAAAATACAGCAACTTCTATTGTGCCTGATAGTGATATCACTTACAAAATGCTTAAAATTCAGATCAAACACGCCAATCCCAATTATTACAATTTATCAATCAAAACCCTCAAAAAGCTGCAGCTATTCCTACAAAATGTTGGTCACAATTTCCCATATAAAATGTTTTTCACAACACCAATCCTCATCTTGGGCTAGTCAATATGTAATTCATTGATCCAGAAAAGGGTAACTTGAATCAATGCCTAGAGCCCAAAGCTGTTGAACATTAAAGTTATCCAACAGCATTACAGTCCCATAAATGGACTCTAACAGCACATGCATTCCGCATACATAAATGTATGGCTTTCCTTTTCAGAAAACAGAACAATAATTTTCTGGTGCAATCTAACCAAGTCAAGTTATGATCAAACTTTTGCTCAATTATCAAAACCAGGATCATGCTTGCATAATCCCCAGAAACTGGACAGGACAAGTTAACCATGGTTTTTCTCATTCTGTAGTTGTTTTGCAAACAAACTTGAGCTTGCTTACAAGCCTCAAGGACATGTATCAGGAGTGAACTTAGATTTTTGAAATTTTCAACTTTCCCAGGCTCTTCATCAAGAAAATCTCACAAAAACAAAATATTCAAGAGAATCAAATTAAAAAGTGTCAATATCGAATATGTTGCGCAATTATCCTGAGAAATTGGTGATAAGTTGAATATGCCATATATTTTTTCTGATAAAATCTTGAAAATCCTATTTATCACTTTTTTAGTGGTATTTTTATTGGTTTGAATTTTTAAGCTACCACCATAATTTGGATAACTAAAATGTTTGCCCAATTGGTTGTATCTGGTATATTTAGGAAAATATTTCTTAATCTTATGCCTTTCAGAAATGTGAACCAACTAAAAAAATGATGAAAAGGAGATCATAAATTTAAATAAAAATGGACTACTTTCAAGCCAATAGGAAAGTTTATTGGCATCTCAGCTCTATCTCTTAGCTAAAAAGTAGTTTTCAATCTTAGCAAAGAAGCCTCCAGCCCAAAATCATATGAGGGTCTCTCCAATTTGACCAATAGAGGAAAAGAAAAATTGGAAGTTGGAAATTTTCGGGACTATTTGAACGAGGAAAGCATAATGACATTAGAATCTGAAAAGGCTCTTCCCTTATTAAAGTGAGACATTCTAAATTAAAAATCTTTCCTTTCATTGCTTACTTTTAGTAGCTACCACCAAAGATCTTGAGCAACTTATCTGGCAGAACAGCATATCAGCTGGTATGGGATATTTGTTTTACCTAAGTGACATGGTAGTGGTGACCATATTTAAGTTCAGTCAAGTGAATGAAGAAAGAAACAGATAGAAGCTGAACTAGAGAAATGTGCAAGTATGAAGACCCAATCCATGAGGCCATGTTACTTTCTCCTTTTCTGATCTCGGGTGCATATTACTTATCCAAAATACTTGGACACAAGAACCAGTCAGCCAGATGAATCAGAGACAAGCTGAAATCATCTAATGTTTGGCACGCAGTTCAGAGTCTTCAGAGAAGGTTGGTAGGTATCACATATCCTCCCTTTAGTAATAAATATTCCACAAGATGCATCTATCATGTGGAGCATTTATTGAAATTACAAAAGCAAATTTAGCTTAGTTTCATTCCGCTTAGGGAAGATGTAATCATAGCCAATGTAAGGCTATCAAGCAACATTTGAGTAATCACAAACTGCACCTGCAAGCTTCCTGAAGAATTCCTTGTCAGCTGCATTTTAGATTGAAGTATAATTTAGGTTGGACTTGCGAAGGTTCTAATGAACTTCTCGAGTAAGAGCTACGGGATTGGTTATACCACCAGAGAAAAAAAAACAAGAACTGGAAAAGAAAATCTCATCAACGTAATCAACACCAAGACCATCACCTCGTTTACTTTATTCTGACTGCATTTAATTTATCAATGACCATGAGACCTATTTGTAACTCCCTTCCTCCCTCATCACCTCGTTCACTTTCTTCTGACTGCATTTAATTTATTAATGACCATGAGACCTATTTGTAACTCCCTCCCTCCCTCTCTGTTTATAAAATTTCCAAGATCATATCAATGTGACTTAGCCTTCAACAAGTAGTACTATCAATTGCACCCTTACTGGATTGCACAGATCAAAAAGTGGAGAACGGCAACCTTTTCTGATCTCTATACATGATTTTTTAATATTTCAGAACATTAAGTCAAATGAGTTCAACTATTAACAGCAGCAGATGATCAGAAGCATGATACAGATCAAAGAATAAAGCATCCATGATTATGTTATGAATTGGCAAGTGGAACCAGACCCATTCTCAGGATGAAGTACTTGTGATCTCATATTTGGATTCGGTTCGGATCATGGGATCCACATTGTAATGGGGTTTGAGTCTTGCCAGGGAATGGATTGTGGGATCCATATTTTGTAGTCCAGATTTTTCAAGTAGCTGTTTTAGAATATATTTTAGAGTAGAGTAGGGGCACCAAGGTTGGTATTTTACAATTGTTATAATATTTAAAACATTATAATCATGTTTTGTTTGAGTATTTTGAAATATTTAAGTGTTTCAATTTTTCTCTTATTTTTATGTTTTTCATATTTTTATTTTAAATATTTAAACAATTTACAAAAACATGCTCAATGTTTGGCGTATTTACAAACACACACCTAACGTTTGGCAAATTACATCTAAATGTCTGAGTTAGAAAACTATCTCTCAAATAGCTGCCTTCTCTCAGCAGCTAACGAGAATCGGGATGTGGTATATGAAATTACTCTTCTACCCTTTTTAAAGAACGAATAGAATCGATGGAGAAGATGCCGAAAAAAACTCTGGCAACCAGTGGCAGATCCAGGATTTTGCTTAAAGGGGGGCAAAAAAATTTTATAATAAAATAAAATATAAAACTAAAATATAAAGGGGGGCAATATAAATGTTTATATTTTGCTTAAAGGGGGGCAAAAAAAATTATAATAAAATAAAATATAAAACTAAAATATAAAGGGGGGCAATATAAATTTTTATATTTTGCTTAAAAGGGGGAAAAAATTTATAATAAAATAAAATAAAATACAAAACTAAACTTTCAAAACTTGTGGATGACTAAGATACTTGTGCTTAAAGGGGGGCAAAAAATTTCAAAACTTTAGGAGGGGCTCGATCCGCCCCTGTTGGCAACGATCTAAGAAGCGAAAATGCTCTCCCAAGGTGAAGCCAGAAAACCAATGCTCTCTCTCTCTCTCCAGTCTTTGCTTCACTACCTTGACCACCACCATGGAATCATGAACAGGCATTTTTTTTCTCCGAGAGAGGCCCCAACTCCTTCAATCTGTAATCGGAATCCCCTGCTGCCATCACTGGAATGACAATGAATCCCATCACTGCCGAGCTAGCCCCAGCTGATTCCAAGAAAAGAATCTGATTGTGGGATCCTAATTTCCTTTGGGAGATGAATCACGAACTGCCAAACCTGAAAGCCCTTTTCATCTTGTTGGGTTTCGATTTGTTGCAATCTGGGATTTTGATCTTATAAGTTTATAGCATTTTGTAATCGTGTTGCAAAAATCACACAAATATGATAGCTATTGACAGCCTTTATCAACCACCTGCCCAGCTGCTCAGATAATTCAATAACAAAGACCAACTCAACAAATACAGTTTCCAGTATTGGCATCCCTAAGGATATCAAATTGAAAACAATTTTCTATACAAGTTTGTGAGTGAACAATGGATGAGATTCATTACAATAGAACACCAAGTAGCATATTTTTTTGTTAAATCATTGAGCAGTGAGCGAACTTCCTCAAGGGTTAGTGTCCCATCGGCGGGTGAGTACGGTGGTCGACGAACACCAGCAGTGAGAAAGTGAGGATTTTTCCCCATTATAGTTGACGGTAAAGGTAAACATCAATTTGTCATTGCATAAGGGAAAAATAAAATTTTTGCTCACGCCTTAACAACTTTTGTTGCTCACCAATCAATGAAGCAGCTCTATGAGAGTTACTTTGTTAACTTAGGTGGTTAAACATAATTTCTCAAACCCTAGGCGTGTGTGTGTAAATAGATTAAAAGTTAGGCACCTTTTTGTAAATTGTTCTAAATACTTTTATTCTTTTGTATGTCTCTAGGTGACGTAGCTAAACAAATATTTGTTTAGACGAAGCTGAATGTTAGAAAAGTAATTATATTTTAATTATTTATATTCATTTATGATTTTTTTTAAGTTTCGGTTGTTTAGCTTCGTAAATTGTGTTGAATATGTATTTTATATTATTTTTAGGATTTTATTGTAATTTTTTCCTTTTTTGGCCCCGACTAGGCCGATTACTCCCACCTAGGCACCAACTACGACTTTTAGGGAGTTGGCGCCGAGGCACCAACTAGCACTTTTGACTACTTAGTGAATAAAGCAAAGAAATATGCAGTCTACTAAAAGCAATTGGATATCAAAATAGAAGCTAAGACATAAGATATCATAAAATTAACAAATATTAGAAAGAGCATAACTGTCTATATGCATATGCATGTTTTCAAGGTCATGCTAGCATGCGCGCTTATGATGACATTAACAAATTCACTAATTACTATTTCCACTAACAAAAATTTAAGATGTCATGGTAGTGCTTTGTTTTGGATAGCATGATCAAGGTTATCTTGGTAGAGCTAATAATACATGTGGCATACCTAAACATTAAATACAGATTAAAAGGCAATTACAATTCATAATAAATTACTAAAATGCCCTTACAAGTAACATTCAATACAAAAAACACTGTCATGTATCTTGACATTTGTTATAAGTAATTAAAATTGGCATACTTGATAACATCCACTGTAGTTCCACAAGATCTCTCTCTCATGTACATGAACACATGAAATTTTTGGTATCGTCTTAAACTATGTCACAGGGATTCGGCCAGACAGGTGTCACACCCGCGTCGACGCGATGCGGGTGCAGCACCCGGTGCGGTCAACTCGACCCTGGGTGCGGTCAACGCACCCAGGGTCATTTTGGTCCATTTTGGATATTTTTTTTAAAATTTGCCCTATGAAATGGGCTGCGGAATTTAAAAAAAAAAAAATTCTTGCCGTGCCGTGGGGAACCCCCAGACCCCTTATATATATATATAAATTTTTTTTTTTTGCCGCACCCCCGCACCCAAGGTTTTTGAAAGTGCCGCACCTGCACCCATGTGACATAGGTATTAAAGGATTCTCCAAAACTCTCATGCACAAAGAAGAAGGAAGAAGAAAGGAAGGGGGTCAGCAATCACACGTTCCCAGTGAGGGAGGACGTGTTCTTTCTATTCCTTTTAAACTTTCTCACTTGTAACTTACATCACATATTACAAAAATACCCTTATGATAAAACACAACAATAGAAAGGAATAAGGGCAGCAAAAGAACAGAAATAAAACATGCTATTTACAAACACAATCCCATAATCTCTTTAGTAATCTGGATCAGCAATATGAAACTGGATCCAGACCCAGGTCACATCCTATGTCACAGGGACTCAGCAAAATAGGTGCCGTACCCGCGTCGACGCAACGCAATGCGGGTGCGCATGCTGGTGCGACACCGGGTGCGGTCAACACAACCCTGGGTGCGGTCAACGCACCCAGGGTCATTTTTGTCCACTTTTTGGCATTAAAAAAAAATCCACGATGAAAAGGAGGATTAGGGCAAATTTTTTTTTGCCCTAATCTCTCCTCTCTCGCTTAGCTTGAGCTCTCTCCTACCGACGCCACTTCCTAGGCTCCTCCTCTCCTTTCGCATGTACGTACCCTCTCTCGCTCTCTTCTTGTGTCGGCAGGGGAGGGGCCGAGCCCCCCCTGCGCCCTCTCGCTCATTTGTTGGGTCGGCAGGGGAGGGGCCAAGCCCCCCCTGCTCTCTCTGATTTCAGCAGGGGAGGGGCCAAGCCCCCCCCCCCCCTCCCCCCTCTCACTCTCTTGTTGGGTCGGCAAGGGAGGGGTCGAGCCCCCCTTGCTCCCTCTGATTTCGGCAGGGGAGGGGCCGAGCCCCCCCCCCCCTCTCTCGCTCTCTTGTTGGGTCGGCAGAGGAGGGGCTGAGCCCCCCCTGTTTTTGGTAGGGGAGGGGTTGAGCCTCTCCCTGTTTTTGGCAGGGGAGGGGCCGAAATCCCCCTCTCGCAGTCTTGTTGGGTCGGCAGGGGAGCCCCTCCCCCCTCTCGCTCTCTTGTTAGGTCGGCAGGGGAGGGTTGAGCCCCCCCTGCTCCCTCTGTTTTCGGCAGAGGAGGGGGTCGAGCCCCCGTCCCTACTCCCTCTTATTTCAGGGGAGGGGCCGAGTCCCTCTCTGTTTTTGGCAGGGGAGGGCAGATCCCCCCTCCTTGCTCTTGATTTTATATATATTTTTATATCAAGATAATGTCTGTATAATTGATTTGAAATTTTGAATGTATTTTTTTTTATGTTTTTAGGATAAAAATGACGGATAAAGGAAAAGGACTTGCGTCATCCTCATCCCAACATGTGAGTTCTGCTGCTAGTTTGGCTGATAGTTTTAGTGGGATTGATAATGTGGGGCCACTATGGGTACATGTAGATAAACTTGCAAAAACTGAAGAAGGAGGTGGTGGAAACAAGAGATTTCGATGCAAGCTCTGCGAAAGAGATTTTGTTGGGTCTTACACAAGAGTGAAGGCTCATTTGTTGAAGATACCAGAACATGGCATTTCAGGATGCAGAAAAGTTGATGAGGCAATGTGAAGACAATACAAAAAAATACAAGAAGAATATGAGAAGAGAAAGGCAAAGGCCGATTCTTCTGCAGTTAGTGTGCCATTTGCAAGCCACCAAGAAGATGCTGAAAAAAAAAAGTCAATGTAGGAGGTAGAAGAACGATACAAGTAGCATTCAATACATATGAGAGAGAATAATTGGATAGAAAAGTTGAGAGGTATTTTTATTCTAGTTCACTCCCATTTAATGCGGCTAGAAATCCTTATTGGAAGGATTTAGTAAAATCCTTGGCAAATTGTAATTTGAGTGGCTATGTGCCTCCAAGTTCAGAAAAAATACGAACCACACTTCTTGCAGAAGAGAGGGCAAATATGGAGAGGTTGCTGGAGACTAAAAAATATTCATAGGAGCAAAATGGAATTTTTAGTGTCTGACGGATGGACAAATGTTCAAAGGCGTCCACTGATCAATTTCATTGCTTGTTCGCTTAGTGGCCCAATATTCTTGAAAGCGGTTGATGCTTCTAGGGAATATAAAAATGCAGAGTATTTGAAGGGATTGTTTATAGAAGTCATAAAAGAAGTGAGTGATCAGAACGTGGTAGAAATCATTACAGACAACACATCAGTTTGTAAAAGTGCAACATTGAGTTTGAAGAGTGAGTACCCTCATATTTTTTGGACTCCCTGTGTAGCACACAACTTAAATCTGACCCTAAAGAGCATCTGCAACCCCAAAGAAGAAGAAAATTCACAAACATATGTTTTATATTCATGGATTGAATATTTATAAAGAAATGTCAAAAGCATTAGGAATTTTGTTGTTAACTACCATCGTGCTAATGCTATATTTAATAGGCATTCTGACATAAAATTGTTGAAGATCGCTGAAACACGTTTTGCGTCCATCATTGTGATGATGAAGAGGATTAAAAGAGTGAAAAATGCTTTGATTAACACGGTGACTGATGAAAATTGGACATTCTATCATGCTGATGATGATATCAAGGCTCAAGAAATTAAAAAATTCATTCTTGATGATGAGTTTTGGGACAGAGTGGTATACTTCCTTCAATTTACGCAACCTATTTGGGAAATGTTAAGAGAAGTTGATAAGGATGAGCCCATGCTTCACAAAGTTTATGAAATGCGGGATAATATGATTGAAAAAATACAAGCTATAGTTTTAAAGCATAAAGAAAAAAATCCTGCATTTGATAATTCAGAATTTTTTAATCATATTCATTCAATTTTAGTCAGAAGATGGGATAAGAGCAACACTCCTTTGCATTGCATGGCACATTCTCTTAATCCAAAATATTAAAAAAATAAGTGGCGGGTTGGTGGTATTGGTCGTGTCTCTCCAAATTTAGACCCAGAGTTATCAAGACATAGAAATATGTATATGACAAGACTTTTTTTGGAAGAATATTTTCTACATCAAGTCATACAAGAATTTAAAAAAATTTCATCTTCGAGATTATATAGACCAACATTATTCGCGAGAGAAGAGGATAATATAGATCCTATCACATGGTG
The DNA here is from genome assembly GCF_984573655.1 of Nuphar pumila. NCBI lineage: Eukaryota > Viridiplantae > Streptophyta > Magnoliopsida > Nymphaeales > Nymphaeaceae > Nuphar > Nuphar pumila. The sequence goes on along the minus strand of NC_143250.1, from coordinate 29,392,170 downwards.
GCTAACATTTGGATCAGAAACACCTCTTCTCCAACGTCTTGCATTAAGATTGTTATCGCAGCCTGCTAGTTCATCTTGTTGTGAAAGAAATTGGAACACATATTCTCAAATCCACAACATGAAGAGAAACAAACTCACCAGCAAGCGTGCAGAGGATTTAGTATATGTTCATTCAAATCTTCGATTACTTTCGCGAACCAATGATGAATACAGGTACTAATTTGCTCTCTTAGTTATTTGATTATTTCTTAGTTTTTCATTTAAATATACTTGTATTGTATTTAACATTTTCAAATTGGGTTTGTAACACAGATAAAAAACATCCAAATTTTGGGATGTAAACCCAGAAGAGTGTGACTTTGAAGAAGAGCATGATTTCAACATAACGAACATGGATTTAGCTGAGCCCAGTATTCCTTCTAATGATGCATTTGATGATGAAGAAGAAAATTATTAAGATCAATTACTTCATCAGGATATACTTTGGTATGTAATTTAGTTCTTTTCAGTTTTACTTATTTGATTGATATTTAGGTTGATATATTGCATGAATGATGATTGATGAATGATATTATGACAATGTTAACTGTTAAAACTTCAAAATTATATATATATATATATATATATAATTTTTTTTTTACATTTTTGCCCCTGCCGCACCCCCGCACCCGCACCCGCACCCGCACCCGCACCCGCACCCGCACCCGCACCCGCACCCGCACCCGCACCCGCACCCGCACCCATGTGACATAGGTCACATCTCAACAACACACACACACAGATTTCTTTAAGGACCCCATGATATTTGACAAACCAATATTTGCCATATATAAGAAATCCAACCTTCATTGAATTTTAGAGAATAAAATTGAAATTCTGACAAAAAAAATTATAACAAAGTGAGTAGAGGATTTCCCAAACAGCTTTATTAGTGCCAAACAAAACCTTTATTCCAGAGTTGATATGTAAAAGCAAATGAAGTGGTCAGATAGAAATAAGACCTTGGTAATAGTTTGTAAGCCCCTAACAGTATGAAATGAAATCCTGTGAGTTTTAAATCTATAGCTTCTAGGTTCTTTAATTTCTAACAAAGATTTTCATAAAAAAGAAATTCATATAAACCTATAAGAAAATCCACTGCAGATAGAGGTAGATCCAATGTCTCGAATTGTTGATTGTAAAAGAATAGCTAATTGTCAACCACATAAGTATCCCTAGTTGATTGTCTTCAATTTCATAAGAACCTATGGGTTCCTAGAGTAATAGTGCTTCCTCATTTTTTGTTGGAATGACAAAGTCACTGAGTCCAGGTTCGATAGTCTACAAAATATATCCCAGTCGAGAAATTTGACTCCAGACAAGAATTTCCGAAAGGTATTTTTAGTTAAACGCTTTCCAACTTTTGGCACAGGTAAATGGACAATATATGGAAGTATCATGGAGATGATCATAAGAAAGAAACTTTTCTTTATATAGCAAAGCAAAAATTAAATAACACTTGTATCAAAAGAAACCAAATTTTAATTGTGCAAAGTCACAAAATTAGTGCTACAAAAGACTTGGTGATATGTCAAATACTTTTTCAAACTCAGAGTTTAAATATCACAAACAAACAAAGTGAAATAACCAAAGGTTATCAGTCTAGGAAGCAGAAGCGGGGAACAATACGGGAAGCGAAAGCGATGCATTTTAAAATTTATAGAAAGCAGGAAGCGAGGAATAAAAAAAAGCAATATAAGAATTGAAGGAGAATCAAAATAGAATGCATATAAAAATTAAAAACTAAAATAAAAATTATTAATGTTAAATTTCATGATTTTTTAGTGTAAGAATTTAATTTTTAACAAAATCTAAAAAAGATAATTGCCAATTTAGAGAAAGCACATGGAAGTGAGTAAAAAACATGGAAAGTAGAGTGAGAGAACATATAAGAAGAATAGATGAAGCGTGTGGAAACCATAGGACAAGCGTGGGAGAATCGAGATTCTCATCAAGTTTAGGAAGCGAGGTGTATCACGCTTCTGAAATGAGCTTTCGGAACTTATCTAAGAAGCTTCCAGTAACTCTGAAAATAACCCTGAAAAAGCACTTGCACAAGATTTCAACATCCTCTTAAGTAGAAATTTACCACCCAATATATAGAATTATAGATATAAGCAAAAATGCATCAGTACAAAACAATCCCAAGAGCAATAGGAAACAACAAAAGTTCAAGGGACCTTTTTCACAACTAATAGTAAAGGCAGAAAGGCCATCACAACAAAATTGATTCCACACACTAGCCCTAAATGCTAAAAAAGGATTAATTTAAGTCCACCAGAAGTTAATGACAAACAAGAAATTGGCTATCAAAAGAAATGAACAAACAATTTCTTATTACAAACATTAACCCTATACGCTCAAAAAGTTCAAGTCCACCAGAGGTTAACGAAAAACAAGAAACCGGCTTTCAAAAGAAATGAATGAACAACTTCTTTCTTGAATCTCATTTCTGAGCATTGAAAATTGAAATCGGGCCATGCCCCCTTGCAGCAAAATGCAATGCAAAACCATTTGAACCCTTGTTGCACCCAAAATTCAATCTAAACAACACAGAGGATGACAAACACCAAGAGAACACCGCTCTCATTTTCTCCGATCTCAAAGTCCAAATTAATTCATCTCCCCGTATCAACAAAGGGATGTGCAAATTTCAACTAAGTATGCCACACCACTCAAGATTCAATCCAAACAAAGAAATAACTAACAATAAATAACAACTAAGCAAATCATACTTTTTCATGCATAACCATCAAAATCGATGTTGAGTCATTACTAGTTTACCAAAATCGCATTTTATTTTTGGAAAGAAACCATAACCTTCAATTCAACAAGGTTTCAATGTAATTACAAACAATCAGAAGAACTCCCCCACTCGTTCCAATCATCACCATACTCAACGAAAACCCCAAACAGAATTTCCCAATTCCAGAAAACAAACACTTCAACCGCGTACAACCCCATGTCCCATCCAGATCCCAATAAGAAAAAAAACACAGCCACACACAACCAACCAACGATTTAATTGAATGATTTCATTCACTCGCTCTGAAGATCCAAAAGCAATGAAGCACAAAGATACAATTCCAGAGGAAGATAAAACGGTAAAAATAGAATTTGGTTGTCCAGGAAAAGCACCAACCTTGCAACCGGGGCTTCCTCTTTCGACCAACCCACCGACGGACACACACACACAGAGAGAGAGAGAGAGAGAGAGAGAGAGAGAGTCTTAAGAGGTGGGGGCCCTGACAGTGTGGGCGGTGGGTCAGGCGCTACAAGACAAGAAAGTCCACGGGATGCTGCTTGGAATCTATGAACATGGGTGACCCCCGGTTGAGGCGGTGGGACTCCCTGCGGATTTGGATCGCATATCCGATCCATTCGGATCATTATGTTTGCCGTTGGATTTTGACATCTTTTTTAATGAAAAATGGGTCCTAAGTAGGGGTGAAACCAGACCCAAACCTGATTGAAGATTATGGTATTGGGTCTGGACTCAGGTCCAATCAGACTCACCATGAGAGAAATCATACCCAGATCCTATATGGATTACATGAATCAGACTTGGACCATAAGTAGTAAAATGATATTTTTTAATTTTTTTACATTGAAAAATAGCGAATCTTGATAGGAATTTGAGTTGGGTTTGGTATGAAATTTCACAAACCACATCTGGCACTGTATATTAATGGAATCGTTCAGGTTCAAGAATCTCTTTGGACCTTATTTATCACCAAACCCTAACCCTATAGGGTTTAGTACGGGTCGAGTCAAGGTCAAAACCGACCCATTGATACCTTTAGTCAAATCTAATACCTCGATTCATTCAAATGTCATCTCTGATGACACACCTAGTCTGTTCTGTTTATTACTGGAGTCGGGTGAGGCCTGACTTTCTTCAAAAGCCATAAATCTTGTTCTTGATAATTAGGGATAAACGCCAACTAGGTTTGAACCGAGCTTGTGCTGGCTCAGCTCGGCTCGAGAAGAAGAAGTGGCTGTTCAAGCTCGGTTCGAGCTTGAGCAGTGCTTGAACAACCTATGCCCGGGCTCGGCTCGAGCTAAACATATTTATAAAAAAAAAATTAAAGTTTTTTTTTTTTAAAATTTGTGTCAAAAGTTCAAAGACACCAATGTGTTGGGGTTTAAACCCAAGACAACTTTCCAAAGAGACAAACTCACCCACTACAGTAACACCCTTTTAAGTATAGAAAAATAATATACATATATAAACTCTAATTTCTTTATATAACTATAACTAAGTGAACCGATCACAATCAAGTTTATCGAGCCCAACCGAGCTGGACTATCTGTTCAAGTTCAGCTTGTTTACGTGTACCAAGTCTAAACTTTGTTCAAGCTAGGCTCATTTATTTTTTGAATGAGCTCGAGCCGAGCTTAAATGGGTCGAGCTCCAGCTAACTCAGATCATTGTAAATCCCTATTGATAATTATCGCTAAGGAAAATCTAATGATAAAGAAATTGTAAAAGTAATTAAAAATAAGAAATTTGCAATAAGAACATATCCAGTAGGCTGAGAAACGAACAAACAGTTCATTGTTCAGTTCAGTTTTGCTGTCCAAGCTTGAGAAGGAGCTAGCTCGTTATAAGTAGTCGGGCCGAGCATGAACAACAAGTGTCTGAAGAGCCGTCGAGTGTGCTGCCCAATTAAATTCAATCTGGGCCTGGCCTGATTACTTAATTGTGCCGAAATGGCTGGACCCATGTGCAAAATGCATAACAGTTGCTTGTCTGCCCCGTGACCGTTTCCTTGTGAAATTTTATGTCCTAGTATTTTATTGATATCTGTGCAACCAGAGATCCGTTTTAGGCAATTCAGGATCGGTTGAAAAGATCGTTTTGCCATTCATCTTTCCCATGTTGGGTATTTTCCCCAATTCTTAGTTATTCTGGACCAAAACCAGTGGAAATAGAATCCATCTGTGAGCAATTCTAGTTTTCAAAAAAAAGATTTTAGTAGATTTAGGGTGTTCATTGTGGACCTACTGGCTTTCAGTCTGCACCATAAATGCTATCATGATGTGAACTAACTTCATGAGAAACAAATGACAAGACAAAGACGACATTTATGAATGACAATGGTGTATGACATAAGGTTAAGTTTAATGGCAAGACTTATGAAATGCAATGTGAATGATGACCTAAGCCTAAAAAATGGTGTTCAAATTCTTTATTTTTTTTTTCAAAAGAAAAGAAAACTACTTCTTTGCTAACATTTTTGAAAACAAATTTTAGAAATGATATTTTTTATCTGACTGGATACTTGCCATGAAAAGTGTTGCAGCCATGCGAAGAATGAGTGCATAAGTGAGTGTGTGGAACTAGCATTACTCAACAACAGTTTGATTCCTTGCCAATATTGATTTAACTTTATTTTTTAGCTTTTTGCCCCTAATTGAAGCCATCATAAAATAAATAAGCTTGTTCTTTTTTACTCGAATAAATCTGTTGTTTGACCCTCAAATTTTAAAGCAGCTCATACTATGATAGATGTCGGTCTAATCTCACAAAGATTGAGACTCTAAGAACTTCCAAATGATCAAGACTCCTTGGCAACGTGGGCCTAAAAATGAGAGCTCCAAGTGCATAAAAGCTTGAGACTTTTCAATCTGATTCACTTTAACCTCCTCATTGAGGCTTGCATCAAACTAATCCATATTGAATATTTTCAAGTAGCCAATCATTTTCCAAAGACTGCGAGGAAAATGAATAGGACATAGGTTATTGAACAAAGTATATGGTAATGATGATTGCAAGGGACGAAATAATAATAAATATTTTTTAAATTTTTTTCAACTTTGGGTATCACGAGTTTTAAAGGGAGTGCCAATGAAGGTTGGACATGTCATTCTTGAATGTGAGGCTAAAAGAAAAGAAAATGGGTTAAGAAATCCTCGGCCTCTTGCATTAGATCTTAAATTGCAAAGGAAGTACTAAAATTTTTGGAGCTTTCTCACTTTTTTTCTTTTTTTATAATTCCCTTTTTTGGAATTTTGACATTTTTTTTGTGAGAACTCTTTTCTTTATGCTACTTTTCATAAAATAAAAAAATGCCCCAAGATAAGGCCTAAATGGGTAGATTTTGCTTTGTAGAATGATATGACTAACTTAGTCTTTTTCAAGGATATTAAAAAACAAGGCTCACAAGCAAAATGTACTAAAGCATAAGATAGATGAGTCTATAAGACTGACCAAAGGAGGGGATAAGAAGTAAAGACAAAATGAAAGGTAGTCTTGACATCTTTTAGCTTGAAGAGTTTTTCCTCTAAGTGAATCATCATGATCTTAAATCATAGAATATGAGACTCAACATGCCTTTGTATGATTCATCTTTGGTTATTTTTAGGCCTCGCAAAGAGATTTATCTTTCTATTTTACTGCACGCTTCTTTATCTTATGTTGCCTTCTCATAAAGGACTTGACCTTCAAGTTTCATCTTCACAATAATGGAAAAGAAAATTATTATTGCTAATAATGAAAGGAGTGTAGTGTATATGAATTTCTCATAAATGCAATGATTTCTTTGACAATATTCATTCAAATGACAAATTTTTTGCAACAATAGAGACAATCATTTTGATTTTTTAAATTTTTTGGATTTTTAAAATTTTATTTTTTTTTTTGGATTTTTTAAATGACTATTTATAAAAGATAATTAGACAACTTATTCATATTTACAAAATATGTAGGAATGATGGACGCATGACTTCAGACTATGAGAGTTTGAGAGCAAACTTGATCTAAATGGTGTAGTCTTAACTTCTTTGACTCACTAACCTAACGTAGAGGACATATGCGCTTTGGATCTGACCAAGCGATAGACTGTAGCTGTTGTGATGATAGGTCCATGACATTTTTCTCTTGGAGTTGACCCATATTCTGATTTTGTCCTCCTCCTTTCCAATCTCGATCTTTTAAAAGATTAGGATTTGGACTTTTTTTTCTGATGTTGCCTCAGATGTGGCTATATGAAGTGACATATATGAAGTGACAGATGATGTCGATATTTCATATTATAGAAAATATTTGTTGACCATTTGGCTCTCTTAATCCAGCATAGACTTGTTTTGTGTAGTGCAAGTTGCATGTGACCCCTTCACCATTATTAACATCAAAAGTACAAGTTTGAGCCGAATGTGTGGGGATCTTGGTTACTCTATGGATACTGCTCAAGGCCTAGGTCGAGATCACAAGAGTGATGAATAACATGAGCATAGGCATGACAATGTTGTATCTTTTTTTGACAAATTTTGAGTTGTCCTGAGAAATCTTATCAGTAGAATTTTTTTCTTCCTCAATAGAGACGAGAAATTTTAACTTTTTGACAAATCTCACCAATAGAACTTTTTTCTTCCTCAATATAGATATGAGAAATTTCAATTTTCTGAGAAATCTCCATGGCATAATCTAGACAGTTCATCTTTGCATGATTATTTGCATCTGCTGAGCTGGATGAGTCAAAATCTTCCATCACATCAACAAATTCAAGATCTTTCTCTTTAATATGATTCTCATACATATTTTCTTCTTCTAAAAGGGGAGAGTCGGTGATTGATTCTATCATAGTATGAATTTATTTTTTTAAAATCATGGGAGGACTTTCCTCTTCTGGAGCTTTCATAGGACTTTCTTCTTTTGAAGTCATAATGAGACTTTCATCTTTTGAATCCTTGGCAAGACTTTTCTCATTTTCTCTTAAAGTGACAACCTCAATGGATGACTCAAGCACAATTACTTTTTTTGAAACTTTGCTAGAGGCATTCTCATCTTTCTTCTCGACTTGAGTTTCACATTAGCATACCTAAGTGCAAGTAAACTATGGTGATTCTTACTATTGTAAGGCTCCTTTCTGAACAATAAAGTCAATATAAACTCTGAGAATTATAACAAAGTTTTTCAAAACTAGTTCAATGATGATGCGTTAATTACTCATAATTATAATATATTTTTATTATATAAATACATCATTTGTAAGTCTAGAACCCACACTTAGATTCATGTAGATGTCATTGAGCTACAGTTCAAATTTTGCTCAAATCAGACTTAAAACGAGAGAGAGATCACATTTTTAGTGAAACGGGTCAGACCTCGAGGCAAAATGGGTCAAATCGGATCCAAAAAGCCCATTTGGGCCTTGGATCTGAGCCAAAACTTCACAATCCACTCCACATCATCCCAAACTCGAGTTTTAGAACATTTGCTAAATGCCCCCTCAGAAAAGGGCGCCCAACAATTAAGTATTTTTTTAATATCTTTTCTGGAATTTCCAGAAAAGAGTGCTTGAACTATAAAAACTTTGCTCAAAACCTTATTTCACGTCTTTTGCTCTTGAGAGTGCGCCCTTCAGCCCAAATCTCGACCCTCCAGCCTTCTTCCTCAGCCCCAAACCGCCCCATCTTCTTCACTTTGGGTTGCTAGGCTTTGCCAAGCTCCCATGACCGTTGTCTTCTTCCTCTTTCATTCATTTTCTTCTCCCTACGTTCCTTCTCTTCTCCTCCTTGCTGAAACTAACCTTCCTTGCTGTGTTTTGCAGGTTGCAACAATCATGGTGGTGGTCCAACTGTGTAAGGGGTGCTGTCTACCCCTTCACAGTTAGTCGACTCTCTACACCATCAGAGTGCCATCAGCCGCAGTTTTCAGCAGCTTGCAGCAAAAGTGAAGTAGACAGCACCATTGAGGGTGTTGGCGCACAACCTGGGCGAATTTCCACCTCTTCTCTACCATCCCACTCCTCGGATTGCTGGAACAGGCCTCCGATAAGCCTCTCAACCTTTTTCTTTTAGTGTAAAACCCCAAATCGTGTGTGGTTTTATTTTCTGTTTTCTTCAATTTCTGTGTGATTGTTGTTACAGCCTTAGCATAGGTCTGGTTGTGCTTGAACCAGCACATAGGTCGAGTGTAGGTGTTAGTTTAGGAGTTTAATCGTTTTTGTGAGTTTTATGGAGTCTAATGGTGAAGATCGGCTAAGCTATTGTAGTATGCGTCCGAAATGTTCTTTTCTATTTTGTGTCACATGTAACAATATGTTAGTGAGGTGTATATGCAGTTTAAATTCCTAGTGTAGTCGTGTGATCAGTTTGGTTAAATTAGATTTTTTTTGTAGCTTTGCTTTGTTAGTTCAAAAATTAATGTCTTAGTGATTGAGATAGGTGTGTGATTTAGTGCATATTAGTTAGCATTTAGTAGTGCATTTTAATTAGCATTTAGTAGTGCATATTAGTTAACCTTGCATCAATTGAATTTAGGTTTATTAAACTGTGACTTTGTGTGTGTGTGTTTCCAAATCGTGTAATACACTTTAGGTAAGCCAATTAATTGTGTTGTGTAGCTTTAGGTAATTTCCTTACTTTGAATGGTTAGGTTAAGTAAGTTTTTATTTTTGATCAGGGTTAGGTCCTATTACTTGTGTAGTATACCATAGGAAAAATCCATATGCTAGGTCAAATACTAATTTAATTCCAGTATTTTCTTTTAGCAAATCTCATTAGTCATTTGGTGTCTTGGTCTAATTTTAGAATGTCTTGACTTTACAATAGGTGTCTAAAATCGTGTAGAGTGTTAAATTAGATAAGATTAACCTTGAATAGTTAGTGACTAACCTAGTGGGTCCATCTAGGGTGGCGTGAGCCTAGTCAATGTCAAACATAACCCATCCTCCTTAGTCGCCCCCTTGACTAACCCTAATTAGACAACTAACCCTAGTAGGTGTAGGTTAGTAACTAACTCTAATTTGAAGATAGTTTTAGATTCCATTTAGCTTTATCGAGTTAACTAGTTAGTTCACATTAAGTGAAGTAGATTAGGTTAGATAGCAACATTAATTTAGTTAATTTAATTCATAGTTGCATTTTTATTTAAGATAGTATAACAATTGCATGTAATCGAACATTTTAGTTAGAGCTAACTTGCACTTCTTGCAAGTAATTTAGATATGCTTGTTAGAATTAAATCATTTAGCATAATTAGTTTTATTTTCTGTTAGTTAGTTAATATTAGGACTGTGAATGACTGGTATTGCATGCATTCTAAGAAAAAGTGTGAAATTTGGATGTTTGAAATGAATCAGAATTTTGCACTGACTTACACTCGTTATATTCTATAAAGATTTTCTGAGTTTTACCAAAATTACTATTCTATTCTTTTCATTAGTGTGTTAAATGTTTACAAACCAAAATTCAGCTCGTTTCGAGTTGATTTGGTTTGCCTTTTAAGCGTTTTCTAAAATTAGGTTTTTTGCGATTTAAAATTTCGGGACAAACGATTTCCAACTTTTCTACGAACTTGAAACGCTGATATCCAGAGTTTCCGGATGAGTTTTTCAATTTCGTAAAGGCTAACAGACTCTTGAATATGTCAAAAAGAGAACGAAAGAAGAATCTGCAACATTGGATTTCGTCTACCCCCTTCAAACTCCCTGTTTGTGAAAACCTATCAGAATCTGATTTTGCTCTGTTCAGGGGCAAAGCAATCATTTAGCTAGTTAATTGATTTTCCATAGTTTTTAGTGTTTTCTAGCATGTAGTTAATATACTAACAGTAGTTAGACTCGTTAGAATTAATGTGATTAGTTAATCTAGTTTGATTTGCATTTATTTTATTTTTAGTTTAATCATAGTATTAGATTAATAATTAATTCAGAGTTATAATGACATACTGACTCTTTATTTTCGTTGTTTTAGGTTGATAAGTTAGAAACAAATCAATAGGTGTATTTAAAATGTGAGTGCGAATGCACATATGGTGAAAAAATGAAATTACCCCTGGCGATCCAGAGAAGACTTAGCAATCTATTTCAGTTCATTTTCATTTTTGGCTTGTAATTCAATTAGAATTGTACTGTTAACTTAGTTGTAAACAGTTGTGATATTAATAAATTGAAGTTTTAGATTTAATTTGAAGGTATCCCATTCCCTGAGGATTTGACCCGTACTCGCCACATTCATGGAAAATCTGTTTTTATAATTACTTGATTGGTGATTTTCCAAAATGCTTTCAACGATAAAATAATGTTTTAAATAACGATTACAAAAATCCGATCATTCAACTTTATAAATCATGTGGACTTCCTCATCTTGGATGGAATTTGGTTCCTCCTGAGCCTCTTTATTTTACAAGATTAGCTCACCTTTGTCAATATGGTCTTGGATTATATACTTAAGGGGAATACACTCTTCAATGTCATGACCCAGAGCTTGATGATATCTGCATAACTTTGTTGAGTCCCTTTCTTTCATCTGAAGAGGGTTTGATACTTTAGGCAATTCAAATTCCTCATTTTGTAGCAAAATACCCAAGACTTGGGATTGAGTCCGTTGGATTTTGGTGAACTCTCTGTCATTGGGCCATCTATGATTTTGAGCTTGCCTCTGGTTTTGCTTGGGAAACTTTTACTTTTTCTTTTCTCTTTGAAAAGTAGCCACACTAACCTGGCTTCCAGGTGACTTATCCATTTTGGATCTATTATTTTTAGACCCAACATTGACTATAATCTCATTATACATGCCTCTTTTGAGGTTCAACTCCATCCAAGTAGCATCATTGATCAAATCCATGAAAGACTCATACCTTTGAGTGGCTAAGAGTCCTTTGAGAGGTTGATTGAAATTGTCCATAATGAGAGTAATGGCATGGAACTCCCAGATTGGATCTTTCATGTGATGATACATTGATCTTCACCTGGTGATGAAATCTTGAGTATCCTCATCCTTATTTTGCCTAAGATCATAGAGTTGACCGAATATTGAAAGAGCATCTATATTGTACCAGAATCACTCAATAAACAAGTTCATGAGGGGCTGAAATTGTCTAATCTTATAGGCGTCCAAAGTAGAAAACCATGACATAGCTTCATCTTCAAGACTTCTCAGGAACCATCGAATCAAGGGCCGATCATTATTAAAAAAATCAGAGCAGGAATCTAGGAATAGAGCAATACGAGTTTCTAGATTTTCTGTCCCATTGAACTTTATGAACTTTCAGAGAGCGATGCCCATAGGCTCGTTATCTTGGTCCAGGACAAAGTCCTAAATTTCATAGGGCCTTCTTTCTCTTTGGCATTACCTATTTTCTAGGTCATGTTTCTCATCTCCTCTTTTAAATTTTGGACCCGTTATTCATACTCATTGGTTTGAGGATTCGGGATTCTGACGACGACTTTTGAAAGTCTGATAGACATAGCCTTTTTGGGCTGAATATTCTGAACCAAACCACTCTAGACTTTCTACTTATGGCTATGCTCGAACCATCTCAATTAAGCATCATTGTCTTAGAATTGCCATTATATCTACTATATCAGGGTTTTCAAGGTAGCATTTGAATTCCTCATCTCTTTCAAAGCAGATATGTCTGAGAGTTCATAGGTTATTCTTTCACCTTTGTCCATTTTCACATATTGAACCTCATCATCTTTCTCTTCTTCTTGATCTTAAGGATATGTTTCTTGTCTGACTAGTTGATCCAATTCCTCATCTGTGAAATGACTGAAGGATTCGAGCAGAAGGATCTCCCCACAGTCCTTGAAATGCATCATTCCCAATCAAGGATGATAATTCCTGAGATCCTCTAGGTAGCTTCCATGGATTCTTAGATGGATTTTGGGTCTCAGTTAGGGTTCTAGGAACCCTGACCCATCTCAATGTTCAGATTCGTAGAATCCTTTTATAGAACCAAGGCTTAGGATTTATAAACAAACAATAGTCCAAATCAATCAAACAACACACGGATCAAGATCTTTTTGAAAACAGAGTTTTTTAGATCTCCTTGAAAGCTCCACTGATCTATAAGGTCACTCCAAATAGGATCTAATAGGATGGGCTTTCTCTGTACCAGACCTTTCATGATATGCCAAAACTAAGGTTCCTAGTATTGTAAAAGGGTTTGCAATCTCCTTGGTCCACTATCGATATACCCGAGCTGATGTCTCTGGGTACTAGTGGGGGGATTCAAAGATCCAAATAATGGGACGAGATTTGAGTTTTGAAATTCAAATGATAAAATAGTGGCTCTATAATAAAAATACTAAGAGATAACCAGGACTAACAACTTCACAATTCTAGTGCAGGGCACTCTTTCTGTAATGATAAACTCTCAATATTTGAGTTATTGTGCTTTTAACCTTTAAGAATGTGTTATTAACTTATTGAATTTGGCCAATTTGGTTATTTATAATTTTCAAACTTTTCTTTTGCATTTTTATCTTTTATTATATATGAGTAATGTGTTCCTTAGGCCCAGTCTCGTTAGGCCCCTTCAAAAATCATAGTTTAAATATTTTTTTCTCATGCCTAACACCCTAGATGTGATCTATAGGTTTTGTTTAGTGGGATCCAACTTTTGGATCACCGAAATATGACATGTATACAAGTTTTTTCGATGAGTCAAAATCAATGGCTATGAGCACACGTAGAGCAAGCAATGTCTCACATAAGTTTTCTAACTTGTCGGGGGTTGAAATATTTCTAAAAAAGAAGGGTTTCTAAATTAGATACCTAAATTCTAAAACAGAAAAAAAAAACACCCATGTTTGGAGTTTTATACCTACCACCCCACAAACCTCAGTAGTAGTCATGTCCCCTATTTCTGGAGCTGGAGAAAAGCCACCCTTTGGGCTATAAAGTAACCTTCAGAGCCATGGAGTATCGCTTACCCTCTCCTAGTAAGCACAAAAGAATTAATTCATATTTCATATTTATTTCATTAATTTCATCATCAATTTATGCCTTTAGCACACTTAACCACACACAAGGTCAATAACCTCCAACTTGGGCTCAGGCATCACCTCACTTAAGGCACAACATTGGTTATCACACAAACCACAAGCTTTCTTTCGAGCTTCCATTGTGCATGCATCTTTCATGATTTACAACATAATCATAGCATTTAATCACACCATGATGCACATCACGTATCATACTACATATCAAGATATCATGCAATACATCAAAGCATCATGCACAACCCAACATTCATGCTATGCAATTAAAACATGTCATACATGCATTAAAACATTAAACTAAGGTACAGTTCCATGCCACCCTAGGCACATATATTGTACAAAAACAAGTCACATTTAAATATGGTTCACCTCTAGAATGGCTTCATGTCTATGGGGCTCACTTTTGGAACCCTAACAATCAAGCATACACATGTTCCCAACTCAAAGTTGTGTAGACAGAATTTTACCCAACTTGTAAAATCTGCCAAAAACTCAAAACTATGTATTTGACCCTCAAATTAATTCAGTGTATTTACATGCATCTTACCTAATTGCAGGTGAAAACCTGACCTTAAAATCATTACGGCTGAATTTATCAAAATTTTATAATTATAGTTTATTTTCTGATCACAGAACAAGCCTGTCTGGACCTGTCTGTCCATTAGAACCTCAAACAATACATTATAAACAATTAAATAAATTTAGCCAATTTTATCGAACATAGCTTAACATGTCCACAACAATTACAAAAAAAGAGTAAAAAACATTGCAAAACATTAATTACAAATTTTACACCACCTGTAACTTTTGTCCCTAGATAGGACAAAACACAAAATAAGACAGAATATGTGCTATCATGCCCAATTTTTAATTCTTAAACCATAATGAACTCAAATATAATTTTTTTTATTATAGGTTCATATATATATATATCAAGAATCAACCATAAAAAGATTGGATCAAAATAATATAGAATCATAGGGATATGATTTTTCTAATAAAAATCTGTCAAAACAGATTCACTGTTTCAAACAGATTCTCTGCATCAACTTGCAGATGTCATATCTCACTCATACATACTCAAATGAGTGCAAGGTTTGGACTAAAATATTCCTCTACATGAGTAGATGGTCTCAATAAATTTTCATAATTTTCTCATAGTTCATTTAAGAGAAATTGAATTTACAAACAGACTGGTCAAAACAAGATTTAAGAAAAACAACATGCTATTTCAAGAAATCAAGCCTACATCAAGATCCACCATGAAATTCTACTAAAATTGATTTGATCCATTAAAACATCATCAATTATGCATATGAGCCATGTCATATTTATGCTTGATAGCTAGAGAAAGAGCTTGATTGAGTCAAAGACCCATAAGATACGCAAGGTTGTACCATTACAAATGCACACATCCACACTTGGTTGATCTCTCTCTCTCTCACATCGGTGAGACGCTCATACATGATAAAGGCACTAGAGCAGCATGAATGGGTTGAGTACATAACTGTGTCATCATGTGACTATTACTCTAAGAAAGTATTCAGGCTACTGAGCCCTGTTTGCCTCATGAATGAAGGTACTTAGATTGACAATCATAGTAATTAAGAAATACTTGTAACCCATTCACATTAATGGTCTATTGGAGAAGATAGATCGATACAACTTTGAGTGACCCAGTTGCATGTAGATTCATCTACATGTCATACCCCTTGTTTGGGAGCAACGACGTCCCTTGGGTCTCCAGTCACTTGAAGTTAAGGAGGTCGGGGTTGTCCATAAGATATATCTCAACTACAACAAATAGTTTGAATTGCAATCCGTATTAAATATTAGAACCTTGCGGGTTTTCTCTCGGTTACCGACCACCCACTTGGGGATGGAATCTAGTTTGTTAAGCACTATGAACAAATAAATCATATAGTATAACCAACACCCATAGCGACCTCAACAGATTTTGTGACTCACCCTCCATATACCCGAAGTTGTAATCAAGAGAAACAAATCTTACAGTGGTATATCAATTTATAACTATATACAATGTTGAGCTATATAGTTTTGGTCATGGTCATGTTAACTGCTATGCTTGTGAGATCATGATTGTTTTAAACTGTTAAGCTATGATATCATATTGTGATGAATATTCTGGCATTGTTCAAACTTTATAATCTGTGGTTTATCTTGCCTACTCGAAAGAGTCTGACCCTGTTTCATGGTGATGTATGTGCGATGGTGCGATGTGGTGGCGAGGCTGGGAACCATGTTTCTATTATTTTTTATCGATCCAAGGAACTTTTGTTCATCTCAGTTAGACTGAGATATTTTTTATTTCTTTTACATTGTGAATATGTCATTATCATTTTGGAAATGTTGATTTGTTATGTATGGTTATGATTTTTGAAGGTTGTTATTCCGTTGAGATTACTTTGGGTGTGAATATACATCCAAATTCGAGTAGGAAATGGAACCAATCCAGCTTAGACTTCATATTCCTGTAACCCACCAGAGTTGTCCAACTTTAAACCCCAACTAATTTTGTTGTGTTATATTTCAAAAAAAAAATTGGGTTGAAATTTTATGTTATTTCAAGTTGAAAATTTTGGGGCGTTACAACTTGGTTTCAGAGCGAATGATAGAAAATGGTTCATGGTCCATCCAACATCGACATCGCACTATAAGTAGCCATAACTTAAGTCCTCATTGAATCATATGTATTGTATGACGATGGTATGCACATTTAAGACATAGAGAATTCTTTTTGTTGGAAAATAGATGTTGTGGGAACAAGGTGCAACATCATGCTTGATGCCCTACAGGACCTATTTAAAGGTGTAGAACATCTAAACCGTGTAGTGGAATTAATGGAGTTTAGCCTTCAATTTCTTATGCAGGAGGCACATGCCTCTAGGAAGTGTCTCCAAGACCATGCGAGACAAATTTGCCCATGGGCGCTTGGAAAATGCCTCTTTTGTGGTGAGAGAGGCCACACTATTGAAGAATGCCAAGCAAAAGTCACCCAAGACCTGAAGCTAGCCAATGCAGAAGACCTTAGGGATGTAGTTTCCCGAGTTAGCCATATACCTGCACCACTAGCTTTTGAGGTTTCTGATCCATTAGAGATGGTTATGAAAGCAAGACCAGATTCACTTGTTTATACACCGGTGTCTCCTGAGTACACTCCAGGATTGCCAATATACACACCGACATCCCTTATTTACAATCCAACTTCATATGTTACTCATCAGGATTCCGCAAAGTATACTCTGGCATCACCTCCACCTCTTCTTTCTCTGAAGTATAGGCATACAATAAACATGGTTGCGTACCTCAGACAGTACACTAGTCGCCACTAGAATGATTAGAGTCACATCTATTTTGTTAAGGAGTCCTGTAGAAGAACTTTGAGTTTTTTGCTTCTGATGCATGTTTTGCCAACATTGCTGGGTTTTGAGACTTGTTTTGCTAGAGAAGCATGTGTTGATGATGTGACTAATACATATACTTTAATTCCTGTTTGCAAATTTTGTTCTTAGTATAACTATCTCATCATAAACAAAAATGACACTTATATGTTATATGGTGACTACGAGAACCTAATATTTTTGTAACCTTGATACAAATTCCTATGCAATTATATAGATGGCTTGGCAATGTGGCTACAACCATATCATGGACACACTTACCAACCTTGCAGGGGGTTGCACGACAGCAGGCGAAAGCCATGCATGCGATGGGTGATAACCTCCAGTTGGTTATCTACGATCTCACAATACACCTCATTGCCTAATTCATTTATGTATTTAGGTCATACAACATTTTATTGCATACTTAGTCATGCATTTACATTATATATCATTTCATTGCATACTTAGTCATGCATTTACATCATACATATGTATGTGCCATCTATAATCGATGCATACACATGCACATACTCTTAAGGACTATATACAAAAGTATTCTTTTGAAAATTTTCAACTATGCATATATGTATATAGCAAAGCTACTCATCCACATTCAAAATTGTGTGAGTTCTAACTAACTAACTAACTAACTATATATATATATATATATATATATATATATATATATATATATATATATATATATGTCTTTGATTTTAGAATTGCGTGCCTACCTATAACTGAGTATATGCACACTTTGAATCATATATATATATATATAAATATATATATGTGTGTGTGTATGTATGTATGTATATACCTATATATGTATATATATATGCTACCATATACATATCTTATTCTTTCTTTGTTTTTAAACTACATGTAATATGTATATATATACGTATTCCATACAATACACACACACACACACACACACACACATATATATATATATATAGTTTTCATAAAAACCATATACATGTACACATTTTTTTCTTTGTTTTTTTTTACAGTAGTCACACCAAAGAGATGACGGGTTCAGGTTAGGTCTGGACTCACTTGGGTATAGACCTGGACTGAACCATCCTGGGTTCAGACCTGGTCTGACCCGACCTGGGTTCAAAACAGATCTGAACAGACTAGGGTTTAGACTTGGTCTGAACCAGTCCTGGGCTCAGGTCTGGTCTGAACCAACCTCGGTTCAGATCTGTTCTGAACCAGCCTGAGTTTAGATAAGATCAGAACCGACTTGGGTTTAGGTCTGGTCTGAACTGACCGGCAAACAGTAAGACTCTTTTCTTTTTTTAGTTTTTGTTTAAACTAAAACAACCCCTTATGAACCGGATCCTAGAACCCTCATGAAGTTCCAAATTTGGAAGCCGCCCTTGGTTCACCCTCGAATCCAGCGTATATGTGTATTTCACATACACATATACCATATATTTTTTTTTTGTAACATATATATGTTTTTGAAGTTCATATAAGCATGTATATGATGATTAACATGTATCAACGTGCACCTACATTGAAAAGTGACTATCTATGCATAAATCTAAGTAAAGATTCACCATTAATACCTAAATAAAAATCTAATTATTAGGCTTGTATAAAAATAAAAATCATCCATTAAAATGCATCTACATGTAAACTAACCATAAAACTTATATTAAAAATAAAAATCAACCATTGAAATGCATCTACATGTAAACTAACCATGAAACTTATATTAAAAATGAAGATCATCCATTAAAAATGCAACTACATGTAAACTAACCATGAAACTTATATTAAAAATGCATCTACATGTAAACTAACCATAAGACATGTATTAAAAACAAAGATTAACCATTAGAAATGCATCTACATGTAAACTAGCTATAATATATGTGTTAAAAATGAAGATCAATCGTTAAAAATGCATCTACATGTAAACTAACCATAAAACATATATTAAAAATGAAGATCAACGTTAAAAATGTATCTACATGTAAACTAACCATAAAACACCAATGCAATGGATATGGCACATTAGCTCTAAATCACCAATGCAAGGCTAGGATTTAGGAACTACCTATAACACTAGGTCCCACACACTCTATAGATTAGCCAACTCGTTGTTTCTATTGTCAAGGGTTGAGACATCTTGTAGGTCAATGTCCTACCCTGACCAAAAACACCCATTTAGCTTACCGAGACCCAAAGAATGATGAGTTTGAGCATGTTGATGTTAAGGGAAAGAATAAGTCTGATAGTGATGGTGCCATGGATGTGGAAGTTATTGAATTTAATGGTGATGATTTGAACAACCTCCTCTCCATACATGCCACTTTGACACCATGTTTATAGCACAGTCGAGCATGTGCGTGGTATGGGAAGTAGTGGCATTTGGTCACATGTAGGCATGGTATGAGATGTGCTTATGGCATGCATGTGTTGCGGATGTTGTGGTGCCATTGTAGGAAGTTATGGAGTGGTCGAATCTTGTGTTAGGGGCTTGCACTTGTTGGGATGCGGTGGAGTGCCAGAGGTTGAGAGGAGCTTTTGAGGGAGTTCAACAGCTGGAAAAAGCAAACTATAACACTCCATTAGTTGCACTCAGGTGATAGTTGGGGGACCTCAGGTGGAAGTGATTGGTCATGCTTCTTTCAAAGCATTGGTTGAGGTGTTCCCAAAGTCTCCTTGGCAACATAAGGCGGGTGATGGAACTCAATATCCAGATAAAGGTCCCAAATGCATAATTTCCTTGGTATGACACAGATAGTTGCAAAAATTTGTAGGGACAACTTAAGTCATGGGTGGACAAAGCATCCAAGTGAGATGGTGTTTCCCTATGCAGTGTGGCACATATGTGTTAGGCCCAGTAAGAGGGGAACCTAAAATGGGTTGAAGGCTCAAGCGTTAGACTAGATTGTGAGTTTGAAGATTTTAAGTATGAGGAAAAACTAAAGTTAAGTCTAAGAAAAATTGGCAAAAGATATGACCCTCCTCCACGTGTTTCGGACTTTAATGAGGGATCAAAGAGTTGGGTGGAGTAGAGTGTTGCAAATAGGATTTGTAGCACAATTAAGCATGCACACAGTATGAGACATAGTGATGTTTGAGCACACAAACATTGTATGAGATGTGTTTTATCATGCATGTGTTGCAGAGTTGGGAAAACGACAACAGGGTGATAGAAAGCACTAAAAAATGGGAAAGTCTTTTGGTTACTATGACATGAGGTGTGTGTGGGTCAACCACAACAAGAGAGTAATGACGTGTGTGTGGGTTGGACAACTAAACGAGTGCAAAGGTGTCAAGAGTCTGACAAGGCATATGAGGTGCATAGTGTGATAATGTACATGATCAGTGGATAGTGATTCCTTTGGGGATAGGGTACCCCCTCAACTCATAATTTTTTCACAAAACACATTGAAGTAAGGAGCAGATGTCAATTTTATTAGAAGGAAATCCCTTAGGTTCGGACTTGGGGGTGGTAGTCGGCCACGAGAGAGTGGTAGACCATTGTTGAAGTGGTTTGAGGTGTGTCATGGTATAGGACATGATACATTGAGAGTTTTGATGATAGCAGGGTGATGTCAAGAGAATACACTACAAAATAAAAGTCCAGATGCTTGAGAGTGGCATAAGTCAATATTTGAGTGGGCGCAAGACACACCCAAGGGTTTGGGGTGAATGAAGTCTTGAGATGGTCGCACATTTCATAAAGAAAAGTATTCTTGTGAGGAAGCAACTTGCAAAAGGGGTAACCTGACAAGAAAGTATTCAAGAAGATGCAACGTGTTGACGGATCTTCGTTGAGGGGATTACACTAATGAGGAGCTTGGTGGAGCACCCTAGGCAGGAGGCTCATTATGTTGAGGGCATCACATCTTTGACTGTCACTCATGTTGAGGGCAACATAAAGAGGATTCTTCAGTTATCGTTCACGGTTGAGGGTAGCATAAAGTGGATTCTTTAGTTGTCGCTCGGTTGTTGGCTCTCGAGGCAAATCAGAGATATCCTGAGGAACAACGTGTAGGCATATCCTGCATTGGAGATCCATGTCGAGTGAAATTGACAGAACCTGAAAGTGATCAAAACAAGTAAAAGGTTGATAAGGGCTTGCAGGGGAAGTTGATGGGAAACCCCCCAAAATTGACTTCACATTGCAATGATCAGTGTGTGGGTTGTGTGTTTAATGGAGTTAACCTAACCTAAAATTTAAACCCAAACTTTTCTAACTTGTCCTAAGCCACCTTCTAATTTCACTGCATTAATTATGCTGTAATTTAGGATAACCCAATTTTTTTTAAACACTGCCTAAACCATACCCGGATATGTTTAATAAACTTGACCTTGAATTGACCAAACCTAACCCAAGCCCACCTAAACCCTAAAAACTAAACCCAAGCCCATCGGAACACATCAACTAGTATCAGAGTGAACCCATGCTATGCAAGTGAGGCCAAGTCAATCCACACGCGATGAATTCCAAATTCATCAACAAGCTTGGTGGAAGGACTAACACCAATCACAGAGCCTGCATGGCTGACCTTCAATGAGTCGCGAACTTGCTGCACCTTTAAAACATCACTAATCAGCTACAACAATCCAAAAGAAACTTTAAAATGTGCAGCAACAACTTTAACCTGTTATCTAAAGTAGTAAGGTGTTCAAAGAACATGTTGATTTTTCGACATGCAATTCAGCCCCATTACCACAAACCATAGACAAAATCAGAAAGGACAAAATTATTGTCAACCAACCTGATGAGAGTGACCTTGTTGTCACTCCTAAGGTTGACATGGTTCTCAAAGAAGACGTGCAAGCAGACGCACAAGTGCAACAAAGTGTTTCACTTCAACAAGCAGACCCACAAGCTCAACAAGGTGTTTCACTTCAACAAGCGGAACACACTCTTCTTTCCTCTCTCCCAAACTCTCATGATATGATGAATAATGTAAAAATGCAAAGTATAAGCCTAATGAATACCTATGAGAGTAGACTAGGGTCTGTAGCTCGATGGCGAGAGCAATGCATCAAACCCTCCACACTAATTGCTAGGTTTTATGCTCATTTGATTAAACGAAGTCACATAGTTTGTGCCACTATAACAAGCTTATGCATGGTGAGGAGAAGCCTTGTTATGAGCTTTCTCATGTTCATCACGAGTGGGACCCGAAGCTCTTACCCATGATGGATGAGGTATGTCAACTCTCAACTTGACTTAGGAAGAAAGCTTGCCCACATGTGTCTCCTATACAGTGAAGACTTCAAAACTATGGCCATAGTTAGTATTCATTGGGTACCTTCTCGAAGTACAACCACCTCATACGAGAAGGTCATCAAGGACACAAACCATTGTGATTGTGCTCAACACCCAGGTCATAGTGTTGAGAGTGTAACACCTTACTCTTGAAAACCAATTCCAATCCCAACCTTTGCAAGAATCTCAGTCCCATACCTAAACCCAAGTGTGTCCAACCTGAATTCAGAAGAACCCCAAACCCTTTCGACTTTAAAATTTTACATAGCCCAACTTGTGAGGAATCTAGAACTGTGATTTGGACCCAAGGTTCTTTGGTATGTCCTTAGTCTACCCCTAGAAATTTACTATTTATTGAGTTTTCATTTAAGAGAACTACATTTTTTTAGTTAAGCCTATCGGTAGCCAAATCCAGTTGGTCCTATACAGTCCTAAATTTTTCCATGACTTCAAAAAATAAGATCTTCCTGCTCTAGTGTCCTATGACCTTGATTTTTTACCAAACCTTCCCTGAAATGTCTAGAGTCAATCCCTAAAAGTTTAAAATTTTATGATTTACCTTTTGGGAGAACCAAATTTTCTTCGCAAGTCTGTCTTTACCAAAACCCAATCCAGTCTAACCCTAATCCCTATCTCCTGTTCCTGAACTCATATCTCTCAAACCCAGTGGAGTTAGGACCTCGTTTTTTCATAGAATTTTCCTCCACGTTTTCAAAACCATCCCTCAAAATTTAAGATTTTTATACCCAGTCATTTGAGAATTATGATTTTCTTCCCAAAACCTATCGAAACTTAACATAACATGTTTTCATGATTAGTCGATTTGACCTTCTTGACCATAGTTTGAGCCTAAGTCTCCTACCCAAGTCAGAGCATGTTTTATTGATCCCCCGTGTTCTGGATTGCTTGACTTAAGGGATGTATGATGGAAGCTTCTTGCTTACGCTTCATGTGGCTGCCCCGTAGAAGCAAATTTTGAAGGTAATGCCTTTGCTTGGTCTGAAGGAGCCGAAGTCACTTTCAAGGAGCTCAAGCAAGCGGTGTGTGAGGCCTAGAATCCAACATTTCTCTTTTTTTCATTATAGATATAAGGCAAAACAATGTAAAGTCATTACTAAAACACAAACACAACATTTTAATCATAAAAATGAGTTAGAAAATGTTGAATCACCTTTAAAATTTTAAGAACATTTTTAACTATGGCAAGAGTTAAAAATGTAGAATCTCTTATAAAAAATCCAAATAGGCATGGGTTAAAAACATTTGTTGAATCACTATTCAAGTACTAAGAACAACATTTTTAACTATGACAAGAGTTAAAAATGTAGAATCTCTTATGAAAAATCCAAACACCACATTTTTAACCATAGGCATGAGTTAAAAATTTAGTATTACCAATGAAAACTCAATAACACATTTTTAACCATGGACAAGAGTTAAAAATGTAAAATTACTTACTAAAAATTCAAACACATCATTTTTAACCATATGTTAAAAAAAATACATTGTTATCATAAAACATCTAAGAACAATAATTTTTAACCATAAGCATGGGTTAAAATTGCTAGATTAGCCTCAATAATCTAAGAGCATCATTTTTAACTATAAGCATAAATTAAAAATACAATGTCATCATTAAAAATCTAATAAACATCATTTTTAACCATAAACATAAATTAAAAATACAATATCACTATTAAAAAACTAAGAACATCATTTTTAACCATAAGCATGAGTTAAAATTGCAAGATTACCATTAATAATCTAAGGACATCATTTTTAATCATGTGCATGAATTGAAAATTGATCTACCACTACTAAATTAGGAAGAATACCAACAAGAATGAATGCCCACACTTATACCCACACGTAACTGTTATTATGGAGCTTTCCTTGGCCTATAAAAGGGGCTCCCTTTTGTGTTTTGAGGTGATATGAATATTGAATCAAGATTTTGCTCCCTCTCTCTCTCTCTCTCTCCTAGCCTCTAGGTCCTCTTCTAACGAATCCCTCTCTTGATTTGTGATCCTCTCTTTACCCTGATTCATTCACCCTATCTTAGGGATCCTCTCTCGGTCACTAAGGTAGTTTCAACCTTCCAAAAGTCTAGAACTTACCTAAGTGCAAAGTAGAATTATATTCTACTTAGTACTCATGTGGACTGCACCAACCTTTGTGAAGGACTCTATCTAATTGTACTGTGTACGTGATTCCTGAGCATTTTTGGACGAACCAGACTCATCCCCAGCCTTGAAATAGACTTGACCCAAACATGTATCCTGACCTTGCCAAATGTTAATTCTGAAACCAGACCGGCCTAGACTCTCAAATTTTACTGAGACCTATAACATGCCCATAGCCAAACACCCTTTTATGTGATTTTTATAATTTTCATTCTAAGAAAAAATATTCATTCTCTCAAACAGAATCTAGTTTCTAAACAAACTCAGACGTTCACAAAATTGTATCTCTCTGAATCCACTTAACCTAAAATTTTAACCCAAGATTTCTTGACTTGTCCTAAGTCACCTCATAATTTCTCAGCATTTATTGTGCTGTAATTTAGGAGGACTTGTTTTTTCTTTGACTGAACTGTACCCATTTTTTTTAATAAAGTTGACTTTGACTTGACCAAACCTAACCCAAGACCACCTAAACCCTAAAAATTGAACCCAAGCCCACTAAAATGCATCACTAATGAACCTATTGATAAAAAGGATTTGGTGCACTACACTCTTAACCATCTTACCAATGAGTACGAGAGTTTCATTACAACTGTAACAACTCTAAAGAATCTTTCCACCTTTTATGAAGTATATGATATGCTATTATATCAAGAAAAGCACATATAATTGTTGAATAAAAAATCATCACATGAGCTTTCTTTGCTCGGCTAGGAAGAGGCCATAGAAATCTTAATAGAGGTGATCATGGTGGAGCTCGTGGAAGAGGAAGGAATGCTGGTTGTGGATTCCAATCTAATGATATGGACACTAAAGAATCCAATACTCAACCAAATGGGTCTCTTACTCAAGAAAGCAATCAATATATGATTTATTTATGTGGGCGCAAGAATATATGGTTCATCAGTGTTGAGATATTCCTAAGGCATTCATGGCAGCCCTAAACATGAGTAGTGCAGGTGATATGAAATGGTATCCCGACACTAGTGCTACACATCACATGACTCATAGTGATGATGGTATGATCAATAAGACAAGAACACAATACTAAAGGTGTCATGGTTGATAATGGTGCTAATATTCTCATGGTTAATATTGATAATGTGATCTTAACCTCTCCAAACGATGTCTTTTATTTTGAAAGATATTTTACATCCTGAATATCAACAAAAATCTCTTATATTTATCCTGATTCACTTGAGACAATAATTGTCTTTGAGTTTCACATGTTTGGTTTTTGTGTTAAGGATCTAAAGAACAGAACTTTACTCCTAAAGGTGCGGAATGAAAGAGGTCTCTACTCTTGGTCAGGTGGTGATCAAAGTGTGAATCATAAATTTCAGGCTAATCTAGTGAAGCATCTTGACAAGGAGACTGCAAAAAAGTGGCATTGTAGATTGGGGCATCCCAACCTAACTATTTTGAATTTTTTGCATGAAAAACTTTCTTTGATTTCTAGTTCTAAGACTTATGTTGATATTTTCTCTAGTTGCGATGAAGATAAGGAAGTCGGCAACCATTGTTTGTTAAGTTTCATAAATCTCTCTATCTCTCTGTTGGGATAAGATTGAGTTTCCTCTCCTAAATATCCTCTTTCGGTTAATTAGCTTTGCTATAAAAATTAGGATGTACCTCATACGATATGGGAAGAAAATAAAGAGTTGCTGTGGTTGCCTATCGTGGACGTAGGTCTTAAAGACCGAACCACGTAAATCAATGTGTCTGCAAATCATGATAGTTACAAATTGCAGTGTCAGTAAGTCGTGATGCCTATAACTCATAGTGCCTACAAATCGCAGTGCCAGTAAATCATGATGCATGTAGCTCATAGGGCCTATAAATCGATGTATCATTGTGTACCTATAAATCGTCATGGTATCAAAGCAGGAGTTGTGATCTTATCATCCACTTCGTGCTAATCATCATAGTGTGTTGCCTGCTTCGTCATGGCCAACACATCAGAAAAGATTGTCATTCAGGAGCAGGTATCTCCTTCTCTCAAGATCACCTCTATCTTACTCAATAGTTCCAACTATATTTCTTGGGCCAAATCGGTGACTCTATTCTTGAGCGGTAAATCCAAGTTAAGTTTCATCAATGGGAAAACTCCCAAACCATATAAAGATGAAACATAAATCGATGAATGGCAATCTGCTAATGACTTGGTTATGTCTTGGCTTCTTAATTCTATGGAGCCTAAAATCGTTGAGAGTTTTTTGTTCCTCTATACCGCTGAGTAAATTTAGACTACGGCTAAGGAGTTATACAGTGGGCAAAATAACATAGCTCGCATGTATCAACTCACCCAGACCCTACACGAACACAAGAAAAACAACTCATCTGTGAGTGAGTATCTTGGAAAACTCAAGAGTATGTGGGATGAATTGGACTCTATGGCCGTCTCTTCTTCAAATGTTTGCACTATTCAAAAACTTAAAGAACAAGGAATTTTTTTCCAGTTTTAGCCGTGTTTGGATCAGACTATGAACCTATTCGAAGTCAAATTCTCTTAGGGTAGGAATTGCCATCTCTTAGTAATGTTTGCTCTATCATCTTGAGGGAAAAAAGTCGTAGAAAAGTAATGATGAATAATACCAAGCCATTCACCGAAGAATCGGGTGAGAGAGTTGCCTATAACATGTACTCCATACCTCAAAATACGAAGAATGAAGATCGATCGAATAAACACAAAGGAAAATGTCTCGTTTGCTCTCATTGCAAAAAAGGAAGGGCATCATAGAGATAAGTGTTGGTTTCTTCATGGTAAACCTAACAACTATAGGAATGAAAGGAAAGATACTACTAGAACTAAAATAGCCTATCTTGCTAAGGATGATAATATGTTCTCTCTGGACTCTTTAAGAGATTTTCTGAACAACGTCAAGGGAAGCAAGAAGGATGTCCCTACCATTGTTGCATCAGTTGTCGCGTCTGTCGAGACAAGTATGTGTTCTTCCTCAAAACAAAAACTGAATATTTGGGTTATAGACTCAGGGGCTTCATATCATATGGTTCAATCTTCAACAAATATCCAAAACATGCGGCCAATATATGAGAAAGGTTCGGTAACCATAGCCAATGGATCCTCCATCTAAGTCGGGGGAAGATGAGAAACATATTTGTTTGACAAAAAGATCTCAGTCCTTCACATGCCAAAGATTTCTTCAAATTTATTATCTATCTCTAAACTGCCACAGGAACTAAATTTCAATGTTGTATTCTCTCCGCACAATGTTATTTTTCAGGATCGTCTGACGCACAAGAAGATTGGTGAGGGGCATCTTGAGCAGGGCCTCTATGTGATAAATAAAGAAGACTCGGTGATGATCTCCAGACGAAGCATGAATAATGGTCAGAGATGGAATCTCAGGTTGGGACATCCTTCCAATAGGTCTATTTCAGCCTTGGTTCCTGATGTTGCTTTTGACACTCATATGTGTGATGTTTGTCGATATGCAAAGATGACTCGACCTCCATTCCCAATATCTGACAATGTTGCTAGTAAATTGTTTGATCTTGTTCATTCAGATGTCTGGGATCCTGCACCAACAATATCACATACTGGCTTTAAGTATTATTTAACATTCATTGATGATCACTCAAAAATGACATGAATATACTTGCTCAAATCCAAGGATGAAGTTTTCAAAATATTTAAGAATTTTTACAATATGATTTACACACAGTTTGATACCAGATTAAGGTTTTGAGAACTGACAATGGGTCAGAATTCAAAAACAAGAGTTTTGAAGAATTTAAAGACCAAAATGGCTTGGATCATCAGTTTACCTGCATCGAAACTCCACAACAAAATAGAGTCACCGAGCAAAAAAATAGGCATCTTCTCGAGGTAACTAGATCCTTACTTTTCCAAACTCATATGCCAAAAATATTTTGGAGTGACGCTATCATGACAGCATGCTATATTATAAATTGCCGCTCGTCGGTTAAACTTCAAGGAAGATCCCCATGGGAACTGTTGAAAAGAAAAAGCCCGAGTGTTGAACATTTGCGAGTTTTTGGTTGCATCGTGTATATGTTAATCCCTAAAGGTGACCGAGACAAACTCAGTCACCGAGCTCAAAAATGTTTATTCTTGAGATACTCCACGATGAAAAAGGGATATAGGTGTTATAATCTGAAAGAAAAACACTTGTACATCTCGCGTGATGTCAACTTTGATGAAGATACACCTTTCTTCAAATATGTCCCTAAAGAAGAATGTCGTGAGGAGGAGGTGCATGGTTCTCCCAGTATTGACACCTATGATGATCTGTTGATAACCAAAGTTACTAGATCCATTACCGAGCCCCAAAGAACGAATGATCTGCCCCCAAATAATACAGGCCAGACTTCCAATGAACAAGTAGTGGTTCACCATCTAGATGTAAGAAGATCTCAGCGAGTCTCTAGACCTCCTGATCACTTGAAAGATTTTATTACCTTTATGGTCACTAAACATCCTATTAAAAAACAAATTAGCTATGGGCATTTTTCAAAGGCTTTTATGGTATTTCTCAGCTTTATTGATGCCAGTCATGAACCGACATCATACCAAAAACAAACCAGTTTGGGTTAAGGCGATGAAAGAGGAACTTGACGCTCTGCATAAAAATAAAACATGGGAAATTGTTTCCCTTCCGGAGAAGAAAAAGATTATAGGGTGTCGATGGATTTTCAAAAATAAATTTAAAAGTGATGGATCTATCGAAAGACACAAGGCAAGACTTGTTGCAAAGGGATACACTCAGACCCAAGGGATCGATTATGAAGAAATGTTTGCCTCGGTTATGAAAATGAATAGTATACGTATTATCCTATCCATTGCTTGCAATTTAAATTGGCTGTTGTATCAACTTGATGTGAAGAATGCCTTCTTGCAAGGCGACCTTCAAGAAGAAGTCTATATGAGCTTGCCGCCAGGTCATCCTCAAGAAAAAGATCATCCTCTCACCTACAAGCTTCACAAATCCATATATGGATTGAAGCAATCTCCAAGAGCTTGGCATCTTAAATTGAGCAATGTCATTGAAAAGTATGGGTTTGCTAAAAATTATGCGAACAACTCTATATTTGTCAAAAGGGAAAATGACTCGATGGTTATCATGTTGATCTATGTTGATGATATCATCATCACTGGGAATAATGTTCAAAAAATTACTGCTGCCAAAGAACTTCTTCAAAAGCTGTTTGAAATTAAAGATTTGGGTAGGCTGAAATATTTTTTGGGCATGGAGGTGGCTCATTCAAAAAAGGGATATTTTTGTCTCAAAGAAAATACACTCTCGATTTACTTAAAGAAACTGAAAAACTTAGAAGTAAACCTGTTAATACTCCTATAGAAACCAGATGTAATCCAATGAAAGATCAAGATGAACTAGTTGTAAACATCACTCAGTATCAGCTAATTTTTGGAAAGTTGATATATATGACAGTTACTCGTCCGGACATCACATATGTCGTTAGTCAGGTGAGTCAACATATGCAAGCTCCTTGCCAAAGTCATATGAAGGTTGATCGAATCCTCAAGTATTTGAAAAAGGTGTCTGGACACGGATTATGGTATAAAAAGAATGACAACATAGACATATAAGGCTTCTCAGATGCTGATTGGGCGGGTAGCCTGGATCGTAGATCTACTACAGACTATTGCATATATGTTAGAGATAATTTAGTATCGTGGAAGAGCAAGAAACAAAGTGTGGTTTCTAGATCCAATGTTGAGGCAGAATACAGGGCCATGGCCACCACTACCAGTGAACTCATTTGGGTCAAGAATCTTCTATCTGAGCTCAGGTTCAATACAAGCTCACCTATATCAATGTATTGTGATAACCAAGCGGATATTCACATTGCAGTTAATCATGTCTTTCATGAAAGAACTAAGCATATCAAAATTGACTGTCACTTTGTTAGAGAAAAAGTTCAATGTGGAGAGATCTGTACACCTTACGCAAAGAATATTGATCAAGCTGTAGATGTGCTAACAAAAGGAGTCATACAGGCTCAACTCAAGGACATGTTAAACAAGTGGGGATGTCATGATATTTACACCCCACTTGAGGGGGAGTGATGAAGATAAGGGAAGTCAGGAACCATTGTTTGTTAAGTTTTCTAAATTTCTCTATCTTTCTGTTGGGATAAGATTGAGTTTTCTCTTTCCTCTCCTAAATATCCTCTTTCGGTTAATTAGCTTTGCTATAAAAATCAGGATGTACCTCATACGATATGGGAAGAAAAATAAAGAGTTGTGGTGGTTGCTTATTGTGGACATAGGTCTTAAAGACCGAACCACGTAAATTGATGTGTCTGCAAATCATGATATTTACAAATCGTAGTGCCAGTAAGTTGTGATGCCTGTAACTCGTAGTGCAGACAAATTGCAGTGCCAGTAAATCATGATGCTTGTAGCTCGTAGGGCCTATAAATTGATGTGTCGGTATATTGCGACACCTGCATATTGTTGTGTACCTATAAATTGTGAAGTTGTATTATTGGTAAAGCACATAGACTACCCTTTTGATAAATCTTATGCTCATACTAAGTTTCCTTTAGAAGTTGTTCATGTTGATTTATGGTGCCATGCACCTGTGTTCTCCAAAGAAGGTTATCATTATTATCTATTATTGATGGATAATTTTTCACGATTTAGGTGATCTAATACATTGAAGTGATTTAAAAAATTTAAGAATATTGTGGAAAAGCAACTTGGCCATGGCATTAAAAATTTTCATAGCGATTGGGGAGGTGAGTTCATGAGTGGCTAGTTTTCTAATTTCCTTAATCAACATGGGATTAGAAGTTGAGTGTCGTGTCCCTACATACACCAACATAATGCTATGGTGGAGAGGAAACACCAACACATTATAGAGACTGGTCTTAGTATTCTTTCTTATGAATATATGAGTTTAAGATTTCGAGTTGATGTTGTTAGGAAGACAATCTATCTTATCAATAGGTTGTGAAGTCCTAATCCTGGGTTTAAGTCCTCATATGAACTGTTGCTTGAAAATTTTCCTGACTATGAGAGCATGAGTCTTTGGTTGTACTTGCTACCCACATTTAGTTCCTTACAACCTTACCGAGTTGTTACCTAAGTCAAGGGCATGCATGTTTCTAGGTTACGGAACCAATTACAAGGGATATTTGTGTCTTGATCCTCTTTCAAACAAAGTATATATTTTCAGACATGTTTTGTTTGATGAGAATAATTTCTCATATGCTGGTACATGTCATTCTGTTACATATCAAGAGCTCTCAAACTGGCTTAAAAACTGTGAATATGTGCCACCCGTGCCCAGTAGTACCACTGGTGTCATATCCATTCCTTCTAGTGTTGTTTCTCAGCCCAAACCAGCTAAAACCTTGGCCATAACTCAGTACTTGCGGAGAGATCTTCCTCATATGTTCAATCTCTTCCACATAGTCCTGACTCCCAGAATAGTTCACAAAATCTTGACCAAGCCACCAGTCCTGAACAAAGTTTTGAACCTAGTATTGAGTCAGAGGCTTCCTTTGGTATTTAATCTCATAGTTGGCATCGTGGATAGCCAAACAGCCAGTTAGGATGCACCATATGATTACCAGATTCTAGGATGGTACCTTGAAGCCCAAAACCTTTTTCGCCTCATCATATCCTTGGAGTCTTGCCTTGCTGAGCTTGCCCAACAATCCGAACCTAAAGACTTCAACCAAGCCTGTCAAGATAGCAAGTGGCAAAATACCATGAAAGAGGAATATAGTGCTTGGTTCTTCCTATTTCTGCCCAAAATGTTGTGGGTTGTAAAAATATTTATAAAATAAAGATTAACTTTTGCACCAACTAGATGTAAATAATACTTTTCTTCATAAGTTTCTAAGAGAAGAAATTTATATAGCTTAGCTTTCTGGTTTTTAAGATAAATGTTTTTCAAACTATATTTGTAGGTTAAATTATGCTTTGTATGGCTTGAAACAAGTCCAAAGGGATTGGTTTGAACGGTTGAATGTTTATATGATTAAATTCAGTTTTAATGAATCCAAGGCTGATCCGTCACTGTTTGTTAAAAATTCTAGAAAGAGTTTAATATTTGTACTGGTGTATGTTGATGTCATTTTTATTGGGAGCTCTTATGTTGAAGTTGACGATTTTGGAAAGGAGTTTTCTATTAAGGATATGGGGCCACTTTGATATTTTCTAAGGTTTGAAGTCGTCCCTACAAATGATGGAATTGTTCCATCTTAGAAGTATATCCTTGAGGTCCTCAATCGAGCAGTAATGCTAGACACCAAACCACTCTCAACCCTAGCCATTGTTAATATGTCTTTGTCT
Organism: Nuphar pumila; assembly: GCF_984573655.1. Classification (NCBI taxonomy): domain Eukaryota; kingdom Viridiplantae; phylum Streptophyta; class Magnoliopsida; order Nymphaeales; family Nymphaeaceae; genus Nuphar; species Nuphar pumila. Next base: position 29,359,246 of record NC_143250.1, on the reverse strand, counting down.
AAATATCAAGGATAATTTTTTGATGTCACTTAATATCAAAGTTTGTTGGCCAAATACTTATGATGTAAACAAGGCTTCATGCATGAGCTAACCAATGTTCACTGAAGTCATGTTAAACGTATCTTGAGATATCTAAAAGGTATGGTGAGGATGGGCCTACATATTTAGATTTGCGAAAACTCGATCAACACACACATTCACAAGATCACAACTTATGATTTTTACGTGGTTTGGTCCTCACTAAACTTACACCCATGGTATAATACCTCGCTCTCTCAACTTGTTCTGTGAGAGAAAGAGAGAGAGAGGTCACCTTTTATTAACATGCTAATATGGTACAAGATTACAATTAGTTCCAAAACCCAGTTTTAAACTGAGTTTTGGGTATAAAATGAGTTTTAAGATCAAAACTTAAGCTTTGGTGCGTTTGGGAGACACACCAAAACCTTATTTGCAACCCAGGCTTTTGGTCATCCAAACAACCAACTCAAGTAGGTTTTGGCAAGCCAAGTTTGTCAAAATCTGATTTTAAGCAAAACCTAGGTTTCTCAAACCAAGGTTTTGCCACTGTCATCCAGGTATTCTTATTGGATCTTGGTCTTGAATTTAGTTATTAGTGGGGAACAAAAATAAAAATAAAAATAAAAATAGGTACACAGATGTCTTACCATAGGAAACAATGTTACTAAAAGAAATCAGAGATACAAAGGAGATCATATAAATCCAAGAAGTGAAATTTCTGATAGCACTTTTTCAGGACTACAACTCATAATGCATGAATATGTAATCTTTTTATTACATAAATGATGCATTTAAGTATATTTTAGTGATTTACATTTCATGATTATGATGTTTTAAGATTAGAGAAGTCACGGTTCGAATCTTGCAAAATTCGGAGTTAAAACAAAGAAATTAAGGCCGTTTTACAGTTTCAGACCGGATCGCAAGGCAATGTAGATCATGATCCAATCCAAAATTACTTTAATGGGGTCTTGGATCCAAACTTAAATGTCCAACAAGCATTTGACCCAAACCCATTTAAAACTTTTAGAAAAACCTTCTTTTAAAAATGGTGTCTAGCATAAATTATTATTTTAATCTTTGTTTTGGAAATTAATAAAATTTGGGGCTTTAGTATAATTTTTAGTGTAAATTAGTATAAATAACCTACATGGAGTTGGCGTGAATGCATCTTCAATCATTTTAAGCCTCTCCCTTCTTATCTCCTTTACCTCCTCTTGATCTTCCAAAGAAATCTCAATTGTTCTTGATCCAACTCTTCCTTCCTCCCTCCTTGTTCTTCTTCTTCTTCTCCCTTTTCTCACTTCTGTCCAGCAATGAAGATGACTTTGGGAAACAATTCAGAAGAGTGTGGACAGATCATCCACCGTTGAAGATCATTCTTCCTTCACCTTCAATCATCGAATTCACTAAAAGTGAATCTCTAGTGAGTTTTCTACACATCTTTCTTGTGAATTATAGCATAGATAGTTAGGGTTTGTTTTTGTAGGTTGAATTGATCATTTTATGAAGTTTTAAAATCTATATTTCTTGTTTTTGCTGTGTTTTGCATTTAGACTTCCTCTCATTTCCAAGAAGAGCAATCTATTCTCTTGAATAGCGCTTGCACAATTCAAGAGATCGATTGATCTCATTGCATTAGTTTAGTAATTTGTCTTTTGAATCTCAGTTTGATTTTTGTTTCTTAATTGCAATTACATCAGATTAGATTAGATCCAATAAATGGATCTAAATCTGATTTGAGTTTCATTTTATTCTTGTAAAAAATAAAAAAAGAAGAGAAGTGATCTATGCTTAATTGCTTTCAATGCAATTATAGCTTTAGATCAATCTTTCTCATAGCATAGATTTTGATTATAGCTAGTTAATTGTTGTTTCTTTGTGTTTTTTTAAGAATTAGATTAGTTAAATAGTTAGGTCTGATTCCACGAATTTGGAATTGATCACTCTTTGATCTAAATTCAATAGATCAAAGGATGGAATTCTAGAATTCTAAAATTTCATTTTTCCTAATTTTCTGTAGCTTTTTGTTTTTAGTATATTTGGAGATTTTGAAATCCGAATTACAATATGTAAATTGGATCTGATTTGTGCTGAAGTCTAGTTGCTCTCTGCAAAAATTTAGCATAATTGGAGTCCGATTGACGGGTCGTTCTGAGCTTTTTCCGGACGAATATTCTGGCATTTCTATTTTCTGTAACTTTCATTTCCTGCATTTTTCTTAGTTTTTGTTTTTAGATTATCTTAAGTTTCTGGAATCCAAATCCAATTCCGTAAAATAGATTGAATTCATGAATGAGTCTAATTTCTGCTGTAAAATTTGCATTCATTTTTAATCTATTTTACTAGACCAAATCTGTTAAATTTCGAAAGCTTTCAGAATTTTCGACAGTAATTTTCAGAGTTTTGAAGTTGTTGTTCTTTCATTAATAAATCGAGTTCTACTTTGAATTTTTCAATTCTATAAATTGGATTCTCTTCATTAATGTGTTGAGATCATATCTGAAAAAATTGAGAATAATTGGAATCAAATTACCATATGATTCTGTCGAATTACAGAAATCTGTCATGACAGAAATTTCTGCAATAGTTAATGGCAGAATTATAAATTCAAGTAGAAGTTCAGTTTAGATTAGATTTTGCATTTTCGTGTATTTTTTTTGTGTTTGCAAGAAGTGGTGTTATTTGTTGATTCCACATTGAAGAATTGAAGTGGATTTGAAGTTGAAGCGAAGAAGCAAAGGTGAAAGAGTTGTAATTTTAGTTTTGTTTCGTATTTTCAATTCGTAGTTAATTAGGGCCTTCTTGGCCACATTCAAACTTATAATTAATTTTAATTTCAGTTATTTGGGGTTTGTAATAATTCTTTAATTTTTAGTTTGTAATTACTCTTAAGTAGTTTAACTTTTCTTTTTTAAGGTAATAAATAATTAGCATTTGTGGAATACGAAGTTTATTTCAACATGTTCCTTGTGTTCGACCTGGTTCTCACTAATTGTGAGAGTTGGAATTTTGAATTTGGTAATCAACTTTCATAAACAATTTTTATAAAAATATCTTTTAAAAATACACTTAAAAAAGGTTACACCAACAACTTCTATCAGGTGACATATGTTAGTGCTGATCTAAGTCTGGACTTTTTCCTGGGCAAGTTAGACAACATTCAGACCCAACCAGAGATCCAACTTGGTCAATATGATATGCTTATCTTTCACAACAATACGACAAGGTTCAATACCTCTAATTATTAGTTTCATCTTTTGTTTTATGGCAAGAAAATCTTGCCAACGTGAGGAGAATCCTGGGTGGGGCACCACGACCACCCTGCTTTATGTGGCCCACCTTTGAAAGCCATGGACACACCTATGGACCAGCAGGTTTGATATGGCGCCTTCATCTCAACACCCTCACAACCACCCTGCTGGCCACCTGGCCGACCCCATGGTGGTATTATCTCTTGACATGAGTGTGCACATTTGGTTGCAAGTGTTGTTTGACTCAAAATTAGTAGGTTTTTTAGCCAAGCTCTTTGGCCAAATGAGTATCTCTTTGTTTAAGTTTTTGAGAAATGAGTTTTAGAAAGAAAGTTTACTTTATGAAATTTATTTACTCCCATATTGAACATTTTTAAGAAACACATTGGATTTAAAATGTATAAAGTTGACTTAGAAGGCAAGGCCCTCAAGGGGCTTGTCAATTGAACTTTAAACTTTAAACTTTGCACTTTGGACTTTATTTATATCTAGATTTGGTTAGCCCAATGTTGTGGATGTTAGTGGGGTGCATGCATGGCTTTAAGAGCTATTATGGGGTATGCTAAATGATATGATCAATGGACCTCTAAGTATTGGCCAGCCACCTAACCCAAGTCTATATATACCTTAGAAGGTCCCTTAGTCTTATATTGTGACTTGGTATATCTTGCTGGTGTAGACTCCCTTCTTTTATATTCTTCTTTTCACTCGTATATCAAGTTTGTTTTCTTTCTTTGTGGGGCGGCTCAGGGTAATCGTGTCATGGTAGTCGATTGCCTTAATGCAAAAGGTGATCGAGAAAAGCACGAGAGATGCAAACTTGGTTGTATCCCAGAAGCGAAGTTGTTGTTCATCCTTCTGCAATTGATTTTTATTTAGAGGGAAAATGATTACTTTGAAAAGAGCATCATAGTGTGCTCCTCCAAGTCAATTTGGTTCTTATCACTGTGGTTATCATCTAGATCATGCAGAAATTTCAACAATTTAAAAGCGACATCATATTCCATGGCGATCACGTATGAAGATGTTTGATTGATTGTAGAAAATCGAATGGAGTGTGATACATTTCTAATCCTATATTAGTTGTTATTTCATCCTCTTGGCAAGACACTATAGTCTATGCTTTTTGGATTGGGCGGCTACATGATCATGCATTCTCAAGCCTAACTATAGAGGATCTATGGGGTTTTTAGTAGGGTTTTTTTAGTCACTTGAAAACACTATTATATAGATGAATTATATTGGTGTTTTTTATCATTAGAAGGTGAAATATTGATGCATGCATGCTTTTTTTTTTTATCCAAATTTGAAATTTTGGGTCCACTCTTGAATCCAATTTCTTATTCTAATCCACTTTAGGATTTTTGTTTTATTTGGATTCATTTAGTTATTTTATACTTGTGAGCTGAATTTTAGTGTTCATTTAAGGTCTTGTAGTGAGTCTCTTTTACATGTAGCATGTTTCTCAAAATCTTGATTTTTTGATCTATATTCACTTTTATGTTTTATATCCATTTGAGAATTATGCTTGTTTATTTGCACTTATTAATCATGCAAGCTGAATTTTATATGGTGTGATAATTTAAGATCATTATTAAATTTTGGATCAATAATATTAGTAGCATGTTTCATAAGTTCTTAGCTTTGGATCCATACTTATATCCACTTTCATGCTTTAGATCCTTTTGAGAGTAATTTTTTATTTATAATAATGTGAGTTGACTTTATGTGATTATATGTTGTTATAGTTGAAATTGAATCTTGCATTAGGTCTATTTAATATTTGTCGAGTTATATGTTTGAATCCAAACACATCCATTTGATTTATTTCTCTAGATTCTATTGTTGGTGTTAAAAAAAATGTTATGCATATATTGCATGGTGTTCAAAAAAATGTTATATGTCGAAGTGAAGAGAACCCTGGGTGGGGCACCACAACCACTCTGCCTGATCTGGCGCCTTTATCTCAACACCCTCACAACCACCATGCTGGCCACCTGTCCAACCCCATGGTGGTATTATCTCTTGACATGAGTGTGCACATTTGGTTGCAAGTGTTGTTGTTTGACTCAAAATTAGTAGATTTTTTAGCCAAGCTCTTTGGCCAAATGAGTATCTCTTTGTCTAAGTTTTTGAGAAATGAATTTTAGAAGGAAAGTTTACTTTATGAAATTTATTTACTCCCATATTGAATATTTTTAAGAAACACATTGGATTTAAAATGTATAAAGTTGACTTAGAAGGCAAGGCCCTCAAGGGGGTTGTCAATTGAACTTTAAACTTTACACTTTGGACTTGGATTTAGATTCAGATTTGGTTAGCCCAACGTTGTGGATGTTAATGGGGTGCATGCATGGCTTTAAGAGCTATTTTGGGGTATGCTAAATGATATGATCAATGGACATCTAAGTATTGACCAGCCATCTAACCCAAGTCTATATATACCTTGGAAGGTCCCTTAGTCTTGTATTGTGACTTGGTATAGCTTCCTCGTGTAGACTACCTTCTCTTATATTATTCTTTTCACTCTTGTATCAAGTTATTTTCTTTCTTTGTGGGGCGGCTCAGGGTAACCGTGTCATGGTAGTCGATTTCCTTAATGCAAAAAGTGATTGAGAAAAGCACGAGAGGTACAAACTTGGTTGCATCCCAGAAGCAAAGTTGTTGTTCATCATTCTGCAATCAATTTTTATTCAGAGGAAAAATAATTACTTTTAAGAGAGCATCATAATGTGCTCCTCCAAGTCAATTTGGTTCTTATCACTGTGGTTATCATCTGGATCATGCAGAAATTTCAACAATTTAAAAGCGACATCATATCTCATGGCAATCGCGTATGGAGATGTTTGATTCATTATAGAAAAATGAATGGAGTACGATACATTTTTAATCCTATGTTAATTGTTATTTCATCCTCTTGGCAAGACGCTACAGTCTATGCTTTTTGGATTGGGTGGCTGCATGATCATGCATTCTCAAGCCTAACTATAGAGGATCAATGGGGTTTTTAGTGGGTTTTCTTAATCACTTGAAAACATTATTATATAGATGAATTATATTGGTGTTTTTTATCATTAGAAGGTGAAATATTGATGCATGCATGCTTTTGTTTTGGATCCAAATTTGAAATTTTAGGTCCACTCTTGAATCCAATTTCTTATTCTAATCCACTTTAGGATTTTTGTTTTATTTGGATTCATTTAGTTATTTTATACTTGTGAGCTGAATTTTAGTGTTCACTTTAAGTCTTGTATTGGGTCTCTATTACATGTAGCATGTTTCTCAAAATCTTGATTTTTGATCTATATTCACTTTCATGTTTTAGATCCATTTGAGAATTATGTTCATTTATTTGCATTTATTAATCATGCAAGCTGAATTTTATATGGTGTGCTAATTTAAAATCATTATTAAATTTTGGATCGGTAATATTAGTAGCATGTTTCATAAGTTCTTAGCTTTGGATCCATACTTATATCCACTTTCATGCTTTGAATCCTTTTGAGAGTAATTTTTTATTTATAATCATGTGAGTTGACTTTATGTGATTATATGTTGTTATAGTTGAAATTGAATCTTACATTAGGTCTATTTTATATTTGTCAAGTTATGTGTTTGAATCCAGACACATCCATTTGATTTATTTCTCTAGATTCTATTATTGTTGGTGTTAAAAAAAATGTTATATGAATGTTGTTAAATGTTACTTTTCTGGAGGGGGGTCAGACTCATATTAAACTGTGTTTTGGTTTAGACCCCTTTTTAGGGGTTTTTTGAATCCTAACCCATATTAGAATTTTTGGATCTAAGTATGGTTTCAAAACTATATTTGTGAATTAGAATGACATATTTTTTTGTTATGATAATTTTGATTAGCATGTATCTTGATTGATAAATGAAGGTCATGTGAGGTTTATTTTGATATGGATATATGGATGCTCTCATATTATTGTGTAAAGATAATACCCTTATTATCATTGAGAAAGATCTTTATTTTGAATCTCAAAAGCTCTTTTGATGTGAATATCTAAAGTTTCTCTTGAATGATATGTGATTTTCTTTAACTCACTTATATAGATCAAAATAAGACTCTCATATGCTTATATACAAATTCAAAGAAAAATATGATATTTATGATTCTTTTTCTTGAAAAGTTATGGCCCAAAATCAAGCCTAGTTTGTCAGGATGTTTTTCTAATTTTAGGGGGATTTGATGTTTCATTTTTTGGCTCCATTGAAGTGGGTGTAACGGGTCTTTGGGATGAAATATTAGGTTCCTTCATTTTTAAAGAATTGGGTCGGGACTATACGAGTCAAGATCCAAGAATCGTCATCACTTGTAATACAACTCATACTGTGAAAGATGCCCCTAGATCCGTGCTCTGAATCCAACATGCCACCTCATGCCCCATGAGAGGTCATTTCAGTTTATGTGAGGTAGAGTATGCTGATGTGAAAGCTTACAGTGTTGCATGTAGGGTAAAAAAATAAAAGAACACATGTTCTCTTCATATTCAAGCAAGGGAAAAGGATACGGGTCCCACAGAGAGTACACATGCCACACAATGAGAGCTCCCTAGAAGAGAATAAACTTTTCTTACATATAAGGACACTTTGACACAAGAAGGAAAAGGAGGAAATGAATGAAAGGAAAGTGGTTGATATGGAAGAGCCACAAAATCAACAATGTGGGAGCCACATGGGGGGCATCTCTTGTGAAGAAAAAAAAGAAGGCAAGTAGGGGACACCCCCTAGCCAAAATAAAGGAAAACATGCCCCACTCTCTCTCCCTACTTTCTTATTTTGTATTTTGGTTCAACATAGTATTTTTTTAATTTTATTAATTCTTGTTTTTCGTAATTTACTTAGGTCTTTAGAATCTGGTCAGAGAAGGACCCCAGTCAAGCTAACTAACCCCTCTCTAGTTTAGTTTTGACTGTCAATTAAGATCTTATTTTAGTAGTTAGAAGGTATATGAGGTTTATGGGTTAGTATTTCATTTTTTTATTTGAGTTGGACCTAAATCTGGACCACACACTATTTAAATTGGCCTAGGGTCTCCATTTACATTTTATGCAAGTTTAATGAACTTCTCTCTCTCTTCTCTCTCTTTATTTGACCTTCTCTGGTTCACATGAGGACAAGACTTCCAAGGGCTGGTCATTCTACCCCCCAAAAGAGTCCAAGCTCCTCTGGCACCTCGAACCGTGTGTTTTCACTTTTCCAATAAGACAATTGGTGTTGCCGCATTGCAGATCGTGTGTTTGAGTTACAAAACATGGGAAACTCTATCTCAACCTATTACAGACCTCCAAGGTACCTCTAGAATCCCTCCATAGCCTTAGATCAACCTTTACCAATTTTCTAAAACATGAAACTCAAAACCACATCTTATCGGATACCTGATTTCCCTAAATCGGTAACCCCTGGCCATTAACACTCTTTTCCTTTGTCTAGAACCTATACCAGACCATCTCACATGTTTCTAGGCATCCATTGAGTTCCTAGACCAGGTCCTACGAGTTTTGCACCTCAAACTCTATCAGATTAGCCAACCAAGCTCAAATTGCCTTACCTGATTACCCGTTTTTGCCCTGTCTTGTTGGTACTGCCTTATTCGTCACAACAAGGAACCTTCAACCTCTTCCCCATCATGTCCACCAGGGATCAAACCCTAGGACACTCAAACCACATGTCCCAAAGCCAAAAAATTGCAAGTTCAATCCACTTGAATTTATCGAATTCTTATTAAAGTACTTGTAGGTAGCGGATTTGGATCTCCCTTCTGGTCCATCTCCCGATTTCAAAGCCAGTGCATCCAACTCTGACTCAAAAAATTTTGCGGGTACAACAGAAGTGGTTCTTGATCCAAGTATTATGTTTTTAACCTTAACTCTTTATCCTAATATTGAAAATATGAATCTTGATGTCTCTTGTGTTGCAAATTATCTTTAACTTGAAAAGTTTTTCATTTGTCTAAGATAATTTTTGACTTATTGTGAATTAAATAAGATTGTTTGAGAGACACGTATAACATGTGTGTATTGAAACATAAGAGAGTTTAATTGTGCATGATTCATTTTTAATTTGTATCAAGGATCAAGAATGGGATATCTGATCATGTTTTATGTTTTACTCTATGTCTTTGGTTAGTTGGGTAATGTTGCTTGGGTGTGCCAATTCAGTCTGTATTTTCGTGGCACTAAAGCAATTATACTCGATGAAATGCTAGTAGTAGAAATGGGTGAATGCATTTTTTTATTCGGGTAAAGGGTGAAACATGGGTTTGTATGTTATACTAAATTGTGAGGGTAAAAAATATAGTCTTTTATGCAAACTATTGTTGAGCCAAATGACAGCAATATGAGTGTGAAATTCTACTTCACCTTAGTACATGTCTTAACCTTTGAGATATGTATCGTGTATCCACAATGACGAATCTGTCAATCTATTTATTGTAAATGGTTAGTAGGTCAAGCCTACTCTTAATGTTCTGAGAGAACTAATTATTGGAGCTTAGTGTTTTGATAAAATCAATTTAAATATTAAGTTGATGTTATGTTGGCTTCACATAGTAGAATATGTTAATTGTTAATATGAGATATTTAGATGTTTGAATAAGTATGTAATGAATTTTCCTAAATCATTATCAAGCATAAATTAACATGTATAAATCTTCATAGAAAAGTGGTAAAATAATGGTTCACATATAATTAGTTTAAACTTTAATTATATTATTGGATGAGATTTATCATACACTGTACCTTGTGGGGGTAATAATTGATTTGATCAGATTTAAAACAATTTTCATATCTACCATGTTTGAAATTGATATGGGTTTGAATTTTAGTGTTTAAAATTTCAATCTAAAATCACATAATCAAATTTTTAAATCAAAAATTTGAAAACCCATAGTAGAAAGATCATCAATTTTATGATCTTAAAAAAATATCTTAACATTTTTTTGATATAGAAAGCTCGTGTTCGACCCCCATCAGTTATACAACCATCCAGTTGGGATTCAAACTTGCAATGTCCCAACACAAGGTGACGTGCACTAGCTGCTCCTACCAGACAAACAGAGACCCCGTTGGTAACATCTTAACATTTGAAAATTCACTATATCTATATAGTGATGAATTTGAGAATGATTCCTAACGAGCAATTACATATCATTTTGAAAATAAGTTTTTGTATCTTAATTAGACAAACTTAACGAATAATGGATTTTGTGATCTTAACATGTTTTAATACATTTCACGTGGGTGATATGTTGATCATGAGTAACATAATTGATTATAATATTTTTTTCTCACCAAATTTTCATGTTATGAGATTGATTGTTATAATGTGTGGTGTTATAATTTTTTATCATAAAAGTGAATCACAATCTATTCATATTGAAAAGCTTTAGAGAAAGTCTAGTCCTTGATATACGGTATGATCCTAGTGTTATTTAATACTAGAAGATCAATTCCAACTAAATTTTAAGAATATCATTAAAAAAATTTATTTATGCTATGAATCATATCATAAGTGAGATAAACCAAAGAATTGATAATCCAGGGAAATGAGCAATATAGATGTTATTTATTTCATGCCCCAAAAATTCTCGAGAGTTTAAGATTATGGGATGTGATGTACTTAAAAGTATATTAACAATAATGAAAATTTTAATTTCAAATTTGTTAAGTAGATGAGTGGATGAATTTTATTCTAGTATGTCTTGATATTCAAGTATCTTGGGAATTTAAACTCAATTCTATTGATACAATCGATGGTATTAGTCTTTGCTAGTATCACTTATTATACAAAAGCTCAAATAAAGCAAATTATATAAAGGTGAATAATATGAACTTAGAGAAATATAAACTTACAAAATTCAAAACATAATTTTGTGAATAATTACTCAAGCAATGCGTATTTTTTGTTGATTATAAAAGATCATGTAAAATAAGGCACATCTATGTACAAAAGGCTTTTCACAAAAAGATTATCCAAAATACATATGAGGGAATGAGATTAAAATGTATAAAAAAAATTACCTGTGATGAGAACCCAACCACGTAACTTGAGTTGCATGAGTTCTCCATTCAATGAGAATAACAAGTCACTAGAGTAATTGCATGAGCACCTTAATATATATAAAGGTATAGAGTATCTTCATATCCTATTTTGATGTAAGTTCTCAAAAACATGTGATATGAGAATGAATATCATGACTCTTAATGAGATCTTGGTTAAAGTGGTTCAAACATGTCTTCACTTTCTATGGACTCAACTATGTGAGTAAAGGTTTGTGTCACAATCTATGGGATTTAGGTTGTCTCTAGAGTATTCATTAAATGACATAGTGCATATAACTCTTAATATATAGGGCCTCTATATATGGATGATACATATGGTTACCTAAAACGAATATTGTTGAACGAAGGATGTTCATAATAAGAACTAAGTTCACAACTTGGCTACGTAGTTTCTAAAACAATCTAAATCTCATACACACTAAGTGAAGGTTCAAACCCAAAAAGTACCTTCATTTATGCATATGACTTTCACGAGCACCTTTATATTTTCACTTTTATAATTTTGACCTATGTCAAGGATTGTTGTTGTTTAGCTCAAAATTAGTAGTTTTTTGAACAAAGCCCTTTGGCCAAATGACTCTCTTTGTCTAAGTTTTTGAAAAATGAGTTTTAGAAAAAAAAAGTTCACCTTATAAAATTTATTTTTTATACACATTGAATTTAAGGAAGCTGATTGGTGTCTCGAGGAGGATTCAGAATCAATGTGGAATAAGATAGCGGGTGGCATGAGAGAAGTGACTAAGGAGGTATTGGGTGAGTCTAAAGGCGGTGCACCACTAGGTAAGGATTCATCATGGTGGAACGAGGATGTCAAATTAGCTATTAAGGTTAAAAGAGAGTTTTATAGAAATCTAAGTAAGAGTCGTGATAATGAGAATTTGGAGAAGTATATGATAGCAAAGAAGGAAGCTAAAAAAGTTGTTCGAAACGCGAGGGCTAAAGTATATAAGGAGGTTTATGACAAGTTGGATACCAAAGAAGGCGAGAAGGATATTTATAGGCTTGCAAAGATGAGAGATAGGAAATCGAAGGATTTGGGTATGGTTAGATGTATCAAAGATGAAACGCAAAGGGTTTTAGTCAAAGATGCGGAGATTAAGGAGAGATGGAAAGATTATTATGATAAGCTATTTAATGATAGTCATGCTCAAGATCTTGGAGACTTCTCCATTCCTTTTCACAAGATTAATCGTGACTTCATGCGCAAGATTCAAAAGAAAGAAATTACAGAGGCTTTGAAGAAAATGAAATCAAGAAGGGCAGTTGGCCCAGATGGTATACTTATCGAGGCTTGGAAATGCTTGGGAGAGAAAGGTTTAGAATGGTTGACAAATCTTTTTAACTTGATTTGGCGAACAAATAAGATGCCTAATGAGTGGAAGAAGAGTACTTTGGTGCCTTTATATAAGAATAAGGGTGATATACAAGATTGCACAAACTATCGTGGTATAAAACTCATGAGTCATACTATGAAACTTTGGGAGAGGGTGATTGAGTCTAGGTTGAGAAAGGTTGTCATGATATCGGAGAATCAATTTGGTTTTATGCTTGAAAGATCAACTATGGAAGCTATACATCTTCTTAGACAACTTATTGAAAGATATAGAGAGAGGAACAAAGATTTGCATATGGTTTTTATTGATTTAGAGAAGGCATACGATAGAGTACCTAGGGACGTTCTCTGGTGGAAAATGATGAAGAAAGGTGTTTCTCTCAAGTACATTAGTATAATTAAAGATATGTATGAAGGAGTAGTAACCAATGTCCGCACTTGTGGAGGGGTGACAACCAATTTTCCGATAACGGTTGGGTTACATCAAGGATCTGCTTTAAGCCCTTTCCTATTTGCGATAGTGATGGATGAGCTTACGAGATCAATTCAAGAAAATGTACCGTGGTGTATGTTGTTTGCTGATGATATTGTTTTGATTGATGAGTCTAGAGCTGGGGTTAATGCTAAGTTAGAATTATGGAGACAGACATTGGAAGCTAGAGGTTTTAAGTTGAGTAAGAGTAAGACTGAATATATGGAATGTCGGTTTAGTAAGCAACGAAGTAGTGATGGGAGTGTAGTGAAGCTTGGTGAGCAAGAAATACCGGTGAATGATTATTTCAAATATTTGGGATCCATCATTCAAAAGTATGGAGAAATTGATGGAGATGTAAATCATAGGATAAAGGTTGGGTGGATGAAATGGAAAAGTGCAATTGGAGTGCTGTGCGATCGTAGAATGCCATTGCGGTTGAAGGGAAAGTTTTATAGGACGACTATTAGACCCGCTTTACTATATGGTACGAAATGTTGGGCTGCCAAGGGACATCATATTCAAAAAATGAGTGTAGCTGAGATGCGGATGCTTAGATGGATGTGTGGAAATACAATAAAAGATAAGATTCGGAACGAGGAGATACGTAAGAAGGTAGGTGTTGCACCCATTGAAAATAAGATGCGAGAGAATCGTTTACGGTGGTTTGGATATATTCGGCGAAGGCCTAATGATGCTCCAATTAGAAGGTTGGAGAAATGGGAAAATATATTAGTTAAAAGAGGTCGGGGTAGGCCTAGGAAGACTTGGATGGAGATGATAGGAAAGGATATGAATGCTTTGAACCTCACCGAGGACATGGCATTGGATAGAAATGATTGGAGGAAAAGGATTCATGTGGAAGACCCAAAATGAATTTCTTTTTTGGTTCATATCGCTGACCCCAATTGTTTTGGGATGAAGGCGTAGTTGTTGTTTGTTTGTTTATACACATTGAATTTAAAATGTGTAGAGTTGACTTAGATGGCAAAAGAGTTTGTTAATTGAACTTTGAACTTTAGACTTGAATTCAGCCCGGTTCCGTTTAGTCTTTGTCTTAGCTTGTATTTGACAAATCTTTTTATCACTCTTTTTTTAGACCATTTTAGACCTCATGAAACCTCTTTTTAAAAGATTTAATACCTTCTTAAAGAAGATTTAACATAAAAATTGGTTTGAGAGGTTGTCAACAAGTCAAAAGTCATTATGAAACAATATTGGGGGAGACACAAAGCCTTAACAACTAACCCAACAATCTGAACATTAGTGGGGTGCATGCATGGCTTTAAGAGCCATTATGGGGCATGCTAAATACAGTGTTGAATGGACCTCTAAAGACCTGTTGACTAACCCAGGTCTATATACACCCTAGAAGGTCCCTTAATCTTATATTGTGACTTAGTATGACTTGGGTGGTATAAACTCCCTTCTTTTAACTCTTGTATCAATTTGTTTTCTTTATCTTTGTGGAGCTCAGGGTAATTGTATCATGGTAGTCGGTTGCCTTAGGGCGAAAAATGATCAAGAAAAGCATGAGGCACAAGTTTGGTTGTATCCTAGAAGTGAAATTGCAGTTAAACCAAAATGTTGCTTTTAAGAGAGTACCCATAGTGCAAGCCTCCAAGCCAATTCGGTTCTTGTCATCACCCTGGTCATCATTTTGGCCCAAGGTTTAATAGGTTCTGTTATACACAAATTGGTTTATGAATAACATGTTAGATCAACCACTACCAATGTACTTGACCCAGTGAGACAAGGTGTGCAAAACTGTCAGGGTTGCATCACGTCTAACATGTAAGCAATGAGCCCCTGGTCCATGTCAGTTCAACGTAGATTGACATGGGCATGAACTAGATCCAACTTAACTAACCTGAACCATACCATATCAGAAAGGTCCGGCTGCAGAGCCAACTAGAACACCCTCAAGTGACTTTTTGTCAGAAGTTTTCTAAATACTTTCAACAAAATTGGCAAACATAATGCCAAAGTCTGCTTGAAATATAAAATGAGCAGTAGGATCCACAGGCTCTGGTGTTCCATAAAAAAAAATAACCACAGCCTTCAAAAAGTTTAGAACAAACATTTATGATGAAGCAGACTAAGAGGAAACTCCTCACATTATTGAATGTGAAACATTATTCTATACACTTGACAAAAAATTATTCATACAAAGAACAAAGCAATGAAAGGAAAAGACAGAAGAACTAACAAAGAATCTTGGAGAATAATACTCTTGGAAGAATTTGTCCTTGGTGGCAGTCCTCTTCCACTTTGAGTCTCATCTGCGAGCAGAGACTTCTTTTTAAACATTTATCTCCTTAAATCTCAAGAATGAAGCCACTCTTGACTTTTTATTTTGTTCCCTCTCTGTAATCTTTATGGGATTTCTGAAATATTCAACGATATCAAAATTTACCACATCATTCTACTAAGGTGGATAGCAAGCTATATCAAATCATTATATATATAGGGTTTACAACTTTACATTTGGTTTTGGTACTAATGAAGGTATGGAACTATAGAGCCTAAAATCATAGGTTCAAGCAGTATTGCTTCAATATGACCACATGGATGTGTTCAACATGGTTTGAATGCTAAGGATCAAGCCTTGGATCATGTTTTTCTGATGTCAAAATATGATTTTTTGAGTCGTGAAAATTTGGAACATTATGGACCATTGATTTGTAAAGTCCTTAAAAAGTCTGCTTACATGTTACAGTCACATCATTCAAAGCTCATTTTCTATTAAACAAACCTTGCAGATCACATCCATAAGGTCCGATTTTGCAAAAAACCTAAAAAATATGAAAAGAATGTGATTTCTACTCAGTAGTTTTGTATCTTCATTAGCACCTTATGTATATATATGGAGAAAGAGAGAGAGAGAGAGAGAGAGAGAGAGAGAGAGAGAGAATCTCCTAAACAGTTTATATCCTAAACACTTCTAAAAGACATAGTTGCACACATTTTTTTCTTAATCCTAACCTGTTTAGGACCATCCAACCAAAGGAAGGTACAAACCGTCCAAGCCACTATAGAAAAATGATTTTAAAAGTGTTTTTTGGCAAAAATGACTATACAGATGCTGCGATCTCCATGGTCAAAAACCTAAGAACTGACTCTTGTAGCAATTTTTTTCGATGTGTACATAGGAAATTATAATGTAATAAAATTGATGGCCTGAAAATTTTGAAGTTTTCTAGGTCATAAAAATCCAATCTATGCATAAAAAAAGTTTGCAATAGGAGTCTGTTCCTAGGTTTTTTATCATGAAGGTCACATCCGCGTGGTTGGATTGGCCAAAAAATGCATTTAAATATGTTTTTTAATAGTGGTTTGGACGGTTTGTACCTCCTTTAGTTGGATGGTCTCTCCCCTCACCCTCTCTCTCTGTGTGTGTGTGTGTGCGTATAGAAAAAAAGTTTTGGATCATGTTATTGTGATACACGTATGTTTTTTAAGATCTTCAAAAATTAACAGCCCAAAATATGCCAAAATTTTAGGACTTAAAAACTCCTATTGTTACATAACAAAAGCACAATCCAAGACATGATCCTATCAAATAAACTATGCTGAATGCATCTATGATGTATGATTGTGAAGATGCAACCTACATGGGATAACATACCATCGTTTTTAGTAGGTAGGTGTAGGTGCACCCAGAGCATAATAGCATTACTCCTATGTTACATAGGTGTGGGTGCAGGTGCAACACCACAATTTCAAAAAACTTGAGTGCGGCGGTGCATATATATATATATATATATATATATATATATATATATATATATATATATATATATATATATATATTGCAGCCTTTGGCTGGTTAATTTTATAGCATTTCTACTGTCAGGATCTACATTGCCTGCTCTAAGATCCAACCAGAAATCCTGAATTCAAAACAGTAATTTGGTTGCTCGTTTAAGAATGATCCTGAATCAATGTGATTCAGAATCACATGGGGTCTCAACCAGAATCATTATTTAAAGGAGCAACCAAACGTGCCTTAAGAGTACATATAGAAATCTAGAGAAGAGACACGATGTTATCACATGACTACAAGAAAACCCCTGGGGACAAAACAGATGGCCATTTTCCTCTTGCTCGTTTAGGCAAGCTTGGGAGCTTTGCATTGAGATGGAAAGACTATTTCCATGTGTTGCAGAAATATGGTTTGGTCAAAATATCATGGAGGATGGAGTTGCCAAACATTCTCTTGTGAATGTTGTTGAAATGTGGTGTTGGGGCTGCCAACTCCACTCCTATTGCAGTGTTTTGGCGACACCACTGCTCCCAAATAATAGAGAGCATGAGAGCAGTAGAGGAAACCATAATACACCTCCAATTCGAGGCTCCTAAACAGAGCCTTAAA
This sequence comes from Nuphar pumila, assembly GCF_984573655.1. Classification (NCBI taxonomy): domain Eukaryota; kingdom Viridiplantae; phylum Streptophyta; class Magnoliopsida; order Nymphaeales; family Nymphaeaceae; genus Nuphar; species Nuphar pumila. The sequence continues at coordinate 29,341,704 of NC_143250.1, read as the reverse complement.
GTCTACCAACTGGAAAATAGACCAATGAATACTATAGAATTGCAAAGCGGGACCTTATTCTTTCCAGTCCAGCTCGCTAACTGGTCAGGTCCAAGCTTGGGTTAAAGGCACCTAAGGGTGTAACTGGGCCTGCTCTGGTTGGATTTCATTAGCAATGTCTTTGGAATGGGACTAAACTAGACCCAAACCCCGATGGGTTATTGGTCCAGCTTTGGCTATAACTAAAACTATGAACCCATATGGGTTACTGGTTTGGGTATAAATCAGGTTGCATCTAGAAGGTTTGATCAAACCCATTTTTCAAGCAGGTGAAAAGACCTGAACTCGAACCAATGCAAAATGGACTGGGATTTAGTTTTGGGTATAAACTAGGTTGAGTTTTTATGGGTTTGGGTATGCAATGGGTAGGCTCCATAACATAGAGTATAGATTGGATCAGTTTATAAAAGAGTTGGTTTGGATTGGGCTTCATTCTGTATGAAGCAAATTTAGTTCAAATGAGATATGAATGTTATACAAATAATTTAAATTTGGAAATCTTGATATTAATATATAAGGATTGGTTGAAAATCACGCTTCAGGGGTTTGGGTTTTGGATCAAAATCGGTATATAATTCAAACATCCAACTGGGTCAGCAGGTTTAAAATGGCTTAGGCCTGCTATGGGTTTGGATAGAAGATGGGTTCAGGTACATGTAACATGGAACCTATTGGGGTAGGCTACAAACAAGTTTTGGTTTATAATTTTCTTACCAAAGAACCAACACGTTTTAAAAATGGCTCCAAATTTTAGAAGCAACCAGTTTGGTGCATTGGTTCAAGCTGGGTATACCTTACCTGGTTACACCCCTACTGGAAAACTTGAAGATGACATAGATGATATAATCTGAAGCATCAGTTTGCATAATCTTGGACATGCATTGGCAGGTTAGGTCTCTCTCTCTCTCTCTCTCTCTCTCTCTCTCTCTCTCTCTCTCTCTCAGAAAAAAAATCAAACACATGGGAAAAGAAACACGAGTTCATACACAGACACACACAAGTGGCTAATATATAGACCTCATTATTAGTATGGTCAAGTAACTACCTGGAGAGGATAATAAATTGTGACAAGTGCGATCACAAGGGTATGGACAGTCAAATTCCTTTATGGTTCCCCTCCCAAAATACCAATCTCCAACAGCCTGAGCAATCGTCTGGACATATTAAGAGCGACAAAAGATTATTATGTCAAGATAGCATTTAATACCATAAAACATGATTGCTTGAGCAATTATCAACGACGACAATGATGATTGGTCTGGTCTAGAAAAACTACATGAATATTGAGGTTTCCACTATGAGTCTTGTGGTTCAATTTACAGCAATAGAATGCAGGACCAATTAAACAAAATGGCATTCACATCAATCTAAATGAAATGATTCTAGAATCATCTTCATGTACGACGGGTAGACAATTATTGACACACTAACTACTGACTTTGTTTTGATTTCTATTAAAATTAGTATTGGCACTACTCTAAATATTATAAAGTCGAGCAAATTCATGACGTCAAGACAAAGCATAATCTTTATGGGACATCAAAATAACATGTCACAAGTTCAACCTCAAAATCAAGTGATTCATTGAACAAAAAATTCTACTTTCTTCCTATCATACGTCTTGAAATCCTTGAAACATAAAGACACTTAGACCATGCAAAATCTTCCAAACCCAACAACTTGCCCAAACCATACATATCTACAATAAAAAATATTCCCAACCCAGATTATTGTTCTTTATCCATTGAATCCTAAGCAAATAACTATAATGGAGCAGAAAATTATCCATCAGGTTACCAAATTACCCATGCAACAGCCTCCCATTATCCATGTGTTCATCTCAAGAGTTCTGAGGACTATAATAGACTACCAAACTCTCTATCAGGTTACTAAATAATCCATGCAGCAATTTCAAAACCCTCTAATTTGCCTAAGCAACCCAAGCATCCTGTGCATTATTCTTATGGATTTGAGCCAGACGTCTCATTCCTCAGGCAAATTGGAGCAGTTACAAATAATTATGTTGGTTGATTTTGAGGAAGCAAAATTCTGTTTGAACCCATGATATCAACATTCAACAAAAAATAAGAAAGGGCTTTTCGACTAATACATACAGAGTTGTCCTTCCTCGTTTTATGCATGCTACAATTCCATATCCCATGTAAAACACAGCATAAAATTTATGATACATGGAATTAGGTTCCACTTTCAAGAAACATACCATTACTGCCTGGCATATTCAGAAAATTTGGCAAGTGAAATAATTTGATGTGACACGCATCATCTGATCGGGCATGTCCATAGTTACCGGAAGCATTATTACTAAATGGGAATCGTGATTCCTAGGAAGTGGGAACCAAAAGCAGTGTGAAATTGTGCTTCCTAGACACGGGAATCTTGATTCCCAAACAGGATGAGAATCACGATTCCTATACTCAAGAATTCCGATGAATGAGTTTTCATTTTCAGGAAAAGCAATTCCAACACTAGAAATTTTAGTTATTGGGTATTGGAATTCCAATTTCCAAGTTAAGAAATTTCAATTCCTCATTTATAGAAATTCCAGTTCTTAAGTAGACAATTTAGTATGTGCTAAATTAAAAACTTTAAAGGCATAAGAGAGTAACCTTTTTCTATGCATATCCATTTTTCTTTTGTGTAAAACATTTTAAAAGAAAGGGTATTTATGTCTTTTTTTCCAATCTTAAGTAGACATTTTGCATGTGCTAAACTAAAAACTTTAAGGGTATAACAGACTAACAGAGTAGCCCTTTTCTACACATACCTTTTTATCTTTTGCGTAAAACATTTCAAAAGGAAGGGTATTTGAATCATTTTGCTAAAATCCAAAAGGCAAATGAGTGGAGGGTTTTAATGTCCCTCATTTCTTGACATAATATCAAACATATTTTTTCATTGCTCCACAAGTTTGCCTTTTATATGAAAGGAATCAAGGACTTTATACTTTAAATTGTCATTGGATATTTTTTTACAGTTTATGTCTATATAACATTTTCTACCCTTGCATACACTTTTTATTGTTCAAAGGTATCATATAATAGTTGACTTATATTGTTAGGTTTAGTTGAAGCTTCTTAGAATTGTAATGTATGTGACAAGTTGTCATTAATTGCTGCACAATTTTTTTTATTATTTCAATGTTTTATATCCAAGCACCAAAATAAACTTACTAACTTCTTGTTTTTTAAAGTTAAGCACTTCTAATAAATGTATGTTAGTGTGTTATTCAGTTATTCTCTTAAATGATCTATATATTTTTTCTGATGAGATTATATAGTTTTTTAATTGTAGACATCATTTCTTAATTACTCATTAACATACTTCTCTTTTCCTCAGAGAACTTCATGTCTTAAAAGTTATCTTCTTACATCCATCATTTTATCAGCATTTCTCACAATTTCTTATACTGCTTTTTGCTTCTTGCTTTTCGCACCACTTCTCGCTTTCAATTTTCATTCTGGCAACTATGGGCATAGCACCACAGTGAAGCTCCATGATGGGTAACTTTAAGAGACCTGATTTCTTGAAAGAATGCACTACAACAAAAGCTGCAAGCTAGAAAGTGATCTATATTCGTGAAAAATATGAAACAAGGTAGGTGATGTAGACAAACTGTTCAATTGAACTTAGTGTGGTTAATCACAGACAGTAGGAAGTCGTCTAGGTGGAAGCTCATAGGAATTACTTGGCATCACCAGAACACCAGGAGAAGACAATCATATCTTTCTATGGGGTGTTTGAAACATTGTTTCAAATTTCGAAGAATTATTGAATTTCTCGTGAATTAAACATGATAAAATCACAACTGAAAAAAAAACATGATATTTAAAAATATAGCCAAAACTAAATATCTCATGAATTTATCATGAGTTTTTGAAAAAATGCAAGAAATTCATGCTATCCCTTTGATGGCGTGATTGTTTTTTTTCATTCACTGCTGACTTGGAATTGAATGATGCATGGAAGACAACAATGAATGCTGCTTGGCATCCCAGACACAGTAGGAAGCATTCAATACCCCACCGTTGGGAAAAGCTTAGAAAGACGGGAAGAGAGGGGGGAGGCACCCTCCTTTTATAACAAGTTAGAGTGCCCTCCCTCCCTTACTCCCTTCCATACAAGACTATTCAAGTAGTCTGCCAAAAATCAAAATGTGAAAATCTTAAGCTGTATATTACAATTTATTTTCGGTAAACTTTTGTCACCCCATTGCCCAAACCACCCTTGGTATTTCGTAAACGCCTCACCCCCATTGCCTGTAATATAATATATTCTAAATGCCCCTTACTCTATTTCCTAAACCAGCCTTCCCCCCTCTCTCTTGTTAAAATATTGTGTATATAATTATACCTAACTGGTATATGTATATTTATACAATATACGTATATCAGGGGTATTTTGATTATTTAATAACATGAATTTAGTACAGTCCAATAGGGACTGTAGAGTCTTTTTTTGTTTTCTTTATTTTTTATTTTATTATGTAAATTCAAAAGGACTATTGGGGAGGCAGTCCAACGACTGTTGGACTGCCTCCCTTCAATGCATCTCACCCCTCTATGTAAAGTACGCTTTTTCTAAAGCATAATGTGTGTTAATACAAAATCAATCTTTATATTGTGCTCTTGTGTAGCCCTTCGTTGGCATTGTGATTATGCACTCTTGTTTCATTACATCTCTCTCTCTCTCTCTCTCTCTCTCTCTCTCTCTCTATATATATATATATATATATATATATATATATATATATATATATATATATATATATCCCTAGATTGAGAATATCCCTAGATTGAGATTTGTGACTGGTTTGAAATTGGGTTGGATAAGTATGAAAAGCATGATAAGTTCCCCACATAAAAATCCAGTAAGGTGGTCCAATCGGTAGGTAAATAGAATGCCAAGACTGGAAATTCCTAGGTGTAGAAAAAATATCTTAATTCAGACTCGGGAGTATTGATGAGCTGACTAAAGCCTGCAGACTACCACACCAGAGAGAACAAAATTATGCAGTAGTTTCTTAAGTTGGATATTAAAAACTAACTAAACTCAAGGAAGAGTCCATCCACTCCTTGCTTTATAAAATGAGCTGCCCAAGACTCTCAAACCTGGCATATCTTGCAATCTGCTAACCCAATTGAAATTGTAGACAACAGATCAAGCCAGACCAACCTAGCTGGGGTCTATGGTGGGGCATGCCAATTGGATGCTGGCAGGCAATGGGCTAGTCAAGCCTTCCCATCTATGTCACATGGGTGCGGGTGTGGGTGCGGGTGCGGGGATTCAGCACTTCCAAAAAACCCGGGTGTGGGGGTGCGGCAGGGGCAAAAATGTAAAAAATATATATATACCGTAGGTTCCCCCAGCGCAGGTCGGGGTCCAGTTATCGATCCAGCCTGCTGCGTTCTGCTGACGGTCATGATTCAATCATGTCTGAAATTCCCTGGTCTTCACGAAAAAAAATACTAGCAAAGGTTTGATGTGGTCTGTTGGAGAGAGTCTTCACGAGGACTACAGCTCCATTGCCACGCCACTGCCTAGGGTTCTTCAAATTTCATTTTATATACAGTTGCACACAAATGACAGACAGCTAAAAGAAATTTATTGGATTTGACATGTGGAAAAGAGAGGTCTACACAAAGCTACGACTAGAGCACCCATCTCGTCAGGAGAAAAGTGAATACTAATAGCCACCAAGGCTACCACCATCATTATCATTTATTATGGAGAGAGAAAATCCTTGACGAAGAAGGATCTGGATCGTTGAAGCCTTGAAAGATAAAGACTTCAAAAGGCTCTTGAATTTTGGTTTTAATTTTTGAGGAAGATGGATCATCATTTTCAAGCATGGTTTTAAAACTCGCCGAGTCAACTCGGTTGACTCAGCTCGGCTCGGCCCTCCAGCGAGTCAACCCAGCAGGGTAAACTCGGCTTGCCTTGACTCGGCCTGACTCGGCCTGACTCGGCCGAGTTTTGGGATATTTGAAATTTGATTTTTTGGGTATTTCAAAATAACAGTTTAATAATAAATAATAAATTACAAGACAAACCAGTTCAAAGATACAATAATCTATCAATCTTTATGTGTTGATTAAACATATTGGCAAAAAAAATGATTCAAAGATCTAACAAAAAAGTGAAGCATACACGTATTGGTGCTTGTACTTCATGTTCTGGTGTTGGGTGCCTTTGAGTGTTGTTTTATGAACACATATTATGAAACAAAGTCTGTATCATTTTTGTACAAAGTCTGTATCACACCTGTGCATAACAATTTGTACCCTGTCATCCTTATTTTTTGACAGAAACACCCATATCATACCAGTTGTGCTGATCTTGTACAGTATGCTTGTACATGTATCCATGTGACAGCATTTCCCTTGGTCATAATTGGAATTTCTTCTGGTGATTCATTCTCTTATTGTTGTTTTACCTTGTTGCAACTAATTCAATCTGGCTTTTTATGCAAGATGATGTGTTGTTGTTCTCAATGAGGTGAGATCACTAGAAAGGATCAAAGGAAAGCTAACAAAAGCTAGGGTGTCTTCTGGAGAAGTTTAGCTGAAATTCCTAAACCATTTTATTTAGAAATTTGAGTTTAAGTATGTTTCTAGACTCAGTTACATGGGGCCTTCATTGAATACCAAAGACATGCTTGTTATGAAGAAGTTTCTTCATGTAACTTGATCTTTCCATGTGACCTTGTTATGAAGAAGTTTGTACTTTTTCTACTCTGAACTTGCAATTTTTTATTGTCAACTCTTTAGATTATATGTTTACTGAAAAACATGGTTTGATACAAATTATATATTGTTTTTCTTTTAAAATCAAAAGTTAACAAAACCCGGTCCGAGTCACAGAGTTGACCCGCCGAGTCACGAGTCAATAAAGAACGAGTCGAGTTCCGAGTCACGGGTTTTAAAACCTTGTTTTCAAGTTAACAGTGTGTTTTCCAACGCTGCGAATTAATTGTTTGGAGGCAGGAATAGCATGGGAATCTGGGATGCCAACAAAGCTCGTGAGATGTTGTGGACACAAGTGCCCCTTTATAAAAAAAACCAAAAAAATAGACCAAAATGACCCTAGGTGCGGTCAACGCACCCAAGAACGAGTTGACCGCACCCAGTGCCGCACCCGCGTCGAGTTGCGTCGACGCGGGTGCGGCACCCTGCTAGCCGAATCCCTGTGACATAGCTTCCCATCTTTTTTGCAGTCTGGCCCTCAGCCAAGATCAGGCCAAGTTGCTGCTCAAAATGCGGCACTGATCTGTCCCAGAGAGGCCACCTCGATTCAAATGCAGCCCTATATTCAATATTTAGTGCCCTGGATATAAACGATCGGAGACTGAACCATTTCCAAAAGCATCAAGATGTACATAAGTTGACTCATAGGCATCTATCAGAGTTGGACAAACTAACCACTCTTGAGTTGATTTATCTGCTCCTAAGCACTAGGAGTCAAACACATTCTTCTGCAGAATGGTCACTGCATTCTTCACTCTAAATGTTGTCACTGACCCAAGAAATGAAGCAGCAAAACATAGGTAGGAAAAATGAAGATTAATATAGTTTCAGATCATGTAGAGTGCGTGAAGCTAATAAGGTCTAGTTGAATTACCTATGTCACATGGATTCAGATGCGGGAACAGTGACATGATGCTGAAACCTTGGTACGACATGTCAGTTTTAAAAAATGAGGACATGGGGACACAACTATGCACACACATACATATATAATTCTTAACCTAAGGCAATAAAACATAAACCTCATTTCATGTGCCAACTCTTGAATAGGAATTCTAATCACTATAACTAAAAGCAACAATGAAGTGAAGTTGAAGTTGAAATATAATGTAACTCATAATAAATTTTTAAAAGAAAAAGATTACAAGTAAACACAAAATAAGTAATCAAGATCATAAAAGAAAATAGAAAAAGTTAATGACACAATGTTGATTGTGTTCACCATGGATTTGACTGTACCCATGAAGTGTCCTAGTATGTCTAATGATGTGTCATGTTGACATGGATTACACATGATAAATGAAGTGTCCGTGTGTCATAGTGGCTCACAAACCTTATTGTGCAATCTTGGAGAATCGGAGGCAAACCATGTATCTTGTAACTCTGTCTGGCAATGTGTGAAACATGAATTTATGAAGACTCCTCCATCACTCGAACCTAGCAAGGAACCTACTGCTGTAAACATGTCATTTCTGAATCCTGTGATGAGGAGGAACAGACTAGTAGCATTAAAACCATATTTTGCAATAGTGATCAATATCTAGAGCTCATTTGGATAATCAACATGGATCAAAAGATTCTGCAATCAAATGTTTGAAAAAGAAAACAATCTTGAAATTGTGATGGTAGGTTAAGGAAAATGAAGAAATGCAATAAATAACTAACAAAATACAGTAGAAGAAAAAAAAAGTAAAAAAGGTGTGCTCTTTTGGATGCTCCTACATGTTAGTGGATAATTTGTACATCGAAGTAAAAGTTTTGGCTACAAGTGAAAGTCAGTTTGATAAGTTTCCTTCAATTGTGCATAACAAAGTGTTCTATCAATATATGATGCAGCAGAATTGATTCACTTGTCATTATATTTGTTTTTAGAGAGCTAGTGAAATCATAACCATTTCCACATGCCGTGTTTAATGAAAGAAAGACTATCCAGTAAACCAATGACATAGTTGTGCCTGCCATATGGCATTAGATTGTCAAAGATTAAGGTAGAGAACCTTGGATAGACAAATTCCAAGAAAAACTAGAAGCAAGAGTTCTTTTTTGTTTGTTGCATCAGTCTGGGGAAATCCTTTTATCAGAATCATAACCTGATAACTGAAAAACCTAATAGCCAGAACTTATATGCTTATTGCAACATCTGAATAAAGGAATTGACTCATGATATTTTAACATCATGAGGCACTTTTGAACAATTAGGTCCATTAAATACAACCTTGCAGAGTTAGCATTTCCTTTGATGAACATGCAGTTGGATTCAATTTGCAGCTGCTCCAACGTCCTTGTGGATCGGCCGAAGGAGGAATAAATATATGATTGAACTGTTTGCAAGAAAAACATCAGTATTTTTTGCATTATGCATGCTGCAACAGACATATCTGCCAAACAATAGGAAGAATTAAGATAGCAGCGCTTCAATTCAAAAAGACAGGCAAGCAAAAAAATCTTATAAAATATTATATAATCTAAGTTAAGTGGCCCAGTCCTAGAATGCTCAGAACAAAGCGTTGGTTGTCCAAAGAGTTTCACCATCAATGCATGTAACTACAACCCGTAGAATGTGGTATAAGTTTTAGTTTTTCTATTTTGGAAAAAGGAAGCAGAAAAAAGTTAAGATTCATAAATCAATATGCATGTCTAAACCAGGGTTACCGGAAGCGCCTAGCTAAAAGGGGAAGCGTGCTTCCCCGAAGCGCGCTTCGGAAGCGCGAAACGTCGCGCTTCCGAAGCGTGGGGGGAAGCGTCCCCCTTTTTTGGGAAGCGCGCTTCCCTTTAATGGGGGACGCGCTTCCCTTTAATGGGAAGCACGCTTCCCCCGCGCTTCCCCCTCGCTTCCCCTGTTTTTTTTTTCAATTTTTTGTATTTTTTATTTTATTTTATTTTTCGCTTTCCCCTCGCTTCCGAGACGCTTCCTAGGTCGCTTCCGAGACACTTCCCGAATCGGTCCTAAGTGGTCCCACGCTTCCCCGCTTCCTGAAATTTTGAAAGTGCCTCGCTTCCTGCTCCCGCTTCCCGTATCGCTTCCCGCTCCCGCTTCCTCAACTGGCAACCATGATCTAAACCATAAAAACAGAGTTACCAGTCGAGGAAGCGGGAGCGGGAAGCGATACGGGAAGCGGGAGCGGGAAGCGAGGCACTTTCAAAAATTTAGGAAGCGGGGAAGCGTGGGACCACTTAGAAGAAAATTCCGAACCGTCTCGGAAACGACCTAGGAAGCGAACCGGAAGCGAGGGGAAGCGAAAAAAATGAAAAAAATGGGGAAGCGAGGGGGAAGCGAGGGGGAAGCGTGGGGGAAGCGTGAGGGAAGCGCGCTTCCCTGGGAAGCGCGTTTCCCATAAAAGGGGGACGCGCTTCCCATAAAAGGGAAGCGCGCTTCCCAAAAAAGGGGGACGCTTCCCCTCACGCTTCGGAAGCGCGACGTTTCGCGCTTCCCCTTTTGCCTAGGCGCTTCCGGTAACTCTGCATAAAACAGAGTGATTCTATCCACAATTTTCTTTGCCAAAAGAATCAAGAATATTTTTACTAGTTTTGGAAGGTCATCACCACTAACAGATCATAACTATAGGGCAACCCAAGTTTTCAACTATGGTGAACCTCTAGTGAAAAAAAAAAAATCTTCCATTACATATTTAATGTTGCTACAAGTATTTTGAAAAAAAAGAAAAATTTCATGGCTAAAAAGTAAATGGTTGAAATCTATCAATATACTGAATACCTATAATAGCCCAAAGTTCACACCTGGATTTTTTTTAGTTTGTTACCAAGTCATGTGATTATCCTCCCCGATAAGTACAGAATATATACAGTGGCATGAAAGGATATTCCACAAATAAGAGGCCTTTTAGTAAGTATACATCACAATCTATGTCACATGGATGCTCCATTTTGGCACCCATATCATGTCCCCTTATATACTAGTTGTAATGAAAGCTTCACAAAAATGGCTGTATCCCTGTATCTGCAGCCGTATCCATGTGACATAGATCACAATTCCTTGATACTTGAAGACAATCAACAAGTTGAAAATTTAAGGTATCTTTGTGGAAAGAAGACACAAGATGCTTGTACCTGATACACATCATATGCTGCATTCAGGATAAAAATTGGTGTTTGTATATGAGCCAACTCGTACTGTGGAAAAAAGCACTGCCAAGAAAACTTTAATATTTTCAGAATAACAGAGAAAATTTGAGAATAGAAATTACTGTAGCGGAGGCATTAAGTTCAGACCTGTGATGGAAAATGTTGAAATCTGGTGCAATCTTTTGCTAGATTTTTAATCACTGCCTACAAAAATTGAAGCAAAAAAAAGAAAAAAGATTCATATAAATGACAAATGGTTTATCCTGGTATATGTTTTTTGACAGTTACCAACAGCAATACACAAAAATTAAACAACAAGATTGTGAAGCTCTGATAGTCAAAGATCATAAAAAAGAAAATTTACTAAAAAAGATGAACACTTCCAACTTCTGATATTCAGATCTACACTTATTGCATTTTTATGTGAAATAACAAAGGATATAAAAGATCATCTAGACCAATTGCATCATAATATAAGCATAGAGAAACTGTACAAATCTTGACATATCTACAAGGTTGTCACCTGGGTACGGGTACGGGTACGAGTATGGAGGGTACAACACGGCAATTCCAAAACATGTGGGTACAAGGACACGGCTATATATATTAAATATCACATAAATACAAACTAAATTCAAAATAAACATAATATAATTTAAATATATATATGCTATATACTGAAAATATAATTATAAATTATAAATTATAAATTATAAATTAAATACAAACTTGTATGTACGGAGGGTAAAATGGGGTGTCCGGGTGTTGATGCATGACGACATGGGGATACGCGTGTTGACAAGGGTATGGAAAGCAAATGGAGTGTCCGAGTACCATAGCTACAAGGTGCTAATTTGTCATCAACCCACCATTGTTTGGATTACATCTCAAGGTTATCATATTTGTGGCCTAAAACATAAAGTATTGTGAAAAACATGTAAAATAGCCCTCAAGTGATCCCCATGGAGAAGCTATAAATCTTTCCAAATAAAATTTCAGTGCAACAACTCAAGAATGAAATACATCCAACATTTTTTTTATAACCCTGTGTGCAATCACAGATTCACAGGTATAGCCAAACTGCATTCACAAATACAATGGCAGATTCAAGTTATAGTAGACCTACATATTCTAAAGTATGACTTTCGCATATGCAAATGCTGAGATGATTTAAATGTGTGATACAGACCTACATCCAACATTTTTTTTTTGTTCATGTTCCTAACCCTGTGTACAATCACAGATTCACACGTATGGCCATTCACCATTGAAATTTTGAATGCTTGAATAGTCAATATAGCACATGCATGCATAGTTAGGGTAGAGTCAAAACTTCTGATCATAAAGAAAATGGGGGTACTCATCAAGTCGTCAATCATCTATTTCCATACATAAAAAGAATGTGACGTAGATAATCTATTTTTGCATTTATATGTTGAGCCTTTGTTTTCAATCTACATGAGATGTACGCAACCTAGAAATCACGCTCATGCTCCCATATACTTAGAAACGAAACGGCAAAAATATAAGATTTATCTGCATGTTGTATTGATCTTTTGATCATTTTGAAATGGTGCCTGTAATCCAAGAGGTCAGACATAATCTTTCATATGTCTAAATACATAATAGAGGAATGTCTTCCTGATTGATAGATATGCTGATACGTGTGCCTTTACATAGTTAGTATAAATAAAAAATCCAATGTGTTGGTGGGTGTATCATCAAAAGGTAAACAGAATATGCAGAAAACGTCATACGATCCATAACCAGCATTTTTTTTCCTTTTTTTTATAAGCAAAATTCAAAAATAAAAAATGTAGAAACATCACGACGCACGCTAATACATGGATTTGAATTTTCATCTGCAGAGATGTGCAAATTTGTTTGTATATATATAATTTGTTTTTCTCATGGCTGCTTGCTGAAATATATGTATTATGATACATATATTCACAGGGCCATACACACCAACGTGCCCCATGGCATTGTTCACATGTATAGAGAAGTGGTGCCCTTACCTCTTTCGAAGATTTGAAACTCAAATGCGAGAGTGGTTCAATGTATCCACTCGATTTTCACGCCCTCTTGCCTTGTTCTTCACGGAGGTAGCAGGGAAAGAAAAAGAAAAAATGGTTCAAGCACACAAGTGGGACAGAAATGGCTGGAGAGAAAGATCATGCCAGATAAGTACGGGAAAAACAAACAGATGATGCACTCCTAGTGGGAAGGTAATGAAATACAAGTGCCAAAAAACAATGTCACAAAATGACCAGAAGAAGACACAAATACCTAAGCAAGATATCACTAATGGACCAAATACAATGTGTCACAAAGGGTAAACACCAAATACACACAAAGTGAGAAGAGAGAACTTAAAAATATAAGTCACAATATATTATGAAATGCTTGAAAAACCATTAGAGAGAGATGGGGAAAGACCACATATTTATACACACAAAAGGGACCCAAGAGAGCTCCCATAGTCGTTGGGAGCCCCCCAACATCACATTTGTGACTGTTGGAGGGTATCCCAATGGCTCTAATGGAGGCTCCTTTTACATAATTAAAATAAAAAAAAATAAAAAAAATAAAAAAGACCCTATTGGACATGGGTATTTTACATGAAAAGAAAAAAACTAAATTGCCCCTAATAGACATTACAAATGATAAAGAAAAAAATATATATGGTATATATATTTTAACACTCCCCCTCAAACTACCGGTGAGATCACCAAAAGTTTGCTTAGAAGAAAGGAGAATCTAAGGGATGGCAAAGCTTCGGTAAAGAAATCCACACGCTAGTACTCTGAAGTGACGTATGGAAGTTCAATAGTGCCCCATAAAAATTCATCTCGAACAATAATGACAGTTCATCTCAATGTTTTTGTCTGTTTATATGTAGATGGCACTTTTGTTGTCACAACATAGTTTTGAAGGAATAGAGATGATAACTCTCGTATCTTTGAGCAGACTTCTTAACCAAATAAGTTCAATTGTAGTGGTGACCATTGCTCTATACTCAGGCTTTTGTGGAAGATAGAGAAACCTTTTACTTCTTCTTACATATCTAAAAAATTAACGATTCTCTAAAAAAACGCAATAACCTGTGATAGAAATACGATCATTGGAGTTTTCACCTCAATCAAAGATGAAGAAGAAAAGAATAACCCTTTTGTTATAGTTTCCTTCATATATATGATAATTTGCATGACAACTACTATGTGAATAGCTATGTCACATGAGTGCGGGTGCGGGTACAAGGATGCGGCACTTTCAAAAAACCCGGGTGCGGGGGTGCGGCAAAAATATAAAAAATTATATATATATATAAAGTCCAAAAGTTGGACATAAATGACCATGGGTGCATTGACTGCACCCAGGGTCAGGTTGACCGCATCGGATGCGGCACCTAGTTAGAGAATCCCTGTGACATATAGGGCAAAAAAAAAATTCTTGGCAATTTTTTTGTAAGTCCAAAAAATTGGACCAAAATGGCCATGGGTGCATTGACCACACCCAGGGTCGGGTTAACCACACCCGCACCCGCGTCGCGTCGCATCGATGCGGGTGCGGCACCCTGCTAGCCGAATCCCTGTGACATAGGTGAATAGTAATAGGAGCATTTTGAAACTGACTTTCATTGTGTACGGTATGAGCAATATCTAGCCTAGTAATAGACAAATATATTAGAGATCCGATTAATTGACAATAAGGAGTGGGATCTTCTAAAGGAGGTCCATCAATGGCTCTCATCTCAGCATTGATTACTTCTGAGGTTTCCACTTTCTTTTCGTCAGTTAAGCCAGACTTAGCAATGATATTTAATGCAAGCTTCATTTGGGACAAAACATATCCCCAAGGAGAATATGCAACTTCAATCCCTAAAAAATACCGTAAAAATTCAAAGTCAGACATATCAAAATTGCTTTTAAAAACACTTTTAATAAACTCAAATCCCTTTTTATTATTCTCAGTGATGATCATATCATCAACATATAACAATAAAATAGTTATGTGATCACATGCATTCTTAACAAAAATAGCACTATCAGTATAACAAGTAAAACCACTATCAAGAACAACTTTACTAAAGTGATCATACCAAGCTTTTAAAGCTTGTTTAAGACTATAAAAAGCTTTATTAAGTTTAAGAATTTTTTTTTTCCAATCTCAAGACCTGGCGGAGGATTTATGTAGACTTTTCACAAAGGTTCTCATTTAAAGCATTTTTTATGTCTAATTGGTAGATAGGTCATTGTTTAATGAATGTTAAAGCTATTAAAGTTCTTACATTAGTCATCCTAGCAACCAGAACAAAGGTTTTCTCATAATCAATTTCATATTCGTGTGGATACCCTTTAGCAACTAACCTAGCTTTTATCTTTCTAATGACCTATTACTCTTAGTTTTGACTTTATAAACCCATCTACATTGAATAGCCTTTTTTTCTAAAGGGGGAATTACAATTGTCCAAGTGTTAGCTTTGTTGAGTGCTTCAAATTCAAGTTTCATAGCATCAATCCAATATAGATGTTGCTTGGCTTCTTTAAAATTGGAAGGCTCATGATAGGAGTGGATCATCATTAGACAAGTTCTATAATTTGGGAAAAAGAAATTATATGACACAAATTTTTAAGGTCTATTACTAGAAGATCGCCTAGGTATGGATTCTTCTACTTAATCTTCTAAGAAAATGTTTTGTGAATACATGTCAAAAGCATTTTGATGTTCATTTCCCTCTCGTCGAGTATACACATGGATATCATTGGGATTCTCATTAGAAAAATTATCATTTTGATGAAGCAAATCATTATTTTGATGGGAATTGTATCACAAATAGTATCATTAGAATCTTTAGACTCATTTCTAGGTAATAAGTCAAAGAGAAACGAATAATCAACATCTTCCTTGGTTTTTTGAGATTCAAATCAATTTTATTCTTCAAGAAAAGTCATATTTCTTGAAATATAAAGTTTGTTATTTTTAACATCATAAAACCTATATCCCTTTTGATTGTCACCATACACAATAAAAGCACATTCAAGAGCTTTTGGTGAAAGTTTATCTTGTCCTTAAAAAAGAACAAAGCATTTACAACAAAAAATTCTTAATATTTTGAAATTTGAAGATATATTGAACAAATTTTCAAAAGGAAAAATATTTTTTAAGGATAAGGATGGCATCTTATTTATAAGATAAATTGCGAAAAAAGTAGTTTCAGCCCAAAAGTTCTTTGGAACATTTTTAGAAATAAGTAGAGTTCTTGTTGTTTCAATAAGATGCTTATGTTTTCTTTCGGCAAGACTATTTTGTTGGAAAGTTTTAAGACCAGATCTTTGATGAATAATACCATTTTGTTTAAGGTATTTTTGAAATTCATTTGACATTTATTTTTCTTCGAAATCAGATCTTAAAATCGCTATATTGTTTTGAAATTAATTTTCAATAAAGATATGAAATTCTTTTAAAATAGAAAAAACATCAGATTTGTTTTCAATAAAGTAAACCAAAGTCTATCTAGTGAAATCATCAATAAAGACAACATAATATGAATCAGAGTTACCAGTCGAGGAAGCGGGAGCGGGAAGCGATACGGGAAGCGAGGCACTTTCAAAAATTTAGGAAGCGGGGAAGCGTGGGACCACTTAGAAGAAAATTCTGAACCGTCTCGAAAGCGACCTAGGAAGTGAACCGGAAGCGACCTAAGAAGCGAACCGAAAGCGAGAGGGAAGCGAAAAAAAATGAAAAAATGGGGAAGCGAGGGGAAGCGTGGGGGAAACGTGGGGGAAGCGCGCTTCCCATAAATAGGAAGTGTGTTTCCCATAAAAGGGAAGCGCGCTTTCCATAAAAGGGAAGCATGTTTCCCATAAAAGGGAAGCATGTTTCCCATAAAAGGGAAGCACGCTTCCCAAAAAAGGAAGACGCTTCCCCTCATGCTTCGGAAGCGTGACGTTTCGCGCTTCCGAAGCGCGCTTCCCCTTTTGCCTAGGTGCTTCTGGTAACTCTGATATGAATATCCTCCTTCGGACATAACGGGTGTCGGTCCCCCATACATCTGAATGCACTAATTCAAATGATCTTTTAGAAATAAAGTTATTATGTGGATAATGAAGAGAATGCATTTTTTCAAGAATACAATCATTGGATATAAATTCTTTTTTATTATAAAAAAAATTCAAAAACGAAAAAAAATACAACTTAGAGACACTAGGATGACCAAACCTTTTGACACAAGTGACAACATCTTTATATTGGACATGATTACAAAATTATTTGTCTGGTAAGGACAAAAAAATCATATAATATTGGTCTCATCTTCTATGGCCTTGCCTAATTCGCTTCCCGGACCTGAGATCCTACACATAGCAATTGGTAGGTGAAAAAGAGACACTATATCCAAAATTGGTTATTTGAAAAATGAAAAAAAGATTTAAATTAAGTTTTGGAATAATTCTAATTTTTAGAGCATAAAATTCTTTGTCCTTGCTTAAAAACTTTTCAAGGTTTCTCATTCCTTTAACATTTAAAAGAGTTAAGACTTTGTTTGGATAAAAGAGATGCATTTGGAGTCATATGAAAGGAGGCACTCGAATCAAAGATCTAAGAGGACATAACGGGAGTTTATGAAACTACGACACCGGAGGTGGAAGGTGTGGAAGAGTTGTTTCTCATGAATTGTTGGAGAGTTTCCATAAGTTGAGCAATGGAGTCCTTTATGTCTCCATCTCTTATTGATTCTTCACTAGAATTGCTTGGACTATTTGCAACGGAAGTCACATTCTTCTTAAGTTTAAGACAATCGGGTGTAAGATGTCCTGGTTCATTACAACGGTGACAAACAATTTTTCTTCCTCCACCATTGTTATTTTTCCAAAAGTGAGGAGGTTTATATGCCCTCATGTTATTTATTGGTTTAGATACCGCATGGACTTCATCAAAGTCTTTTTTAAGAGCCAAGCAAATTTCTACTTGGCATAAATTGGTAGGAAGTTCACTAAGAGGAGTAGAATACCTATGAAGAAGGGATTCACTTAGTTATTCAAATTTGTGACGAAATCCATGAATAAATTGAAAAAATCTTTCTTGATATTTGCTCTTGCCTCATGGCAATAGCACTTTCTTCCCATTGAGGTTCTAGGAGAGAAATCTCATAACATAGAGGAGATAGAGTACTATAATAGTCTCTAATAGTTATGTCTCCTTGCTTGGTTCCTCTTACATTTTCTAGTAAAAAGAAATGCCTAGCAGGGTTCTTTTGAGTGTACATACCTTTCATGAAGAACCATGTTTCATTTGCCTTCTTAAATTTGGCTACATTAGCCCAAATCATGAGCTCCACGTTATTTATTAACCATGCCAATACTTTGGCATGCTCACTTTTCCAATCTTCAACTTTGGATTGGTATTCTTCAATAGCATTGACTTTTTCTTCATCACTCAAAGCTCGTTCTTCATTTCCTTCATTCTTGGTGAGCTTTAATTGTAGTTCTAAAACGGTGCCACATACATATTCCTAAAGTTTCTTGCCTTTGAGGTTGTTTTCTATAGCGGCCACTCACATTTTATAGTTGGTCCCATTCAATTTGAATGAAAGACAATCTTTGCATCTTTGTTAGTCAGTGCAAAAGAGTTGAAAAAGAATACTAGTGTGAAGCTTAATCACACTAAAAAGCAAAAGAAAAGAAGTCTCAAGAGTGTTCAAATACCTAGGGGCTCTCACACCATGTAATGAAATACAAATGTCAAAAAATGTCACAAAGTAACTACAAAAAGGCACAAATACATAAGCAAGATGTCACTAATGGACCAAATACAATGTGCCACAAAGGGCAAACACCAAACACACACAAAGTGAGAATAGAGATCTTAAAAAAATAAGTCACAATATATTATGAAATGCTTGAAAACGCATTAGAGAGATGGGGAAAGAACCCTTATTTATACACACAAAAGGGGCCCATGGGGGCTCCCATAGAATCATTGGGGGTATCCTAATGGCTCTAGTGGGGCCCCTTTTACATATTTAAAATGAAAATAAGAAAAATAAAAGAAACTAAAGAAAACCCTATTGGTCATGCGTATTTTACATGGAAAGAAAAAGACTAAATTGCCACCTAGTGGGCATTACAAAGGATAAAGAGAAAAGTATATATATATATATATATATATATATATATATATATATATATATATATATGTGTGTGTGTGTGTGTGTGTGTGTGGTACATATATAACAGGGATGACCATGATTCATAAAAATTGGCTCATATTCACACTTTCAAATGAGGCATGCGATGCAGCCTCAAAATAGGAATCAAGAAATCAAGACTACTGAATGAATAATTCTAGCATATGCATTGCAAAAAAAGAAATGTCCACTGTAAGACAGGAAATTCAGATTGTATAGCTATAAGTCTATCCAGACTCATAGGATAAGGGTACAAAGCTGTGTGAGAATGTCCTGTAGGATAGGCAGTAGGTATTGAACTTTAATGAGCTCAAGGTGTAGTTGACTTGATCACCAATACTAAGATCAGACATTAGTTCCTCTGTACTATGGTATGACATTGATAGAGAAACTGTAGAACTCTGTAGCATATTATAGCTCCCTGAAATTGTCCAATCAATGAGAAACTTCAAGAGCATAAATTGCAATATATCTACTTAAGGGCATGCTTTCCTCCTTGAATGAATTGTTTCTTCAACATTTTCCCAGAATAACATGATCTCTCTATCTCTCATTCAATTCACTCAATTTGACCATATAGATGTTCAGCATGGTATGTTTACTAAGGATAATTCCTTGGATTGTGTTTTTCTAAAGTAAAATTATATTATTTTATCATAAAATTTTGATGCATTTTGGGCCATTGATTTTTCAAGCCCTTTAAGATCCTTCTTAGACATCTTAATAATGTGATTCAATGCCTGTTATTTGCTGAGCATACCATGAAGATCACGTCTGTAGGGTTCTTTTAACCATCTGGTCATTTGATTGGATGGTTCAAGGTTGGTGGTGCACACCAAAACTTAGCGGCACACCTACGAATCTCTCTCTCTCTCTCTCTCTCTCTCTCTCTCTCTCTCTATATATATATATATATATATATATATATATATATATATATATATATATATATATATATATATATATATATGGTTACAACATCTGGTGTCTGTGTTAATTGCTTCACAAAGTATTTGAAGTTGCATGTGTTGTCATATGGCTATCAACATTGAATTGTAAAAATTTGGTGCATTGTGGACTTGATTTTTAAGCCCTTGAAAATCCTACTTAGACATCCTAATTATGTGATTCAGTACCTTTTTTTGCTAATTGAACCATGTACCATGTAGATCACAATTGTAGGGTTTTTTCAACCATCCAATAATTTGATTGGACAGTGCATGCCAAAACATAGGGCACACCTACCAATCTCTCTCTCTCTCTCTCTCTCTCTCTCTATATATATATATATATATATATATATATATATATATATATATATATTCAAAAAGTATTTGAAGTTGTATGTGTTGTCATATGGCTATCATCATTGAACTTCATTTGCAAAGACTAATGAAGTTTGTAAGGTGCAAGTACACAAACAGTCTTCATCAAAGGACTCAAAAACCTAGATTTGTCATGAGGTTTTCATCATTTAAATTGTACCTGTGTAGAGCCAAAAGTTTGGCCTTCAAAAAAAATAGTCAGAGCCTATAACTAAATAGTTTTTTTCCTTTACTTGTGACCAATGTAATTTAAGGATCTGAAATGAAAACCAAAATGGTAGAGCCCCAACCAGAGACCATTAAAGAACTAGCTAGGACTTTTATCGAACAACTACACAGGTTCCTTGGAAATCCCAGGAATAGCAGGAATAAAACTGGTGTTCAGTGTGAAAACAATCCTCATGAAACATCATATGTGAATACAATCTTACGGTATGAGAACCTAAGATGGTGAGATGAATAGGAAATTAAACTTGTTAATCCTCATGAAGTATCATATATTAAAACAATCTACCTATAAAAATCAAAATTGGTTAGAAGCATTATTCATAATCCATACCTGAAGCAAGACCACACCTTGGAAAAATGACCTCATAGTATAATTACCAGATATGTCTCTCCTGAAATAAAGTTGCAGATAGAGCAATTTCAGTAACAGATAAATGCACAGAATCGTAGATTTACCTCCAAATAGAAACACATATAGCTTCATGGTAGCAGCATACTGGGTAAATCCAAATCAAGAGTACAATTCTGTTTTCGTTATTGGATGAAAGTTGGATAGAAAGTTATCTGTTTTCGTTATTGGATGAAAGTTGGATAGAAAGTTACACATCAAGAAAAAATCCACCATCACTCAAGCATTTCACACTAGTGCTACTCGGCAGTAGGTTGGCATAATCATCACAGTGAAGTAATGATGATAGTCCTCCAGCAGAGCAACCTGAAAGTAAAGCCTGAGAAGGAGGTACATAGTCAGAAACAAATAGCTATAGGATTTCTGCAGCATTATAAATAAAGGAGTTACTCTCAGACACAGGGACAGACTCCCACACAAAGGAACAAATTTATCATATTATGTTGGAGAGGAGAATAAGACTCAATGCTAAAAAACTAGGCCCAATAGCCAAAATGAACGAGCTTGTCTACAATGTTCGAAAAAGATCATAATTTTCCTCTGAGCATGTAATAATCTGCAGATTTTTTCACAAAAACTCTGCCTTTTATAAGTTCCATTTCATATGTAGAAATAATGTACCAACATATGTGAGTATATACAAATCAATAACTCTTTATACATAGATGTAATATATGAATGAATAAAAATGCACATTTTCAGGAAAGTCCCAAAAAGCATATTATTTTTTGTCATTACATTTAAGAACTCAGCCATGTCCCTTCAATAAATGGTGTGAAATCACTTAAAACATGTGTTGATGCAAAGTTTCACCTAACAATGTATAAATTTAGGCCAATATTAAGGATAAGACTTCTTTGTTCTTTTGTCAGGAGCCAAAAGATTATCAGGGCATCATTTTGGGCTTGTTGATTGATGTTAACTTTATCTAATCTAATAAACCATTGTTTTTCTCCTAGGGTTTAGATTTGACAAACCTGATGGAAGATAAACAAACCATACTACACACACATGCTAAAACTGGTAAATATAAAAAGTGTCCCTAACAAGCTAAAGCAGAATCCTGTAATTCCTAGATAGCATGTGTAATGCACAAAGCACATGTGGCATTCAATAAAATGGGGAAAACATCTCTGTTTAAAACATTACTATGAAATGCATGATTGAGAACATGAAATTAGAGTATTAAGCTAGTTGGTTTCCACAAATGAACAACTAGGAGATTTCTACCTTGCAAAGAAATTGATTTCTAAGTTAATATTCCCTTCAATATGAGATGCACATTGTAGAAGTATTAACAAACTAAAAAGGAAAAATGGGAAAATGGGCCATCACATGTCAACTTGTAGATTCCCTGTGACAGTTAAAATCAGAAAATAGGAACAATAACAAGTTGTAGCACTCAATGACACTAACTAGTTGGTTATGCTATAGCAAATCCACAGATAATTGAATTAATTTAGTTTTGTCACTAACCATGTTATAAATGCATAACTTGCCCACAAGCCATTTTCCATTCTAAATTGATTCAATGTTTGTTACAATTGATTGGACACTTGCATTAGATTTGAGAGTTAAGACAGAAGAAAGACAATACAATGATATACCTTGTTTGCATTGATCATTCCCTTTGAAAGGAGATCAAAAATAATAGCACGCCATATCCTTTGCCCCCTAAAATACAGCTTTGCAGTCTGCACCATCAAGAAAAGAAGAAAATTAATAACTAACAAAGAATCCTACAAAAAAAGAACTAGTAAAGAAATTATTCCTTTTAACTTAATTAGCCAAGTGTGTGCATTTATAGCTTTCTTTCTTTTTCCCCCTTCCATCTATGTCACATACATACATATGTATGTATGCATATTGTATATATGTAATTCCACATAATACATTTATAAGAACAATTATAAGTTTTTTAGGTTTTTAAGTTTGTTTCTAAACTTGGATACTTTCATACCTATGTCACACCGGTGCAGTTGCAGGTGTGGGTGCAGGTGCAACACAGGTGCTCTGGGAGTACAAAAGCACCTAGGTTACATAGCCTTCCATTCTGCAATTGCATAACACTTATCAATAATTTTTCAGTAATTAAGTTTTTCATTTCTCAGCATCAGGGATGATTTTATGGACTGAATTTATCAGTCCATAGTCTTTACATGCAATTTTAGTTTTAGGTTGATGGCTCAACAATTGGCCTCTAAATGTGCTTACAAGCTACAAACTTCTAGCAACTAACCAGTGCAAGAAAAGGGGAAGACCTACTTGCAGAAAAAATAAATGTTTTTATGTCTATGAACTGATACATGTTCTTTTTAAACAGCGATCAGTGAGAATTCCAGTTCTTTACAATCACAGTTGGCTTGTCAGAAGAATATTTCATGTAGACATGTACTAGAATGATATCATCATTACAGAGCTTAGAGTCGCAAAACCTTCAGAACCAAGAACAATGTCAGATTCTAAGTAAAGGTTTAGCATGCATGCAATTTGTCATTCACTTGCATCATTAATTGCAATTAGAATACCAAGGGGGGCTCCGCTTGTCTGGTAAGAGCAGCTAGTGCAAGTCAACGTGTTGGGACATTGCAGGTTCAAAACCCAATGGTATAGTTGTATAACTGGTTGGGTTCTGCCTAACCCCAGCTTGCCTTTGAAAGAAAAAAAGTGATTAGAATACAACTTCATATCATGAGCCTGCTCTAGAACACCCAATGGTCAGGGCAGTTCTTCAGAGGATGGTAGAGCCCCATCTTTCTCAGGATCAATTCCCCCGGGGATCAACATACAAGTGGCTTGTCTGTTGGGTGTGTTTTGCAGATTATAGGTCATTTAATCAGGTTGGGGGCATTAAGTGATCCCTATTTCTATGCAGGTTCCTTGCATTAAGAGGGGGAGGGGGGAGGAGAAGAGAGGAAACCTCAAGATCATACCATAAGAAGGAGTTTAGGAACTTTTAAACACTAGAATGTAATTATTGTGTTCTCCATCACTTTGCTTTCTCATTCTTGGCTTTACTGTTGAATCAAGGTACAAATGACTACTTTTAGAATGATAGATTAAAATACACGCTGCAGGAAGAGTTTAAGTTCATGATGAGTATGAAATGTCTGCAAAGAAAACAGAAGCAATCGTCACCAAAAGTTATATATTTTTTTAATGACGTCATACTCAACTAATATTCATAGGAATGAAAATGAATTGTTTCCCTTTCTATTGTTTTATAAAAGTGTTTAGTTACATGCAACATGTAGACATCATTATTCAAAAGGAACATTCTTCATCCTCTCTCTTACTCATAAAAAGGCAACACATCCCCAACCTTTCAAAAACTATAAAAATCTCAATGTAGAAAATCATTAGTCCTGAAAGTTTCCTTTTCCGCTGACCGAAGGTCATGAAGTTTTACACCTCAAACTCAAACTAGAAGGATGTCTTCCTTCTACATTGATGCTAAACATGTGAAATATGTGAGCAAAGTGAAAAGTTACCATTCTAGAAGAATGACATGATATGAAATGAGCAGCAGCATTAAAACCTGAAAAAAATTAAATAAAAAACAGAGCAAGCAGGCCTAGATTTGTGTTCTTGTGAGAAAACTGCTAAAAGCATCCTCAACGATGTTATTATGAGACTTACTCCATTATAAAACTTGGAATCCCCTGCAAAAGATGCCCCATCACAGTAGCGAAGCTTTACGCGGTTCCAATTATAGAAATCTGAAAGAAATTTCAAGGTATTTTAATAAATCAACTCGTATTTTGATCTCAAGAGCATGTTGGTATGCACAAAAAGAATGAAAACGTCAATGCCGATTTTGCATCATAATTGAAGATCTGAGCATGGG
This sequence comes from Nuphar pumila, assembly GCF_984573655.1. Taxonomy (NCBI): domain Eukaryota; kingdom Viridiplantae; phylum Streptophyta; class Magnoliopsida; order Nymphaeales; family Nymphaeaceae; genus Nuphar; species Nuphar pumila. The sequence continues at coordinate 29,316,821 of NC_143250.1, read as the reverse complement.
CTAAGCGTCCATCTTCCCCAATATGGGTTGCTTCATGTTTCATGTATAAAGGCACACATTTGTGTATGAAGATGTAGCCAAAAATAGTAAACTCTAATCAAACACAAAAAGATAAATGACTAAGCACATAACCTCACATTTGGGGTGCGTTTGCATTCAGAGGATTTTAGGCTATGTTTGGGAGCCTTGCAATGGGATAGAAACTATGTTTCAGTGTGTTGCCAAAATATTGTTTTGCCAATGTGTGATGAGAAATGGAGTCGCCAAAAACATCCTCTCGTGAAAGGTGTTGAAATGTGTCGTTGGAGGTGCCAACACCATTCCCAATGCATTGTTTCAGCATCTCCGCTGCTCCCGAACAGCAAGAAAGTATGAGAGCATGGCGGCAACCACAGCACAACTTCCGATTCAAGGCTCCCAAACATAGCCCTAATGGTATTGGAATCCAATACCACCTATTTTCTAGTGACAAAGAATTCAGTGGGACATGATTCCAATTTCCTTGAGCCGATTTGGGAATTTGGGGCCTGCGAAGGACCAGAGGTAACCAAAGTAATTAAGAGGAATCAAGTTTACCCACAGTATCACTGAAAAGGGACTTCATTTGAAACCCCAACACAAGTCCGGACCTGTCAACTTAGACATGAACAGCAAATGGGTCAGCGTACTTCTAGCTTCAATGTTCAAAACCCAATTAATACAGAGATGACATATGATTAGCTAAGCTGATCATGGTGCTTTTGAATTCCTTGGCTTTCAAATGCAAGAGTCAGCTCTGAGGACTAAAGAAAGTGTAGATCCCATATGAAACTTTCGTTAGTGGCTTAACCTTGTACTTAATATTTTCTAGAGGTTCGCATGGCATCAATATCCAATAATGCACCAGAAAGCCCTTGCACACAATCCTTTAGGACCCCACCGAAGCATCCAGGATTCTTCAGACAATTTACGACATCAAACAGACATTTTATCTTATTTTATGACGAAGTTCTCTGCCGGGTTATTTCTGGGTAGGGCCACGACACAAGGCACTTGCACACCCGGTGGGAATCGAACATAAGACAGGAGAGGTCAACACCTTCTCTCCATGCCCTCTGCCACTAACTCATGCCGTTTTTTTTAAGGAAAGAAAGATTATATTAAAAGAAAGAACAAAACCTGTCATCCCATTAACATAAAATCAATAGGTGGGTGTTGCATTTCAATACATTATACTAGGCAACCACTAGGGAGAGTCACTTAGGGTATGTTTGACAGCACGTTCCGCAAAATAAAAAAGATTATTGTTTTTAACCAAGGTTGCCAAACTAGGAAGCAGAAAAGAAAAAGGATACCGGAAGCGAAAGTGAGAAGCGAGGCATTTTAAAATTTATATGAAGCGGAAAGCGATGTTTCAATTTAAAAGAGAAATATGAATAAAAAATAAAGCAATATGAAATCAAACAAGAAACAAATAAAAACTAAAATAAAATTGATTATTCTTATATTTCATGATTTTTCTGTGAAGGAGTTAATTTTTTTTTTAAATCTAACAATGATGCTTACCAATTTAAAAAAAGTACAGGAAAAGTGGGTGAAAGCGTGAGAGAAAATATATGAAAAAGATGAAAAAAAACATGAGAAAAAGTATATAGTATGCATAGACCATGTGTATGAGAAGCATAAAAGAAGCGTGGGGGAATCGAGTTTTCCATGAAGTTTTGGAAGCGAGAAGTATCGCGCTTCCAAAGCGAGTTTCCGCGAAGCGAGCTTCCAACCTACCTAAGAAGCTTCCGATAACTCTATTTTTAACAAACTTGAGATGCAGCGGATGCATGGAATGCCATCCATCTTATCCATTATTCATTGTTCTTTTTGTTCTACTTACCCCCGTTACAAAAATAACAGGGATGGGCAAAACTATTTAAAAAAAAAAACATTGACGGGTGCGTCACTCGATGCGTCCTCTCCCTCATGTGCAGTAAGCTAGACCTTACTCTCTCTTCCTCATGTGCAATAAGCCAAACCCTTCTCTCCCGCCCATCATGTGCGTAGTTGCATGCGAGTTGGTGGGCGGCAGCCAAGCCCACGCCTTCCCCACCGCTTGCGCCCTCGAGATGGTTCATGCCACCTCGCTCATCCACGATAACCTCCCCTGCATAGATGATGACCCCGAGCACTGCGGCCGACCCTCCAACCACACCATCTATGGTGTTGACATGACCATCCTTGTTGGCGATGCCCTCTTCCCCATCAGATTCCAGCACATCGCCCCCTTCACGCTGTCGAAGGTGCTCGTCGGTTGTGTCCTCATCGTTGTCACCAAGATCGCCTGGTTCCATTGGCATGGTCATCGGCCAATTCCTCAATCTCACTTTCTCCGATAGCAGTAATGGTGGTGGTAGTGGTGGAGAATGAGAGGACCTCGCCCGGTTTATCAAGGAGAAGAAGTTCGGGGAGATGGCAGAGTGTTCGGAGGTGTGTGGTGGGATATTGGGAGGTAGAGAGGTTGAGGAGGTACGAGAGAGAGGTTGGGGTTCTCTATGAGGTGGTGGAGGATCTCATGGAGAGTGAGAGGCAAGAGAGGGGTGAAGTTGGGGATGATGGGAGTGTGAAGAGGGAGAGGAAATGGAATTATGTGAGGGTTTACATCTTCTCGACCTCCATGAACGGCGAACACCTTCTTCAATAGGGGTTGCCGCTGGTTCACTGGCCGGTGCGCGATCGATGGTTTTCGTTGAACGCATCGGGGTCGCGACAAATTCATCTTGCAGTGTCGAAAAGCTATCTCCCCTGTCGGATTCTTAAGAATTTGAAGGTTTCTTGGTACCAGACATCAAACAAGAGACATTTGGAACATAACATCTGAGTACAGTCCAAATAAACGTTGGACTTAGAATAGTTGTTACAAAACGAATAAAACTAATGTTTTGTTCCATCTTTTTTGTTCATTTCGTCCAACCCAGGATAAGCCATCAAACATACTCTTAGAGTTCGAGTTCACACTAAGCATCTCAACGTCAGTCCTTAACCAGCTATTCCTACATGAGCTTGTAGGTACCATGAACTATTAGCAAAACCATCTTGAGATTAAGACTTTGAGCATTTGTCACTAAGCTTGTGGGTAAAGGTGCGAGAGGATCTTTTGATGCAAGTTTGAACAGCAACTCCTGTCGACCGTGAAGCAAGGTCTCCAGTGGTGCCAACGGGGCTCAGCTTGTCTGGTAGGAGAAGCTAGTGCACACCACCTTGTGTTGTGACGTTGCCGGTTTAAAACCCAATGGTATAGTTGTATAACCGGCAGGGGTCTGCCTAACCCCAGCTTGTCATTCCAAAAACAAAAGGTCTTCAGTGGCAAGATGAACCTTACGAAGACAAAATCCAAAGCCAGGAGGGGAAGCCGGATCACTACTGAAAAGATTGCCAAACCCATGCTGTGTACTGAAACCATCAAATTTTTTTTTTTATTTTGGCAAGTTTTGATGTTAAGCCTATAGTGGTCTACGTAGACTTCTAGTGGATTGATGCATAAACAAGTTAAAAATCAATGGCCCTGTAATATGTAACTCTAACCAGAGCACACATCCTGCTAAAATAACCATGTTGAACATATTTATCTCGTCTTGAAAGAATGGAGCTCACACCTATGACATTTAGCTAGATAATACGATACTAGCAACTTGACAAAAAATTAGCAATGCAAAACTTTGAAATAACAAAAACAGACTACAAACAGTGGCATTTTTTAATTATTTAGCTATGTTGAGAAATTATGTATGATTTGTACAAAAAGGAAAAAGTTATATATAGTATTCAAAAAGCAGCATCAAGTACTTTCGTAATTTAATTTGAAAACAAAAAAATATATAAAAAACAAAAAGAAATATAATATAAAAGAAAAAAAAAACAAAGACAAGAAGTATCAGAACCATGTGCCCACGCCAAATTATGCTAAAAGCAGGAGAAGAAGGTTCGAGGGAGGATCAGGTGCAATCACATTGCACAAATAAAATGTGCCCCTGCATCTGATCACCCTCCATTTCCTGTTGTAACCTGTCCGAGAGTGGGCCCAACAGCAGATGGATGGTGATCAGGTAAAGTGGCACACACAATTGTGCAACGTGATTGCACCTGACCCATCACGAAGGTTCCTCTCTGACCTGACTCTTTCTGTCTAGCTTTGTGTGCGTCATTGACAGCACTTGGATCTTTCTTTAAAAAAAAAAACAAAGAGTTTATACTTCGTTTTTTTTTTATAGGCAAGCTGGGTTAGGCAGAACCCTATCAGATATCTCTTAAGCCCCATGTGGAAGAGGGATTCGAACAGGCCTTCAGCTTGGCACAGGATCAGACAGACTACATGGGACAAGAATTCAATTCAATGTTGCCAGTATGGGAATCGGACCCGTATGGTTTATTTTTTAAAAAAAAAAACCATCTGAATCGGCCCTCATCGAATCAGACCCATCTATATTGGAATGGGTCAATTTTAAAAACTGATTTTTAATTAAAATTCTCATAAAAATAGGAAAACTTTCAAAATTCAGAAAAACTGAGAAAAATCAAAAGAACAAGAAAAAATATATAAATAAGCAAGTTATCCCTGTTTATTTAAAGAATGTGTTTTCTTTTCTAAAGAAATTACAAAAAAACGAGAGAGAGAGAGAGAGAGGTTACTGATGACAGGTTCCGGTGGTGGAGACGCTAGAGGCGATGGATAGCGACGGGCGAAGCGGCAGAAGAGGTGAAGGAGGAGCCGGAAGCTATGTAAGGGTGCCAGGATGCGTCGATTAGGGTTTAGTCTTTTTAGGAAAAGAACAGAAAAGGGGGGGCCGATTCAGGAGAGACCGATTCTGGAATCGAACATACGGAATCGTTTCGGCTTGAATCATCCGCATTTTTGAAAGGGGCGATTCAGGCACCTGCAGCGTATCCAAAAGCTGGCGATACGATGTGAATCAGCCGATTTGCAACGATACTGATAATATTGGACAAGATACACCGCCAAGATTTTTGCTTAGTGGAGAAGGCCATTGGTAGTTTACCAATCTGCATCTACTTTCTTAGCCAGATCTTCAACGATGACAGACTGCTAATGGTTCAGGTATAACCCAACAGTTGCCCAGATTTCATTAAATAGGACCTGCGTTTGGCGTTTCGGCTTAACGCAATGGGTCCATTAACTAATTGATTTCGGTCTACAATATCTGAGTAGTAGGTGGACCTAGGTCCTCTTTGATAGTTTATTTACCAGACCTCATAATTAGCCCCAGACCAGATAAAGAGTAAAAACTGTTGTGCATAAAATATCTTAAAATGAAGGTCTGGCTATTGATAATCCACACCAGATCTGGTCCTGAGTAAACCAGGTAAAGTCACACACGACTCCAGCATGTCAAAGCCACTCCTAAGGCCCAACCTTCTTGGATAGTTATCAGGTTTGTGCTGGCACTTTCTCTGTAACGCCCTCAAAATCTCAAACTTGTAACTTTTTATGAAAAGTTTATCTTTTAGAGTTTAAAATAGCAGTTCAGCAAAAAATGATATTTTTGAAATAACAAGTCAATGGGCCTTGGGCTCATTACTTGCGAAACCTTTTATTTACACAACAGATTTGAAACTCTATACATTCAAAACCAAATAGATTAAAAAAAAAATACAGTTTTAATAATTTAGAGTTTATACAAAAAAAAGAATTTTTAAGAAAACCTTCATGCAAAATTACATAAATGTTTTCAGGAAACGTCAAAGAAAGGGTTTCATCTTAATACCATCACGTTATCGTTGTTGTTGTATTGACCTAATCATCGCGTGTATCCATAAGATGAGTCAGTTTCATAAAAAACTGGTAGGTGCACAAATATAATAATTTAGAACAAAACTAACGCATGTTTTAATTCATACATGATAGTTTGGGTTCTTGTTTCGGTATCGTTCAAATATTATCAGATGTCTCCGAAGAGTGAGCAAAATAAGCATAATTCAGAACCCAAACTAATATATATATTGTTCCTTTCGCGGTGTGCAAGTCAAAATAAGTAAAATAAAAATGATAACTTTGTTTCGATATTAGTTGTCCTGAGAGTACGTTAAGGAGCGAAACGTAGAAACAACTTATACTATTTAAGGGTTTGTTATTCTATATATTTTTGGTACCTCGAACAACTAGCTGAGTTCGTTCCTAAGAGAACAGTCGGTGACCAAGATAGGATTTCTCAAAGGCATTTGTAGTAAGGGATGCATCCAACTTCTATAGAAGTCAATGAGATCTACCACCTAGGATGATTTTTTTTAATCTCGTCCCCTAACTCCGATGACTGGGGACACCAACTCATTTGCCCGAGAGGTGGTTGTTAACAACCTTTTCATTTGAGTTTTTGTATTATTCCATCATCTCTCTTGATGAAAACAAAGAGACAAATGAATATGTCAGGATCTATTTTAACTGGCAACTCATTCTACATGCTCTGATCTTTCAAACCAAATCAAGCATCTTACATTTGAAGGCGATGAACACCATTTATATGATTTCAACAATGTACATTTTGCACGCTTCGAGGTTACCATAAATCTCTCATACAATTATCGTAGTACTAACATGTCGTGCATGTCTGATAGTACTGCTACGATGAGAGGGGTATAGGTTTCTCAGAAAGAAACCTTAACTTAATTGTGTAGTGAAGGAAACGATATAACCATTATAGTTTGATTGACATGTTCAGGTATTTCAAACCACTTTTATATATATCATTGCATAATTTGCACGTTACGAGATCGTCATGAATCTCTCATCCAATTGTCATAGTATCAACATGTTGTGCATGTCCCGCGATATTGCTTACGATAAAATGGGTATGGGTTTCTCATAAAAAAGCTCGTCCAATCACATTTCTATGCTCCCAATCGAGGATATCCGGGTCATAACGAATATTAAACTGAAGTTTGTAAACAGTTCTTCCTATTGTGCCGATTTGGGAAAAACTTAGTTGTAAGTAAGCAACTCTCAAGTATTCAAATTTGTTTTTCAAAACTACGCATAATTAAATGCAGGATTTACGCAAGAAATCTTTTTTCTTTTAAGTTTTAACGCACATGCGCAAATCTGTATCTTTTGTAAAGAGCAACCATAATACAGGATAGGGAAGAGTACATGACTATGTACCTTATGAAGTTGTATATATGTATATACAATACATATATTACATAATGCAAGTCTATCCATATTACAACGTGATGGTAATGTATAAAGCAAGACTCGATATGCGAAACTGTACATCGAGCTAAATAAATGTGTAAGTAGTGCATGAGGTACGGAATTGTATCTCAGCCAAATAAATACGTAAGCAGTGCATAAGGTACAAAACCACACATCGAGCTAAATAAATGTGTAAGCAGTGTACGATGTACGAAACCATACTTCAGCTAAATAAATGCGTAAGCAGTGCATGAGGTACAAAACCGTACTTTGGCTAAATAAATGTGTTAGTGCATAAGGTACCAAATTGTACCTCAGCCAAATAAATGTATAAGTAGTGTGCGAGGTACGAAACTATACCTCAACTAAATAAATGCGTAAACAGTGCACGAGCTACGAAACCATAGCTCAGCCAAATAAATACATAAGCAGTGTCCGAGATACAAAATCGTACCCCGACTAAATAAATGTGTAAGCAGTAGCCTATACACGTGATAGCACACCGACAAAGTAAATGACATAAAGCAATGCTCGATATGTGAAACCACATATCGAGCTAAATAAATGCGTAAGCAGAAGCATGTGCACGTAAAAATGCGATGACAAAATAAATGATATAAAACAATGCTCGATATGTGAAACCACATATCGAGCTAAATAAATGAGTAAGCAGAAGCTTGTGCACGTAAAAATGCGACGACAAAGTAAATAATATAAAAGAAAGAGGACAAGGATCGCAAAATTGCATCCTTGAATTAGATGTGTATACATACATATACATATATATATATATATATATAAATCACAAGTTTTAAGATTTGTCCGTCTAGTGTCCTTTGTGTAACTTTTTCCTACCTCAGAGATGATTGAATTTGCTAACGATTTCGAGCATAGGTCTTTAAAGGCTTATGCCTTACTGCGTGTATCACGTTCATTGCGTCGATGGGGTGCGCTAAAAGGTATTTTGTTGTACTGCGAAAGATACGATGAAACATTTTTAATGTAATGAATAAGCAACATTTGTGTTGCAAGGGTCAAACCCAAACTTAGTTCAAGTTGACCAGACCGAACTGGATCAAGAATCGGGTTCCAGACCTAGGAAGAAGGCTTCAGCATAAGGTTTTTACCTTCCCTTCTATTCTTTAAAGTCATATTTCACATTTTCATGATAATTTATTAATGACAGAGAAAGTTATTGTTGAAACTTTTGAAATTGAGAAATTCTCAAGAAAGTATTAACTTTGGCTTGTAGCAAGTTAAAGTATATGACTTATTGGTTCAAAATGAGCAAGATATTGATCTTAAAGGAAAAGAAGAAAAATGTGCTGATATAAAAGATGAAGATTGGACTCTTCTTGATAAAAGAACTATCAACACAATTCAATTATGTTTGTCTAATAAAGTTTTTTATAATATATTGCATGAAAATACAACGGTTAAGCTATGGCAAACTATGGAATCGTTGTATATGACTAAGTCCTTGACAAATCATCTCTATCTGAAAAAGCAACTCTATATTATCAAAATTAAGGAAAGAACAAGAATCCTTGACCACTTTAATGTTTTCACTCAACTGTTGAGTATTAAAGTACATCTAACTCAAGAAGATAAAACTCTTCTTCTTCTTCTTCTTCTTCTCTTCTTGAACCAAATGTGGTGACATGATGTAGACCAAGTCTCGGGTTAGGCCGATCCAGTTTTTAAGGTCCACATTATGCAAACAGGTTCAAACCAAATCGATATGGATTGGTTACCCAAGATCCATTTGATGCAAGCAACCTCAACCACATAGGACCCATGCCAAAGAGACGTCACATCAACTATGCAGCCACCTCAGCCATGTGGAACTCTCCATTGGGCGTCCCTTCATTAAATGCATGCAAATGGAACTCTCACGATACGTCTCTTCTAGAATCCTCCATGGGACACATGTGGGCCCCACCAAGTTGGCGCCTCCCTAGGGCATTAAGCCATCCCAAGAAAAGTCGTGTAGCCCCTTGGACTCCTTCCTTAATGAGCATTGAAAGCCCATGAGTCTTTTGTAATTTGAGCATTCATTAAGTGACTTAGGGAAAGTATTACCTAAATAAGGAAATAGGTAGTACTTAAGTAAGGTTGATTGTTTTAATTATGCTTGAAAATTTGTAATGTTTTTATAAAAATTCCTTTTGCCAATAAAAGTGACTCATTTTGGATGTTGAATATGAAATTGAAAATTGACTTCTCTCTAAAAAAATGCCTCACTTTTTTTTTTCTCTCTCTCTCTCTGTGAGTCCCTACTCCCTGACTCGTTCACCCTTCTCTAAGGGCTCTTCTCTTTATCAACATAAGGTGGTTCAGACCTTGCTTGGGTTTGGATTTGCCTAAAATCTAAGTAGGACCACTTTTACTTGGTGATCGGTGGACTGCATCAATAACGTGTAGTACTCAACTCAATCCAATTGTGTACGAAGAACCTTGGCCATTCTCGTACGTACTAGACTCTTCCCCAACCTTAGGATAATTTTTCTAAAATGTGTAAGTCATTGGAACCCTTTTTTAACCCCCTCTCAAGCCTTATCCTCTCCTAAACTCAAACCTATCCAAAATTTGTTAGATGACAAAGCAAAATTTTTATCAAACTTGTAGAAATTATCCAACGCAAGCCGTTAATTATTTAGACTTAAAACTTGGACTCAAACACCTTTAGGACATCTGTATCAAACTCTCTAAAAATAGGATTTTATCATGTCCTTGTACGGAGATATTGATTTACAATTCGGGTCTATTTTACCCAAACTCAATCCAACCTGCAGAAAATTCAATCCGGTCTGTAACTTTTCTAATTTTTAATTTCCAAAATACAAATCTCCTAGCCCTGAAATTTGACATGTTCATTTCTTTTTGGAATTTTTTTGTCACACAATTTGGGTCTACTAGATTTTTTACCGAACCCTGTCAAAACAAGCCTACCCTGCTATCCAAATTGACTTTTTTACTTAGCCCTCAACCTAATTAACCTAGCTTACCTAAACTCATAAACCTAACCCAAGCCCACTGAAACACATTAAAAGTGCTCTACACTCATTTACGGAAAAGACACGCTCAAGCTAGAAGATGTCACGATTGCCTTATTATCTAATGAGATGAGGCGAAAGCATGTAACTGATGACTCAACCACATTAGGTTTGTTTGGAGGACGAGAATGAACAAAGAACGATCAAATCAAACAAAACTAATCGAAAACTTATATCAGCAAATCCTCACTTTCAATGTGAATGTTTTATCAAAATAGTTGGGCTTAAACCCAATAGATGAGCTATCACTTGAATAGTTGAGCTAGTGCGAAAGGAAGAGAAAGAGAAAGAGAGGGAGAAAGATGTGCATAAATAACTACATTTTTTTTTACCCATGTGATCGGTGGAGTTGAAACATTTACTGCATGGGCAACTAGAGAGTTATGGTTGGTGAAAAATCTCTCTATAAATAAAGAGCAAATGGACTCTCAAAGACACCAAGTGAGACATTTGCATTCAAGTTTGTAAAAAATCTGAGTTGAATTCTGTAAGTGTTTTTTAACATAGTTGGCAAAATCGGCGAGTCACACCGATTAGACCCCAATCAGGTCACGATTCAGGACTGCCGATCCAACCCATTAAATAAAGTTTTTATCATGTATTTTATTATTTTAATGCATAATTCTTATATAAAGTCAATTGTTATGAAGAATCTAAAATTGTTCGAAAAAAGTTAATAATCATGTATAATTATATATTTTTGTAACTTAGCTATTGGCATATTAGCTTGAAGTTTAGTTATTTTCATGTCATATTCATGTGCTTACACTATAAAATTAGTCCTGACTCGTCCCCGATGACCTAGGAGGGGTCCTATTCGAACCTGAGTCACGAGTTTGTCAACTATGTTTTTTAGAGACTTGTGAGTTCTATGAGAGTAGTTTGAGAGTTTAGTTGAGTATTTTTCTTGTAATTTAATATTTACTACTAGAGTGAATTTTAAGCCTTCATTAAAGTGATTTTTTGCATTCGACAATACTGAGTTGTTCCCTTCATTTCCCAGCCCTATTGCAAACCCTACAGTGAGATTGGAAACCACACATTCATTTATGCCTTTAGCCATGTACGTAGTAACCTTAGAAGTTTTGCAACTAAAAATATCCTAATTTTAGAAAACGAAAAGATAAAGAGTAGAAAAATGTACCTGGGTTAAGAGATGGATCATTGCTTAGAATGCCGTTGAAGACCTCCCATTTGTTCATGTAGCGAGAGGATCCTCGATGCGTGTTTGCTCTTTGCAAGCAGGACTCCACATCATTACACCAACCACCACCCTAATAACAAGAAATTGATAATAACTAACGAGAATGTGGTAGATGGAATTTTCTTTGAACTCTATAAAAGGCATCTTTATATATTTTTGAAGCAAGCTTCTATACTTCTAATGTGTTTTATGTCACTTATATGGTTCTTTTTAGTAAAAAAAAAAAGTTTAATATATATGGAACAAGGTCTTAAGCGTTCTTAGTAGATGGCTGAGGGGTTGAAATAATGTTGAAGCCTGTCCCAACCTGATTAGATAACGCTCATCATCAAACCCATCGAGACCGAGGACCGATCGGGTCATATCGCATATAATAGATTCATTAAAATTTTCTCAATATTGGGGTTTGGGTAAGGGTGGGCAGTGGCCACCCTAATTCCCCTGAAACATTGTGGGTATGGGTGGCAATGCCCACCCTGACGCTGTGAAACGTCGGGTCAGGGTGGGCACCACCTAGAATCCCTGAACAGATAATCTCTCTCTCTCTCTCTCTCTCTCTCTCTCTCTCTCTCTCTCTCTCTCTCTCTCTCTCTCCTTGGTGCCTTTGTGGTTGGGTCTTCTTAGTTTTTTTTCAATTTTTTTTTTTCAATATTCCATGAATCATATGATGCTTGATAGGGTTTTGATTTTAGGAGTTTTGGTTTTTTTTCAATTCGCATAATATATGATGTTGGTTAGGATTTAGGTAATTATAGCATAAATGTTTAATTAGGGTTTTAGCATTTTTTGTGTTTTTTTTTTCAATTAGCATTAGGCATGAATAATGAATTCTTGATATTGGTTAGAAAATTAGGTGTTTTATTTGTTTTTTTAATCAGCATAAATCTATGATTTTCTTTAAGATCTAGGGTATTGATTTGAATTTGTTCAAATAACAGAAATGTTTAATTAGGATTTTAGGGTTTTTTGTGTTATATTTCTTTTCAATTATCAATAAGCATGATTCCATGATTGAGTGCTTGATTTTGGTTATCACAGACTTAAATCTTTGAATTTTTAGGATTTAAGTTTTTTAGTTTGGTTTTTCAAATGAAATAAATATTTAATTAGTTTTTTTTTCAAATTAGCATATTTATGAATGATGTTTGTTAAGATTTAAGGTTTTGATTTGTTTTTTTAGAATGACATAAATGTTTAGTTATGATTTTAGGGGTTTTCTAGTTTTTTTTAATTACTATTAGACATGAATCCATGAATATTGTGTGATTTGACTTTGCTTAGAATATTAGAGTTTTTTTTATCAATTAGCATAAATGCATAATCGATGGTTTTAGGGCTTAGATTTGGATTTTTTTAAATGACATGAATGTTTAACTATGGTTTTAGGGTTTTTATGTTTTTTTTATTTTTCAATTAGCATTAAAGATAAATCCATCAATAATGAGTGCTTGATTTTGGTTAGAATGTTATGGTTTATTTTTATCAAATAGCATAGAAGAGAGATCTATGACTTTTGTTAATATTTAGGTTTTTATTTGCATTATATCAAATGATAAGAATGTCTAATTAAGGTTAATTATTCTTTATGCTTATTTTTCCTTTTAATTAGTGAATCATGATTTTGTATTTGTGTTCTATTAGCATTTTAGGGTTTTCTTTGTGTTTTTCAATTAACAATAATCATGATTCTAGGTTTGATTATGTTATGCTATACTTTTATGGTGGTACTTTGACCATTCAAATAGTTTTGAATTGTAGACATTAGATTTATATCGCATACTTGAGACTTCATTTATCAAAAAGTTTCAAGAGACTAGATCAACAAGGCTCATCATTAATTTTATCAGCATGCATAACTGTAAAAGGTAAGCTTTACAATAACTATTTGATGTTTTTTTTATCATATTGTTAGTATAGTCCATTAGTAAATATTTTTTCATTTTTACTATGCATTTGTGGCCACCCTAGTTTAGATTCCTAACCCCAGTCTTGTGCGGGCCCCAATCTTACAGTTTCCAAGTTAAATTGAGATTTGCATGGAGAGTGAATATAACTCATGATACAATATGACCTGATCTGCCCAGCGTGGTGACCTATGATGTTTAAGTTATCTTTTGATCAGTTATTAGATGGGCCCTAGAGTTTGAAATTGGAGTTTCAACCCAGCTTCATCGGTTCCAATATATAAAATTTGGTTGCCAAGCAAATTTTGGTAAATGAAGTTATTCCACCTCAAGGGGTTTGGCGCAGTGGAGGGGGCCTTCACCACTAGACGGGTGGTCAAGGTTTCATTCTCACCAGTATCAAGCCCCTTGCATTAATAAGGGCAAGTGATAAGTCTTAGTCGAAACCAGGCAACTCTTTGGGGGCAAGGGGTGCACCATGAATTTAAACTATAAGGACAATTTTATTTTAATAAAAGGGCATTTTTACTCTTGGTACAAGCAAATTTTCTCTAAAATATGTGAACTTCCTCACAAATATTTAAATATGTGAATTTTCTCTTAAATATATGATTTTTCTCCCACACATTAAATGTGAATGTCCTCATGTATGCACCTCTTATGCTATTTTATTAAAAGGAGGCTCGCACATTTTGGGGACATTCACAACCATGAGTTGCGAAGGTCCCCAAAATGTGCACCTTTTTTAAGTAAATACTCTCACGTTTGGTGAAAACTTGATAAAACTACCTTGGTGGGACTGGTGGCTGCTTGGAATCTAACAAGGATGAGAGTTTATTCATTGGGAAAGGAAGTGAGACTCTCCTTTTTGCATTTGCAACAAATATCGGATTTGATAACTACAACTTCCTTAGAGGTTGTAGCTGCCAAATCCAGCTGCCACTTTTCTTGATGAATAAACCTCCAACTACCAGTTTCCAAACAAAAAACTTATGTTTTCTTGTAAACCAACCACATCTAAAGCACAAAAAGAGAACTGCTGAAAAACAAGGAAAATGGTGGTGTCTGGGTTGCCGTTCATCTCGTCGAACGGCATCTGAGGCACCTCTGACCTTATAGGATCTCTAAAGGAGACAGAGAGAATTTCTCATGAAAAATCACAAAACAACCAAATCATTATAAAATCTAAAAATATCAATTTTTTTTATCACAACAGATTTTTTAAATATTTTCTCAAAAATAATTGAACACCAGATTTTATCTTCCACTGATGAGCTTACAGAGTCCAACAGTTGGGGATGGTAAATTGGGCCATCCAACTAGGTCATTTGAAACAACCATTTTTTCAAGGCAGAGCCCCGCTCAGCAGATCAGCTCGGATCTCCTCCATATGCTTTATACTTTCCAAGATTTACATGTATTTATTTAGACCCCCAAAGCAATGTCATCAAGGAACGGAATGGTTTTCTAAAACAATCCAAAGAAATTCAGAATGGAATTGAATTGTTTTTATTCAGATTTTTTTTAAAAAAAAAAAACTATCTTTAGAAAGGGTTCAAAAATTTAAAACTAAAAAATTAGAAAAAAAGGAAAATTAGAAAATACAGAAATAAAATAAAAAGATGACATTGTTTTTTGGCTCAAGATTATGTGAGCTTATAAGTCTATCTTGGGTTTTGGATGAAAATAAGTAGTTTGAAAAAAAAAAAAATCTTATTGGCCTTTTTTGGCTGGCCCCTTTCCCTCTTATTGGTCTTGATTACCTCTCCATCCTATTGAGCTTGTTAGGTCTACTGGTTTTTTGAGAGGCCATCCCTATTGGCCTTGTTGGGTGGTTATTTTCCTTTCTATTCGTCTTGAGCAACTTTTTCTATTGGCCACCTCGCGTTCGGCTGGGCTAAACCAACCGAGTCACGAGCTCGATCAGCTGGTAAACAGAGTCAAGCATGAACATACCCTGTTCGGTTCATTCAGCCTTAACCGGAAGTATGTGGGGGCAGCAAATGCCCTAAAAAATTTAATATAACTTGTGAAGGGCTCAGTTTGTTACCTCAAATTGCAAAAGCCAGTTATCCGCTCCCGAGCCAAAGCCTCTGTGAAGGTGATAAGCCGGGGGGCTGCCGTCAAGGCACACTGGAAATATAAAGTAAAAAGAAAAAAAAGTTGAAGTTAACCAGTCACATCTCATGCGGACGCCCCTCACATCATAAATGTTTTTTTTTTTACTTTCCCATCGTTAAACCGTCGATTTCTCCCGGTAAGAAGTTTCTCGTGATTGTGGCTTCCTTTTGGTAGGAAACCAATGCCACAGTACCACGTTTGGAAATATTTGTTTTCAGGAACATCTAATGATAAAAAAAAAACAAAAATTGGAAAGATCTCGTGATAATTTCATGTCATATAAAAATTACAAAAACTGTTTTTAATGCATTAAATATCATGTCATAATCGCATTAGAAACATCTTTAAAAAATATCGGTGATATTTTGAAAACATCTTTAAAAAATATTTTCGACAAAACCTAAATATCAAGGTTTTATCACGATATGTATGTTTTTATCATGAGATTTAAAATAAAAAAAAGAGACCCTTTCTTGCTTTACTTTCATTTAAAATGCATGGAACATCATTATTTTCAAGTGAATAAATTCCTATTAAACTATCTTTTAATTAATCTCTCTCTCTCTTATTTAATAATAATAAAACTCTCTCTCATCCACCGAAAACATAAAAACGAGTTTTACAATAAGACAACTTTGGAAAGTGTTCATAATAGAAAAAGGTTTCATAAAATATATCTTGAAAATTAAATGGTTTAAATGCGTTGAGAATAGGAAAGGTCTCCTAAAGTCCAACGTCTACATTAAACATATATTTTGAAGTTTTAAATTATTTTATTTAGAAGTTTCAATTTTGAACAAAACCTTTTTTTTTTACATAGAAACTTGTTTATTCAATCACAACTGTACAAAATTTACAATAAGGAAATCCATGCTGGATTCAATTTTCTACAAAACCTTAAACTCATATCATTTTCTAAAATTTTTATTTTGCCTCATATTTATTAAATAATTACTAATTTATTTGTAGCCGATATTTTCCAAAAACAAACTTGAGCTAAATAAAAATTTCAAAATCTCACAAAAAAAAATTCTTGCTAATTGAGCTTGCCGTTTTAAACTTTTGTCGCTATGGTACAGCTTGTCAACTGTGGGGCCCAACAGAAAATGGAGTGATCGGAAGTTGTCAACTTTTGTCACTATGCATTGGCGGCATAATTTGTTTGATAGGGACCACACTTTTATTTGTTTTCTTGGACATGAAAATATATTTTATTTTTAAAACCGTCAATATTCAAAGCTTTTTAAGAAACCTGCTTATGCGATACAATCACATGATCCAAAACTCGTTTTTTTTCTAAATAAATAGTGTACATCAGATCCGTGTAATCTGATTCGTCAAAACATAAAAAAAAAAAAAACTACAATTTCTACCTGGCATACACGATAGGAAAACAACAATTTCTCGGCCGAAAAAAAAAAGGTGATCAGTATATGAGGATTTTAGCATGGCGTAGTTGCTCTTTAGAGAGAGAGACAAACAAGCTTTTGGGGACGTTTGGGAGAGAGATGTAAGAAAAGTGATGCAAAATAGAAAATTTCTATGCAGTTTTTGATAGTTCCAAATAAGAGACTTTTTTGCTGAGACAGTTTTTCTAAAAAGTATAGTTTTTGATAGAAAACATTTCTTTCATAAAAGGTGATGGGAGAATGTTTCCTATCAAGAAAAAATTTATTTTTACGCTCCCCACCACACATCTCACCACTACCCACCATCACCACCACTCTCTTCTTCTTCTCTTTTATTTTTTCACATTTTCCCACTCTATTTTTCTCATGCTGCACAAACAAGCGAACAACTTTCTTTTGAAGATCTTCTCCTATAAAAAAAAAAACTCTCATAGGCAAACCTTTTTATTTCCTATGAAAGTTTTTCTCTCTTCCAAACGTGCCCTTTAACTTGTCTCTCTCTTTTGTATTATCTGACGTAAGAGACATTAGCTGAGAAAACGTCGATCTACCGATGAGGAGTTTCGCATGGTATTGTTACTCGTAAAAGAGAGAGAGAGAGAGAGAGACTGACCTGCCCCGTCATCGACTGCTCCTCGCACTAGAGTGATGCCGACGAGAAGGCGACCCTTTACGAGGCTTCCGGAAGAAGCTGCCGATGGAAAAAATCCCGCGAGGATGAAGATGACGGCGATACTCGTTGTGACGAAGAATCGCAGGAAAGTAACGAAATCTCTCGAGAAATCCATTCTCATCCGTTTATTCTCTCTTGCTTCCCAGTAAAGAAATTTGAAAAGTATATCTAAAAAGAAAAGAACTATCGCCTTGCCTGTTCTAATTAGAAAAAAAAAACAGAGGTTTCGAGAATTAATTTGTAGAAATCTCGAAATTGCACAACATTTATCAAAATAAAATAAAAAAAACTTATGTGGAAAATTTATGAAATAACGAGATCCACCGAGAAATCCATTCTCTTTCTTCTTTCTCGTTTCCCAGTAAAGGCAAGCGAAAAAGTATTCCAAAGCAAAAATAAGGATTTCTTTTTAGTTTTTTCTTTAGGGCCTATTTGGTTGCAAATCCAAGAATAAATAAATGTTTGATTTTCTTCTTTTATTATTTTAAAATTTTCAGGTTTTTTAAATTCTAGAAGAACATGGTGTTTGGATGCACTTGAAAATCTGTTTTTTCATTTTTCCAGTATCCTGTATATCCGGATAATTGTTGCTAGCCAAAGAAGTGGTGAATTTTTGAAAACTACCATGCATAGGAGCACTCGTTTAGGGAAACCAGAAATTCAAATGTCCAGTTTTCTACTTTTCACATTTTTTAAATTTCAGGTTTCTCAAATTTTTAGAAAAGTGCAGTGTTTGAACAAATAAATGAAGGCAATAATATAGGATTTAAAGAAAAACACTATCAACCATATATTGTAGCATAGCATCATGGTCCTTGTTTCCCAAACTTTTGAGAAGTGTCCCAATGTCCTAATTTGCAGTCACCATTGTATTACAAGAATAGACTGCAATACATAAACAGTGAATTGTAGAAGAAACTAAACTTATTGGTAGAAAATGCCAAGAAAGCACAAAACCTACAACCATCATTGGTCAGGAAACGCTCAATGCCAAAGTAGCATCTCCTCAAACAAGAGGGGAGAACTCCTCCGTCAACAACATGCCAAAAAGGAATAGCTTTAGTTGATTTTCAAAAAGCAGAAACAGTTGTACTAAAAGCTTCAGGACAAAACAATAGAAGTTACTTGACAAAGGAACCTGTGGTAGTAAAAATGAATAGCAGAAGCCTTAGGCACTGGTCTCTCTGGTTTAAATCTGCTGGCTTGAATAAACAGAAAGATCTTTCTGATTGAACCTCTGGCCATGAGATCCTTCATGGACTTTCTAGTAAGAGAACCAATTATTGTGAAAATATACAGTAGAGAGGGAGGAGGGTAAATATCTCTTAAATGCAAATCGACATCAAAAGAACACAGTGGCTACTGCATAGAAGTTGTGTCATATTCTACGCAACCTTCAAAGATTGGATGTTATACCACATGACTATACCCTTCTAGTTCAAGATAAAAGTGACAATTGAAACTAAGAGAGAGGAAGAAGGAAAAGCAGAACAGGGTACAGGAAAAAAAGCCAACTATCTTATAGCTTAGAATTCAAATGGATCTTCACAGAAACTTTTCTCAAGCATTTAGTCTATCCCCTAACCCTCTTTGGGCTTTGAATATTTATCTTGAATTTTAACATTTCCTTCATTGATTTTTTTATTTTTCCAACACACAACCATAGACAAACCCATTTGCTAGTTATTGCCATTTCTCCACAACTAATGAAAATTCGAACCAACCTCTCATCATAAATCAAGTTAATTCCATCTGTACATTCAATTCTTATCATTTTCACAGCTTTTAGATAATCTACACAGTCCAGTTCTAGATGAAACCAAAGTACAAGAGAAACGCTAAT
The DNA here is from genome assembly GCF_984573655.1 of Nuphar pumila. NCBI lineage: Eukaryota > Viridiplantae > Streptophyta > Magnoliopsida > Nymphaeales > Nymphaeaceae > Nuphar > Nuphar pumila. The sequence goes on along the minus strand of NC_143250.1, from coordinate 29,297,437 downwards.
ATTAGGATATGTAGAGAACGATCAAAACCAACAGAAACGAAAGGGAAAGAACAATAACAAGAAGGAAGCAAGAGAAGGACGACGTCTTACGGGAACGATCTTAGAGAGGGTGACGACCTCCCATCATTGAAGAACCCCTCAGATTGCCGACGAATCTGCCATCAACAAGAAGAAATTGCATCAAGAATTATGCAAACTGAAAATGAATCCACATCCACGGAGAGAGAGAGAGAGACGGTGTGGAGGAGGGGGGCAAACCAGAGAGAGAGATGGTGTGGAGAAGGAGAGGGCAAACCAGAGAGAGAGAGAGAGAGAGAGAAAGAGGGCCGGTCGGCTGCGGGTTTGGGTCGTGGGGTGAAGGGTGAGGGGTGGGCGTAACGATCGTACGGCCCAAATATTAATCTGAGGGCCGAGGGGGGTAACGCTCGTGTTTTCATTGGCCCACATTTGGAATTTGGGGCAAAAGGTTGGCCCCTAAATGAAAAATTTCCTTCTCAAACATCCGATTTTAACAAAATCTTATTTTGCTATTAAACAATAAAAAAAGATATATCTTATTTTTAGTTTTCCAGTGTCTTACATATATATGGATATTTGATGCTAACCAAACAGGCCCTTAGAAGTATGTGTGACCCATGCTCATTTCAATTAAGTTTGCTTGGGACTAAGGCTGGAAAACAAGCCAAACGAACTTAACACAGCTCTGACTCAGATCTAAGTGAGCCAAGCTGGAGCTCCAACTTTAAACCAACTCTAACACAGCCATACATGTTGACCACCAAATCAAACATTATATTTTCTTTATACGAGCCTAGATGAGCTGAACCGAAACAAACACTTATTTGTTCATACTCCTCTCATCTACACTATACGAGTTGCGAGCCAGCTCATTTCGCCGAGCCGAGCTGCAAGCTTCTCGATTCATTTCCCAGCCCTAGTTAGGACCCCAGTCAATTCTCCAACAAACTCATTTTAAGATCTAAATAAAATGAAGGTGTGGACAAGGTTTTGTACATATGGTCTCGTGTCAAGTGTGGAGATCAATTTCCTGCCTACCAATAAAAAAAATGAATCCCTTGTTGAAACTTAAACCAAATCTATTATGATATAGAAAGCACCGTAGGCAACTACTTCAGACAAGTCCTATGAAAAATAGCTGTCCCCAAAGACCGTTAAAACATTTTTTATTCTCCCCCCCTTAAAAACGGTTTCACCTCTCTCTCTCTCTCTCTCTCTCTCTCTCTCTCTCTCTCTCTCTCTCTCTCTGTTCCTCTTTGGCTAAAATTTACCTTTCTCTTCCCTTAAGACAGTTAAACATTTTTTATTCTCTCCCCTTTAAAAAACGGTTCCACCTTTCTCTCTCTTCGTTAAGTTTTTGACAACAGTAACAAATACTTAATGATCTTTATCGTTTAAGCTTAAATAAAATCATTATTATTATACAATTATCTCTCTCTTTCTAAAGTAATTATTATTATACAGTTATCTCTCTCAGTAAGTTTTGGCTCATCTCTCTCTCTCTCTCTCATTTTTAGCCTTTTTTTGGTTTCAAACCCTTGACTTTGAAAGAAAGGAGTGAACATAATACATCGATCCTGTCTACCTACAGAACCCCAAAAAGCTTCTCCTTCCTCCATCCCCTTATGGATAATGGACTTAGAAATACTAAGATATGGCCCTGTCAGCCTAGTGGTTATGCTATTTGGACAAGGATGAGGTTTTAACCATTGGATTTCATGGTCTAAGTTGGTTTGATGGGTCATCTTCACAGTGTAGGTGGAAAGAATCTAATATCACTAATGCCCATGCTAGGTTACCGTAGAACATGTTAAACATAGAGAGATGGTAAAGAGAGATTGACATTCCTTGGTAAATTTGTCCAATAAAAAAGACATCTCTTTTGTAAATAAAGGCATATTGCAGGTGTCACTTAAAAAAAAAGTTTTTAGTGAGTAAAATGGTAATTTTGGCACAAGTTAACGGTATAACCTTGACAGAAAGAAATGATGGACCTTTTCAATTAATCTTTTTTTAACCTGTTCTAGTTGTATTTTTTTTAAACAAAATTGACTGTACTGTACAATTAATTTGACCTATTTTTTTTAACTTTCATAATTTTTATATTTGCTTCATGTCCAAAATTGCAAATAACTAGTGTAAGAAATGTCTTTTTTTACCTCAAGTTTTCTTTTTATCGACTTTTTGAAGTTGGCATAAAATTACATACAAACTTTTTTATTTAACTTGAACAAAATAAGAAAGTTTTATTTTATGTGAACTCCCTTAAGTCTTTGGTATATTTTATTCAGACTTTCTTAAGTATGCATATATTTTATGCTGATTTGAGGTATTACATATTTTATATAAATTTAAGAAGGTATAAATATATTTTATATGAACTTCTTCAAGTTCACCTATATTTTATGTGGATTTTCTCAACTTCACTTATGTTTGTTGTTTGCATATTTAAAAAAAACAGTCTTTCATATGATGTTTTTCTTCAATCACTCATCAAATTAAGGTGATCTTGATGATAGTCGAAAGCTCACATCATGATCTGTTTTCTTTTTTCTCTGTTTTTTTTTATTTTCAGTGCAGGTGGCTAAAAATGCAACCCTATAAGTGGTAGAACATATTTTTATTCATATTTTAAAACTCATAAAGTAGAACCTTAGAAGAGTTTTCGATTATAGTTCAAAATATAAAAGTTATGGGTATGTCTCAATTTTTCAAGAACTATAAAAACACAAGTTTTCAACATTTGATCGAATAGATCCAGATATAAGAACCACAAAAAATATAGTCACATATTTGAAAGAAAGTTCACATGTGCGAAAGGTAAAAAAAACTTTTTAAATCCACATATTTGTGATTTTGAATATAAAAAGAACATTGAAAATTGTAAGTTTTTTTCTTTTAAATGTATCAATTGTATTTAAAACTCAAGTGTGTTAGCAAGGGAGCAGTTAGTGCACGTCACCTTGTGCTGGCAAGTTGGAATCCCAATGTATAGTTGTATAACTTATAGGGTCTGCCTAACCGTAGCTGTTTCCATAGAAAAAAACTTGTGCTTTTTATTATTGTAAGACTTTAGGTGTGTGTATTAGAAAATTTCTTTTAAATTAATAAGAACATAAACTTTCCAAAATCATATAAGCGCCATCTTGAAACCCAGGCCTACCCTGCATTGATATGGTTTAACCCATTATGCTTCATAACTTAAAAAAAAACAAGGCAAAACTGTCGGTTGGTGCTCTTGCCTATTGGTCATTTGATGAGGAAGGCTTTGCAGTTTGTACAATGAAAGTGATAAAGAGACGGAGAAAAAATGTCAAAGCCCAAATTCTTAAGTAAATGGTAAACCAAGACTACCATGCACCCAAATAAATTATATTTTCAGTTCTCATGAAATTAATGCATCTAATTTAATAAATGGCAATATTTAACAAATTATTATGCACCCAACGTGGAACCTGGGCCTAGGGATGGCAGTGGATTGGGGCGGGGGCCAAAGGCGTAGCTGGGGGGGGGGGGCTGTAGCCCAGTCCTACCTCCTCAAACAGTTAATTTTTTTTTTTTTTTAAAAAGCCCAGTCCTAGCCCAGCCCTGATTCCATATGAAATAGATTTTTAGAATCTGTAACTAATCATAGAGAATTCTAGGGATGGTGGGCCGCCCCACCTAGTGGACCCTATAATTAGTTATTTGGTGAGAGCAATATTTTAGAAAGAATCTTAAGAGACCTTAGTGAATTGAAAGTCTTTTAGAAGGGGTTTTTGTTTAGAGTTAGAAGATTCTTAGGAGAGCCTTCGAGGTGGGACGTCCCACCTAGTGAGACTCACTTAGGAGTTGGCTGAGATAGATTTTTATCTCAATTGGGGATTAGAAAAACCAATAGGAGGGGACATCCCTCTATCGTGGCTATTTAAGTCTTCTATCTCCCAATTTCACTACACTTCTTCAATCTTCTTCTTCCTTGTTCCATCTTCTTCTTTTGTTTTCCTTTTTCTTGGAGCTTTTATAGCAGTCATTGAAGTTACTCTAAGGTTTGAAGACGGGAGATAAATGCCATAATTCATTTGAGAACCTGATTAAGGTTGGTGCATCAATCGTGTAGACATATATCTATCCAAACGCATGGGATATACGTAGGAACGATTTTCAGATATGAACCAAATGAGAAGCAGACCTAGAAACACATTTCTAATACTAGATTTCAATTTAAAAAAAAACACATTTTTGGTGGATTCATGTCACCATAAAATCAAAGAAAAAAATGGTTTTCAAAATAGGATTATTTTTGCTTTCCAATATGAAAAACAATTTGGGAAGGTTTGTTTTCTGGTTATTTGTTAGATTTTATTTGTTTAATCATGATTAGATGTTAATCTTATATTATATTGATGAAATACAAGTTTCAAAAGTTCTATAAAATTGATATATGCTTAAATTCATGTTCTTGTATGCAAAATTATTTTAGAAGAAGGGTTTGACAAAAATGTTTTAGGGTTTGATGTTTTATGATAAAAAAAGGTTAATCTGAGTATGCATGGTAGTTTAATTCATTTTTAGTAGGATTAATCAACATGTTAGTACATAAATAAACCATAATTTGATGTTGTTTAAAGTTTCTTATGATTCTTGAATAGATAAAATTTTATTTGAGATATTTCATAAATGTAATATGATTCTTGGATGGTGGGTGTTAATGTTTTAACAAAATTTAGCATAAATATGTTTAAAGATGTGTTGTATAATGTTGTAAATATGTTTATAGCATTGAAAATCATGATTGAATAAATTATAACATAATTCTTAATCGTGTTCAATGAATATTTCATGAGTTTGAAATCTTGGATATTCTGTCTTCGTTTTTGTTTCAACTAGTTTCAGAAAAAATTTGATATCTGTCTGAAAACAAAGTCAATAAATAAAAAGAAAAATACTTAGGTATTTTACACATCTGAGACTTTAATTTAGAATCTTGTTTTGTTTCGTTCGAGTCAATTTTGAGGCCAAAACATCTATTGCTACATAGCACAGATTTTCTGTCCTATCAGCAAGATTGTTTCGACTAGAGATTTTGCAAGTTCTAAAAATTGAATCAAAACTGATCAAAATAAATTGTGAAAATTATGGGTGAAAGCTAACATGTATAAGAAGATCTTGTAAAAAGGTTTTTGTCAAAAGATTTCTCTACAAATCTTAATAAATTCTACAATATGAGATGAATTTATATAGTTGACAGGATTTGTCTTATATTTTTCTTAAATATGATTCAATCTCAGTTAAATTTTAAGAGTAAAATTGGGTTCCTGTGATTTTTTGTGAATTTTCTAAAATCGGGTTAACAAGATCCGAACAACACTGAAAGGCATGTGTTGGTGCCTAGTTGTTTCCTACTTTAAGCAATATGATTATTGATGCTTAAATTGGAATTTGGTCTGATAATGTTAATTAAATGCATTACATGTTAATTCTTGATTGATAATCATTCATATGACAAGTATGTTAATGTGCATTATGCATCATAAAGCATGATTAATAGAAAATAATTGGTTACACTTGTTGTTTTGCTTGTTAAGGCTGTGTACTAATGCATCTACTTTAATATTTTACAGATAATGCATAAGCCGGAGTGATGGCGGGTTGCTCGACAACGTCAGAAGGAACATCATCATCTTTCTCCTTTCTTAGAGAAATCCAGCTTTTATTAGAGTGTTTTGTTGAGTTGGATTTTTATGTGTAGTGTGAACTCTGATTTTAATTAAGGGTTGAATTAAGTTAATTCATTTAATTAAGTGTTTTAAGCCCATGTCTATGTGTTTGCATTACTATAACCCACCCAAGGATGTATCAGTTTTCATTTATATGATTTCGCTGTGTTTTAAAAAAAAATCTCAAAATTTTCCATTATAAAATTGGGGCGTTACAATGCCACAATGAAGGAGGCTTCAATCCATAATCTACTTGGCATTTGAGCATGAAACATCATAGTAAGGCCCAACTGAGAGCGGTGGCATCGTTTAATCATACTATTCTATTCAGGTATTTTTTTAGCAACATTTATAGGGAAGAATACCATGACTTAAATATTCTTCTAGTTCATGACTATTGAATTCACCACCACATTTTGTTTGAAAAATCTTTATCTCTTTTTCAAATTCAGTAAGGACAAGCATACGAAGTTCAACAAATCTTGAGAATAACTTAGATTTTTGTTTCAACAAAAACACCTAGGTGTATTGAGAGGATTCATCAACAAACACAACATAAAACCTAAGTCTTCAATGAGAGATGACAAAGGTAGGTCCCTACACATCTCTATGAACTTTGCCAAAAACATCTTTAAAATATTCTTCAATAAAAATGGCAAGCATGACAACTAAAGCAAATAGAGTTTTTAATAGACTTTAAATTTATTAAAAGAAAATCAACTATTTGAGCATGGGGCGCTGGTGTATCTGAACCGCATAGAGAAGAGCACCTTATTAACACACCCTTCTTTATTTGACTACTCGAAGCCATAGAGGTTGCATATCCTATGCCCGGTTGCCACCATTTTGTTCATCCTCTTGTCCTTAATCACAAAACCATTGTTGTCACGGGCCTATTTCTTTCAATGGGCCAGCGCGGCGCGACGGTCCTTCCTCACCGCCGCAAGCCTACTCGTCAGCTCGCTTGCCGGTCGCGGAAGCTTGTAATCAGAGTGCAAGAGAGCAAGAGAGAATAGAGGGAGAGAAGTTGCAATCACAAGAAGCAATCACAACGAGGGTGAACAAAAGAAATCTCAACGCATTTACTTCATTCACAATTTTGCCTGCAGGCTATTACAGTTCAAGTATACGGGCTGCCCCTTCGGGGTATTGATTCACCTGAACCGAGCAGCTTACATCAGACTCAACAAAAGCAAAACAGACTCTAAGCGCAACTGTACACTGTAAGTCGCAAGGGAACATGCTCCCCCCTTCAAATCATGCGCCGTCCTCGGCGCCATCTGTTTCATGGTAAGCTTTGACTTCAGCCGGATAACGGTTGTTCATTCGAAATGCAGGCTCCCACGTTGTTTCCGTTGTTTCCTCCCATTGCACCAAGTATTTCTTCGCTTGTCCCAAGTAGTTGACCTTGTGGCGAAGGATCTGACTGAGGTGCTTTTCGGCCCGTTGTGCTGTCGGGGCCCTCTGCATGATGGGAGCGCGTTGTGGCACACTGTGTTCCGGGTCTCCATCATCTGGATGAAACTGCTTGAGGTTGCACACGTGGAACACTGGGTGCACCTTGAAGTCTGGGGGCAACTCCAGCTTGTATGCCAGCTTGCCCACCTTCTTCATGATGGTGAAGGGTCCATCATACTTTCTGAGTAGTCCGCGGTCCCGCCCGCGGAAGATGCCTGTGCGACTAGGATATAACTTCACCAACACTTGGTCCCCAACTTGGAACCTTGTGGGTCAACGGTGCTTGTCCGCCCACTTCTTCATTCTCTTTGCCGCTTTGTGTAAGAATGCCTTCGCCAACTCATTTTGCTCGTGCCAGTCGCGAACAAACTAATAGGCGAATGATGGCCTTCCCTTTTCTTGTGTGGCAAGAGTGTGCGGGGTCAGTGGCTGCTGCCCCGTGGCTATCTCGAACGGACTGTGGCCTGAAGACTCGCTCTTCTGCATATTATAACAAAACTGTGCCACATCAAGGAGCTTCGCCCAATTTTTCTGATTGGCACTAACAAAATGCCTCAGGTACTACTCCAGTATCCCGTTGATACGCTCTGTCTGCCCATCTGTCTGCGGATGGAAGCTAGTTGAAAACAGTAACTCAGAGCCAAGTAGCCGAAATACTTCACGCCAGAACTTGCCCGTGAAGCGAGCATCGCGATCACTCACAATGCTCTTTGGTATGCCCTAGTGCTTCACCACATGCTTTACGAACAACTCTGCAGTCTTCTCTGCAGGGCACTCCTTGTAAGCTGGGATGAAGGTGGCATACTTTGAGAAATGATCCACCACAATCAAAATAGAACTAAGGCCCTCTACCTTCGGCAGACTAACAATAAAGTCCATGGAGATGATATCCCAAGGACGTTCTGGAATTGGTAGAGGCTCAAAGAGATCGGCAACCTTTTGGTTTGTCCCCTTATCTTGCTGGCAGATGAGACATGTCCGCACATACCCCTCAACGTCGTCTCTCATCTGCGGCCAATAATAGCCGCGCTCAAGGAGTGCTAAGGTCCGCTCCTGACCAGGATGGCTGACCCATAGTGTATTATGGCACTCCTTGAGTAGCTCTCGGCGAAGGCTTCCCCACCGTGGTATAAAGATGCGTCCCCCTTTTGTTACGAGGAGGCCATCCTGTAGCCAAAATCGCCAACTCTTCCCTGCCTGCGCTAGAGAAACAAGGTGTTGTGCGGTCGGATCCTGCTGCGTACCCTCGCGGATGCGGCTCAGCAATGCGCTCTCCAAATGCACTTCAAAAGGCTCCACGCGCGCAGCAGCCAATTCAGCCCTACGGCTCAAAGCATCCGCCACAACATTGGTCTTTCCAACCTTGTACTCTAAGGCAAAGTCGAACTCAGCCAAAAACATCTGCCATCGAGCTTGCTTGGGCGTTAACTTCTTTTGCATCTAAAAATAGCTCATGGCCACATTGTTCGTCTTGACGACGAACTCGGCACCCAAAAGGTAGTGCCGCCAAGTCCTGAGGCAATACACAATGGTGATCATCTCACGTTCGTGCACTGTGTAACGCCTCTCTGCATCCTTCAGCTTGCGACTCTCATATGCGATCAAATGACCATCTTGCATAATAATTCCGCCAATGGCAAAGTCTGAGGCATTAGTGTGGACTTAAAAGGGTCTCGAATGATCAGGCAGTCGCAGCACTGGCTCCCTCACTAAGGCTTTCTTCAAGCCATCGAAAGCATCTTGGCACGCTCTTGTTCAGAGCCATACCCGATTCTTCTTTAACAAATTTGTGAGGGGCACGGCAATGAGGGAATAACCTTCAATGAAACGCCGATAATAGTTTGCCAAATCGAGGAATGACCGCAATTCTGGCACTTTGCTTGGCGGAACCCATTCCTGGATGGCCCTTATCTTCTGCCCATCCATACGCAGCACACCACACCCCACAACGTGGCTAAGGAAGCTGATCTCCTCCTGCCCGAAGAGACACTTCTCTCGTTTGACACAGAGGTCATTCTCCTTCAGCACTTGAAACACTGTTCGCAAGTGCTCGGCATGTTCCTCCATGTTGTTGTTGTAGATCACGATATCATTCAGGTAGACTACCACAAACTTGTCTAAGTAAGGGTAGAAGATCTGGTTCATTAAAGTCGTGAACGTGGCTGGAGCATTTGTCAACCTGAATGACATTACTAGAAATTTATAAGCACCATAGCGGGTGACGCAAGTTGTTTTCGGCTCATCACCTTCGGCAATCCTCACTTGCCAGTAACCCGATCGCAGATCTAGCTTGGAAAAGATACGGGCACTGCCTAGCTGATCGAACAAGTCCGCTATCAATGACAATGGGTACTTGTTTTTCACCGTGATCTTATTCAAGGCACAGTAATCCACACATAACCGTTTAGAGCCATCATGTTTCATCTGGAAAGGGACTGGGGCACCAAATGGGGCTTTTGATGGATGAACAATGCCTGCGTCCAATATCTTGTCTAACTGTCTGCGTAGTTCTTTCAGCTCAGCTGGCCCCATACGGTATGGAACCATTGCAGGAGGCTTCGCTCCCGAGGTCAACTCAATCTTGTGGTCGACCTCGCGTCTTGGCAAAAGACGCTTTGGCAATTTCGGGGGCATCACCCCTCGAAACTCCTCCGATAGTGGGGCTAGGGTCGGCGGCACTGTTGCTTCCACCTTCCCTTCTTCTGCGCGCACTGCCACTAAGAATGTCTGCTCCCCATAGTTGAGACCCTTATTTAGTTGCATTGCCGACAACACCGAAGACTTGCCTTTCTGCGTAAGGCACTGCACTGTGTGGGACAGGTCTGACTCCATGATCGTCAGCGTGTTGAATTTTGGCAACATCATAACATTCTGGCTTCGCAGAAACTCCATACCCAAAATCATCTTGAAGTCGTCCAGGGGCACCACAAAGAAGTTGGCTTTACCGTTCCAACTTCCCACATGAATAGCCACATCCCTTGCTTCACCAAGGATGGGATTGGCCTCAGAGTTTACCGTTTTAATGGTCCTCTGCTTTGGCTCATGCTTCAAGCCCAACCGCTCTGCCTCTTTTCGCGAGACAAAGTTGTGTGTGGCCTCGGAGTCTATCATTGCTGAAGTAGACTTTCCATTCATAATAACTTCAGCGTACATAAGTTCCTTACTGACCTGCATGTTTTTAGCTGCACAACTTCTGGCTGCATTGATCGATCGCATGACGCCCATCCTCGGTTGCATGGTCTCAGTGTCACTGCATTCAGTATCGCTGCATTCTTCCTGTGCAGCATTGGCTTGCCTATCATCCTTTACAAGGCGCTTTGGGCATTGTCGGGCGATATGTCTATCACCACAGAACCAACATGTCACAACCGCACCCTTGTTGCTGTTGTTATGCTTTGTGTAGTTCTGTTTCTTTTCGGATTGATGGCGTGTCGACGCCTCACCTTTATCGTTGCGCTGCTCATCTTTCTTGCTTCTGTGGTCAGACTTCTTCCCAACTTTGGTTGATGGGGTGAAAGGCTTGCGCTGAGTGTCAACTAAGCGCTCTGCCGCCACATACGCATCTTCCAAAATACGGGGGTTGCTCCTTTCCACTTCAGACTGTGCACATGGTTGAAGTCCCACAATGAACCAGTTGAGCATGTCGTCTTCTGGCATGTTAGGTATCTCCAACATAAGCTTCTGGAACGTTCTGACATAGTCTTGCAACGAGCCAGTATGTTTGAGCTCATGAACCATCTGGTAAGCCTGTCTCTGCGCATTTCTTGGCATGAAGTAGTTGCACAACTCTACTTTGAAGTCATCAAAGGTGTCTATCACACATTGACCCCTCTTTATGTCATTGTGCTTTCGCCTCCACCAAGCGATAGCATCACCATCAAGTAAGGCCACTGCAACCTTGATCCTCATATCTTCGAGAGTCACATTCTGGATATCCAAGTAGTCTTTTACTTGGAACAAGAAGTTCTCAATGGCCTTGCTGTCACGAGAACCATTGAATTTTGTGGATCTAGGTACATCAATCCTTGATGGTCTCTCATCATTTCTGCCATTTAGGGTCACCGTCCGCTACAACGTACGGTTCCTCAACTCAAGATCGGTCACTGAAGTCGTCAATGAAGTGACCTGCCCCATTAGTAAGTTCACCTGCTCTTGTAGGCTCGCCACCACATTATTCAATCCATTGAATGATTCACATGTGCGTGAAATCGCTTTATCATGCGAAGTCACATCTTCCACCACCTTGTTAACAGTTGCAGTCAACTCTTTTTGGCCCCGAGGTGAACCCATCTCCTCAGTTTCGGCAACTGCTTTGCCTTTGGTGTTGCGCAAGTGTTGATAAGGTGCCACGATGTCTTGCTCACAAATCGCAGCCTGTCGGCGTGTCTGTCGACACCGACTCCGGAGTCCCTTCCCCAGCACGAGAACAGACTCTGGTACCACTTGTCATGGGCCTATTTCCTTCAATGGGCCAGCGCAGCGCGACGATCCTTCCTAATCGCCGCAAGCCTACTCGTCAGCTCGTTTGCCGGTCGCGAAAGCTTGTAATCAGAGTGCAAGAGAGCAAGAAAGAATAGAGGGAGAGAAGTTGCAATCACAAGAAGCAGTCACAACGAGGGTGAACAAAAGAAAGCTCAACGCATTTACTTCATTCACAATTTTGTCCGCAGGCTATTACAGTTCAAGTATACGGGCTGCCTCTTCGGGGTATTGATTCACCTGAACCGGGCAGCTTACATCAGACTCAACAAAAGCAAAACAGACTCTAAGCGCAATTGTGCAGTGTAAGTTGCAAGAAAACAATTGGAGTTAATTGACTAAGTGAAACAAGTTTTTTTTTAATTTAAGGGACCACCAAAACATTATCTAAGCCTAGAGATTGATTACCTTTTCAAACTAACCATCATGCGTGATATCAAGTTGAGCACCGTTACTTACCATAATTTTTTTCTGAACCTTAGTACTTTAATTAAGAATCAAAATTACTGCGATATAATTCCGGTGTCAGGAAACTAGGTCTGATCTTGACTGTCTTGAATCTTCATGGCTGTCAAGGCCTGTGGGACAAATGGTAAGTGTTATATTATATAAGTGGATGTTGACTTTGTTTGAAAGCTGGTGTTGGAGAGGAGAGAGAGATTGGTGATGGGAGGGAGGTGAGGAAGTAGTTGAAAGTGGTGCATCTCCCACACAACTGTTACTGTAAGGGTTGGTGGTATTAATTCCACCCTCGTTAAATACCATCTCCCCTCCCATCTCATTGTGTCAAATAGTGCTGTAATTCAGCTGATAAAATGTGTAATTTACAACTAATGAATGCCCTAATAAATGCGTTGTTCTTTATGCCAACACTGGAAGCAACAGTAAATTGCCTGAATATCATCATCGAAAAATAAGTCCTGGAATCATCTACTTTATGCAAAAGCCAGAAAATAATGAAACCCCCTTGAATAAAAGGACCCCACTTGATATGACCCCCTTTTTTTTAAAATAAATCAGCTACAGTTATTTTTTTTTGGTGACTAAGCCGAGTGGAAAACACCAATGACCAACCGCGCACCGACAGACCACAGGGAGTCGTCTTCCTACACCGATTGGTAAGTAGAGTTAGGTGCCTTTCACATTGTGGGGAGAGAGAGAAACACCTCCCTCATGGGTTTCATTCATTCACTTTTTCATTTCCATGGGGCGAGGAGCGGCTTGAGCCCCTCCTCAAGTTTTGAGAATTTTTATTATTATATGATAAAAATTTATATTGCCATCTTTTATATTTTATTTTATTATAATTTTTTTTACTCCCTTTAAGCAAAATATAAAAATTTATATTGCCCTCTTTTATATTTTATTTTATTATAATTTTTTTTACTCCCTTTAAGCAAAATATAAAAATTTATATTGCCCTCTTTTATATTTTATTGTATTATAAAATTTTTTGCCCCCTTAAAACCAAATCCCCTTCTTTATATTTTATTTTATTATAAAATTTATTTGTTTTTGCCCTCTTTAAGCAAAATCCTGAATTGGCCACTGTTCATGTCAGGTGGCCAATCATAGTCATCTTTAACCAGCCACTGTGAGAAGCTCTTAAATAGAATTAAAAATTATGCCAATGGTTTTAAGTTTCTCGCAAATTGACAAAAACATGAAATGGTTCCACGTGGAAGACAGAGACTGTGAAAGTGATATATAAAAATGGTGCAAATCGGTTGTTTCCAAGTACATATTATTTGGATTGGGGGTCAAATGGTTTTGGATTTGAAGCTCAGACGCAGCAGTTTGCAGAGAGGTCTCAAAGACTGACCTGTACTTGGAGGCATCTGCCTCTGATACGGATGTAAACTGGTCCAAATCCGGTTAGGTCTAGGGCATCACTAATCTGACCTTGTTGGATCTAGCAATTAGCCTAATCGGGTTCTGTGCAAGAAAAAAGATAATACCAAATCTAGATCTGATTAGCTAATCAGACCCAATATTTTTATATGTAATCAGATTGGATAATCTGTTGGATTCAGACTCAAGCACAAATCTTCTTACCGAGTCTGGATTTCACTATTAATCGGATCCTATAGTGACATGAGATTTAGAAAGTGCACTACTTTAAAAAACAATCAAACATAAAATTTGCTTAAAAAATAAGTTTTATAAAAAATGAGTTGGCATAAACCTTAAAAGTGAAATTTAGAAAGCACCAGCTCTCATGAGTTTTAGAAAGTAAATCTCATTTCAACAGTACTTAAAAAACAACAAAAAACAAAAACTTTTTTTTTTTTGGCACAAAACCTCGTAAACAAACTTTATAAAAAATAAAATTTACATAGTGAATCTCATTTGCATGAGAGTCATTTTCTTGTGAGGTTTGAAAGTGAATATCTTTTGAACAATATTTTTTACTTTTCATAAAACATTTGTGTTAAACGTACTCTTAGTCTTTACCCTTTTATACCTCTTATACTTTTTATGATGGGTATTTGCCTTAGACCCTTAGGTGCTTTTATATGTCTCAGGGTAGTAAGTAATTTAAAAAAAAAAAATACCTAGCTTACCTAAATTGTACTTTGTATATTAACCATTTGTTATTTTTTCTCCAATAAGTTCATTTGTTTACTTTGTTTTGAGTAAAAAGAGAAAAAGGGACATCAAAAAATTATTTTGTGTTTTATGTTAATTTTTGTTTTGGTAATTTGATACAAAATTTTCTTTGTTTTATTTATTCTGGTTATTTTTGTAGCTGTATGTTTATTAATTGTTTTAAACTTAATCTTTGGAAAATATTGAGACTTATGCCTCGTTAGTATACTCGAAAAACGCCACTTTACTCTTGGCGACTTTAAAAGCCTTGTTTAATGCTCAAAAATATGGTAGGAATCAGATCAGGTCATGCTGAACATGAGCGTTTTTTCTCATCCTGGCCGTCTGTTTTTATTTTGGATGAATGCCACGTGGTTTTGTTGATTTTTGAGCTTTTTAAAATGCAAATCGGATGGCCACGATGTCAGCATGAGCAAAAACGCTCATGTTCAGCATGACCTGATCTGATTCCAAAAATATGGTTCAGAACTTGCCATCTGCCTTCCAAGCCACCGGATCAAGGACGAAGGACAAAGGACAAAATAGTAAAGTAAAGTAAAGATTTGGGTTCACCAAAGCTGAGATCAGTCAGACCCGTAACTGCTCCTGCCAGACAAGCGGCGCTCCCCCCATTGGTTCTCCTCCTTGTTTTTTTATTAACACTCAAAAGCCACTAGTTTGGGACCTCAACGATTGGATGTTATCCAATATTCAACCCGAATATTAGGATTCAGTGATGAGCCAAATCAAATCTGATTAATTAAATTCAGGATATTTTATGACTGAATCCGATAACATGTAAAAAATCAGATACTGTACTTTTTCATATGAATCTAAATCGGAATCTGACTCCAAATTCAAATAACCGGAGTTAAACTATGTTGGATTATATACATCAGACCTGAATCCAAACCGTTTGCATTTTGTTACCAACCAGTCGAGTAGCAGTATGGACCATGCACCAGTTGGGATCAATATCCACCACACAATGCATAACCGTACCATAAAAAAGCCTTGGTGGTAAGAGCTTAAAAGAGCCTCTCACTTGGATATTCACCATTGGTGGTGATTTTTCATTCAAAAGTATGAAAAAATTGATGAAAATATAAATCATAAGATAAAGGTTGGGTGGATGAAATAAAAAAGTGCAACCGGAGTGTTGTGCAATAGTAAAATGCTATTGCGGTTGAAGAGAAAGTTTTATAGGACGACAATTAGGCCTGTTTTACTATATGGTATGGAATGTTTGGTTGCCAAAAAAACATTATATTCAAAAAATGAGTGTAGCTGAGATGCGTATGCTTAGATAAATATGTAAAAATACAATAAAAGATAAGATTCGAAACAAGGAGATACGCAAGAAGGTAGGCATTGCATTCATTGAAAATAAGATGAGAGAGAATCGTTTATGGTGGTTTGGACATATTCGGCGAAGGCCTAATGATGCTCTAGTTAAAAGGATAAAAAAATGAGAAAATATATTAGTTAAAAGAAGTCGAAATAGACCTAAGAAGACTTGGATGAAGATGATAGAAAAGGATATGAATGCTTTGAACTTCACCGAGAACATGACAATTGATAGAAATGATTGGAAGAGAAGGATTCATGTGGAAGACCCTGAATGATTTTCTTTTTTGGTTCATATTGTCGACCCCAATTGTTTTCTGATGAAGGCCTAAATGTTTTTATTGTTGTTTGGTGCTGATTTTTCTGTATCACTTGATCCCAAATTGTTGTTTATTGCTTACTGCCGATATGACATTATTTTTGTTTTTTTCTTTTTTAAGTTTTTCACCTTATCATGTTTTATGTGGAAAAGTCGCTGCCTTATCTGCTTTACCAAAATGGCCCCCACTTTTCTTGCCCCCGTTATGACAAACTGGTTTGGTTCTTTTCTTAGACTGTAAGACGTTGACTTTAGTTGAATGGCAATGTTAAAATGACTTTTATACCCCTGGTAACAAGAACGAGAATTGAGTTTCCAAAAATACTTTATTACCGTCTTCTCCTAAACCCTGCGCTCATAAGTCAGTCTATTTGAATCCCATGATTTTGATGATGTGTCTGGGTTGGTATCTCGGTGGGTAGGGGGTGTCAATGGGTCTGCTTTACCTGGACCTGACCCGGACAAGGACTGGGTATCGTGATAAAGGAAAAGACCCAGGTCCGAAGTTCCAATTAATACATGGATCTGCTAAAATTTTATATCAAACCCAGGCCCGACCCGAGTTTTGATTAAGACCCACAAATTTTCAACGTAAAAATGATAAAAAAATATTATTTTACCAAGTATGGTTATGGTTCATGTAGTCCAGGTATGGTTTCTCTTTTAGTAGACCTGAGTCGGGACCCGATACCATACTCGAAAATTGGGTCCAAGTCTGATTCCACCTGAGTCATAACCAAACTCTACCTGTTGACACCAGTATCGGTGGGTGGGTGTTTGTGTACATGGGTTGAGAGTATGAGCTTTTAAGGCTGGAGAGTGTTTTTTAAATGATGTTCCTGTCAATGTGTTTTTTCCATAATTATTTTTAATTTTTTTAATTTTAATTATTCGATATTTTCAATAAATAATTTGAATTTTTCATTTTTATAGAAATTTTGCCAATAAAAACCAGAGATTTTTTTTTTTTAAATCTCACTAGATTGGCTGCAGAGGACTTGTGGTTTTAAACTGTTTTTCAGTGTGTTTTAAACCATGTTAGAGCTGTTTCAATATTGATCCGGACCTACATGACTACCCCCACAATCATACACCAGAATCAGTTTCAACAAAAGGGTCTCTTAATTTTCTTTTAAAGAAATGATAACTATTTTTTTTTAGAGAATGAATTGATGATAACTATTAAATCATACACCACCGAGGTGGTATTCCATATGGTAAGCGGGATCCTGTGTTAAGCTGAAGGCCCGGGATCCATTCCTTCTGCCACATATGACGGCTGTTGTTCTTGTAGGGGTCCGCCTAACTCCAGCTTGCCTTTCAAAAAAAAAAAAAACAACTATTAAATCATACAACTGATTTCTTTTTTTGAACCACCAAAATGGAACCGATATGTTGGTAAATGCCCGATTTGTTGGTATATATATATATATATATATATAGAGAGAGAGAGAGAGAGAGAGAGAGAGAGAGAGAGAGAAGTACAAATATGGCCATTTACAATACTTTTTTTGTAAATCCAACCATGTGGATGTTCTTGGCATGGTGAATTTGCTAGGAATCATCCATTGGATTGTGCATTTTTTTATGAAAAAAAAATGTGATTTTTGAATGCTTGAATATTTATGAAGATTATGAGGCATTGATTTTAAAGCCTTTAAAAAATCTCATGTATGCATCAAAATTAGATGATTCAATAGTGGGTTCTTATAAAACCAAGCATGTAGCCCGTATGGTTAGATTCAAGAGAAAAGAATAAAAATTCATGAAAATCATGGTGAACTAGAAATATGGGCTTTTTCCAACACTTTTTTGTGCAAATCCAACCATGTGGATGTGCTTGGCATGGTGAATTTGCTAGGAATCAATCTTTGGACCGTGCATTTTCGATGCAAAATGCAATTTTTGAATGCTTGAATATTTATGAAGATTATGAGCCATTAATTTTACAGCCTTAAAAATCTTATTTATGCATCAAAATTGGATGATTCAAGAGCATGTTTTTATAAAACCAAGCATGTAAATCACATCCTCTTAGATTTAAGAGAAAAGAACAAAAACCCCATGAAAATCATAGTTCACACATTAGTTCTCGTATTCTAGTGACTATATATATATATATATATATATATATATATATATATATATATATATATATATATATATATATATATTAGTAAGAAAGCCTGACAGGCTGACCTGACTCTTAGCGAGCCTAGCCCAAGCCGAGATTCTGGTCCTGTTTTCATGGGTTACTATGTTGGGCTCCCATTAGGTTAGGCTGAGGCCCTTTGGGAAAAAATGTTTTACCACTTGCTGAGTCGAGATTAGGGTGTTTTTTAGGTTGGGCCACACCCAGGTCCTATGGATTTCATGATCTACATGAAATCACAAGCAGGGTGCTATACGTTTGTGCTGGTATCGCAAACCAAAAAGTTGGTCAGTTGCACTGCTGCAATAATTCTCATATAGAGGTGGGTAGGTGTAAACACCTCAAATTTTCCAAGTTCATTCTGGACACCTCCTTTCACAGATGTCAACCCTCTGTAGGGCAATGTAAAGTCTCACTCTTAGGTTTATTCCAGTCTAGAGGTCAGTTTACCCCCATTTTATCAATAAAATTATCATTTTACCCTTAAGTCACTCTTAGCCCTTCATTAGTCAGACTTAGCCAAACTCATCTTAAGTTTAAGAGAGTTAGAATGTTAGTCATTTTTAGCTCTTCTGAGCCCACGATGAGCAGTGTCAGTCCATTCGAACTAAATTTGGTTCATTTCAGGAAAAATAAGCTCATTTTTAGCTTGAATTTTAGCCAAATTGTATCCAAGTTAATCAAATCCAGTAGATCCTATCCCCATGAGTCTAATTTGAGCACATTACGAGTTCGAATGGTCCGGTTTCAGTTCCAAGTCACTTACTACACTCTCGGACCTTCATTTCAGTTCAATTCAGTCAAAATTGAGCTAACCTTAGTCAGTCAAGCTAGTGTTTTAGTTTCAAATTTAGTTCACCTCTGTATAATTGACTTTTAATTCAGTCCATTTCGATTATCCAGTTTAAATCAGTCTAGTACCATGTTACGTTACCCTTGCAGGGCAAAAACAAAAAAACAATAATTTATTTCTATCAATTTACAAGCTGGGATAATTCCCAATTCAGACTCGGATCAATTCCTTTATCTGATATTTTATCAATATCTGAGATTCAATTCATATTTCAATTCGAATATTGGATCCAATGTTGGGTCTGATGTCCATTTTTTATACTGAACCTGGATTCTTCATCCAATTCATTCTATTATCCATGTCCAGAGTCTAATTTACTTTTTGAACCTGGAATGTCTCATTGGATATCCAGGATCTAATTAAGCATTTCAGATTCATTTCCATCTGGATCCACCTTCTGATCCATTCAGAAGGATAAAGTGGATCAAATTTTTGAATTCGGACTCAGATCCATTTCCTTGTCAGATATCTGAGATACAATTTCATTCCTTGGATCCTTACCCAAATCTAAGATCTGACTCCATTTCTAGGTCCAATCCAGTATCAAATCCAAGATCCAAATCTAATTTCTATCTTGGGCCTAGATTTTTCATCAAATTCCATTTCATAAATTCATATCCAGGGTCCGATTATCATTTCAGACCAATTTCTTTTACTTTTATCTTCAATCGAGATCCAGAATCCACTTTATTCAAAATTTTGGATCCAGATCCAAATTCAAAATCTAATTTTTATCCAATTTTCAAAACTAAATCCTTAGATTTCAAATTCAAATTCATCATTTTTATAAAATCTTTTGAAAATTAGTCTGGATTCAATTTATAACCCGATTTGGATTTTGAAGAAAAATAAAAAAAATCAAAATGGATCTTAGATCCATTAAAATTAAAAATCAAAATTCTCTTTTTATTTCTTTCATTTTCACTTTCTCTTTTAAATCCTCTCATTTATTAGCTTTTAAAATAAAAAAGGGCGCCACTTGGCATTTTCTGTCAATTCAAAGATGATTTTCACTTTAAACTTTTTCTTTAGTTTAAACACCTTGTTTTTCACTTGTTTTTAACTTTTCCCTTTGTTTTTAAAAACCCACATGTGCACACACTTGAAAGTGGTGCCACATGTCTAATTTTTACCAAAATACCCATTTTGCCCAATGATCAAATTAAAAAATGACTCACATGGGGAGGTCGACCTCCCCCTCCCCCCTTGTGAGTTCTCAAGGTGACATGTGGAGGAGCCTTCTAGAGGCCCCTCCACATCAACCCTAGCCTAACCAACTCTCCTCTTTCCCCATGCCCAAAATGCTCCTAACTCTAAATATAAATAGACCCCTTAGGGGGGTCGATTTTCTTAAGTTGGACATCTTGGATCTATCTTGGACTCTCTTGAAATTGGCACCAACTTGAGAAGAAGAAGCACTTCTTCCTCCTCCTCTTCAGCCAAGGGATTTTGATTTTTGTTTTATCAATTATTGTATCAATGTAAATATCGTAATTAGACAATTAATGAAGAATTTACTTTAGGCTTAGTTTAGAAATGGATGAGCATATAGTATAAATTTTAAATCTCATGCTTGAATGTTTCATTTTCTTTTATTTTTCTTAAATTCATTATGGAGAAATATGAATGGCACATGCACCACCTTAATAAGGTTTAATAAACTTAGTAAAGTTCGTATTTGTGGCCATAGTCAGAATACGAATAATAATTAGATTTATTATTTTTTACTAAGACAAAATCGACCTACACTCTTATGTCATTCAAAAATCATCATATTTTAAAATTTATTTCTTTTCTTTCTTTATTAGAATTCAAATAAAGATTAATTCAAAGTACATTTATGGCCATAGTTATGGATATATGAAAAATTAATCTTGTTTAAATTCTATAAAGGCATAAAATTCTTTTTTAATATAAAATTTTAAATAATTCTTAATAAAATTTCTTTAAAACTTTTTATAAAATAATGCATTCATCATTTATGATAGAATTGCATAATTTTTTTTCTTTAATTTTGAAAAATTTTAAAACATTTTTAATTTTGAAATATTTTCCAAGTGATTTTCGAAATATTTTCAAGTTTATTTCATTTTATTTTCAAAACTATTTTAATTTTCAAATTCAAAGTCATTTTCAAGATCATTTTCAAGATCATTTTCAAATTCAAAGTTATTTTAAAAACCGTATCCAAATCCAAAGTATTTTCAATATTATTTTCAAAAGACATTTTTCAAATCAATTTCAAGTTAATTTTGAAAATCATTTTTGAAATATTTTTAAAGTTATTTCAAAATTATTTTTCAAAGTTGATTTTCAATTCAATTTTCAAATATTTTCAAGAATATTTCATTCATAATTTTCAAGTTTATTTTCAATCATTTTTGAAATATTTTCCCAAGTAATTTTCAATTTATTTTCAAAACATTTTCAAAGTGATTTTTGAAAATAATTTCAAACCATTTTCAAGATATTTTACAAGTATTTTCAAAATTATTTTGAATTAAATTCGAAATCATTTCCATTCAATTTCCAAATAATTTTCAAAGTAATTTTGAATTAATTTTGAAATCATTTCAAAATATTTTCCAAATGATTTTCAAAGATATTTTGAATCAATTTCAAAATCATTTCGAATCAATTTCAAAATCATTTCGAATCAATTTCAATGATTTTCAAGATAATTTTCCAAGTAATTCCAAAAATCAATTTTCAAAATCATTTCAAGATATTCTCAAACAATTTTGCAAAGTATATTTTCAAATCAATTTCGAAATCACTTGGAAGTTCAATTTTGAAATATTTTCTAAGTATTTTTCAAATCAAAGCAATCTTCTAAAGCATGCATCATATTTTCAAAATTAACATTTTTCAAAGATCATAGCACATGCATGATTCTTTGTGCATTTCAGGATTTAGAATAATTCCTTAGGCAAATTTGAGCAAAGTAAAGGTATAAGTTCGATTCTTGGTTCAATTGCCCCTGGTAAAGGCGCCAGAAACAGTTGGACCTCGTACTGACGGGTGAGCCCCGTCTTTCAATTTTCTTGCATATTTCAAAAACGGAGGCGAGTTTTATTTTAAAACCATTTTCAAAAATATCAAAAATGTTGAAATACAAAAGATGAAAATTTTGCATGGATAATAGGTTAATTACAAAGGAGAAACATGTGTAATATGCTATTGCACCTGATCACCCTACATCATTACTTGATCCCCATAACTAACAGGCTGTATCCCAAAGATGAAGGGTTATCATTGCATCTGATTCTCGCTTGTCAAATACCCAGACCACGCACAATCTCTATAACATCTCTGGTTCTCAAATTAATAAGCTGGATGCCAGTTCTGCTTAGCTGAAAATCTAATTGGTTCACAACTCATAAATAAATAAATAAATGGCATGGTTTGCATAAAAAATATGTTTAGTTAAAAATGCACCATTGTCTTCAAGTCCATATCAGACCCAGGCTCTTCCTTATTATGGACTGGATAATCCAATCAAGAAATCGAGTTGTATTCATTTCGGACCCATGGGCTCGAATATGGATCAGACCATGCTTGATGCTTCACCTGACATAGAGTAGGAGTGAGTGTTATTGTGTACGGATCTGGAACTGACTTGAATTTCACAATGGAATCCCACTTTCATTACGATCCGAGTCCTTAAAATTTGGATCGCCTAAAAAAAATTCGGTAGTTTGAGGCCTCCTACCTCTCAAGGACTAGAGACCAAGTGAGTTGTGATTCAACAATACTCTCACTTAACATTTTTAATAACGGTGTCACTTGGGACTGTACCGCCTACCCTCTCTAAGGTATATTGTAAATCTGAATGGGTTACTAGGACCTTTTTATTACAGGGTTTTTATTTCACCAAGTGTGCCCAATCCTAATAGGTTACCCACACACTACCCATTCTAGGTAGATATATTATTCATATTTCGATATGTTTCTAACCCATTCAGCATGCTCTGATGCCTTTAACCATTTGAGCATTTCACCCATAAAGGTGAATCTATTATTTTATGTGTACATGTATTATTCTAAATGTTGCATTATTCACACTTGGGTTTTTGTCAACCCTGGCTCACTCAAGAGAAACATATATAATTAAGCTACATGTTACATATTTATACAACGTCAAGGCACCACACAAGCTTCAATATGAGCAGTCAAACCATGTAGGCATACATTTTGTGCCTTATAACACCAAGAATCCACAAATAATATCATCATGTAGTATTTGAACATTTCATTTTAGCATATAAGATCATGCTCTATATCATAGACACGATTTAGTTTCGAATCCATAATGGTCTATATTCATGATAGACATTCTATCATATACATAGTCCTCCCAAATTGTTTTCAAATCACAAGTACGTATATGATCATTTTAAATTTATAAAATCATAAGCATAGGTATTTTCTGATTTTATAATTCTATAGTCATTTCATATTTAAAAGATCATAAGCACCTTAAAATTAACCTAGGTTGACATATGCATAATCAATATACATAAGCATGTATATCAACATGATCATTCTTTAAGCCAAAGTCTATATGTGCATACTCAAGATACACAAACATGCATATCAACTAAAACATTCTTTAAGTCAAAGTCGATATGTGCATACTCAAGATACATAAGCATATACATCAATTCAATCATCCTTTAAGCTAAGGTCGATATGTATATAATTAATATGCATAAGCATGTATATAGGTATTTTCTTACTCAACAATCATGTGCACAAGTCATGTACATGAGCATGCATCTAGGCATTTTAAAATCAACACAATCATACTCTATGCCAAAAATTGATATATTCATAAGCATGCATATAGGCCTTTTAAAATCATATATACTAGGCCAAAATTGATGTATATAATTAACATACACAAGCAGGAATATCAACACAATCATTCTTTTGGGCCAAAATCGATATGTGCGCAATCAATATGTATATAGGTATCCAACAAACATATGCATAATCCATGTATATGAGCATGCATACAAGCATTTAAAATTCAACACACTCAAACTCAAAGCCAAAATCAATATATGCATATAAGCATTTTAGAAATCAACACAATCACATTCAAGCCGCATATATAAGCATGTATATAGGCATTTTAAAAACATCACATTCATATTAAAACCGCATTTTAAAATCAACACAATCATATTCAAAACCATATACATAACCATGTATATAGGCATTCTAAAATCAATGCAATCATATTCAAGCCATATACATAAGCATTGTAAAATCAACACAATCATATT
Source organism: Nuphar pumila (assembly GCF_984573655.1). NCBI lineage: Eukaryota > Viridiplantae > Streptophyta > Magnoliopsida > Nymphaeales > Nymphaeaceae > Nuphar > Nuphar pumila. The sequence goes on along the minus strand of NC_143250.1, from coordinate 29,273,232 downwards.
CAACCCATATATATAAGCATGTATATAGGTATTTTAAAATGATAACAATCATATTCTAAACCATATAAGTATTTTCAAATCATGCTTTAAGCCAAAATAGACATAAGAATAATCATTATACATAGGTATTTTAAAATTCAACACACATATTAAGTCAAAGCCGACATGAGCATAATTAATAAATATATTAAGCCAAAATCGACAAGGGCAATATTCATATAGGCATTTTAAAATCATCATAATCATACCTGATGATGCATGAAATGCAGCATATTTGAGTCATTAATCGCATGAATCTAAGTGCAATTTCATGATTTAAATCCATGATTAGGTCATTGTAAGGTTTAAAGAGTTACGTTTCAAATTTGAATGAAAATGGAGTTAAAATGAAAAAGTTAGGCATTACAATGTTTTGGAGCGAAATCAACAGTAGATCGGGTCTAAATCCGACCCAAATTTAGCATTGTGTGTTTTGGATCAGACAAGATCCTAATATTCATTCTCAAAACCCAAATTCATCTAACTTTATATTTTACAATTTCAAAATAACTCAAAAGAAAATGACAATTTTAAATATTTTTTCTAGTGAAAAATGAAATTTTCTAAAATAGAGGAGGTGCTTTTAAATTTTCAGAAATCATGTTCTGACCTCCCTAATAAGGGACGTGTTCTCTACATCAGAATTTTTGTCCATGGTTGAAGGAAGAACTCCCTTGTGTGTGCCTTGCATCTATTCTCTTCTTTTTCGGCGAATCCGACCTAAATTTTTCTTGTTATCAAATTGTTTCCCTTTTTCTCTCCATTTTAATTCTTTCTTACATCTTTGTGTTATTTTTCTTCATGAGTGTTTGCTGTTTTTTCAGATTTATGTAGGTGAAGGGCGTGAATCATGCTTGAGATATCAAGCATTCTCAAAGATCCAATCGATCTTCTTGCATCTACCGGTCGGATCTTCTCTTTTCTAGCATTTTCGTGTTCTTCTCTCTACCAATCCACCTTGAAAGCTCGCTGGAATTTTGCAGACATGCAAACAGCCATTGAAAGACGTGAAAAAAGCTTCTCTAAAGCCGTGGTCTACTCTTCTTGCATCCTCTTTCGTAGTGTAGGATCATAGATCAAAATTGTGTGGTGAGAGTTTTATTTATTTATTTTATTTTCGTTGAGTCATCCCATATTCGTTTCAAACCTTGATTATTATAGGATGTGGATGATTAGCTAGTGGCTGATGCATTCATTACATAAGCAAAAAAAAAATCACCGATGCATGATTAGTGTTCGCATCTATTCTTGAAAATTTCATCAATCTCTTTGAAAATCCGGTGTGCCCTCTTTGAAATTCCGGTGTCATACTTATAGATTTCAATCTGATCAATCTAATTTCAGTCATGTTTTGCGTGTAAGAGTGTTGGAGTCATTAACGTGTTCATTCATGAGTATTTGGGTCAAAATAGCTATTAGTGTATTTTTAGGAACTATTTACTAGCTTTTAAGAGTTAGAGTTTTGAATTTTTTTTTAAGGAATCATTCATTAGAAAGTTGAATTTTTGTAAGGACGTCAAAAAGGAGTTGCTATAGTTAGAGTCAAAGTTTGAAAAGAAAAAAAAATTGGTTTCCTCAATTGTAGTGTGCGTGAGTTGGTAACTTTCATTAGTATCAATTTGAATTTTGATTTCCTTAAAGATGGTCCCACGTTTTATAGAAAGTAATTTTTTTTTGGTAACTCATGCATTTAGTCAAATTTGAATTACATTTAGGTAAGTAGTAGCTTAGAACTTACTTTGTTTTTTTTTACTTACCTTAATCGTACGGTAATTAGGGATTTAATTTAATTTAAGATTGATTTTCCTTTGAGGGCCCCACTCTGACCATGTGTTCTCGACTCTTGGTTGTCACTTTGCCAGTGTGGATCTCAGATAAGACATCACATAACTTAAGGGTCAGTTACTAAGTCATTTTAGTTGCATGTTAATTCCCTTGTAGCTTAAATTTAATCTTAGAATGACATGAGCTTAGATTAGCATTTGTAAACCTTAGCATTGATTCATGTATTTGTGGGACTGTATCATAACATCTTAGTTAAGTCTAATTATTCCAATTAGAATTAATTGCTCTTAACGTTTTTTTTAGTGTTTGCATATTGTGCTAGCTATGTGGAGTAAATTAATCATGCATTAGGTAGTTTATATTTTTGTCATCTTTCTATTATTTTTGTTGTTCATGGTTCAATAGTTGTTGAATTTCTTTTATTAGTTGTTACGTTATTTTTATAGATACTTAGTCATTTAGATAGAATATACATATTACTTAGGTAGTTTTCATTTCTTTTGGGTGAAATAATTTTTTTACTTGTTTGGTTAAAAGTGTAACATGCTTTCTTCAAGTATTTGCAGGGTGTGTGAGCATCCTTCAGGGCAAGTTCAGCACTTTGAAAGCTAGTTGCAGAATTTTTTTTTTGAAGAGGACAAAGTTGACATGAAAGCACCGAAGGCTCAAACACGTTAGATAGGAATTTTCTTTGTACCTCGAGCATTAACTTGTATTGTGAATGTTTGTGTTCAGTCAATAGTTTATAAATAGTACTTTTATCTTATTAATAAAGTGCATTTCATCTAGATATTTGACCTTGGATGTATCTTGTTCCTTGTGGATCGACCCAACTTACTACAATAGTGAAAGTCAGTTTTTAATATTTGATGGACGATTTTCAATTGCTTTTTTTAGAAAATATTTTTTAAAATTTTTAACCAACAAAACTTCCATCAATACCCTGAGCCATAATTGACATGGGCATAATATGCATATAAGCATCTTTTTAAAATCAACATAATCATACCCTAAGTCATAATCGACTTGGGCATAATATGCATATAGGCAATTTTAAAATAAACCAAAATCAACATAGCATATAGGCATTTAAGATAAGCCAAAATCGACATAACATATAGGTATTTAAAATAAGCCAAAATCGACATAACATATAGGCATTTAAAATAAACCCAAAATTGACATAGGCAAAGTCATTTTAAAATCAACATAAACATGCTTTAAGCTAAATCAACATACATACATGCATTTTGGAATCAATACCAAAATAACATAAACCAAAATCGACATAGGCAAAATCATTTTTAAAATCAATATATGTTACGACAATGAAGCCGTACATGATACTTCAAGTACAAGGTTTTGATGATGAGCAAGTGAAATCAACTGCATTTCAGCTAAGGCAATGAAGAAATTGAAGAATTCGATGAAGAATCTTTGAAGACTAGTGTGCAAATGTTAAATTCATTAAAAGTCTTATATTCTTGTAAGAGTCTTACTTAGAGTACATATTTAGGTTGCATTTCACCTAAAAAGTCTTTAGAAAAACTTTTTTAAAGGAACCCTTCATGAATTTTTTTTTAGAAAACTCTTTTCTTAAATTTTCGTGTTTTTTAGTCGACCAATAGACTTACCAGTGGACTAATCCTTTCGCGCCATATTTTCTAAAAAGTCATTTTTGTCAAATTAGTCGACCGAAGGTATTATCAGTCGACTGGATAGAATGTCTGTTTTCTGGAAATTTTAGCAGCAGTCGACTAATGATTTTATCAGTCGACTGAACAGAACATGTGTTTTCTGAACATTTAGCAGCAGTCGACTAATGCTTTTATCAGTCGACCAGACAGAATGTATGTTTTTCAGAAAAATTTAGCAGCAGTCGACTGAAAGGTTTTTTAGTCTACTGATGATATTATCAGTCGACTAATTTTATCTCTAGTCGACTAAGTTTCAAAAGTTTAGATTTTCAAACGGCTCGATTAACATATCAGTCGACCGATGGTAACTGTCAGTCTACTAATAATTAATTATTAGTCGACTAACTACTGTTTCAGTCGACTAATTTTACCATTTTTCCTGAAACTTTAAAAAGGCATGTCTTTTCATTTTTCAAACGTTTTGATCGTTCAAAATGGACTGTTTTGACACCCTTTCATACCCTCAACGTATGAAAACTTTCAACTATAAATATGAGTGCATTTTACAATCAAAATAACTTCAATTCAATCAATTTGAATCTATTACTCTTTGCTTTTCACTCATATTCATTTTCTCACTCACGTGATATTTTTCACTCAAATTCCGGTGAGAGATAGTGAATTCGTGAGCAGAGTATTTCAACAACCTCAAAAGCCAAGTGCATCTCATTTGCATTCATAAGAATGGCTCATAGGTTGTTTTGTAAGTTGTTACTTATTTCAATTTTCTGTAAAAGGAAGGACTCCTTGGTTTAAAGGAGTTGTTTGCTTTCAGTAGGTGTGTTACTGGAAGTGTGACCAGATTTGGTCTGTATGATCTTGTAGTTACACAAGGTTGATAGTAAAAATCTCAAGCGAGTTTTGCTTGGGGACTGGATGTAGGTCGGGAAAGACCGAACCATGATAAATTATTGTGTTCTTTGTGTGTTTTCTTTGCGAATTGCAAAATCCGTCAATATTCCGAAGACAATTTTTAAAAGCACTATTCACCCCCCCTTTAGTGCTCGTTGCCTCGATCCTACTGCACTTTCATTTGGTATCAAAGCCAGGTTTGCTATTATTTTGATTTGATCATCATCTAGCATGACAACTACAACATCTCAGCACAAAGAAGGATGCTCCTCTATTCGTCCTCCTCTCTTTGATGGAACAAACTATGGATACTGGAAAGTGAGAATGACAATATTCTTGCAATCCATGGATCTCGATATTTGGAGAGTTGTTTCAGATAAGTACCAAACTCCATCAACTAATTTCAGCCAATGGACTGATGAAGAAAAGAATACTGCTTCACTTAATGCCAAAGCTATGAATGCATTGTATTGTGCCGTTGACAAGGTAGAGTTCAATCGCATCTCTCAATACTATACAGCAAATGAAATCTGAGATACTCTTCTCGTGACTCACGAAGAAGAAGATGAAGATGAAGATGAAGATATTGCCCTCATTACAAGGCAATTCAGAAGATTCATCAAAAAGGGAAGATTTCAAAGAAAGGTAAAGAAAGCAGATTCTTCCAATCCAAATGAATTCAAGTGTTTTAATTGCAAAAAGTTTGGACATATCAAGAAAGATTGTCCTCTTCTCAAAATCAAGCCCATGGACCAATTCAAGAAGAAAAAGGCATTTCAAGCATGTTGGGATGATAATGACTCCTCTTTCGATGAAGAATCAAATGAAGAAGTTGCCAATATGTGCTTTGTAGCACAAGAAGATTCGATAAGTCAATTTGACTATGATGATTTATTAGAAGCATTCAATGATTTATATGCCAAATTTAAGAGTCTAAGTTCTAAAAACAAAGAGTTAAAAACTGAAAATTCAACTCTTGACTCTCAAAACAAAGTGTTACTTCAAGATATAGAAGATCTCAAGAAGGAAAACTCTTGTCAAGCATTTGAAATAAAAGATATTGGAATTAGAACCAATCTCTTACAAAAAAAAATAACTAATCTAAAAGAAAAATCAAATGATCTTCTTTCTATAGTGACCAAATTTACAAATGGTCAAGAGAATTTAGAAAGACTTCTTGGTTCTCAAAGATGCTCGGTTAAAAAAACTAGATTGGGATATAGCTTCTTTGATACTCAAAATAGACCAAACTATGTTGTGAAGAATCAAAGACAATATTCTCAACCATTTGTTCATAGAACTAAATTTTCCAGTTCTAATAGAAATGCATCTAATCATGAAACTTATAATGCTTATAAGCCTAGACATGATTATTCTAGAAATGCTAAATCTTTTTATAGAAAGAATATTTATTATCAAAGGAAACCAAAATCCAAAGGGATATGGGTTCCTAAGACTAACTCTCATGGACCCAAAAATAGAAAGGGGTCAAATGCTGTGTCTTCTAATTTTGTTGTAGGTACACAAAATAAGGAGCAAATGGATATTGGACAACGGTTGTTCCAAACATATGACTAGAAGGCCGGAGTTATTTTCCACCCTTCAAAATAAGGATGGAGGATTCGTCACCTTTGGTGACAATAACAAGGGAAAAGTAATAGGTATTGGTAATCCAAAATTTACCTTGATAGAAAATGTTCTTTTAGTAGATGGTTTAATGTATAATTTATTATCTATTAGTCAATTATGTGATAAAGGCTTTCATGTTTCTTTTGAACATGATTTATGTTTAATTTTTGATTTTCAATCTAAAAAGATCATCTTTAAAGGTAAAAGAAGGAACAATGTGTATGAACTTTATCTAGATGAGTTACCCACTTTTAATGAAAAATGTCTTATTGTTTCAAATGAAATTCAATGGTTATGGCACAAGAGACTTGGACATGTTAACTTTAAAATTATTTCCAAGTTATCCAAGAATGATCTTGTTAGAGGCCTAGCTAGAATACCATATAAGAAAGATCACTTATGTGATGCTTGCCAAAGGAGTAAACAAATCAAGAGTTCTTTTAAAGCAAAAGATATAGTTTCAACAAAACGTCCTCTTGAACTTTTACATTTAGATCTATTTGGACCGACTAGAATTCAAAGTTTGAATGATTGCAAGTATGCTTTTGTTATAATAGATGGTTATTCTCGATTTACATGGGTGATTTTTCTAAAAAGCAAAAATGATGCTTTTTCTGAATTTTCCAAACTTTGTAGAAGAATTACAAATGAAAAATCTATTTCTATTATTAAAATTTGTAGTGATCATGGTGGTGAATTTGAAAATAAATCTTTTCTAACGTATTGTGATTTACATGGTATATCTCACAACTTTGCTTTTCCTAGAGCGGCTCCACAAAATGGAGTTGTTGAAAGGAAGAATAGAACTTTGCAAGAATGTGCTAGAACCATGCTTCAAGATAAAAATTTACCAAAATACTTTTGGGCTGAAGCAATAAATACATCATGTTATGTTTTAAACCGTGTTCTTATTCAACCAATCTTACATAAAACATGTTTTGAATTATATTATGATCGTACACCAAAGATCTCATATTTCAAAAATTTTGGTAGTAAATGCTTCTTGTTAAATACCAAAGATAATCTTGATAAGTTTGATTCAAAATCAGATGAATCAATATTTTTTGGATATTCTTCTAGAAGTAAAGCTTATCGTATTTTTAATAAAAGAACATCTTGCATTGAAGAATCTTTACATGTTGCATTTGATGAGAATTGTGAGCAGATTATACCTCTAAGCGAAGGAGAATAAATAATACTTCAAGAAGAACCTTTGATAGAGAGTACTTCTCAAGATAATGTTCCTCTTCAACCGGTTTGGAAAGAAGTTCCCAATCATCCACATGAACAAGTTATTGGAGAAATAAAGAGTGGTGTCCAAACTAGAAGGCAATTAGAAAAATATATTGCAAATGTTGCTTTCATATCTAAAATAGAACCAAAGAATATCAATGAGGATTGTGATAATGAATTTTGGCTTTTGGCCATGTCTGAAGAACTTAACCAATTTACTAGGAATGATGTTTGGGATCTAGTTGATAGACCAAAGGATCATCCAGTAATTGGAACAAGATGGGTCTTCCGTAATAAGTTGGATGAAAATGGCGAAGTCATTCAAAACAAAGCAAGGCTAGTAGCACAAGGCTATAATCAAGAAGAAGGCATAGATTTTGATGAAACCTATGCACCAGTGGCTCGATTGGAGTCAATTCGAATGATGCTTGTTTTTGATAGTTACATGAACTTCAAGTTATATCAAATTGATGTTAAGAGTGCATTCTTAAATGGACACATCAATGAAGAAGTTTATGTAGAGCAACCTCCAGGCTTTGAAAATGAGAAATATCCAGAAAAAGTCTACAAATTAAAAAGAGCTTTGTATGGACTTAAACAAGCACCAAGAGCGTGGTATGAAAGACTACGAAATTTTCTAGAACAATCTGGTTTTTCCATTGGTCGGGTAGACTCCACTTTATTTGTTAAAAATCTTAATTCAGATATTCTTATTGTGCAAATTTATGTTGATGACATAATATTTGGTTCTACTAATGATTCTCTTTGTAAAGAATTTGCTAAAGCTATGCAGGAAGAGTTTGAAATGAGCTTGATGGGCGAATTAAACTACTTCCTTAGACTTCAAATAAAGCAAACTGAAGAAGGAATCTTCATCAATCAGGCTAAGTATACAAAAGAACTTCTCAAGAGATTTGGGATGAAATTATCAAAATCAAGAAGAAATCCTATGAGTACAACTACTTCTCTTAATAAAGATGAAAATGGTAAAAATGTAGATACTAAGCTCTACAGAGGTATGATCGGATCTCTATTATACTTAACTGCTAGTCGACCTGATATAATGTTTAGTGTTTGTATGTGTGCAAGATTTCAAGCTAATCCAAAGGAATCTCATTTAACTGCAGTAAAACAAATTCTTCGTTATTTGAAAGATACTTCAGATTTCGGTTTGTTTTACCCAAAACCATCTTCCTTTGATTTAGTTTCATATAGTGATGCAGATTTTGCAGGAAGTAAATCTGATCGGAAGAGTACTAGCGGAACTTGTCATTTTTTAGGAAATTCCTTAGTCTCTTGGTTCAGTAAAAAGCAAAATTCAGTGTCACTCTCAACAACTGAAGCAAAATATATAGCGGCTAGTTTAGCATGTTCACACGTACTATGGATGAAACAGACCTTAAAAGATTTTGGTTTGAATTACTCCACAACAACTATTTATTTTGATAACACTAGTGCTATAAATCTTTCAAAAAATCCTGTTCAGCACTCAAGAACTAAGCATATTGAAGTTAGACATCATTTCTTAAGAGATCATGTGTTAAAAGGAGACATTTCGTTAAATTTTATTTCCACTAATGAACAACATGCCAATATCTTCACTAAACCACTTAAAAATGAAGATTTTATGAGAATTAGGAGAGAACTAGGCATTTGCTCATTTTTGGATTTATAAAATGCTGATTTTTTGAAGAAAATCTCAAAATCGCATCATAATTAGTCGACCGATAAAAATTTTAGTCGACTGATGCTTTAAAACTTTTAGAAAGAGTCGCACATTATTAGTCGACCGATAAAATTTTAGTCGACTAAAAATTTTAACTGAAGAGACCCGATACCAGTTGGATTTTTTTTTACCCGTTTTTTGTTTTTTTTTAAAAGGGCATCATTTCATTTCATTTTCACACCTTTTCGTTTTTCTTAAAAATGAAACCCTTTGAAAAATGAAAACCCTCTTTCTCTCTCTTTCCTCTCTCTCTTCCGAAAAACCCTCGGAGTGCCGTTCGAATCTATCCTTGCCGGAATTTTCTGGCCGTGACAGGGAGTCGCTGGAATCCTCTTGCAGTGTGACCAGCGCATCTTCAGATCTCGCCGGAATCCTATTGTCGTGCTCAGTGCATCATCAGTTCTTGGAATCCCCTTGTGGCAGCCTTCTCACGCCACTGTTTTTCCTCTATTTCTGTTGCACGACGCACGACACCATCTTCCTCCCGCCGAACGACATTTGGAAGCCAACATCATTTTCTGCAACTAATTTTTTTTGAGGTGAATATGTTTTTAACCATGCCTCGTTCGAAGACTGCATCAGCAAAAGGTTCTCCTCCTCCTACACCTTCAGCAAGACATGGATTTTCTCTCAGATTACTTCGAAATCCTCTTTTATATAATACTTTTTGATCGATTTCTACACTTCCTATTTTACCAGGTCGAAATGTCCCGTTTCACCTGTTTTCTCGTTACAAAATCAGAGAATTATTCCCAGGAATTTCACATCTTTTTTATGCCTGTGCAGACACCCTTCATTATCCTTTTCTGATTCACTTGTTTTATACAAATTTACAAATTGATCATGAAACTGGAGTTCTTTCCACTCTTGTTCGTGATGTTGAAATTGAGTTTGATTCTAAACTACTTGGAGAAATCCTAGAAATTTCACCTTCAGACACTTTTTTCAATACTGGTGAACTAAATGATGAAAGAATTTTTGAACAAATTCTTCTTCCCGGTGCACCTCATTGCCCTCTTTTCAAAAATACTAATCTTCAAACTCGTGCATGCATTGTTAGACGAATCCTTGCCCACAATGTTCTACCTAAAACTGGTTCTTTTGATTATTATTCCACAGATCTTTCTACGGCTTTTTATGTATTATTTGGAAATATTTTTGTAAATTGGGCCAATGTGTATTTTATTAATTTGGAAAACAAAAACCATTTCTTCCTTATGGTTGTCTTCTAACTCGTATTTTCAGACATTTCAAAGTTCCCTTAATTAATGAAAAATATATTGAGCAAAAGGAGTTCTTTGATCAAACTATTTTTAAACGAATGAAAATCAAATATCTGCCTCCTTTAAACTTTGATCAAACTGAACCAACTGATTCCACTGAACCGTCAATTTTTGAACCCTCACCATCTTCGGCGACACCTTCATCTCAAGCAAAACGAAAGAAATTTTCTACTAGTCAAGACAATGATGAAGTTTTGCAGCGACTGGAAGCTTTGGAGTTGCATCAACACACTTTTCGTGAAGATGTGACTCAACAACTTTCTTCGATTCAGAAAGATATTACTGCAATCAAGGACTTGCTCAACTCACTTTTCTGATCTTTGTTTTCTGTCTTTACTAAACTTTGATATTTTATAGGTTGTAATATTTTAAACTTGTATTTACATTTTGGTTATGCTATTTCTGCCCTTACTCTTTTTTATTATGACAAAGGGGGAGAAAAAGATAGAATTTTGCATGAGAAATGAGAAAAAGATAGACTTTGTCATGAGAAATGCGAAATTAAGAGAAAAAGATAGAAATTGCATATTGCATTATGACAGCACTGAAAATTACTTTTATGAAAAAGATTTAAAAATGCATGAAGTAATGATGGAAATGCAAACCAATCAATATGTGATATATGTGCTTTGAATGGACTAACTTTTAATGTTTTGCAGCATATTGATAGGGGGAGTAAAATCTTCATCTATGCATCTAAATGTTTCATCTATGATTAAGTTTGTCATCATAAAAAAGGGAGAGATTGTTACGACAATGAAGCCGTACATGATACTTCAAGTACAAGGTTTTGATGATGAGCAAGTGAAATCAACTGCATTTCAGCTAAGGCAATGAAGAAATTGAAGAATTCGATGAAGAATCTTTGAAGACTAGTGTGCAAATGTTAAATTCCATGAAGAATCTTTGAAGACTAGTGTGCAAATGTTTTTTATCCTGTTGTACAACACACTGTCGCCTTCTCGTGCCTGCCTTGTGTTACAAAACATTCCATTGTCTTCTCTTCATTTCTGCTGTCGTTAGGCATCATGAAAGAAAGCAATGATTCACAAACATTCCAACCAGTGCCATTAAGGCACCGTGAGTAGCTTTTCATCTCATCATGCTATCGATGAAGAAGGCATGTCGTCTTGTGTGCCATTAAGGCATTGTTTGGTTATTGCAGGTAGATCTTGTTATTACGAAGGTTGGAAACTTATCGATATTTGTAAGACGCTGGGACCTGTTGACAAGAACGCTTGTTTGCAGATGCTAGGAAGGGCCTCTACCCCATCAGGTATCCTACAGTCACTCATCATATGCATTGTATCTCAAACCGCTGTATTAGTAACAGACTCTCATTTTTGTGAGATACATTTTTGTTAGTTAATATCGATTTGTTTGCTATTATGTTCAAGTTCTTCCTTATCGATTTATAATTTATTGTGCGATATATTTATCGACCTTTTAGATAGTATGTTTTTGTATCGTTGAGTTATAAGTTATAAATACTGAACTGTCGTATCGATTTTCAATATCTGACAAATCGCTATACATATCGTTTTGTAAGATATTATATGTTTTGTAATATGTATTTGTAAGATATTTGTACACAGACTTTGAAAACGTTTGGGTGCAGAAACACATCTTGATACGCATGGCGGGGCGATTTTCGCATGCATATCGTTGCTCTCTCAGCGACTTCTATTGAACTCGCTTTAGAGCCTCGTGGATATTATGAGAGCGTTATCGTCAACACACATGTACGACATGTTTATTTTATTGGCATGGTAAGCGACACGTCGATGCTCAGCATAAGCAAACATCAAACCGCACTTGCTTTGATACTTTCATTCATTAAATCGTTGCTTTGACTTGCGTAACCCTAGTGGTATACGTTCTTATATGCATCCTGATTAAATCGTAGTAAACCTATGCCGCTTGCTAACGAAAATTAATATATTGCTTACAAAACATTCCACTGTCTTCTTTTATTTGTCGTTGTTGTTAGGCATTAAGGAAGAAAGCAATGATGCACAAACATTCCAACCAGTTCCCTCAAGGCGGCGTGAGTAGCTTCCCAGCATCATGCTATCGATGAAGAAGGCATGTCGTCTTGTGTGTCATTAAGGCTTTGTTTGGTTATTGCAGGTAGATCTTGTTCTTACGAAGGTTGGAAACTTATCGATATTTGTAAGACGCTGGGACCTGTTGACAGGAATGCTTGTTTGCAGATGCTAGGAAGGGCCTCTACCCCATCAGGTATCCTACATTCACTCATCATATGCATTGTATCTCAAACCGCTGTATTAGTAACAGACTCTCATTTTTGTGAGATAATATCGACTTGTTTTCCATGTTACTGCAAACACAAATTGATATATTGCTTAAAACATTATTGAGCTTATCATCAGGTTGTAATAAAGACGATGTAGCTCAATCAATAGAAAGATCTGGAGAATTGAATATCTATACTTATGACCCAACTGAAGAATTGAACATCTGCACTGACGATGCACATGAAAAGAAGGGTGCAGGCATTAGACCCACTATTGACTTGAATGTTCCAGTGGAAGAAATGCAATTCAATGATGAGGTAGACTACCATGACAACGCACATAATAAAAGTGTATGCATCGGGAATGTACACGGAAGTACACCTGAGTTCAATGTTTCAAAAGAAGAAATGCAATTCAATAATGATCCTGATTTTGATGTCAGTACACTTAATAAAACCGTAGGAACTGGGAATGTACATGGAATTGCACTTGACTATGTTCCTATAGAAGGAATGCATTTTAATAACGAAGAAGATGCATATAAATTTTACAATGATTATGCCTTAAAAGTTGGCTTCAGTGTGAGAAGGTTTTCTTGGTCAAAAAATGCACAGGGTGTCTTGGTTAGAAAGACATATGTCTGTTCCAAGCAAGGTTGGAAGAAATCAATGGGAAATCCAACTAGGAGCACGCCAGAATCAAGATGTGGATGTCAGGCGAGATTGGTTTTGAGAAGACATCCGAATGGGAAATTTGTCGTGCGTACTTTAATCAGTGATCATAAATTTTCGTGTTTACTAGTTAATATATTGCACCAAAAGTCTTCATGAAAATCTTTTTAGAAAACTCTTTTCTTAAATTTTCGTGTTTACTAGTCGACCAATTGACTCACCAGTCGACTAATCCTTTTTCATCATATTTTCTAAAAAGTCATTTTTGTCAAATTAGCCGACCGAAGGTATTATAAGTCGACTGGATAGAATGTCTATTTTCTGGAAATTTTAGCAGCAGTCGACTAATGATTTTATCAGTCGACTGGACAGAACATGTGTTTTCTGAAAATTTAGCAGCAGTCGACTAATGCTTTTATCAGTCGACCGGACAGAATGTATGTTTTTCAGAAAAGTTTAGCAATAGTCGACTGAAAGGTTTTTCTGTCTATTGATGATATTATCAGTCGACTAATTTTATCTCTAGTCGACTAAGTTTCAAAAGTTCAGATTTTCAAACGGCTCGATTAACAGATCAGTCGACCGACGATAACTGTCAGTTTTTACCGTTTTTCCTGAAACTTTAAAAAGGCGTGTCTTTTCATTTTTCAAGCGTTTTGATCGTTCAAAATGGACTGTTTTGACACCCTTTCATACCCTCAACGTATGAAAACTTTCAACTATAAATATGAGTGCATTTTACACTCGAAATAACTCCAATTCAATCAATTTGAATCTATTACTCTTTGCTTTTCACTCATATTCATTTTCTCACTCACGTGATATTTTTCACTTCAGTTTTTCACTCAAATTCCTTTGAGAGAGTGAATTCGTGAGTAGAGTATTTCAACAACCTCAAAAGCCAAGTGCATCTCATTTGCATTCATAAGAATGACTCATAGGTTGTTTTGTAAGTTGTTACTTATTTTAATTTTCTGTAAAAGGAAGGACTCCTTGGTTTAAAGGAGTTGTTTGCTTTCAGTAGGTGTGTTACTGGAAGTGAGACCAGATTTGGTCTGTATGATCTTGTAGTTACACAATGTTGATAGTGGAAATCTCAAACGGGTTTTGCTTGTGGACTGGATGTAGGTCGGGAAAGTCCAAACCAGGATAAATTATTGTGTTCTTTGTGTGTTTTCTTTGCGAATTGCAAAATTCGTCAATATTTCACAGACAATTTTTAAAAGCATTATTCACCCCCCTTCTAGTGCTCGTTGCCTCGATCCTATTGTACTTTCAATATAAACATGCTTTAAGCCAAATCGACATTGGCATAATCAATATGCATATGAGCATTTGGGAATCAACACAAAAATACCACAAGCCAAAAGCCAAAATCGACATAGGCATAATCATTTTAAAAAACATGCTTTAAGCTAAATCGATATGGGCATAATCAATTTGCATATAGGCATTTTGGAATTAATACCAAAATAATATAAGCCAAAATCGACATAGGCAAAATCATTTTAAAAATGAACATAAGCATGTGTTAAGCCAAATTGACATGGGGATAATCAATATACATATAGGCATTTTGGAATCAACACCAAAATAGCATAAGCCAAAATCAACATAGGCAAAATTATTTTAAAAATCAACATAAACATACTTTAAGCCAAATCGACATGAGCATAATCAATATGCATATGGGCATTATGGAATCAACCCCAAAATATCATAAGCCAAAATTGATATAGGCAAAATCATTTTAAAAACATGCTTTAAGCCAAATCAACATGGGCATAATCAATATCTATATAGGCATTTTGGAATCAATACCAAAATAGCATAAGCCAAAATTGACATAGTTAAAATCATTTTAAAACATTGCTTTAAGACAAAATTGACATGGGTAATATTCATTTAAGCATTAAAATTGACATAAATGTATTGAGCCAAAACTGATATAGGAATAATAAACAAACTTATTAAGCTAAAATCGATATGGAAAAAAATCAATATGCATATGGGCATTAACATAAACATATTAAGCCAAAAATCGACATGGGCATAATAAATAAATGTATTAAGCCAAAATCGACATGGGAAAAAATCAATATCCATAGGCATATAGGCATTTAGAACTATACATAAGCATGTGGGCATTTAAAATAAGCCAAAATTGACATGCATAATCAATATTCATATCAAATCAACTAGCATGCTTTGATTCCTACAACTATCATGGAGTATAAAATCATCTACCTTATTTGATGCTTTATGGAAACCCAAAAATGATAACTCCAATGGTCTATCTCAAATTCGTAGATTTAGGAATAGCATAATTAGAGGTCACTCCCAAAATCATGAAAAAAATGAGTTCATTTAAAACAAATTGGCACCAAATATATATATATATATATATATATATATATATATATATATATATATATATATATATATATATATATATATATATATATATATATATATAGAGAGAGAGAGAGAGAGAGAGAGAGAGATGAGGGTGAAGAGAGTGAGGGGAGTGAGGCTATTTATAGCTAAAGAAAGGGAGAAGTAGGGTTGAGAATCAAGGATTCTTAGGATTTAGTTTTAGGGTTTCATTTTCCTAAACAACAAAAGAGAGAAGGTCAACTAAGAGAGATGAGACTCCTCTCAAGGCAAAACCGTGTAGAGAGGGAGAAGGGAGGCCTCTTGGTCCCCCATGTGCCCACTTGACCAAGAATATCCCATCCACTTGCAAGGGATCTTTGACTTTAATTTTTAATTTTATTTTTTTCTTTTATATTTTTCACCTCATCCCTCTAGAATTCTCTAGAGAGTTCTTCACCAAACCGACCCTTACATGGATCCATCTTGAGATCCAAGTTCAACATGGATCCACGAATTTCAAATGGGCATTTTGAAACCCAAAGATGTTTATTAATTGTTAAAATAAATCTAATTTAAATTACAATGCCAATTTAACCTAACTAGTAATTTAAAATACTAATTTAAATTATAACTAACTAATGAATGTCTATTAATATATTTGACAAAATAAATATCAATTAAGTATAATTAATAAGTAATTATCAATTAAATATAATTAATAAATAAATTTTAATTAAATATAATTGATAATTAAATATAATTAACCAAAAATAGCAACATTGACTATAAATCACACTTAAATAATAATTGCCACCTCATCTATAAAATTTTTTATTCATTTAATAATTTTAGAAAATCCATAAATGTTACAATATCTCAATGAAACTGCAAGCAAACAATTTTAAACTATCGTGTTTTTGGATGTCTACAAGCTCAAATAAGCAAACTGCATAGAACAAGCAAGATGTGTAACATCTGAGAATTAAAGGATTTTCTTACTGATTTAATATAAATTTTCAATTGATTGCCCTGTTTGGATAATTATTTCTGAATATTTGAACTGGCTCTCTATCTAGAATCCAAACTGGACTGAATTTCGATTCAAGATCCAAAACCCTCCCTGAGAACCTAAAATAAATTTGAATCTAGATTGAATTCGAAGTGATTTAATCCATATTAAAAGTAGGCATTTAGTGTGAATTTAATCTGAATTTTAGTAGGATTTTAATTCAATTAATTTTGAGTTTAAATTGGAATTAGTTTGATATAAATTTCAAAGGAATTAAAATTTAAAGTAAATTTAAATTTCATTTAAAGTTGATTTAAATTGGTATTTAAGTGGAATTAACATGGAGTTTCATTTGAGTTTGAATTTGGAAAATTCAAAATTTAAGAAGTGAATTGGATTCAAATCTCATTAGAGGTGGATTTCAAATTTAATCTCATGTGATTTAGAATTTAATTGGTGAGAATTTGGATTTGCATGTAGAAATTTGAATTCAGGATAATTGGTATTAAGTTGATATTCATATCATTAAAAGGACCATGAAATGTAAAATTTAAATATAGATTTTTGTAGAATTTAAATTTCACCTAAAATTAAAAGTTTGATTTTTTATTGAGAGTTAAATTTAAGATTTTTGAATTTTGTCTCACAAGCCAAAATAAGGGAAAAGGGAGGTCGATTTTTCCTTCTTTGGTAGGTGGGTCCCACTAGAGGGTGATCCACCCTATCCTCTATAAACTTAAAAATTATATTTAATTTTAGTATTAATTAAATTTCTCATTTTAAGTTTCCTAATTTATCCTTCTCTTTCTCCAATGAAGCTCGAGAGCGGCTCACCCTCGTCGAAACTCATGAGCATCTCCGGAGCTCTCTCTCTCTCTCTCTCTCTCTCTCTCTCTCTCTCTCTGCATGCAACCCTCACCCATCGTCAGACCATCTTTCTTGGAGGCCTGTCATCGCCGACCATCTCCATCGCCAGAGGCCCATCATCACCCTGGGCCGGGAGGGTTGTGTATGTTCGCCCCCGATGATTCACTGAATCCCACATCCGTGTTCGGGGGATCGAATGAGCGCCACGTATTCATACACATGGGGCTCGTATTCCCGTGTATGTTGACATAACTTTGCATCGGACTCTGGTGCTGTTGCAAAGAATTAATCACCCTTACTTGCTTTTCTTGCCCTGAAATGACGGTTCGAGGAAATGACAAAAATATCCTCCATTCAAAAGTTCTGAAACGACGGGTGGGGAAAAGGACAAAAAAGTCCTCCTTCCAGAAAGTTTGATGTTAACCATTTAAAGTGGAGACGTTCGCCTGCGCCATCTGCTGTAACAGTGCTCCCATTATCAACGCAAACTTTGCCTTCGTCTCCAGTCGAGCTTTCCGCCTTGTTTTTTATCCTGTTGTACAACACACTGTCGCCTTCTCGTGCCTGCCTTGTGTTACAAAACATTCCATTGTCTTCTCTTCATTTCTGTTGTCGTTAGGCATCATGGAAGAAAGCAATGATTCACAAACATTCCAACCAGTGCCATTAAGGCACCGTGAGTAGCTTTTCATCTCATCATGCTATCGATGAAGAAGGCATGTCGTCTTGTGTGCCATTAAGGCATTGTTTGGTTATTGCAGGTAGATCTTGTTATTACGAAGGTTGGAAACTTATCGATATTTGTAAGACGCTGGGACCTGTTGACAAGAACGCTTGTTTGCAGATGCTAGGAAGGGCCTCTACCCCATCAGGTATCCTACAGTCACTCATCATATGCATTGTATCTCAAACCGCTGTATTAGTAACAGACTCTCGTTTTTGTGAGATACATTTTTGTTAGTTAATATCGATTTGTTTGCTATTATGTTCAAGTTCTTCCTTATCGATTTGTAATTTATTGTGCGATATATTTATCGACCTTTTAGATAGTATGTTTTTGTATCGTCGAGTTATAAGTTATAAATACTGAACTGTCGTATCGATTTTCAATATCTGACAAATCGCTATACATATCGTTTTGTAAGATATTATATGTTTTGTAATATGTATTTGTAAGATATTTGTACACAGACTTTGAAAACGTTTGGGTGCAGAAACACATCTTGATACGCATGGCGGGGCGATTTTTGCATGCATATCGTTGCTCTCTCAGCGACTTCTATTGAACTCGCTTTAGAGCCTCGTGGATATTATGAGAGCGTTATCGTCAACACACATGTACGACATGTTTATTTTATTGGCATGGTAAGCGACACGTCGATGCTCAGCATAAGCAAACATCAAACCGCACTTGCTTTGATACTTTCATTCATTAAATCGTTGCTTTGACTTGCGTAACCCTAGTGGTATACGTTCTTATATGCATCCTGATTAAATCGTAGTAAACCTATGCCGCTTGCTAACGAAAATTAATATATTGCTTACAAAACATTCCACTGTCTTCTTTTATTTGTCGTTGTTGTTAGGCATTAAGGAAGAAAGCAATGATGCACAAACATTCCAACCAGTTCCCTCAAGGCGGCGTGAGTAGCTTCCCAGCATCATGCTATCGATGAAGAAGGCATGTCGTCTTGTGTGTCATTAAGGCTTTGTTTGGTTATTGCAGGTAGATCTTGTTCTTACGAAGGTTGGAAACTTATCGATATTTGTAAGACGCTGGGACCTGTTGACAGGAATGCTTGTTTGCAGATGCTAGGAAGGGCCTCTACCCCATCAAGTATCCTACATTCACTCATCATATGCATTGTATCTCAAACCGCTGTATTAGTAACAGACTCTCGTTTTTGTGAGATAATATCGACTTGTTTGCCATGTTACTGCAAACACAAATTGATATATTGCTTAAAACATTATTGAGCTTATCATCAGGTTGTAATAAAGACGATGTAGCTCAATCAATAGAAAGATCTGGAGAATTGAATATCTATACTTATGACCCAACTGAAGAATTGAACATCTGCACTGACGATGCACATGAAAAGAAGGGTGCAGGCATTAGACCCACTATTGACTTGAATGTTCCAGTGGAAGAAATGCAATTCAATGATGAGGTAGACTACCATGACAACGCACATAATAAAAGTGTATGCATCGGGAATGTACACGGAAGTACACCTGAGTTCAATGTTTCAAAAGAAGAAATGCAATTCAATAATGATCCTGATTTTGATGTCAGTACACTTAATAAAACCGTAGGAACTGGGAATGTACATGGAATTGCACTTGACTATGTTCCTGTAGAAGGAATGCATTTTAATAACGAAGAAGGTGCATATAAATTTTACAATGATTATGCCTTAAAAGTTGGCTTCAGTGTGAAAAGGTTTTCTTGGTCAAAAAATGCACAAGGTGTCTTGGTTAGAAAGACATATGTCTGTTCCAAGCAAGGTTGAAAGAAATCAATGGGAAATCCAACTAGGAGCACGCCAGAATCAAGATGTGGATGTCAGGCGAGATTGGTTTTGAGAAGACATCCGAATGGGAAATTTGTCGTGCGTACTTTAATCAGTGATCATAATCATGATTTATCTGCATCATTTATGACTCCTATGCTAAGGTCACATCGTAAAGTAACTGTAGCTCATACTGCAATGGCTGAAATAGCCGATAGCGCCGGCATTGCACCAAGGAAGACATACAATTTGTTTACCCGCATTGATGGTGGTCGCGAAAATGTGTCATTCACACCTTTGGATCTTAGAAACCACTTGAGCAGGAAGAGGACAGATAACATGAAAAATGGAGAAATATGTTGTTTGGTTCGTTACTTACAGAATAAATCAAGTAATGAACATGGTTTCTTTAGTGCAATGCAAGTGGACGTAGATGGATATGCCGTGAATATGTTTTGGTCAGATTCAAGGTCTAGATTAGATTATGAATGCTTCAATGATGTGCTTGTGTTTGATACTACAGTAAAGATTAACACTGAACAGTGGCCATTTGCGCAGTTTGTGGGAGTGAACCATCACACACAGAGTTATATATTAGGCGGTGCTTTTGTGTATGACCAGACCAAGGAAACCTTTGAGTGGTTGTTCAGAGTATTTACACAGGCAATGAACGGGAAGCATCCTGAAATTGTACTTACAGATGGTGATCACGCAATTGCGGCTGCAGTGCTTCATGTGTGGCCAGATGCACATCATCGCCTGTGTTTGTGGCATATCTTTCAAAATGCAGCAAAGAACATATGACACATATTTAATCAGAATACAGGGTTTGACAAACATTTTACAAGGTGTGTACTTCATAGCGTAGACGAGGTCACCTTTAAGTCAGATTGGGACAAAATGATTAAGACATACGACCTTGCTGACTGTCTGTGGTTACAAAATTTATATGCAGAAAAAGAGAAGTGGGCATTGGCATATGGAAGACAATACTTTTGTGCAGGTATGATAAGCACACAAAGAGCCGAATCTATGCATGCCACGCTGAAGAAAACCCTGTATTCATGTTTAACAATGTTTCATTTCATGGAACAATATGAATTATTTGTAGACGGTCTAAGACAGAATGAGCTTGAACAAGACGTGAAATGCTTCAATACACGACCTCTAACTTTTGGCATGAAAATATTGATGCGACCTGCAGCTCTGTATACACTAACTGTATTTGAATGGATCAAAAAAGAGGTGTTGCATGTCATGAATTGCAAAATAGAAGAACTGGTGCAAACCGAGAATATGCACAAATACCATATTTTTTGTCAGGGCGAAAAGCATCAGGAAAGGCAAGAAGCGCATGTCACGTACAATGTCGACAACGGAAGGGTAGAATGTTCGTGCAAAATGTATGAATTCAAAGGTATCCTATGCTGTCATGCATTAAAGGCACTCAATCAAGAGAAGATACAAGAAATACCTGAGTCTTACGTAATGCGAAGATGGACGAGACGCGCGAAGATTGAAATGCTCGTTATGAACAATGCGAGTAAATCTGGTGTTGACGAGAAGTGCCACATAGCCTCCCGTTACCAACAACTGTGTAGGTCATTCATGCATGTTGCTGATTTGGCATCGAGAAGCGAAGAAGGCTATGCATGTGTGAGAAAAGCTGCAACGAAGTTACTTGAAAACGTGGAGTTAATTCACATTAAGTCTGTTGCAGCGAATAAATACCAGCCGAAGATAATGGGATCGAACAACGTAGGTCAAAATCATGTCTCGCTTGACACTCCCGAGAAGTTGCGCCGAAGCGTAAACATTATCTTCAACAAGTCAGTAGTGAACGTTGTTGATTATGATGGACATATTCATGAAGCGCAGGGTATCAAAAGAAAACCTCCCTCTGATCGCAGTCATCGGAGGGCAAAGGGTGCACTAGAATTGGTTGACAAGAAAAGGACTAAGAAACAACCAACCTGTAATAAAAAACAACAAAGCCCTTCGAATGAACAGGTATGTAAAACATTATATTGCTTCCCATTGCGTGAAGCTTGTCAAATAGCTAACTCGTGTAATGTCCATCATGCAGCAATACCCTGCAGAAGTACCGGCAAACGTTCAAACCTACATTCCTCCCGACCAGATTTCCAGCAACGATCGCTACAGTTTTACAAGGCTTTTGGTATGTAATCGATGTTGCGAGGAGGTACGCATTTCTTGTGAAACATAATTCAGTGTCTAATATTTTCTCTTTCATGACAGGCTATGATGCAGTCGACAGATAGATTTGGGACACAAGAATCTCGTGTGGGCTATTAACTTAGTTGTCATGCCTCTTTGCATGACCCGATCTCCACAATGCCAGTTTTTTTGAGAGTTTATAGTCGTTTGTCATTGACGACTTGCGGTTCGTGGTTGAATTTGTTCAAATCGATAGATAGCGGGTTTTTGCTTCTACAGGAAGGTGAATGATGACATCACTGTATGGCGATTTGTGGTTATCGTTGAATAGCGATATGTGGCATCGCAGCGTAGAACGTTGTTGATTATTGTTGGACTGTCAATCTTAGCGTGATGCGAAGGATTGTTCAAGTGTGCTGCGATGTGTGGCATCGTAGCGTAGGACTGTCAATCACTGTGCTGCGATGCCACATATCGCTATTCAACGATAACCACAAATCGCCATACACCTCCAGTCAACTTCTTCTCCAGCAAATCTTTCGCGTTCCCGACACTTCCACTTGCCTTTTGAAATCATTATTGTTATCTTGTGAAAAGTTGTATCCATATATTATAAATAAAAGGCTACTCAATGTGTGTTTTCCAACGGATACCCATAAATGTTTGAGTTGTCGTACAGTATTCATTGATCATGTTGGTTGAACAGTACATCTTTTAGGTCATAAATAGTCGCACAAGCACTGGAAGGTGTGTTTGTCTTCTACTTCGTGAACCAGCAACAACCAAACCGACAGTTCCTTCATAAACCTGGAGATCCGCCCTCGAACATAGAAAATTATAGTCGGTGAGGCAGACGAAGACAGCTACACGACCAACAATGGCGAATCATGGGTATATTGTCTACACATAGTCTACATGTTCAGCAAAATCCGTCTCTTTCATGCATTTTTTGCGATTTGTTTTTGTGTACTATATAATATAATTTAAATATCGGTCGTTGCAATGTCCGCATTCATTTCAGTCGAACATCCACCGACAAAGTTGGGCGAAAACTTAGTCAATCACTCCTGAAGGACATTAACCGAATGCGCAGTGAATTCGCACAATGCAACATGATCAGTAATTTTGTTAGTATGAAACTAGTAGTAGTTGTCTATAAACGTAAGCCATGTGTACGTATGATCAATACAACACCATATTTGCTGCAAACAGACTATATCCGATTTCGTAAATTATATTAAAAGCAACGCACCAACCCAGACTGTGGGCGTCGTCAGCCCATATTTCATGGTATATCGGTTGTATTTTATGTTGCTTTTCATTATTGATTTAGTCCAATTGATTCGTATGTTAACGTTGGTGTTAGCAATGTTTCTTTCGGTTTGCAGACTATATTACGCCGTTTGCCATACTCCAGTGGATTTCAAGACGGCAAACCTTATTGGGTTAACGGTAATCACTGCAGAGATCTTATGACAAGTGAAAAGGTAAGCAAACAAACCTACAGTGCAATATTACAGCGTGACAGTGGTAACCACATTTTTTCGATCTATTTGCAGATACTGATTCCTACACTCTGGCAGTCTGAAAAGCATTGGGTCTTATACGTGATGGATTTACGCGAAAAACAACTATGGTGTTACAATTCGTTGAAAGTTGACAGTGGTTTACGGCTAGACATTTCCCATCTCGTAAGATTCCATCTATATGAGTATCGTGTAGTGTACTGGGGTCATGAATTTACTTTCGGTCACATTATTCTCAGATCGGTTTTCTCATAGCCATTTTGGGAGTCGATGTCAGCGAGTGGATCTATCGCACGGCATACCATGCTCCTTTACAAGATAATGGCGTTGATTGCGACGTATTTGTAATAAAGTACATTGAAGCGATATACAATGGTGCAGAACCCTGTTTCGACGTTGTATGCCATTCTTTGGCCTCTGTTATTGGCAATTAAGGGCATGTCTATTGCTTCTAGTTTATAATCTGTTTTTGCAGGTTGATATACCCGGATTCCACGAAGAACTCTGCAAAAAGTTGACGTCCTTTCTAATTTCGGAGGAGAAACTGACGGAGGCGAGGATCTAAAAGGCTTGTAATTGATAAAAGATGTGAGCTCAACCCGCGTGATTGACAGTCGCAGGGTGAGACTGCGATGTGTGCAATGAACAAAGACTTCTAATGTTCGAAATGATAATATTCAACATCGCTATGAAATGTTGTATGCTTAAACATCGCTTTAATGTCACGTTCATATTTTACGAATAGAATAAAGCGATACGCTTGGTGGTCTAACGTCAAACTACACTGCTACGACCATGAAAACCTGTGCCAGCATTTGAAAATTGCTTGAATTTTAAACGACGGTTTCTTCAATTATGATCTTACAGACCTATGAAAAAGGTATAGACGGATACGACAACTGCGTCGAAACCTCCTATGCACTCGATTCAAGAATAAGTCGTGTATGCAGGAATTGTCGATTATGTCGGTTCCTTATTTGCGAAGCAAAGTGGAACTGTGTGTTGTGTCATTCAAATATTAATGAAACGTCCTATCACCCTCCGTCAGTTTTCGAGTATATACGTCAGTTTCATTAAACCAAAAGCAAATCTTAAATAAAAAAGCACTCCGCATTAATGAAAATAATGTCATGCCAGAGGGCTATTCTGAATGGTAGTCAATGCAATTGGACCGAATCTTTGGGTCTCAAATAAATCCACAAGTACGTCTAAAGAAATCGCCTTAGGTGTACATTACCGTCGGTTCATCAATACAGTGATTTCTAAGAATAAACCTTTCTTATTGATAAGTTCACGTAATGCGATATTTAGAAATATCTTTCGCCGTACAGTATTCTTCATTGCTTAAGAACAACTTTACCAGCATTGGTTATGCGTATACAACACAAAACTATTTCTGAATACAATTTACTTTTCATAGAACACCCGTCAACGGAACGAGATGAACACCCGTCACCGGAACGACAAATCCGCTTAGACCTCGCTAGGGAGAGAAAGAGGACTTGGCGGAGCTCCTGCTGGCCACCCTCAGCGCGACTGCACCTACTGGGTTACTGTCGAGGAGGACGGCGAGAACGGTGATGGAGGGCCTCGTTAGGTTGTACAGACAGAGCAATCGATAGGTTTTACTTTATACTATTCTGTCTGTCGTTCGTTTTAAACTCAATCAATTTTCCGCATATTTCGTCGCGTATTACCGGCATATGTTCCTGCAACAAAACAGGTAATGTAAAACCAATATATAACAGGAATACCCAATAACATCGGATACGAAGCTCATACAATGTGGAAACAAGGTTGTTCTCCATTGTATATTGCTTCAATATGCTTCATTACGAATATGCCACAATCGACCCCATTACTTTGTAACGGAGCATCGTCAGCACAGAGCAACATCCACTCACCAATGTCAACACTCATTTGCCCGTTAAGGAATCCCGCCTGTGAAAAAGGGATAATATATTACAGTTCGATCCACCTCGAATAGCTACTTCACCTTTGGGTACAAGCTTACCAAATGCATAGCATCGCGTTCTACGCCACTGTGGCAGTCCAATGAGTTGTAGCACCATAGTTGTTTTAGCTGAAAATTCATCTCGTATAGGACCTAATGGTCTGAATGTTGCCAGAGTGTAGGAAGTAAAATCTGCGAATCGATAAAATCATTTTTCGTTCCAGAGACTTATCGTGATGGGGATGTTACGAATAAACCTTGGATAAGAGGTTTGTTCACTTACCTTTCCAAATTTTGAAATGTCTATGCACTCATCATTGCTGTTCCAACAAGGTAGTGCATCTTCGAATCCTATGCCGTATGGCTTTCGCCGGACGTACATCTGTTGCACGAAATAGCAAGGTTTAACCACCAACAAACGTGAGTACGTCATGAAAGCAAACAGAACAACAGCGGCACAGACATACCATGAAATACGGGCTGATGATGCGTACTGTATTGCTCGTTGGGTTGCTCTGAATGTAATTGACAAAATCATGCATTGTCTGGTTGCACAAAGTTACGAACTTCAGAACATGCAAACCGATGACCTAGAAATTGATAGTGGACAAATACTTACAAAATTACTGATAGTGTTCCCATCTGCAAATTCATCTTGCATCTGCTCGATGTCATCTACGAACTCATCAGAGCGTTGCCGCCCACCCGAGACTGTGGTCGTTGCACTGAGTGCACCATGAGCGTGGTATTCAGGATTGGACATTGAAATTATTGTCTACAGTAAACAACACTAGTCCAAATACGACATGAAAAGCCAAATGTTCACTAAACCGCTCAGGCGTTTCAAAGAAAATACCTCTTAAGCGCTAGTCCTGGTACTGTGGATGTGGTTGTCTTCTTGTTCAGAGCCGTGCATGGCCGTTTTGCTGCCATCGTCCACTCCATTGGCAACGTGCCTGGTCGTTTAGCTCCCATCCTCCTATCCATTTGCTCTGTGCCTGGTCGTTTTTCTCCCCTCGTCCACTCCTCTGGCGCCGTGCCTGGTCGTTTTGCTACCATCGTCCTCTCCGTTGCCGCCGTGCCCGATCGTAGTGCTCCCATCGTCTTTGGCGTCGTGCCGGGTCGTATTGCTCCACTAGTCCTCTTCTTGTCCGCCATTGTTGGTCGTACTGCTCTGATTGTCCCCTTCTTCGGCGCCATGCCTGGACGGAGATATCGATGGCACCTTTGCAACAGAGATACTGAAACGCCGTCCTCACCTACAAAGGTAAAGTCCTTTAACGTGCAGCCATTTTTTGAAAACAACCCGCTAATTAATTGATTGCGTTTAAAAAATATATAAATACGGCTTTTCGCATGCCGCCTTTTTTTGATAACCGCCGCCAA